>NW_028075269.1:12469819-13124691 GCF_014824575.4 Sturnira hondurensis | reverse complement strand
ATGGAACATTTTGAAAAGATTTGATAAGTGGGGTCGCAAAAATTGTTGTTAAGGAAGATGTAGTGTACTACAAAGTGGCCACCTGACCCCCCACACCATGGCCGCCGCTCCTCGTATACACACACAAACAAGAAAATAATTGGGGGGAGGAATCTACGAGGTTTCCACACTCATTTTCCTTCTCAAGTATCTTGAGGGTGGTCAGAGAACTTTGTCTCTTACGAGTTAGACAGTAAATAATTTGGGCTTCGCAAGTCATAGGATCTATCACACAACGACTCTGGTCCATCACCGCAGCGTGAAAGTGGTCATACACAATACCTACATGACTGAGGATGGCTGTGTCCCAATAACAGTGTATCTGTAATCACTAATATTTGAATTTCACATCCTTATTATGTGTCACAAAATATTATTTATCTTTTTTATTCAACCACTGAAAAATGTACTAACCATTCGTAGCTTGGGGCTGTATGAAAACAGACCGTAAGCTACACCTGGCTCAGGCCATGGTTTGCCAGCCCTGACCTTGAGTCCTTGCTCCATCGAAGGGAAGCAAAAACCGGAACCACAGGAGATGCGTTTTGGTATGATTTCTGTAAGAAGAAAGATGAAAGTTCATTCAGGCCACCCTATTCAGAGAAAATGTCTTGAGCCTACATCAAAGTATTGCTGGACAATTGTATACTTTAAGTGATAATAAAAATAATTGAAGTACATGTGTATCACTTTTGAGATTTTCTGTTTCACCCCCATGATAATTAATCAGTTATACAATCATTTGTTTAATGTCTGTTTGCGAGCAGACAGGCAGGGACCATGTCGCCCATGTCACTGCTTAACTCTTGGGCCCTGCCAGGTGCTGTCATAGGAGCTGCTAGGGCAGGTACTTCATTCAGGAAAAACCTCTGTATGAAGTAGCGATTGAGCAACTTTATGCTAGGTCCCCTTCCTGGCTCTGTGGATACAATAGTGAATGAGAAACACATCGGCCTGTTTTTACATTGGACTAGTGAGAGATACACAACACACAGTTAAACAAACATCTCTTCAATAAATAAGTGTTCACTCACTTATGCAAGCCAGTATTTTAAAAATCAACAGCTCATTATGATATCTCCTCCAAAAATAGCAACCAGTTACTAAAATTCACTTTTCTTCACCTTTAATAGCATCTTGATATATCTGAAACAGCAAAACGTTATTCAGTTGTGGGTCTTTATCTGATGGAGTCAGTCAAAACCCCCAAAGAAAGAGAAATTGCTACTATACTACCACCGTTTCTGAGAAGAAACAATATGCCAAATGAAACTCATATGCGGCCCAGGCTCTGTAGGATGCTGACAATGTCCCACACCCACCAACATGTCCACACCCTCCTCCCGGGACCATAATCCCTGGAACCTGAGCACATGTTACCTTATATGGCAAAAGAAACTTTGCAGATATGGTTATGATTAAAGAAAGTGAATAGAGAGATTAGTCTGGATTATCCAGCTAGGCCCAATCTAATCACAAGAGCCCATACAAGAGGAGAATTTTTCTCAGCTGAGGTCAAAGAGATGCAACAGGAAAAAAGGCAGCAGATACTGGAAGCATGAGAAGGACTCCATCTGCCATTGGTAGTTTGAAGATGGAGGGGGCACAAACCGAGGCACGCAGGTGGCAATGAACCTCAGCTGACAGCCAGGGAAGAAACAGGGAGCTCAGTCCTACAACAGGAAGGAAACGAATGCTGCCAACAACCTGAAAGAGCAAAGAAACAGATGATCTCTGAGCACCTCCAGAAAGGAATGAAGCCCCACCGACACCCTGATTTGGGCCCCGTTGGGTCTATCACCGGAGACCCAGTGAAGTCTGCCAGACTTCTGTCTCCAGGAACTGTGAGATAACAAATTTGTTTTGTTTCAAGCCACAGAAATCGTGGTGCTCTCTTAGAGCCCTGATTTCAAACTAATACAGGCGCTCTCTAAGAATTCCTCTGAACATCACTGCCCCTTCTGTGGAGAAAGGTACTTAGGCCAAGAAAATCTAGTCCCCAGTGCCAGGTAATTCATTTAGCAATCTCTCTAATGATGCTATTTTAAAAAGAAACTTGTAATGCTAATTACCACCTAATTATTTCAAACAGGGTGTAATCATGAGCAATATTTCTAGAACATGCAATACAATTAAAGTTACAAAGTCACTTGGATTATGTGAGCAAAGCAATTGGATGATAAATACCATCTTGCTGAATCAAGATTCTCATTTAGACTAATAATGGATTAATCTGTATGTAACTCACATAGCCCAATTACAACTTGTGTTTGACATTCTGTCTGCTTTCAAGGGAAAAAAAATGGATAACTTCCTGACAGCAAAAAATATCAGTCTTATGCAAATGAAAACCCACTCACTCTAATTCCCCATGTTTCTGATTATGTCTTGTCCTGTACATGACTCCCATTTCTCATTGAGTGTGCTTGTTTCACAGTAACTCAAGAAGTCCCAAAGGAAGAGAAGTTTTTTTTAAATTTTTAATCCTCACCTGAGGACATTCTTACATTGCTTTTAGAGAGAGAGGAAGGGAGACAGAGAGAGAGGAACATCGATGTAAGAGAGAAGCATCAATTGGTTGGTTTCCTTCTTGTACACACCCAAGTCCAATTGGGGACTCAACCCCCAACCTGTGTTATGCTCCCTGACCAGAAATAAAACCTGCAACCTTTCAATCTAGGAGACACAACTCCAACCAACTGAGCCACATGGGCCAGGGTCAAAAAGAAGAGCAGTTTTATTCAGAGGAAGAAATACATGGTTTTTGTTTATTTCTTGCCTGAGGGTGTTTTTTGAGGAAGGCTGCAGGTCTCATCGCTATTGGACCACTTATTTTCATTGTTGTTGTCGTTTGTTTTTAACATCGTGGGGTACCTCAAGGAGAATTAACACAGGCGTTACTCAGGTGTCAAGAGCTGTAGGAATTGGGAGAGCAGAGATGAAGAGCAAGACCAGATTCTGGTAGGTAAGTCATAACATGTGTAGCGTGTGACAGAACCAGAAGGGAAAAGGAAAAACAAGGCACATCACTTTGGCATCTAAAGGCCTCTCTAAAACGCTGGAGAGGACACAGAAGCCACCTTTAGGAAACGACCAGTTCATTTTCTCGTTTGTTCGTTTCTAGGAGTTTGTAGGGCAAAGGGACTGCTTCAATGGATGTGTTGATCGCGTAAAGGAAATGCTCAACGCGCGGTCCCAAAGGGAGAAGCCGAGCTTAAAAACGCACTGAACCACCCTGCCAAACCACAGAGTGGCCTCTGCCTCGCCCGTTCTCCCTGTTCAGAGAGTGGCACACCCAAGCAGCTCTTACAGGCTCACACGAAGCAATTGTTAGCATCTGTTCCCGACTCTGCTCAGTGCTACCACATCAGTATTTGAAATTAGCCATGGTGGGAGTATTTACATCACGGGACGCCACACCCCCTACAAATTCGTGCTCTTCTGCTCAGAGAGCCAGAGGTTAAACATGAAACAGAACTCCTCTGTTATCCCAGAAGTCTTCCTTTGGTCCTGCCTCTCCTTTATCTGGGTGTCCATTTCAGACAACCTTCCCTAACTACAGCATGCTTCTGTCTCCTGGTGGGTTTCAAACTTGCTGCACAGAAACAACTAGGGAGCTTTAGAATCCAGTGAAGCCTCACTCAGGATCAGTCAGATCAGAAATTCTGTGGATCGTACTAAGCATGGGCTTTTTAACTCCCTAGGAATTGGGTATGAAAAGCTCAGAACCACGAGTCAAGACTTGTTCTCAGATAGAAAACATGTCACTGCACGTATCTGAATTCATTTTTCCGTGTCTACCGTTTCAAGTGGCAGTGCTGAGAAATCAAACGAGCCTGACTGAATGGGCTATGCCCACTGGGGCTACACTGGCTGGACCACAGGGGGGCTCTGGAGGGCAGGGGAAAGCTCAGGAGACCAGACAAGGCACTGTCTTCTTGCAGACCAATGGTACGGAAGCAAGGACACGCCTCACCACAACCTGGGGGACCAAGAAAACGTCGTGAGCAACAACAACTAAAGCAGAACAGTGGGCCCTTGGATCTTGTGAACTCTGACTGTTTGTTTATACCTGCCTCCTTCTTAACAGAACCCTGTTTGGGTCTTCCCCCAGACAACCCACAAAGGAAGAACAATTTTACCACACACTGGAATCAACTGACCAATGAGCAGCGATTAGCCAGAATGTGCTCCCTGTAGCTGGAAGCAGAAGGCTGGTGCCCGGTGTGGGCCTGAGAGAGCTCAGCAGCTCGCTGTGACATGGGCAGCTGTCTGGATTGGCTTGCATTACCAGATGGGACACACACGAGAGAATACCAGCTTTAGTGTGCATTGGGTCTTGTCTAACAGGCTATGTGAAGGGGCCGAGGGACCCCCACAGAAGGCTGGAAGTAAATGCTAGATTTCCAGGGACCGTAGAGGGACCGACCAGTGGAGCAGGAAATATATGTTCCTCAGTTGAAAGAACTATAGAGCTAGGTCTCCAGGGTGACAAGCTCTGAAATAAACTTTGATGTCACCCTAGAGAAAAAGAATCAACTTTGAGTAGCCGTCATAGCAATGAGTGAGAAACCAGCTTCAGATAGTCCACGTTCAAGTTAGACCCTTCCTGTCTCTTTCTCGATGTTCTCTCTCATCACTCTGAACTTAGGAGGAGTCAGCAAGTAGCTATCAAGCTGGAAGAAGAGGAAAAACACAGAAAAGAAGCCCAACCATACTCCTGTTTCCCAGCCAGTGGCCAGCCTGTGGCAAGCCCCAAATGCACAAAAGGAGAAAACCTGACACAAAATCTTCCTTCTGTAACATCTTAGCATTGACACCCTAATTTCTGTGTTCAAGTCTTGTTTTCAACTTAAGCAACCTGGGGATATTCTAATACCTAAGAGGGATCAGAAAAGTCATATGCGTAAGGAGCTGGAGGCAGAGGAACATTTCCTTCACTGAAAAATTTCCATAGGGATTCCAGGAGACCAACAAATCATTTAAAAAGTAAGATTATAGTTGTGTTACATTATCACTGTCTTGTTCAAAGGACCAAAATATTGGGAAAGCCTTTGTCCCCCACACACATAATTTTTGTCTGCAAAATAGGCGGGGATAAAACATATTTAACGAAATGATACGTTCCTTCCTGACATCAAGACTTGTGGTGTGTGGAAGGGATGCTAACTACATCTCAAGTGCAAAGTGTCGAGGCTGGAGTGATCCAAAAGTGACCTTGGAAAGCCAAATAGTCAGCATCCTCTGCTAACACTATCGAATCAGAGACACATTCCTAATGGCCCTCCATGCACTTACCAAAGAAGAATGTGGCTCTTTCAAATCACTAAGATTTCTGTGCCAGAAAGCAGTAAAATGTAAAGTGAAAGATACGGGGGATGTCAGGTCACACGTAGCAAGCATCAACTGCTCCAGAGCTGGGAGATTTGGCATTATTGGAAACACAATGTTAAAATTCTCCATCTGGATTAGGAGAGCATTTTTAAAACTGATTAAAGCCAGTGATCAAAACTGGAGTGGGAAGGCCCCCCTCTCCTCCCCTCCCCCCCTCCCAAGGGGTAGGGACCCTCATGGCATGTTTTTTCAAAATAACGGGGAGAAAGCTCTCAAGGGAAGACTACAGCCAGGGGCCTCAAGGAGAAGCATGTATATACCCTGCTGCTCCGTACTTGGCAAAGTGAAGAACCAGAAGAGATAAAAGGGGCAAAACTGGAGCTGTTATAGCAGAAATCAAAGAGCAAAGAGAGGTTTGTATTGACAGAGCGGTACCAGAAGAAGGAAGACTCACAAACCAGAAAACACCACCTACAGGGTCGCAACATCAGCAGGATGGAAAGGAGAGAGGATGGATGGGGAGGCGATAAGGGGAAAATGTTACTGGTGGGGATGGCACTCAAAGGGAACTATAGGTAAGTTTTGAAAACAAAAAGACAAGATAAATGGGGCATGTCCTTGCCACCAAGATGCTTTTAATCTGGAGGTGGAGATCTATATATAATTACCTTTAAGAAATGGTGGGGCCTGATAGTTTATACAGAAATGGAAAGTAAGAAAACATACATTGAAAAGGCAGCCTTGGAAATGAACCTTAGAATATACATGGTTTGGGTTGGAGCAGAATTTAGGTAGGAACACTTGGGTGAATGGTTCTCTGGACAAAGCAGAATATTGTAAGAGGGGCCGAGTGAATTGTGAGAGGTCTAACACAGCTTCAGCGAATTGCAAACACAAAAGAAAGAACATTTTTCATTCAGGTAATAATCAGCAAGTACAGACTAAATAAAACAGGGTAATCCCCATTATTAAATAGGAAATGAGTTCCTAAGTTAAGTGGACTCGTTCCTTGAATCTAAGAGTGCATTGAAATCATCTTCCATGATCATTAAAAACACAAAGCCCGAAAGTCCACCCAAGAAGATTCTCATTCCGTTATTCGGGGGTTAGTTCTAATGCAAACAGTTAATGGGCCTGAGTGTGTGGGAACCATGGAACATTTTTGAAGGAAGCTGGGTACACTTTCAATGGCGTTTCTAAATAGATAAAAGATAAAATGACAAATGCAACAAAACAAGAACACACTACTTGTGGTAAATTAGATCATTGTTCTTAGCTCTCCATAGTCTCTTCTAATAAGACCTCGCAGTGCTCAAGGGTAGGCAGAGTGCATTTCCTCACTCCAGTGATGTCGGGTTTGGCCAAAGGAATGTGGATGGAGTGACGTTGCCTAGTTACGAACCAATGCCCTAAGATCTTGTTTTGCTCTCTCTTCTCATAGTCGTGAGAAGACTTATGGTAGCTGCTTCATTTAGAAAGACTAGGAAGGCACATGGGACAAACTTAAACCCAACCTAGAGTCTAACCTAACAACCAGCAGCCTGAAGCAGCAACACTGTAGATGATCTGAATGAGAAAAATAAATCCTTGTTTTATAAGTCACTGAGTTTTGAAATAGTTGGTCACACAACATTATTGCAGCAATAGCTGACTATACATTAAATTAAATTAAAGCCAAGTCTATGCTGTCGCCTAAGCTAAATCCCTATCTCAAATTATGCCCACTCTATTCAATAAATCTTTTCAATGTCCTGAGTAATCAAAAGGCAATATAATGACCCTCCAATATCAGCAATATTGACGAACAAAAGGTCATTATCAAAACTACAGAAAGAAATGTAAAATTCAAAAGTTGTTACATTTGAAATGTAACATTTCAAATGTTGTTACATTCTTCATTTCTTATAAATTAAAGTCCATAGCAATTCCTAAGGCCAAAGACTTTTAAAGCCCAAACTTTCTTTTTGTTTGATCTTATCCAGAAGAGTCTTGGTGTGGTTGAAATTTCATCAGCCATTGCAGCCTCGACCTGTCTTCCACTGGAATGGATACCTCTGTAAGAACCTCTAAAGTTGAATTGATTCAGTCTCAAATGTTTGTGAGTCCAAACTGTATTCCCATCCTAAATAGAGCACAAGTCAATCCCAGCCCCTCCCACAGTTGCTAAGTGATACCCCCAAAACCAATCTACCCAAATGCTACTGTTGACCCAGACTAGAACAGAGCTTCCGGGGTGTCTAAGGGAAGGGGAGCAGAGAGGCTGATCCTCTTGGTTTCAACAGAATCAGGATGCCAGGTTGTGTATTGTAGTCTTTAGATTGCTACATTTCACCCTATGCTCAACGCTCACCCTACACTCACTATTACCTCTCATTAAGATGTTAATCACAAAATTTGATTATAACCATAGGGTCACCACACATTGGGCATGGGCTCCCCTCTCAGAGAATAACATTTGACATATTTGTGTCTCTTGCAAAATTTAAGAATGTGCAATGATGTCAGTCTCCATCACTATTTTTATAGTAGAGCTGCTTTCTATTTTACTCAGTACATGTAAAACCTCTTCATTTCTATTTCCCCTTTGAGCCCAGCACCCCAAGCACCTCAGTATTGAACTGAGAGCAAGTTATGTCAAGGGAGTTAGACTTCAGAATAGATGCTTTGAGTCCTGTGCTCAAGGCTTTGGCATCGTGTAAGGCAATGAAATCTGCCTCCTCATCCTTACATTATTTTCTGTGTGAAAATCACCTTCGATAGGTTGCTAATCTAAAGCTATTATACATGGCCTGTTCCACTAAGAACTCAGTGAGACACAAACCACCAGCATCATACTTTTCAAAAACCTAGCTTTTGCTTTGCTTTTCAATCCTAGGCTTTGAATAACCATTTCAAAGGCAACCTAAATATTCTCTTCTGTCACATTTTTTCTTTCAGCACTGGGATATGACTTTAGTGTTCTGCTCTCCTCTTTCATCTTCTTATTCCCGTAAGAAAATTCAGCTGTGTTTTTAATTCAGCTGCTCTTGCTTCATTGCCTTCTCTACTAAGTTAGGGGCAACCTCTCTGATCAAAGACAAATACCTTGCAAGAGGTAGGTACTATAGTCCTACCCAGTTCTTTTCAACTGATTTAGGGGGGTTGGGATTTTTCTGCATTTGTGTTTACCTTGCTTTGCATGCATATAAATTGTTAAGATAATTTATATCCGTTTTAGCACTAGATATTGTATAATTCATAAGTTAACAGCAATCCAAAGGGCCAAAAACCCCATAGATGAGAGGAAAATGAAAAAAAGCAAAAGGAAGGTGATAAAAACTTAAGAATTTGGAAACACTTAGGTATTACATGTGTAGAAGTGTTTTTGGCTCTGAGGGTGAGAACAGAATGTTTAACAACTGTATATATTTTTAAAACATTTGAGAATCAATGTCACAGTACTTTGGAAAGTATAAAGTATTATGTCAGAATAAGGAACTCTTACTAGCAGTCATCACCTACTTTATAAGATGCCACTAGCGATTGTTTTTAAGGAATGATGTGAGCCGAAGTGCTGGCACCATGGAAACTTTGTGGACGAGGAGGTTGTCCTACC
The DNA here is from genome assembly GCF_014824575.4 of Sturnira hondurensis. Classification (NCBI taxonomy): domain Eukaryota; kingdom Metazoa; phylum Chordata; class Mammalia; order Chiroptera; family Phyllostomidae; genus Sturnira; species Sturnira hondurensis. The sequence continues at coordinate 13,115,723 of NW_028075269.1, read as the reverse complement.
CTTCAAGGCTGATGAGAGTAAATTAGTGTTTGTGTTCATGTCTAAAGCTTTGGCAAACACTGATACTTTGTCAAACACAAGGTTTTTTCACCCTGAAAGAGAAATGTCACTTGGTTTCTGCCTCTGGCCTGAATTCAGTCAACAAAGAGCTGCCTCCTGGGTCCAGGAGAGAAAAGAAAAATGATGGAGATCAGGCTATCAGGGCTCAAGGCCAAGTTCGACCTACCAGCTGCATCTACATAAGGACCGTCCACCCCACCCCCACTTGCTGCCAAAAATAAATCAGGCCCTCTAAATCCAAGGCTTCCAGGACACTCTGAGTGGGAGCAGAGGTGGATGTGGGAGAAATTCATCACCATTCTCTTAAGTACTATCAGATTTGCAGTAGGATTGTCCTCACTGGTCTGCATAGCCAAGCTACCTTGGAAAAACACACACACTATTTGAGCAAATCCTTGGGGTGCTCTGCTGTCCCTGTGCTTTCTGGTGGGTGAAGTGACTACAGCCAGGGGATGAGACATCCAGAATGAACACCGGCAGGCCCTGGAGTGCTTAGAGATGATCCAGAGAGAACAAGTGTCCATCCCCAAAATGACAAGCCAGGGGCTGACAGAAAAGCACCGTTAGCTTCCAGGCCCCTCGTGGGAGGAAAGCACAAACGCGGCGATGAGGCGGGCTGGGGTCACCAAGGCTGCCGGGGGATCAGCGGCTCTGGTGCTTGGTGATCTTGCTCCTCTCTCTGTAACCGGGTGATGGTGACCGAGCTGTGTCCAGGGCCTGCCAAGCCCAGACTGCCTGGCTTGATAGCTGGTGTTCCCTGAGAAGCGACACTGCCAAACCAGGGGGCGTCTGCCTGGGGGGAATCAGTGTGGGCTCCCCTTTGTGATACAGCCCTTTTGCTCCCCCAGGACTGTAATACCTCTCCTTGAGGGCCCAGCCTCCTGGCAAACACAGGCTTGCCCTGCCCACCAAAAGTAGGGTGTTCCTAGGAAATCTTTCCTAAGCTGAAAAGGCAGAAAGTGAAGAAGCAAGTACCATTCATTTATATGGAAAAATTCTGGAGTACCCTCAGACTCCCCCAAATGACCTACCAAATCATACTGAACAGCACATAAAACCTAAAATGACACCAACATATAGCAAAAGCGGTGCCACCCCCGCGGCTCTGTGATGGCTAGACTCGCTGCAAAACCAGCAGCAAAGGCTGTCTTCACTTTTTGCCTTTTTCCATGAAGTGAAAATCCTCTGTGGCAGTCTTTCCGTTGGTGAACACAAAGCACTGATGTGGCTCCCTGGTAACGGTGACGCGGGATAACGAGAAGTTGCAGAAAGCAGGGGATACCTGGCCTCCTTCAGCCCATAGAATTGTCCTACAAGTGCACACAGAAGCTCTCGGCTGCATTTGAGAAAATGACAAAGGGGATTTTTCCAGCATTCACTAAACAATCACAGCGGGGGGCTTTTTCCAAGTTCTTACCTTGTGCTATAGGACATGATCGATAAAGGCAAATGGATTTTCCCAGCAACGCCCCCCCGTGCCACACACCCCCCCCCCCCCGGCCCTGGGCCAATAGCATCACACAGTGTGTTAGAAAAGCCAGGCTGGCAGTCCCGGCTCCAACCTTAGCGAAGGTTGAGTAACCTTCTGGGTGAGTAACCTTAGCGAAATGTCTTCGCTCCCTCAGCCCCTGGTAAATGAGAACTGTAACATTCACCCTGCCCATGCCCTGCCTCAAGAGTCTGCCTAAAGGAAAGGGAAATTCTCATTGAATGAAAAGTTCTATGGGCAAAGGTGTACTTTAATTTGAAACACATGCAAGTATCCATGTCAATAGCATTATATGCCTTCTTACACTCCAGCAAGTTAGAACAACTCAAAGGAGTTTCAAATGTCAGAATCAAGTTAGCCAAGACTCTCCCTCAAAACTTACGGTCCTGAAGATAGCTGCTATAATATAGTTGACCCCTGAACAATGTGGGGGTGAGGGGCACTGATCCCCCGTGCAGTCAAAAGTGCGCATGTAACTTTTGCAACAGACTGCTGTTGACCAGAAGGAGGTCTTATCGGTAACATAAACAGTTGATTAACACATATTTTATATGTCACTTGCATCATATACTGTATTCTTACAACAAAGTGAGTACAAACAAAAATATTATTAAGAAAATCATAAGGAAAATACATGTACAGCATCTATTTTTTAAAAATCCACATTGAAGTAGACACGTGCAGTTTGAATTCATGTTGTTCAATGGTTAATTTAATGAATTGAATGCTCACAGAATCATTGCCATTTATTGTGGAGGAAGAGCTGAGAAACGCTTTAGTAAAAACCAGGATGTTGTGGTGGAAAGTGTGGATTTCGGAGCTGGACCACCTGGTAGTCCAGGTGGCTCTGCTACATAGCGCCTTGAGCAAATGACTTTGTTTGCTAAATCTCAGCTCCTGGACTCTAAAATTTCAGTGGATCTAGCAAAGGTTACTTTGGAGATGAACCAAGTTAATGTGTATAAAGTGTTTAGAATGCTGTGCTTACTACTTAATAAATGCTCAATAAATGATAGTTATCACTGTTCATGGAGGCCACTTCTGAACTGCAGAAAAACTACGTGGTGTGTGCAAACAAGAACCTGAACCCACATCCAATTGTATTTCCAGGCAGCTACATAGAATTTCATGGTTACTCTGTGATTCAGGAAACCTAGCAGAACAACATCTGGCAGGGTTCCTGCATGTCCTCATCTATCACTGGGAGTGTTTATTGCTTCCCTGTTCAGTTATGTTTCAATTCAGGTTCAGTGCTGAGAAAAATTAAAACTAAATTAAAAGGAAGAAAATCTAGTCCAAGGCAGAATGACATAGAGGACCAGCTCACGCTTGCATTATGGACTTCCTTTGTCACCAAAGAGCATTTTTTCATGACAATTTTATACCCCTTTTAAAAACTATTGAAATGCCAAGAAATACCTTATCTTGAATTAGATCCATTGCACAGGTGTCTCCATAGATCAATGACTGGGTTTATTATGCAAGTCTTGGCACTGTCCCTGTCAGTTCAGCTACAATGGCTGGAAAAATACTCATATGAGGGCACATATGAGTCACCAAAGATCTCAGCTTCCTTCCCTCCCCTGGCCTCACAGATCTTACTCCTTCCAGGGGATGCCTCTGTTTGCTTCATCACAGACATGGCATGAAGGGACAGTCTCCCCTTTGGCCAGAATTATTTCTGAAGAAAACACGGGAAAGGCCTTTCGTCTGATGAGGCCAGAGTGAGGCCAAAAATTTGAACAAGGAGCAGTCCTGTATCTAATCCCTGTAGCTAGCCTGGCTTCTCCCCTTATCCATCTGCCAAAAAAATACTTCTTTGACTACAAGAGACTGTTCTCTCTTCCTATTATTCTCCAAAACCCCTTTAAGTTCAAAGCCAACACTCTCTCACTGGGTTTCAAATCATCATATGGGAATTTGGTAGTTCTGACACTGCGGCTGGCCAAGGGCTCCCGTGTATGAATATGACGCTGTTTCACTTAGGATGTGTCCTTTGGCACAGACACATGAAGAAGGGCACAGTACTATCAAAATCTCTATTTCTCCCCATGAAAATATTCCTTTCTGATGGAATTTTGCATGTAGTGTCTGTGTCATGTGTTTGGCAATGCAACTGTTTCCTTGCCCATGCATTCCATTGTTATCTCACCCTGTTATTTGTTTTGTAACTTGCCTTGTGCTTGTCTCATGGCACCGGCTAGATTTCAGATTCCTTTCAATCACACGGTGTAATGTTATCTGCATTGAAGGTCTCCATGGTGATGTCCAGCCAAAGCACCTAGCATTTCTTTGCCTTTATCAGTCACTCATCTAAAAGTCACACGTACATACACACACATACTCTAACAACATAAAACACCTGTAGTTGCCTACGTACAGTCTTTGCCCTCATGAGTTTTTGATATTGTAGAAGAGGCTGACATGAGTAAGAGTTATAACAGAGTTGTAAATGGGTTTCTGGTCTGGGTACCGACACTCAGTAGCTTTAGCTTCTTAAAGTCCCAAAAGGGTAACCGTGAATGGTGAGCCCCCCAAAACTGAGAAATTATCTTAACTATGTAACACTCTACATGGAGAAATAAGGGATGCCCAACCTGACTGTGAAAAGGACACTTTCGTAAATTTTCTCTTCTCCAGCCTTCTCCCAACTTGAACCCTTCCCATCACTTAGACAACCTTCACATCAAAGGGACAAACGGAGACATTCGGGGAATGCCACTGCTCCGCTTCCGCACAGGACACAAGTGGACAGTCTTCCCTGTGGCCCGAATCATCCCTGTGTTTGTATCACCCACGAGTCTCATCTCATCACGAGGTACTGGATTGTTTCCCACATCCCCAAACCGTCCTTGGCCAGAGTCCTCAGCAACCAATCTGCCTTAAAGTCAGGTTGTTGACATTTTAAATTATCAGCAGACTTCTGGAAACACTTAAGAAAAGATGTAGAAAATGGTGCTGCTCTTATAAAACAATTACTTGGGCTATGAGAACAGAGAAAACGAAAGATGTTACGCAAAGACATGATCCCCCACAGCCATTCTCTCTTGAGAGCCATGCCGCTGGATCCCGCACTGAGAATTCTGCATGAACAGGCCATCTTCCCTTGGTTAAGATCAGACCTCTGGGGCAGCCAGCCCGTTAAAGCACATCGACATTCCAAACCGTGCCTTTGCTCTGATCTTTTGGTGCTTGCTGGCTAAAATGCCGCACTGAGGATTCTCTCAAACGATCAGGTCCAACGGGAGAGTGCTATGATAGGTTAGTACTGTCTGCCTTGGACAAAGAAGATGACGGTGTCAGCAGGGACGCCAGGGGATTGTGAGCCCTCAGCTGCATGTTCCAAACTGAAACCTATCAATGAAGTGCCCTATCAGGTCTGAGGAGGAGCATTAACAATATTGCCTAAGGCGATCGATCATATTTGAGCTCAAAGAAGGGCAGGGTTTCAATGTGTGCATAAGAGGGCAACCTGGGCAGCTGATGCTGTAGCAGGAGTAAGACACAGAGGCAGAGAAATCTGGCACCTGTAATAAACAGTGTGTGGTCAGCTGTGGGTCGGGGGTCCAAGGGCTGCTTCTGATTCAAGATCCAGCCTGGTGATGTCCAATAGAAATACCATGTGAGTCACATGTGTAATTTTGTATTTTCTGGGTGCCACATTAAAAAAAAAAAGAACAGCATTTAAAATTAATTCCTTTGCTTTCAAAAGCATTCCACTTTAGACAAATCATTAGAGAACTAGCAGCAAAATTCAAAAGGCTTGAGATTAATGAAATCGACAGAGCAGCTGAATTATGCCAGCTTGCACGGCAGATACAAGGAGAACCATAAACTACGTGATAACAACAGTATCATAAAATGAAAAGAAATAAAAGGACATCACAGCACTCTGGTTCTGACTGGACTTGCCCATAACAGGAGAGGAGATTAAAAAAAGGAAATGAGAGGGTCTCCATGCTGTTCACTTGCTTGTAACAACATCACCACCAGCCTGCACGGCCCCCTTCTTACACACTGAGGAAATATGGGATTTGTCTTTCCCAGGCAGAATCTAAGTTATTGCTTGTAGATAATAATGTTGAGGGAATTTTATAGCTGTTGAGCTAAACTAAATCTTTGTTATCTTTATTTAGGGCTCACCTTGTTTTTGTAAAGTAGATCTTTCTACATTATGACGGGACCCTTGGGATGAGGATGATCATTATTTCCTAGTTCCTTCTCCCCATTATCACCTCTCATTTAAAAAATGCACCAGATATGAAACCCCATGAGGAAGGTGACTAAGCCCTAGTTCGAGGATGATCAGGAGTTAAAATGCCGTGCAGGGCAGCATGGCCCTGTGGGAAGAGCACAGGCTTCAGAGCAAGTCCAAGCTGGATCAGTCCCGGTGTGGCCAGGCGTTAGCAGGGAGAACAGCCATGTCCGGAACCTCACCTGGTCTGAGCTTCATGATCTCCACCGCGGGCAGAATAACGACAGTCTTTTGGAGTTTCTGTGAGAATTCAATAACACATGCAAAGCCCCTCCACCAAAGGAACTCAGTAATGAGTAGTTCTTCATTATTACAATCATTGATTATTGATTAGGCATCTCCCCTATGCTAAACAATGTTCTGGGTGCTGCTGAAACAGTTGTGAAAAAAGATAACGATTAACAATTGTGGTTGTTTTGTAACATCAACCATAATACTTTCCATTAGTATAAACTTTCAATGCGCTAAAAAGACAATGTAAGAGATACCAGATGTACAGCCTCTGAAGATGGGTGTTTTCCTTAGAGATTATGCAGTCCTGCTTCTGTATTTTACCTATAAGAAAATTTAGCTCCAGGGAATAAAATTACACTGAAGCCTGGGAACATGAGTAAGACTCACCATTGTCCCCAACCAGATGCTTTGGCCAGATTTTCAGCCATGACCCAGGATTTTCCCCCCTGCTTCCCTAAATATTTCTCTCTAACTTACTATGTCCTGACTCTTGATTCCCTCTCCTTTCTTCAGCTCTACTCACTCTCTGTGCAATTTTGACTGACCTTGACTTCATTGATTTATCCTTCAAATATACACCAAGCAGTTCAGCTCAGACTCACATTCATCTGGAAAGAAAGAAAAGAATACCTGCTCTAAGCTCCAGGCCAACTTGACCTGAAGATACAGAAAGAGGTTACTTAGGTAGTAAGACTCTGAAAACATCTTCATCACCCAGTACCTAGACATCTCAGAACAAAGATTCATTTTATAAATCAATCTTAATTATCACCTTGTTTTAAGAACATTTCTAAATGCAAGTAATCCCAAAGTCCATTTAGGCAGTAATGCATTCAGGCACAAGCTCACGGGAAACAAAATTTACCCATCTTGGCCTTTAGTTTCATTTTCACAATTACATGTGCAAATTTAAAAATACTTCAGTCATTGATTCAGCTGCAGAATTCTGAATTTTAGACAAATAATAAATAATTTTAGGATAAGTATATGACCAATATTGCATGGGATATACTTATGCTAAAAATATTACCATAGTAACATGCCAATGATTGATCCCTTCTCAATTCTGAATCCAAGTGATGACTAACATCTTCATTCTGCTCTTCCTAAAAAAAAGAAAAGGATTCTGACTTCAGATTAACAAGTATAGAAAAGCAGTACCCCCAACACATAGCTTTTGCTGTCATTCCATCTCAGTTTCCCCCTAAAAACTATGGGGTCCTTGAGAATATCTTTGGCTGCAAGTAACAGAAAAGGTAGACTCAGACAGGCTTAAATAGTGAAGGAATACCAGAAAGCTTACCGCTGGATGCCCAGAAATGTAGTGATGCCATTAAAAACCCCAGTTCTCACTACCTGTCTCCCCAGTGTCAGCTCCCTCTAAGGGCGATTTTCCTCATTGTAGCAACATGGCTGCTAGTGATGGCTGGAGCTGCACGCATCCCTGTTGGCATCCTTTCCCTCTGATGAGGCCAGCTCAGAACATTCCTCCACCCTTGGACTAGGAACTGTCATGGAAATATCACGTGTGTGTCAGCTTAGAAATCAGAGCTCCTCCTGGTCTTCAGGGGGGATGGAGACAAAGACAAAAATGAGACCCAACGGGAGTTGGGGTAGGATGCTGAGGAGGTGGCCAGCAGGGCCCACCAAAAGCTGTTATGCATTCTTTAATTTTTTTGTTCAACTACGCCATTAGTTTGATGAAAAGGCTGCCTTTAGTGTGTCAAAAGATTGCGAACCCACACTTGTGTGCCAGATACCAGTGAAGCAAAGCCTGGGAATTAAGTCTGCCTTTGGAAAAATACGCTAATATCTAGATTTGAAATATCATTTCAAGAGTTTAGTATAACTATATTTTCCTTTCTTCTAGGACTGAGAAATATAGACATGTTTAAACTCATCCCTGAATCTTCCTTTTACGAAGGAAAATAATAACAATAATGACACATTAAATACAAATATACCTTATTAAAATATGTCTACATTCATCTCATTTGCGTGTCGTCAACCTGAAGACAAGGCAGGTATTATTAGCCTCATTTTTTTTTGACAAAGAAAAACAGCCCCACCCTGATCAAGGGACCTGGCCAAGGTCACAGTCAGTTCCACAGGAAAACAGAAGGAAGGCACAGTTCCTTCTGTCGCACCTTCTTCCTGCAGGTAGTGCAGAATGTTGCATTTTTCCTCCTGGCACAAGACCTCTGGTCTATCTTCAATTTCTGACCTCAACATGGCAACAGAAATGAGGAAGCTGGGAAGGGGAGATACTCATAGAAATCCTGCTACATTCACTTAAAAATCATTGTGTTATACTATCAGCAACCTTAGTATAACAGGATAACATGGAGAAGAATCAAGTCAGTATCCGTATAAAGGAATCAATTCTGCACAAAGTTTTTCTAGCTAAACCTCTACTTTTCATCTACTGCGCTGTATCAGTTAAAAAGATTTTTATGGCACATAAATACACACACATACACGTACACCAGAAAAACTCTGAACTGGTTTAAGCAGAAAAGGAAACGCATAGGCTCACAACACTTTCAAGTCTAAGGTGCCTCAACTTCAGAGACTCAAAAAAGCCACCAGCCCCTGACCCCTCCCTCCCTCCCAGTGCAGCTCTCCACACACTGACTTCATGCTCAGGCGCCACTTGGTGATGGGAGCCGCCATCTTTTCCAGAAAAAAACCTCTGAGTATCAAATCCGACACAAGAGTGGGGGGTGCTCCTCTACCAACATTACCATAAATGCCTCTTCATGGCCTATCGCCTCCAATAAGACAACATGCCCATCTCTAAAGCAGCCACTATGAAGAGAATACAGAGGTCTGGTGGGTGGCCAAGCTGGAGTTAAATGCCTACCCCCAAGGACCAGGGCTGCAATTAACTCCACCCAAAGCATTGGCTTCATAGATTAATAGTGACGAAGAAGCGGTCACCTAGAATGGAAACAGAGTGTATGTTTAAGGAGGGTGATTCGATGCTGGGAGACAGAACTTAATGCATCTGCTCTACTCACGAGCAGAAACAAGAACTGATTCGGTACCACCAGAAACTATTCACCACACCACTGCCTGCGTAGTGGCTTTCGTCAAGTCTTTGAAGAAGCTGCATTATCCATCTTGATTGTTCACTGTTGGGCAATATTTGCACAGGCAATCTGGCCCAGGAACAATAAGACACAAACCCTGACACTTGAGGTTATATTTATACTCAAAGAACCAGACTAATACATATTGCCATTCGCATCTGACAGCTTGCGAATAATTGACTGGCTGGCGAAGACAGAGAGAGAGGAAAGGATGAAGCCTTCCTGCTTTGCAAAGGTTATCGGTGCAAAAGAGAGAAAGGCCTCGGCTTATGCTGAGAGGCAGAAGCATTTGTCTCTGAAGCTGAACAGATCTCACTGACAGGTATAGAATCTGATCATGGGGAGTTTGTAGATGAACTCAAGCAGAAAGAAATATCAAAAGCAGTAAAAATCGAGCCCAAAAGAAAAAGAAAAAAAGAACTTTCAGAGCTGGTCGTCACTTAACAGGTTGTTCTGCGAGGTTGCTTTGTCCAGTTAGAACTAACCAGCTCCACATTAAATTGCATGGTCACAGTAGTACATGCACCCATTAAGTCTGGAACTGGGCAAATGGTAGTCACCATGGAGATGTTTCGAGTGCCCTCAAATGAGCATTATTTCAGTCCATTTTCCAAATAGCTCTAGATTTTATCCTGCTGGGTAAATTGCTTTCTGTTGCTCTTCTCTGTCCCTCCCCCTCCTTCACCCTTGCTTTCTGTCACAATATAAGAAAAGGAAATATGAATCCCCACCCTCTGAGATTTCAGGCTCTGGGCTAGCGATCGAACCAAGGAGAAGGAAATGAAATTCTCAATTAGACACTATTTACGATAATATAAAAGGAACCAAATGCCAAAGATTATATCTAACAATAGATGTGCAACACTACTATACAGAAAACTACCAAATAGTACTAAGAGAAATTTAATATATTAAATAAATTTAATATATCCCGAAATAAATCAAGGGATATTCCAGGCTCATGGATTATATGACTCAATATCATACATCTGGAAATTCTCCCCAAACTGATCTGTAAATTTAAAATAATCTTTATTAAAATCTAAATCTGAGCAACTTTATTGTTAGGAAAATTTTTATCTAATGTTTAAATTTACATAGATCCCAAAGGTCTAAGAATAGCCAAGATGATAACAAAAAGGAAGAACTCACTTGGAAAACTTATGCTGACAGATATTAACACATAATGCCCAGACATAAGGCTACAGTAATTAACAGTGTAGTGTAGGGACAAGCATAGAAATAGAACAATGTAACAGAATATAAAAACAGACCTTATAACTAAAATTACTCAATTTATGACCTTGATTGGTGCATGACATCAAAATTCAATAGAGTTGATTGTTTCAGTAAATGATGCTAGGTCTCTTGGGTACCCATGAAGAAAACAGTGAAGTTAGTGCCATAACTCACACCACAAAAAAGTCAACTGCAGATAGATTGTAAACATTAGTATGAAAGATAATACGTATTTTAAAAGGAAACAAAGAACAGTATCTTCACAATCTTGTAGTGAACAGCATCTCTTCAACATTCACTAAATATAAGGAAAATATTAATAAGTTGAATGCTTGAATCCTGATTAAATAGGAAATTTTGCTCATAAAAAACACTACTAAGACAGTGAAAAGGCAAGTCACAAAGTAGGAAGAAACATATATATTTCTTCTCCATATATATATATATATATATATATATATATATACAGACTCACACCCAGAATATACAAAGAATCTTTGCAAGAAAGAGACAGCTAACCCAATAGGAAAATGGGCAAAATAACTGAACGAGCACTTCACAAACGAGGATCTCAAAATGGCCAGTATGCCTGTAAAGAGGTGCTCAACTTCATTAGTCGCCAAAAAGTGCAAATTAAAACTACAATGTGGCTAAAATGAGAAACACCAAAAATGCCAAGTGCTGGTGAGGGAGGTGGGGAGTATCTGGAACTCTCACACACTGCTAGTGAGGCGATACATTGGTCCAATGACTTTTAAAAACCTCGCTGTATATACTGCATCCGAGTGTTTTTACACATCCTGTGATATAGCAATGCCATCCCCAGGCGTCTGTTCAATAAAGATGAATACACACACTGATCAGAAGATATGGGAAAGCACAATCAAAAGAGCATGACTCATAACTGCCAAAATCTAGAAAATCCCCAAATACCCATTGGTAGAATTTATAAATAGGATGGTGTTAATTGTGAGGAGGGCTATTATGTTTGTGGGGAGAGTGATGACTGAGAAGGGTCATAAGTGGGGTTTCTGGGATGTTAGTGAAAGACATACTTTTGATACAGGTGCTGTTATACTTATCTGTTCACTTGGTGAAATTTCATTGAGCTAGTTATGACCTATGTACTTTTTTCATATCCCTTACTTTGCCATGGATAATGTGTGCCCAGGTTTTTGTGTGCATTATACATGGGATTATTATACCCATTACTATACCCACGGTATGTAATCATTATACCCGTGTATAAAGCACATCCTTATTTGTCCCTCAAAGAGTTGGGCAAAAAAGTGTGCACTATATGCAGCAAAATATGGTATGTATGTATATTTCATAAAGAAGTTTTAAATACTTAGGATAAAAGAAGGAAAGAATGAAAGGGATAAAGTGCTTGCAAATACTCAGAAAATACATGAATTGAAGCAAGTCCAATTCTGGTCACTATTCTCTGCCAAGTGGACATGACTTCACGAGACATGCGCAGCAGAGAGCAGCCCCATCCTAAGGCAGTTCAGTCATTAGTACCAAACCAGGACGATGCCCAGAGATGCCAGAGCTCACCATTCTCTCTCCGGGTTTAAGGAAGACACAAGAAAATATTTTCCCAGTGTGGTGAAGAAGGCCATTCTGTTAACCTACTGGGTTTGGTCTACCTCCACCCACGTCCTCAATGACCTCATCCAGTCTCACAGTTTTGAATGCCATCTAAATGCTGATGGCTCGAGAATGAATAAACAACCCAACTCAGATCTCTCCACTGAACTTCAGACTTATATAGGTTGAATTATACACAACTGCCATTTTTATAGGTCAAAAAATGAGCTACTTCATGTAGTTCCACTGATAAATCAACTGCCTAATTTATATGTATATTAAGCATCTCTACTATAACTCACCCCAAATCAAGCCTTCTTCTCCTGCATCTTCCAATCTCGATACATAGCCAGCTCACTCTGCCTTTGCTGTGGCCCAGAATCTTGGGATCACTTTTGACTCCTCTCCATCTCTAAGACCATATACCAAATCCATCAGAAATCAATCCTGTTAAGCCTCCCTTCAAAGTACACCCAGAATCAGACAGCGTCTCATCACCTTCACATCGCTGCTTTGGGCTAAGCCACCATCACCGGCTGCATGACTTTTGCAATAATTGTCTATGTGTGCTCCCACTTCCCTCAACTTCCACGTTAGTTCACCCCAGCAGCCAGAGTCAACCTTTAAAATGCTGTCAGATATTAAAATTCAAAGCCTCTCTCTCTACAACAAAAGCAACCTTAACAGAGGATAAACAACCACAGAACTAGAAGACACTGTGGGGGTAAATTTAGGGGTGTTTGTGTGTGTGTGTGTGTGTGTGTGTGTTTATTCCTGAAAGGAATAGTATTCAGGGTAACTAAAGCACCTTACAAAACAGGTTAAATGTAAAATGAATGCATGTAGGAAGTTCTATGCTTAGTTTAGTTTTTAAGCGAAGGCACTGGCTCAGGATAGGGTACATCTGATTTACCCCATCTGAACAATTCTTAGATGAAGGCCCACAAACTTAACTACAAGTCAGTAATGTGATCTGGCTTATAAATAGAAACTGATGCAAACCTCTGTCACAGTAAGAGAATAACACTGCCCAACACTCTACTCTATTACTGTCCAGGTTATATCTAGAGCACTAAATTTTTTCAGAATTAGCAAATATTCATATAATGTTTTAATTTTAAAAATGTATGATGAGGCCTTAAATCAGTGTGATAAAATATCAAGTCTGCTAAAATTGATATATATTATCCAACATTCAAAAAATGTTAAGTTGGATTGTGTCACTCCTCTTCTTAAAACCCTCCAGTGTTTTTCCATCTCACTTAGAATAACCGCCAGCCTCCTACAGTGGCCCACAAAGCTTCCCATTACCTCTTCAATGGTGCCTCCTCCTATTCCTCCTTTTATTCACTGCACTCCATCCATACTAGACATAAAATAAATATTTGGCAAGTGAATAACTAATGAAAGAAGGAAGAAATACATCAAGAGTCCAGACTTCTCCCTGCTTCCCACTCCATTATCTTTGGGATGTGATCTTTGTCCTCATGGCCCAATATGGCTGCTCAGGTCCAGATATCACATCCACATTCCAAAGAACAAAATTAAGAAAGAAGGAAGACAAGCATGCCCCCTTTATTTTAGGGAGGCTTTCCATAAGTTCCACATATGGCTTCTGTTTACATCATCTACACCATCTACAACTGAAGCCATGGCTTCCCAACCTCAGCATTGTTGGCATTTGGTCCAGAAAACTCTTTGCTGGAGGAGGCAGCCCTATACGCTGTATGATGTTTAGCAGCATCCCTTCCAGCATCCCACCAAATGCCAGGGAGCACAGCCCTCACCCCTCCTGAGCTGTGACACATTGCTGAGTTTCTCATGAGGGGGGATCCCCGGTGGAGAAGTGCTGACTTCAGCTAAAAGAGAGGTGGTAAATATCAGGTGGCAGGGTGGGCATCTGTGCTCTGAGACAGAACAGGAGAATGAGTGCTTGCTGCGTAGCTAAGCAGTCTCTGTGGAGAAATAAAAATATTCCTTCCTTCCAGACAAGCACGGTCGCCAGCTTTTCGAGATGATTTCAGAGATATTCAGTGCATAGAAAAGTATTTTTTTACTTGGATGAAGTGCGGCCTCTGTCATAAGATTCTATGCCTTGTGTTGTTTCATTTAACAAGGCCATTTCTTCTGGGACATGATGTGACCTTTCTACCTATACATTCAAGGGGTTTTTTTTTGTTTCTGAAAATTTTTCTTAAATTACGTCTTTAAATATCAGTTCAGTTTCCTTATGGGGGTTACCGTCATCATTAACACCAATTATGGGTATGACTTTCTGTGTCAATCTTATCTGTTATTTTTGCCTTGATCTTTTAAAAAATCTTTATGTTCATGTCCATTTCATTTTCCTGTTCCTTGTTTTCACCAGCATCTCTCCTTTTTAGTGCGCATTTACTCCTTTGTTGAACTCGATTTTTCCTCCATCTCTTCCCCACTCTGACAGCTCACACAGTACCTTCTTTCTGGTGTCTCACCTTTATTACGATCCTTGTTTTCTAGGAGCAATTATGTCATTATTTTCATTAATAGTGATGTGTTTGATCATAATTTTTGGTTCTCAAGGCAGTGTTTTCCTGAATGTCCTTTACCTGTCATCAGTTTTTCTCCTGACACACACTGGTTTAAAAAGATTTCAGATCCACTTACTTAGGACTTAAGTGGAGTTGTTTCAATCCATTTGTTTATTACAAAGGAAAAAGTTGCTTTTAGAAGTAAAGTTGCCTTGTTATAATAATGAAACACAACAAGTTGTGTCAGGATGTCATCATCCAGCCAATTGTCACTGATAGGCACCCAGCAGCTGAGAGGACCTGCTGGGGACTTATCACTAAGAACACGTGGAAAAGCGCCTGGGGCAAGGGGACATTCACCCACACCTACAAAGAGTCTGTGAGGACTATTCAAGTTTCCGTCTGGGCAAGGCAACACTTTGCTGACCTGAACAGCTCTCCAAACATCTTGAAACATTTCCTCTTGACATGGCCAAGGCAACTCTTTGGTTGGCAGAGGTGTTCAGCCACGCCGTGGTCCCCTGGAGTGAGGACCCACGGGGCAGCCTAGCCTGACCGCCAACACCAGCAACTTCGTTCCCTAGCAACACGCTCTAACAACAAGGGGCTTTCATTTTGCACTAGCAGCTGGAAGTAAGCTCCCAGTTAATGAAGCCATCTCTCCCAAGAAATCCAACTCATATAACGGTACACCTCCAAATTTGAACTTTATTCCTCTCACCTCCCCTTGCCTAGAACAATAGTGTGATTAATCCATCATTTGTGTGGAGTCGGTTATTTCTTGATTTGGCTTATTAAGTGATATTTTCTTGTATACTACCGGCTTGTGAAAATTTTATAATTCCCACAATCAACCCGCCCTGAATACATTGTTAGCAAAGACAGAATCAGCCTCTGAGTAAAATTTTTCCCCCAAAACAAAACATCTCCTTTTTCTTTTTTTACATTTTCTTCTGGTGTCTTTGTATAGATCCTGTGGTCATTCCTTTTTTATTGTTATTCATGAGTGAGATAAGTCCTCGCTGTGTTCAATATTTGCAGAAAATATCTAGGGGACTCACCTAATTGGAAAGAATCCTCTTTGTTATATGAAGTTGCTACGAGAGGAATGACTTTATGTACTTCCCAGCCAACGGTGCCCAACGACCATCTGGTCTTTTCACAGCACAGACTGGCGCTCCCGCCCCACCTCATCTGAAGCCTGGTGCCGGTCACTGTGCCGTCTGTGTGACTCCTCATTCAGTCCTGCCTGCTGTTTTCTGTACCAGCGAGGCCGAGCGGAGCTCCTGTAACTAGTCCTCACATCGTCCCCCTGTTCCACAGAGGAGTGAGACCAAGACCTCCAACTGCTACTAACATGCATCCTCCTTTCCCTTACATCAGAACTGCTATACTATTGGATGCGACAATACAAAAGATTACTGTTCCTGAGCTCCTTTGCCACCAGGTATGAATATAATCAGATTCACACTGCTATCATTGGGAGGGAATTCTGGAAAGTGTAGGGGCAGAAAACACTCCCTCCTTCCCTTCTAGGTTCTTTGTCTGGTCTAATAGTTAAATTGACTTAAGACAGAAACAAGAGAAAAAAATGTATATACGAAGCCCCATAAAAACACGAGACTCCCAGCAGTCAGGCGATTAGGCTAACACACCATCCTGCGCTCAGGAGAAGGGGTGGGGGTCCGGGCTTCACGGGCAGAAGGACAATGCGCAGGAAGACGAGAAGAGCACACATTTGGCAAACAAATGTTTGCCCTGCCACCCAGGTAAGTCTTTCTGATATAAAAGCACGTCTCTGTTAATAGCTCTCCTCCTGGCACAGGCCCTCGTCGAAAGAACCGTGGGCAGTTATCAGGGAGGCGTAAAGCTCTTTCGTGTCTGCTGGGCTCCAACTGACTTCGGCTCGAGATAGTCCACGTGCCTAAGTGGCACCTTCTGGCGTGGCTACTCTGCTCCCCCTCAAAAATCTATAAAAAAGAATCCAGAAATGTAGAGGACGCTTTGGTTTTACTGCCTACTGTTGACTGGAATATAGACACCATGGTTGGGGTCTCAGCAACCCTCAGATCAAGGGTTATCATAAAGCTGAAAGCCACACGCCAGCACGGTGGGGCCAAGAAGAAAGACGAGAGAGAAGAAAGGATAAGAGAAGAAAAGAAAAGCTCGGATTTCTTTGTAGCAGTGAAGCCATTACAGCAGCTCTGGACAAAAAACCTCTAGACTTTTCTCACATGAAAGAGAAACAAACTTCTGACTGCTATTTTGGATGTTCTGTTAGATGTACTTGAACTTAGTCTTAACTAACACAACAAAGCTTTGTCCTTAAGCCTACGTTACCAACGTTGAAGAACTGCTCCGTGAGCCGTGCCCAAGATCGGCAGCCACGGACAGCCCCTCTGGAAGGCAGACCCACTACCTCCCTTCACTGTTTTTCACACCCCTTCCTCAAATATTATGAGTCAAGGTTATAAATGTCTCCTAGAGTTCTTTAAGATGGAATTTGGGTTTTCTATCTCTTATCTTCCTTTTATTCTTAAATGCAAGAGCAGGTAAGGAAATGTTTCCCTATTCCACTATTTTAAAACTAGAAAAAAGAAGGGTTTTTTTTGAGATAGAGAAGAAATAGTTTGGAAACACAGAAGGGAAGATGAAGGGATCATCCTCTGCTTCCAGGCTCTGATTTAGGAGAGACATGAGCTGCACGTAAGAAGATCCCAGAGCAAGCGATATCACCAGGGGACAGCTTGTTTCCGTTATGGTAAAAATGCAGCCCTCGGAGAAGATGGTGAGGATCCAGAGTCATTATTAGCTAATGATAACCTGAGAGTTCCAAAGACATGACAAAGGGATGACTGAAAGGGCCGGGAAGTACACAGGATGGGTGAGAATTAAGGGTCACGGTGACAATGGGTGACCTGGGTTTTTGTAGTGACTAGGGGAACTAGCAACCCTCCTAATCGTCTCCAGAGGAAGGCAGGGTACTAAAGTACATATATATATATATATATATATATATATATATATATATATATATAAGATTTTGGGGTTAAAAATGTGCACATATAAAACTTGCATCCAAGTTCACATGTGCACAGGAAGAACTACTGTCTTCTGAAGTTTACCATCTCTTTAGATCCTTGATGTTCACCGACCCTTCATCTTTCATCCCCTAAAATTTACATACATCTCCCCTCTATGCCCTTCCATAGTATTCAGAGATACCTAACATAATTGCTTCAGTCAGATGAGAGTCACAAAGAGAAAAGCCTGGACAAAAAGTACCTCGCAGGCAGCTTCTGCTTCCTACCGGGACACCACCTCCCCTGAGGTAAGGAAATTTACCACCTGGGGAAAGTGAGGGGGTGTGAGAAGGGGACGGAGAAAAATGAACACAGATCCTCATGTCAAACATCATCGGTCCTGCAGCCTCCCCCTTTGACTCTCCACACAAGGCAACCCCTGCGTGCTCTGCTGTGACTTCAGCCAAACTTGGCCTTCCACGTCAGCAGAGTCGCGACGCCTTCTTGGAGAAAAGTGGGGGAACCTCAGGACAGCTCTGGCCCCGGACATCTGCCCCGGCTCTTCTCCGTAAAGACTCTTTTTCACCCTCCTTCTTTGGGCACAAGGCTTTTCAAATCCTTTCACGGGAAATCTAATCCACAACTTCCAAATATGAAACACGTAGAAAGGGCTACTTCTCTGGCTAGAGGAAAGGCAGGGGCCCCGAGACCACCACGCTCAGCCTCCCACTGGCACTGCCATCCTGGCCTGACCCCGCTCCCTCACATAGTCACCTTTCCTAAAAACCCTAAATTGGGGTGATCCACTCACCCCAGTCTGCCCAGGACTTTCCAGGTTTTAGCACTGACAGCCCCACATCATGGGAACCCCCTCAGCTCCACGCAGACCAGATGGTTGGCTACCCAATCCTAAACACTGCTCCATGGTCGTTTAAAAATCAGTGCTTCAAAAAAACGCATGGCCTTTGTCAAATATACAAACCTTTCTTATATGGGTCGCACTTTAAGCCAGCATTGGCTATTGCTGACTTAGGTGGAATGAATTCATCAGCCACTTTCCAATGGCAGCCAGACATAGAATAGGGTTTGAGAAAGAAAACCATGAGTGTGGCTTGCTCATAAGCAGGTCCCGTTGGTGTTCTTCTCAGAGTCAAGTTTGTTCACAAAGATCTGGCACCCAGGTACCCAGCTGAGCATCTCTGTAACTCAAATGGCACCTGCAGCTCTGCCTGCTCAACCATAAGAAAGGAGATGCCGTCATCCCTCCGTACCCTTAGGGGGATTGGCTCCAGGACCCCCCACCAAAATCTGCACGTGCTCAAGTCCTTTCCATAAAGTGACATCATGTTTGCATACAACCTCTATTTGCATAGAGGCCACTGCAAAGTATGCCTACACACCACCCTATTCTTAAGGATTCGGTGTAAGGCTCAGCACGTAGCAAATTCAAGTTTTGCAGTTTAGAAGTTGCCAAGATTTTTTTCCTAAATATTCTCAATCCACAGCTGATCAAAACCACAGATGCAAAACTTGCGGATGGGGGGGGCCAAGTGTAGTTGGTTGAGACATTAGTATTCACCCCACAGCCTATATCCAGTTCATGCCCAAGAAGTGGACTCTTGCCCCATATGAGGAACTATATCGTCAGGGCTGCAGAACAGGCTAAAACTAAGGGCCCACATGGGGGTTAAACCTTCACTTCATTGGAACAGCTCTCTAACTGAACTAACTAGCCATAGAGAAGCCTGAATAATGGACTTGGAAAAGCATTCAGGCACAGAAGCCTCTCATGGTTTCTGGAACCAAGACCCAAACCAGAGCATGAGTGCCCAGCAGATAAAGGGGCCGTTCAGAGATGCCCAAATCGTCCCCTTGGTTGGCAGAATCGTCCAGATGCTGCACAGCTTTAATTAAGCCCAGTTCCAATTACTCGGCGACCTCATTCAAACCAACTGTTTCCCTCGGCCTCTAATGCCTCTCCAGACTCAGATGCCCTTTTCTCCAAGTGGAATCCAAAGGGCTGCTTTTGTTATTGAGTTTAATTGAAAGATGACTGAACTGTAGTCTTTTGTAAACAGGGAATTCCCCACCAATAGCACCTGTAGGACAGAGGGGCGGCAAAAATGTGGCAGGGACAAGACTCGGCTTCTATAATCTGTACACCGACAAAAGCCTGGGTGCAGCACAGACCACTCCAAAGACAGCCCACAAGACCTCAGACACTGGGCAAATTGGAAGCGCGTTGCATTTAGAACAGACACCATCAGCAGAGCAGCAATAAGGCCATGGACAGATGCGGGAGAGGAGCAGCACAAACAAGGAAGTAGCAGCCAAAGGGTTGAAATCCATCCCCTGCCCTCTAACCCGGAGCCTGCCAAGTTCCCCATCAGGGCCCACTGGGTGCAACAGGTGACTTAAAGCTGCTTCCAGACACAGAGCCCCTCAGCATTTGGGTGTAATATAAACACCCCCATCTAACTCTAGAACTGTGCCTGTGCTTCTTCTCAATAAACACCTCCACCAATCACAACATACCAACAAGGTTTAGAACACGTGGGCTCCTCTGTGCCTCCCCTTGCCTGTAAGATATTTTAGCACTCTAGAATATATCAGCGTGATTGGAATGTACTTGAATAGCCTGGAATATGTCACTCTCCCCCAAAGCATCTATTTAAAACATTTATATAGCTTCCTAGTATTTTTAGGGAAAAGTTCAAAGTCCTTATCAGCACTTGCAGGAACTTCCAGAGTCTGGCTTCTAGGGACAGACCCGCCATGACTGGACCAGGCAGGAGATGAAAGCGTTGGAGGATAATCAGGAACTGACAGAACCTCTGGGAGAGACAGGCGGCTCCACAGCCCAGCCAAGCTCACCCCGACTCTTCCCACAAGGCCCTCCCGGTGTCCTCACACAGACTGCCCCTCCCTTGCTCGGCACTGGACACCAGAACCTCCACTGAAGATGTTCAAAGCCAAGCCTCTGCCATCGCGCCCAGCCGAGAACGGATCCTGCAGGCACCAGTAGGGTGCTCTCCTGCAAAGCAATGCCACTGGGTTGGGGCCTCTGATTGTCGAAGCTTAGAACATGGCTGTGTCCTTGCTGCAAGGGAAATTGGGGAGAGGGAGCTCTGATGTCCCCTTTATAAGGTAAAGGGCATGGTGTGGGACGTTCTCCAAATGTAGAAAAGGTAGCCAAAGATGGCAGACAGCCACGGACTTGGAGAATGCCCATTTGCTTCACTGCATAAAATCTCAGCTTCCCCTCCCTGGTCCGTATCACTCCAGCCACGTGGGCTCCTCCCAGGTATTCCAAACACCATGATACTTCCTTATAGTAGAATAATGCCCCCTCCAAAGAGGTCCACATCCTAATCCCTGAAATCTGGGAACCCGTTGCCTTCCATGTTGAAAGGAACTTTGTAAGTACAATCAAATTAAGGACCTTGAGACGAAGAGATTATCCTGAATTGTCCGCATGGGCCCAACCATAACCACAAGGGAGGCAGGAGGGTCAGAATCAGAGAAGCTGTGACAGTGTGTGACAGCAGAAGCAGAGACTGGAGTGACACAAGGACGGGTCCGAGGTAAGAAATGCAGGCAGCTCTGGGAGATACAAAAGACGAGGAGCAGATTCTCCACTGGAGCCTCCAGAAAGAACGCAGCCCTGAGACCCCTTGAAACCAGCCTCTTGAGACCCATTCAAACTTCCTTCCTGCTAGAGCTCTAATAAAGTTGTATTGTTTTAAACCTCTATGTTTGTGGCAATTCATTACAAAGGCCATAAAAACAAACACACTTCTGCCTTTGCTTTGCACATGCTATTCACTCTGCCTGAAATACATGCCCTTAGCTCCTTCTGTTCCATCCTATCTCAGCTCATTATCCCTTTCTCAGAGAAACTGCTCCTACCCTCCCAGACTAGGTCAGTTCCCTCAATGTCCTTTCTGACAGCCCAATGAACTTGAACTTGATAGCACCTATTGCCATTACAATTTTTTGTTGGAGTTATTATTTAATTCTACTGTCACCAGATGATAAGCTAAATAAGGACCGAGACATGTCTGGTTTTGCTCACCATTGTAACCCCATCACCTGGCATAATACCTGCCACAGAACAGGTGCTCAAGCAGTGTATGTTGACAGGATGCCTGGATCTCACACACATACTGTCCACCCAGCAGCAAAGCAGTTTACTTGGCTCTAAGAAGCTGTTTGTTCAAGAAAATTGTAGACACAGCTTCTAAAAGTGGCTTGGCAAAGAACAAGCACTCAATAAACATTGGATGGAAGGAAGAATGGACAGGTAGACAGATAAACACACAGATGCATACAAGCATGGGTGAACAGATAAAAAGACCTGATAGAATACCCTAATAACCATATGCATAGTTAAGAATCTTGCTGGAGAATTTATTTTACAAGAATAATGTTTTGACCAGTGATTGCCACAAAGAATAGATGCCACCCTTAAACCATGACCCTTGAACACTAAATAATACTCCACTCCAAAACTATGTTCCCAGTCTGTTATTTGTTCGATGAATTCTGAAAACTTTTACTGAACTAGCAAACATCTCGGAGACACCAGAAAAAATGAGACAGAGTCAAAGATCTCCTGGCTGGTCAGATCACAACGACACAACCTTCTACAGCACATCTCCTTCACTTCGTTTAACCCTCACACACCCTGTGAGACAGATCGTTCCCTCCCTGTTGCACCAGACTGAGGGCCGGGCCAGCCTGCATCGGTGCCCTGCTCTGGGATCCATTCGCATAAATGGAGGGGGTGTCTAGGATGCTATCAGTTGGCACTTCCCAAATGCTGTTCTAACAGGGATGTAAACGGTGAGACTCTTGGCCAAGAAGCATTGTCCTTCCCTGACAAGAAGATTATTTTGCCGGGCAGTCCTTCAGGGTCTGTAGCCTGAGTAGGGGAAGCACCCTCTAACTGCTGGCAGGGGAAACGAGCGCCTCCTTGCAAACGAAGGTACAGATACTGTGTTTTGTGCTGTTCTCTCTACTCCCTTCCCAGTCCTGATGCCCGTATGTGCCTTTGTCAGTCCCAGACACCTGACCTGCAGCCCACTTCCGAGGGCCTGTGCGCTTGGGAGTTCTCGCAGGAGTCATGACTGATGGTATCTTCAGGTTTTGTCTCCTCATGGTTAATCTTGTAAGGTTCCCCCAATTACTACAGTTCTCCAATGTTTAAAAAATACATGAACATGTGAGCATGATGTCTGATGAAGAGAAAAAAGTGTTTCAAGACAGAAGGGCATGATTAGTGCCTCAAACCATCTCCCAAAGGTCACCACTTCCAGGCCCATCTCTGTCCTGCCCACTTCCCAACGAGGCCCAAGGCTGAGCGCAGCTATTTGCAAAGAGGAGAGAGACGGACAGCGGTAGGCATGTGCTAGGAGCTTAATTACTCAGCAGTGACTTAACAGAGACAGAGATGTGTGCAAGCAAATGATGAAGACGAAAGAGAAGGGCAGGCGAGACCCTCTAGGACAACTGCCCACAGTCACATCTGGTTCCTCTGGATTTGTGAGCAGCTGCAGCCTGGAGCTTGGCTGGCTCAGCCTGGCTTAGTGTGCTGGGGTGGAAAAGCATGTCTGGCTCCAGACACCAGCCTCCGAGGACCGGGACTGTGTTCTGTGGGGGGGGTTTTCATATCTAGATATTGGAGATACAGTTGTTGGAAAATGAGACTCTATCATTTTAACAGGGCCCTTTTAAATCCAAAAAGAGCAGCCCCATCGATCAAGAAATGATCCTCGTTAGTCATTTTCTAGTCTATTGCCTTGGGATTATACAAGGCCGCCGGAAGAGATGTAGGACCACAATGAATAAAATATTCTCACAGATATAGGCTGCAGTGACCACAGATACCATTAAGATTTGCACACAAGCATGTGCACCTACCCTTCCCTCAACAGCATCAGACTCCTGTCTTAGGAGTGCCCCATTTCCGTAACTAATCCAAACAAGACTTTCAGCCCACTGCTAATTAGTATGTGTGTGAGGTCACCGCACAGCCCTTCCGTGAAATGGACCCGGGAGACTCCAGCTGAGTGTGGTAAACATGACAGAGGAGACTCGGCACCCTGTGTAAAGAGCTCAGGCTCTGAAATCAGACAGGACTGGGTCTGACCTCGCCTTCTCCTTTTTTACTAATTGTATGACCTTGGGCAAATTACTTAGCTTCTCTGAGTCTGGTTTTGCAAGCACTGGAACATGGATAATAATACCGATTTTGCAATACCTGAGGAGAAGGTTAGAGAAAATGTGTTTAAAATGCATAATCCCGTGCCTGTCAATAAATGGTAACATTTATTATTCTCTCTCTCTCTCCCCCTCTCTCTCCCACTCCTCCCGCCTCCCCTCCATCTCCTTCTGTCCCCCTGAGGTGGCACTCGCCGCAATACTACTGCTATTTTCCCTTCAGGTGCCTACACGACCAGTCAGTCTCTCAGGAGGAATTTATCAACTCGGGCCAGGTGCTGAGCAATAAATTAGGTCATGTTCAAGACACCGTTATTACTGTTGCCAGCAATAACTGATTTTCACTCTTGGACATAAATCTGGCTGTTCTATGACCTGCTGCCATCAGGGAATAATCTTACAATGGCGACGCTCCCCTGCCCAGTGGAAACATTGTGGGGAACTGGGAGGGAATTGCTGTAAAGCGGTCATAGAACAGAACAGCTGGAAGTGGCCGCCCTAATTGGCGGCTTCCCACATTATGATAGGTTTGGGGCTGATTGTGGCAGTGAAAAGGGCACACTCGGGGACCGAGTGGCAGACAGCACTTCCTCAGATAGAAGCTCCCGCAGGCCCCCAGGTGTAGTCACTTCCTTTAACCTGCATGTTCAGAGCGACTACCAAGTACCCTTTGTGGGGACTCCCAGGGCCATATATCACTGTCAGTTTGGCTGCCAAGTTCAGCTCCACAGAGGCACCTGGGAAGGGCAGGACAGCTGATGAGAGCAAGACAATCATGGGGAAAAGACAGCTGGGGTGGGGGGCGGCGGGCACAGGGACTGGGGTCTGGCTCTCATCCCACCAGCACATGAACCAGCAAGTCCTTGTCCCAGTAAGGGTCGCAGCTTCCTGTCACAAAAAGGTCATCTTGAGTTCACCTCCTTTCTATAAGAGGAATGCTGTCACACATGTCACTTTGCTCAGCTGTAGTTTCTGCTTTTTCTACCCTGTGCACATATCATTGGAGGTGGAGGAGCTTGTATATACGCATATTTTATGTGTATGTGTGTGTGTGTGTGTATATATATATATATATGCACACACATACATATATGTGTATATATCTCTCAAGTGTATGTATATGTACATATATATACACACTTGTGTATGTATATATGTATATGTATGCATACATATATATGTATGTTTATGTATACATGTATGTACATACACTTGAGAGACAGAAAAACAGTAAGTCAAATACTAAGCTAATATTAATGGGGCATCTCCTATGTGCCAAGCACTGTGCTGAATGCTGTGCACTCATTATCACATTCAGTTCTGCCAAGAACGCTGAGAAAGAGTTGAACGGACACATTCATTTCCTTCTGCCTCCGGATAACAGTGCTCTGAGGGTCCCCTGAGAAGCCACACCTCCTCACCCTCTTCCCCACGCGGTTTTGTGATACTGGCCTCAGCCCCAGCTTTAGAAGGAGATTTTGACTGTCTTCAGCAGTGGGTATGTGCCCGCTGCCCTGCCCCGCAGTGACTGATTCGGTCAAGGGCAGACAAAACCCGAGCAGCGCAGTCAGAAGGAACCGCAGTGATTTGCCAAGGACATGGAGATATGGTCTCCTTCTTCCCTGCAGGTTGGACTTGAATGTGGAGCACATGGCAAATTTCAGGTATTTTCGACAGAGGAGAGGATACATTTCCAAGATGAGAGTCAAAGCTGAAGAAGCAGAGCTGAGAAATGAAAAACGAGAAAACTGGGCCTTGAGATGCCGCACCGAGCCCTGTGTGAGGCTACAATTACTCCTGAAATTTACTGTTTAACAACGGATTTGAATTTTTCCATTTTTGAATGTTTTCAAGTTTGAAATTTTTCAGTTTTCAAATTTTTCAATTTTTGAACTTAAAGAAATCATCCTTATCAATGTAAGCTGTTGTTATTATTACCTCATTTAATACATTAGGAAACTGAAGCCCAATAGGGCTAAGCAACCTGACCTAGGTCATGTGACGAGTATGTTACAGAAACATCATCTAACCCGTGTCCACTTGGATTAAAAAGCCCAAGCTTTTTTTAACTCACTTTGCTACTCTGAGATGGTAAAAACCAAAAATACCTCAAAAGGAAAAAATATTCATAAAATGCAACTTTTTCATTTCAGGAATAGATTTAGAATCATCACCCCCAAACCTCAGTTGAAATGAGTTGTTAGCACTTTCATAACAAGAAACCTATCAATGCCTTTGATCACAGTTGGCTATTCAATGGTGACATCAAACACCATGCAGTTCCGACTCCGCTGTCCTGGGAACTGTTCCAAACAGGTGACACGCCACCCAACCTGGACGCCTCACCCTTAGCCTCTCCCACCTTCTCACTCACTAAGAACTGGGAACTGGGGACTCTAACTTCTAACCAAGTTCTTCACTTACTAATTATGAGACTTTGAACAAGCCAGTTACCACTTCTGACCTTTCTGCTCCTCATGTTTTATAGAATAATGGGATGACATCACCCTTATAGGATCCAAGAATCAGGATGCCATTTTCCACTAGTGACTTACCAAGTGTCCCCAACGTGGGTGAATGTACTCCTTCAAAACCTAAGTAGCCTCTGAGTGCTAGTACTAAACACATAGTTTGTTTTATCTTCTTAATTATCTCCATTTTCTAAACTTTCTATGTTGGCTATGCATCCTTTTGCAGGAACATAATTTTCTGAAGACTAATCAGTAAAAAACAGCAAGTCTAGCAAAATAAAATTACCACAAGATATTCAACCAAAAAATATATTCTCCCAGTCTGAATATGTCAATTTGTGGTAAGTTGAATAATGACCTCCCCACATACAAATATGCCCACAACCCGATCTTTGGAACTTATACATGTTACCCTATACAGCAAAAGGAATTTTATTGAAGTGATTTAGGATCTCAAGAGGCAAAGGTTTTTCTTGATTATCTGGACAGGCCCAAAATAACGACAAGAGCCCTCCTAGGTGAGATGCAGAAGGAGTCAAAGTCAGAGAAAAGGGCGATGTGATGGTGGAAGCAGGTGTCAGAGGGATGTGCTTTGAGGCCGGAGGAAGGGGCCACAAGCCAAGGAATGCAAGTGGCCATTAGAAGCTGAAAAAGGCTTGAAAACACATTCTCCTCTTCAAAGCCTCCAGAAAGAACCCCTTTGACTTTAGCCCAGTGAAACTGAATCTGGACTTTTGACTTCCAGAAGCATAACACAGTAAATTCTATTCTAAAACAAGTGATTATTTTCAACTAATATTATTTAAGCCACCAAGTTGGTGGCAGTTTGTTATGGCAGCCACAGGAAACCAATACATCACCCTGGAAGGCAAGACTAACCCCCAGAAAGAAGATGCATTATTTTCCAAACTCAGTAGAGAAGACTGAGCTCTTCAGTTCTATAACGGATGAAAAAGGGATGAAGAACATCAGTTTTCCTTCTCTTAGCAAAGTGACATGGGGAGAAAATGGGCCAAAGTGAATCCAGAGAAACCTTGAAGAGATATACACAGAGCTTGCTACCAAAGTTGGTAAGAACGAGAATACATTCCCAATGGGGTTTGTGCAAAAACCCCTTAATTGGCCTCCTGCAGGAGAGCTCTGGCAACTACTAGATGTGAATTTCATTAGATTTGCTGAAAAGCAAAATGATACCCTTGGACACAGTGTGCAGGCAGAAGTGGCTACAAGTATCGGACATCTGTGTAGGAGGGCTGGGGAGCCAGGAACGCATGTGGTCTGAGTTGCTGTGTTTCTAGCACAGGTATGGAATCCAGGGGGTTGGATGGAGCTCACCTGGCTGCTTCTGCATGCACGTAGGAGGAGAATGTAAATGTACCAGCTAGCAGGACCTGGGGACTTCAGGATGGCTTGGAGGGGTAACAATAACTTCCTCAAAGGGACAAGTCTATCCACATGTCAAGAGCAAACAGTCCAGTGTGAACCTGTAAACAGTGTAACAGCCAAGTGCATAGGCTTTGAGGTCAGGTATCCTGAACCTCAATCTCAATTCCGCCACTTACTGACATCTTAGGCAAGTTCATACCTATGAGCTTCAATTCCCTCCCCAACAAACACTAAGTATTTATTCCATGAGGCTATTGTGAGGATTAAATGATGTATCACATATAACGTGGAATGCCTAGAAAATAGTGAGCATTCATTAAAGAAATTGTTACTATTATTTGTAGCCATATGGTCATGCCTGGCTGAGAGTTGGAGCAAGGTAATCAGACGTGAGTGGGGGGAGTGTCACATTGAAGACCCAGAGAGGCAGAGGAATCCAAAAACGCAAAGAGGACCAGGAACCAGGAGGCATGTGAGTGAGCAGCAACCAAACCGTAGCATCAGGATTCGAAGCACTTGAGGCGCTTCAGATACGGACACCACCCATCAGTGCCGCCTACGGCTGTGGTTTCTCCCTCGCATTGAAAGGACAAGGCAAGGATCTGGAAGCACACTGCTAAAGATAGGAGGAAGCCCCAGGGTCTCACTGAGGCTGTTCTGAGGGCACCTTGGGGTTTCTCATTCTGCTGTGATTTCTTTACCAGGACGGCAAATGCTTGCCTCGCACGCCTCATTTCCCATCCCCCAATGCCCGTTCCTTCAACAAACATGTATGCACTGCGTGCAGGGCATGTGCAGGTGCAGAGGCCCAGCAGTAAATACAACAGGCAGAAACCAGTCCCCGCCAAAATAGACTATAACCCAGATATTCACAGCAGACATTACTAATCAATGAATGACATACTTTCCGACTGAGTTCCAAAGCCCCTGCAAGTCCTTCTCAGTGCAGCCCAGGTCTCCAAAGAGCCACTGCCAATCAATCTGAGTTGGTAATTAAAGTGAAAACTCACCGCATGCCTGCTTTGAGCTTCTGTGATTGCCGAATAGACAGACTGATCCCTTCCCAGGAGGGTGTCATTGTTCCTCTCGCAGCTTGGTGCTAATGGGGAAATCAGACCCCCAAAGCAACAACCAGTGTCCGACGTTTAGAAACGGATGAAATGATTGTTTTGACCACTTAGCACTAAAATGGTCCTGAGTATTTCACTGAAGTATCCAGTTACTACCCTGACCAAGGCTAAATTGACGGAAGGGGTTTATATGTCATCATCCCAATTTCATTTATTATATTTATGATCTTCTCTCGTTTTATAGCTCCAAACCCAGACTTCATCCACTCTTTCTTCTTCTCCCCAAAATTCACACACACACACGTACACACACACACACCCAACTTCAGAGGAACTTCAGCAAAGAGGCAGAATTGGTGGCCCAGCCGGTGGCCACGTGACACGGTGGGGACTCAGCCATGCCACAGTGAGTGCTGAGGTCAGTGGAGCCCGTTTCCAAGCTCAGCTCTTGCCCTGACTCCCTTACGTGGCTTGTAGGCCCCATTTTACTCATACGAAAACAACGAAATTCATATCATAACTTCACAGCTTATCTCACATAGTTTTTTTTCTGAGACACCAATGTGATAAACTGTTACAAGCCAAGAGTTCTGATGGCCCTGACGGCACTAGGAGGAAGGAAGTCACCTCCCTTCCCCTCACTAAGGCACATCAGCCAGGCCCACGTCAACAGTCCCCGTCCAGGTGGCCACCCAGAGCCTTCCCCAGCAGGGGACCCATTAAGGATCCATTTGCCTTATAGCATCAAAGGGAAAGGACCGGACCGGACAAATGCATTTCAGCATCCCTCTAACCTACGCACTAGGCCGTGGATGATTAAGCCACAGAAAAATAAAAGTGCAACAGGGTGTTTGGATGACAAACCACGGGAGGTGGTAAATTTGTGACCCCAGGACTCCAGGTCCTAGTGAAACCAGCCCTGAAGCCCAACCCCTCCGACCCCAAAACACGCCTGGCCAGCCCCCGTGTCAGGATGCTCTTCTGTTTCAGGGAGAAGCCTCTCTTTCCCAGCCTTTCACGTGTTTCCCGCTCTGTCTATGGGCACCGTCTCCTCCAACGACGACTTTCCTGCACGCGCTCAGGAGGATGATCGCCAAAGCCCCTTTCCCACATCCCTGTTCAGCAACCCCAGCAGAAGAGGAGAGTTTTCTTGCCTAATTTCTGCAGATTAAAAGTAGAGTGCAATCGGTCCTGTGTCTAGTGCCTGCTGCTGAGGCCACTCAATTCCCGGGCAAGGCTGTCCTGTCAGACCACACCAGGGGCACTGTTCATACCAACTCTGTGTCAGTGGCGGCACCGGGGGTGACCAGAGTTGTGCTACGTGGTGGCCCGGTGACCCAGTTCCCAAGAACAGGCTACTATGAATGGACAGACCTGTATCATACAGTAATGCTACGTCCAGGCGGACAGTGTCTATTTCTAGAAGAAAGCAAATGAAGGGAAAACACTCCAGAGAAATAAACTCATAGTCCACCCCAAGGTATGACCCCAGAGTGAGAAGAAATGAAAATCCCACATCACCCCTCCCCATGCTCCCTATGCCTGTCTTGTGTACAGGGTGGGGGGAGGTGAACACAGCAATCTTTAAATCCTCAGAAGAAGTCAGTTTATGTCTGCAAGACACTGCAGTGAGGAGAGAGCTCGGGGTCTCCTTTCTCGTTAGGCGGCGACAAGAACACACCAGGGAAAGCTTCTGCCTCTTTGCTGTTCAAATAACCAAGTCCAGCCCACCTCTTGAAATACAGCTTCGGAAGCCACTTTCAATCCTGAGAATACTTTTTAAGGCTAAAACTGTAGAAATAAAGCACAAGAACCAGCTCACATTTCTAACACCTCGTCTTTTCCAATTCTCAACTCTGGTGGGTTCCTGGGTTTCAGGATGTGCCCTTGGGAACCTGTGAATGAACCGATGCCATCAGCTCATGGGGCTGCCTTGGAAGCCCATCCGGAAGGCAGCGAGGCTAGCACGGGCCGCAGGGGTGCCTGCAACACTCTCTGGCCTTCCCCCAGTTCTCCCACAGAGCTGCCAGGAAAGGTCTGCAGCCAGGCCGAGGAAAGCACCTTCGCTAGCTTTTCTTTCATCCTCTGCACAGCGCATCTCTCTGTAATTAAATGGTGTCTTTTCTCTGCTCCTCCTGGTATGTTCCGCAAAGAGACACCCGAAGCACTTTTTTAAAAGGCAGATTCCTGAATCTCCTCTCAGGCTTTACGACACCAGTATCTGGGGACAGAGGCTGGGAATCCGTGTTTATTTTGAGTCCCCTAAGTTGATTTTGATGTCAAGGCTCGGAACCACTGTAACCACACCTTTGCCTGGTTGGTCCCTGTTTGAGACGCAGGCATTATGAACAGAAAACAAAATCTCAGAGCAACTCTAAACCAGGTCTCCCTCCATGAACTCTGCTGATTCATCTCACTATTTTCTGCTGATCTGAATGACCAGCTTTTGTTTACATAGGTTATATGAGCCAGTGAAATGGAGAAACAGTAAAATATTTAATAAACTCTTTACATGTTAACATAATAGTTTTATAAAAATAATTTTATTTTCCAGAATCAAAAAATGATGAAAAGTGACATTGACATTTACGTAAATTTCTTTAATATATGGTTTAATAGAAGAAAGAAGAAGAGAGCTGGGTTCTCGTATTAGCTTTTGCATTTAATCAGTTGCTGTATCACATATCACACTGTCTCCAGGAAATTCTAGCAGATACTCACAAGAGAATGAGAGCAAGAAAAGTAAATAATGTCTTAGTAATACTAGGGAAATAAATTTGACCTTACAGAGGACCCTTCCAAAAGGTCCTCAGGGTCTCCCAGTAAGCCCCAGGCCACACTCTGAGGACCCTGTTCTAGTCCCTCCCTCTGACTACTTCCCCTTCACCTCCACATACTTGCTCATTCCTCTAATTCCACTGTGTGTATATTTTGATGCCTTTCTTACTTTTACAAATGTTCTACTTGTTTCCCAATTGTGGTATGCATGTGCACAGGTGTGTGTAAAAATCATTAGTTAGAAGAAACAGAAATCCATTCAAACTAAGTTAAACCAAGAGAGGTTTGTGGTAAGGACACAGGGGAATCTCACAAAACTCCCGTGGTGGTGGGGGGTGCACTAGGTCCCACTGTGTTTGTTCCCAGACTTGGGGCCCCGCGCATGGGCCCATTCTCCACTCTGCAACCTCGGGGCCCCTGCAAGGCTCTTGCTCTCCCAGGGGGGACTCTGGGTTACCAAGATGCTCTCCCTGATATACCACCTTCGAGTTCCGTATCCTATGACTTGTCGCTACCAAGTCTTGATGGTAAATTCCTAGGTGAGAATACTTGGTTGGCCCAGCACGAGGAAGGTTTTGGCAGGGGTGGTGGAGTTGTTCGGATGGTTTATCGATGTCTGTAGAGACATCAAGGGCCACACAAGGAACCAAATATTATCATGTTGGCTCTCGACCCTGGTTGTTCAATCCTGGTGTAATTAGATGGCATCATATGAAGCCAATGCATCACATTGGTGCATTACATGGTCCTACTCAGGCCCTGTGGTTTCACATACAACAGGATGTGTGCGATAAGGAAGTAACGGCCATTCCTAGGGCAGACGGCCAGCTCTGTTCAGTGGAAATATAATGTGAGCCAAGTATATAACTTATCTTTTTTTATAGTCACATTTAAAAAGTAAAAATAAGCTACTGGAATTCATTATAACATATTCTAACCCAACCTATCTGAAATATTATTTCAACATGCAATTAATATAAAAAGGCGATCATGGGAAATTTTACATCCTTCTGTAAAAAAGTTTTCAAGGTCAGTATATATAAAATATATGCTCATTAGTACACTAAATTTTCATCAGAAATATCTGATCTGTATTTAGAGCTCATAAAATGTATAGCTGAAAATGCAAATCCATGTACCCAGGTTGTTTCAAATAAATTTAGAACTTTTCCAGTAGCTGAATCAAATGTCAGTTTCCAAATTTTAATTAATGATAACCAAATTAAATGAAGTTAAAACTCCAGCTGCATTAGCCACCTTTCAAGTGCTTGGAAGCCACATTCGACCAGGGGCCACATTTCAGACACAGCAGGCGTCGCCTGAGAGCCAGCCCCTGCTCTCCTCCCCTGTGTGCGTCTCCCGGCAGAGAGCTGCGCACTGGGGACGCCCAGGAAGTACTGTTGGTGGAAACCAAGTCACAACTGCTCAGACGTAATTGCTCAAGGACCCTTAGGAGTTGCATATAAATGTTTTCCTTTAACATCGCATTAAATGCATATAAGGAACCTGTTCATTAAAGGCACCCTGTAATGACTGAATTCTATCAAATCAATCACTTTTCTCTTTTTTAAGATTTTATTTATTTATCTTAGAGGGGAAGAGAAGGAGAGAGAGAGAGAGAGAGAGAGAGAAATATCAATGTATGGTTGCCTCTCGTGCTTCCCCCGCCAGGAACCAGGAACTGGCCTGCAACCCAGGCATGTGCCCTGACTGGGAATCGAACCGCGATCATGTGGTTCGCAGGCCTGCGCTCAATCCACTGCAAATCAACCACTTTTCAATCATTTGGGTAAAAAAAAAAAGATTTTTTATATCAGTTTTATTTTAAGCAAGGCAGAGACATACAGAAAACCAACTGAAGGCTATTCTACAAATGAGCAAACCTGAGAAGCCTACGTCACACCACCCACCCTGATGAAGCCAAGGTAAGTTTTGCAGAAGTGCTTAACAATGTGAAGCAAAAACATATGGCTTCTGTTTCTGTGTGGCTTCTCCCAGCTGCAAGGAAGCACGCAGGACAGCCCCGCTGTGAGTGGTGAAGGAAATCGTGAACAAAGGTTGGTGAGTGAGCTAACAGCCTTGAGCTCTTCCCAACAGATGGCACTGTAATCAAAAGGACTGCTCTGGGCCTCCGCAAATCAAGTTTCCACGAGTTCCTGAAATCTGATGCTTCTACATCTGCCCATTATGTTCTAAAGCTGGCCTATATGCACCGAGCCCATCCTGACTGAATTGAATAATTTAAAGCCTCCCTCGGTTCAATCAAACAAGCCTTCGAAGGTTTAGTGTTAGCCGCGCAAGCTGTTCGTTTGTTCATTCCCTCGTCCATTCCCTCATTAAACTCGGCTTGAGTGTTATCAAGTATCAGGTGCCACACCAGGGAGCTAGGAACACGTGGAAAAATGAGAATAGATCCTGCCCATAAGGAACTCACAGCCAAGAAAATTAGACACTCACATAAATAACTGCAAAATATGGAGATTCAGTACTGTGTCCGTGAGATACAATTCTGTGTCAGGAGTTTGGAGGAGACAAAGAGAATTGAGGACTTTTTTTTTTTTTTTTTTTTTTGCATTGTGATGAGGGTGGAGAGCTGGAGAGATGTCACCAAGAGTGAAGAGGGAGGTGGGGAGTGTCCATTCCTGCGAGGAGAACAGAGATGCACAAGAGCTTCCCCCATGGTCTCCCTGCTTCCACTCTGGCCCCACTGTGGTCTGCTGTACAGTAACACAGCTGTCAGCATAATTCCTTTGAAACATCCAGAAGATTCTCTTCCTCCCCAATCTCAAACTTCCAATAGCTTCCTCTCACACTGGGGATAAAATTCAAAGTTCCCACCATGGTCTAAGGACCTTACATGACAGATCCTTGCTATATTAGAGACCTCCCTTCCTTCTACAGTCTCTCTGGCTCACCCTTTCAGCCGCACAGGCCTCCTTGGTATTCTTCAAACATTGTAGGAACACTCCCACCTGAGGGCCTTCGCAAAGGGCCTTGTCTGACAATCCTACACGAAACAGAAAGAACTGTCCCATCATGCTCCACCCCCTTGCCCTGCTTTATGTCTCCACACAGCATTCAGGACTATGGGATCCCATTAAGTATTTATCTATTTACCTGTGCACCCTCTGACTTCTCCACTGGATTATAAGCACCACGAGGGCAGGGTCTTGATTTGTTCTGTCCACCGCTACATCACCAGAGCCTGGAACAGTCCTGGCACAAGGTGGGCTCCCCAAAAGGATTTCTAGGGTGAACAAAGAATTGAATGAGGCTTGGGAAAATATGCATATTTCAAAGGGCTATAAATATCCGGCATGGCTAGTATAAGGATGTGGGAGGCAGGTTGGAGAAGCTAGAAATAGACAGGTGCTCAGGAACCAGCTAGCTCATGAAGAACCCTGTACTCCTGGATAAGAGTTAGGCTATATTCCGAGGACAACAGGGAGTCAGTGAAGCTGGTTAAGGAAAGAGACGACACAAGCAGATCTGCATATTCAGATGAGTCAGGCTGCCTAGTGGTAGACACCGCAGAAAGGGACTGCAAGCAAAGTGCTAGGACACTTTTGCAAGCCTCTCAGTTTCCTCACCTGTAAAATGGGCATAACAGCCCTGGCTGGTGTAGCTCAGTGGATTGAGCGCGGGCCTGCGAACCAGAGGATCGCAGTTCGATTCCCAGTCAGGGCACATGCCTGGGTTGTAGTCCAGTTCCCTGCAGGCCAACTCCCAGCAGGGGACGCACAAAAAGGCAACCATACATTGATGTTTCTCTCCCTCTCTCCTTCCCCTCTAAAGATAAATAAATAAAATCTTAAAATAAAATAAAATAAAATGGGCATAACGACAGTATCTTAGTACTTAGCCACAGGCTGAAGTGATGGCTAAGGGAATTAATGACTACAAAACACTTAACATGGTACTTGGCAATAGGAAGCTATCAGTAAATATTATCCATTGCCATCCATATAAGGAAGCTTAAAGGATGATGTCTATGCTTCTGTTCGAGTGACTGACTGCTTGGAGTGTAGTACCTTTGGCCCTGATAGAATCTGCCGAAGAAAGAACTCATTTCTGGGAACAGAGAGTAAATTCTATTCTGGGCAAGTGCAGTTTGAAGTAACTGTAGGATGTCCAGGAGAGATATGTGGTGGGCAGTGTGGTATAAAGGTCTAAAGATCAGAAGGGAAGTTTAAAACGAAGACAAAGACCCAGAAGACTCTCTTACTTCACAGACAATCATCCTGGCCCCTTGTAAGCAAACGCTGAATTCAAATTACACCAAGTAAACTCAGTGGAGTACAGAAAAGCCATCTTGCTCTACCCAGCAAAGCTATCATTTAGAATGGAAGGGCAGACAAGGTAAAACCGAAGGAGTTCATCAACACCAAGCCTTTATTACACGAAATGTTAAAAGGGACTTATTTAAGAAAGAGAAGATCAAATCTGTGAACATTAAAAGGGAACAAATTCATGACTATCAGCAACTAAATCTAAACAAAAAAACTAAGTAAACAACCAAAACAGGAATGGAATCGTAGATATGGAGATCATTTGGAAGGTTATCAGCTGGGAGGGGGAAGGAGGAAGGTAGGGAAAGGGTACCAGGGTTAATAAGCATAATTAGTAGGTACAAAATAGACAGGGGGGGTGTCAAGAATAGTATAGGAAATAGAGAAGCCAAAGAACTTAAATGCACAATCCATGGACATGAACTCATGTGGGAGGGAAGAGGGTCACCAGACAGAGAGGGACAAAGGGGGGAAAGTTGGGACAACTGTAATAGCACAATCAATAAAATACATTTTAAAAATAATTAAAAAGAAACCATCTTATGGAGCTGAAAGGTAAAATTCCATTGCAGGAATTGACCCTAACTCCGAGCTTCTTACTAACTCCTACAAATGTTCCCACAGTCCCCCTTTATGTTTCTCCTGGGCACAGAGGAAGGAGCTTCACGTACTGAAGGCCTTTCCTGTATTCTCACCCAAGGCCTTCTCCAATTTCCTATTTTCCAACGTGCCCCTACATGAGAAAGCTGAAAAAGCTTCAAAAGTCTACTAAATATTACAGCAGAGAGACCTTTCAGCTTTGAGGGCACTTTTGGTCCTCAGCTGAACAACCTTTAAAACTCACAATACTCCTCTCCCACTCCTATTTTAAGAAGCTGAGAGTACCTGTGTGAAATAGGGCACGTGGTGCCGGGGAACTTGACTCTACCTGGTTCCCTGGGACTAGAGGTCCGAGGGGACTAGGAAGAGCAGAGAGGAGGTGGCTCTGAAGCTGGCGCAGAAAAAAAATCCCGAGGTTCCCACGCAAACAACAGCTTTGGCGCCATTGAAAGGGCAGTGGATCTACACCCATATATGCACCCGTGTGCACCTGCAGTCAGTCATTCAACACATAGCTGCTGAGCACCTAGAACACGTGGCAGGAACTGCGTTGCCCACAGAGGAAACAACCATCAACAAGACAGAGACATGGTCCCTCCTGCAGCTTCAAGTCTCGTTTCCTGTTTCTCGGATTCCTTGGGATTATCCAAAGCATAGGGAAAACCTTTTTTAATTTTCACTCATCCATTCAATAAAGATTTATTGAGGGTGCTCTACTGGCCCCTAGGGTTACAATGCTGACTAAAACTGGACAGTTGCAATTCAGTTGAAATGCCATAGTGAGGCAAAAACAGGAGGCCGGCAGAGGCTATAGAAAAAGCTCTGTGATAGATTAAGCTCATCCCCAAATTCTTTGGAATTGCCTCCCACCCCTACGCCACTGAGAAGAGCAATCTATGTCCCTACTCTTTGAATCTGGCCTGGTTCTCAGAGTGTGTTGACCAGTGGATTATGGCAAAGTAATGCTTTACCCAGGCTTTAAAGAAGTAGCCTCATCCTAAGCCCTGGCTGGCGTAGCTCAGTGGATTGAGCGCGGGCCTGCGAACCAGACAATCGCGGTTCGATTCCCAGTCAGGGCACATGCCTGGGTTGCAGGCCGGTTCCGTGCAGGCTAACTACCAGCAGGGGATGCATAAAAGGCAACCATACATTGATGTTTCTCTCCCTCTCTCCTTCCCCTCTAAAGATAAATAAATAAAATAATTTTTTTTTAAAAAAAAGAAGAAGTAGCCTCATCCTGTCTTGGAATGCTTGCTCTAGGGGAAGCCAGTTGCCATGAAATGGGTCTGANGTGTGAAATAGGGCACGTGGTGCCGGGGAACTTGACTCTACCTGGTTCCCTGGGACTAGAGGTCCGAGGGGACTAGGAAGAGCAGAGAGGAGGTGGCTCTGAAGCTGGCGCAGAAAAAAAATCCCGAGGTTCCCACGCAAACAACAGCTTTGGCGCCATTGAAAGGGCAGTGGATCTACACCCATATATGCACCCGTGTGCACCTGCAGTCAGTCATTCAACACATAGCTGCTGAGCACCTAGAACACGTGGCAGGAACTGCGTTGCCCACAGAGGAAACAACCATCAACAAGACAGAGGCATGGTCCCTCCTGCAGCTTCAAGTCTCGTTTCCTGTTTCTCAGATTCCTTGGGATTATCCAAAGCATAGGGAAAACCTTTTTTAATTTTCACTCATCCATTCAATAAAGATTTATTGAGGGTGCTCTACTGGCCCCTAGGGTTACAATGCTGACTAAAACTGGACAGTTGCAATTCAGTTGAAATGCCATAGTGAGGCAAAAACAGGAGGCCGGTAGAGGCTATAGAAAAAGCTCTGTGATAGATTAAGCTCATCCCCAAATTCTTTGGAATTGCCTCCCACCCCTACGCCACTGAGAAGAGCAATCTGTGTCCCTACTCTTTGAATCTGGCCTGGTTCTCAGAGTGTGTTAACCGGTGGATTATGGCAAAGTAATGCTTTACCCAGGCTTTAAAGAAGTAGCCTCATCCTAAGCCCTGGCTGGCATAGCTCAGTGGATTGAGTGCGGGCCTGTGAACCAGACAATCGCGGTTCGATTCCCAGTCAGGGCACATGCCTGGGTTGCAGGCCGGTTCCTTGCAGGCTAACTACCAGCAGGGGATGCATAAAAGGCAACCATACATTGATGTTTCTCTCCCTCTCTCCTTCCCTTCTAAAGATAAATAAATAAATAAAATAAAATTTAAAAAAAGAAGAAGAAGAAGTAGCCTCATCCTGTCTTGGAATGCTTGCTCTAGGGAAAGCCAGTTGCCATGAAATGGGTCTGAACATCCTGAGGCAGCCATACTGTGAGGAAGCTCAAGGTAGCTGTGTTTGAAAGGATATGTAGGGAGAGAGGCCCACTGAGTTCTGGTTATTCAACCATCCCAGCCACGTGGCAACTCGCATGAAGAAGCCATTTTGGATATAACATTTTGGGTGGTGCTTTTGTCTGAGTGTTTGTATCTCCCTAAAATTCACGTGTTGAAATCCTGATGCCCATTGTGATGGTTTTAGGAGATGGGGCCTTTGGCAAATGCTTAGGTCATGAGGATAAAGCCCTCAAGTGTGGAATGAGTCTTCTTATTTTTTTAAAGTAACTCCACAGTGATCTTTCACCAAGTCAGGACACAGCAAAAAGGCACCAGCTAGGAACCAGGTAAAGAACCTTCTCTGGACCAGGCTGGCACTTCCAGCCTCCAGAACTGTGAAAAATAATGCTATAAGTTACCCAGTCTACAGCATTTTGTTGTAGTACCCCGAAAGGACTAAGAGTGAGAAGGCCTCTCTCTGAAAAGATACCATTTAGTTTGAGACCCAAATGATGAAAAGCATTTTGTCATGCACAGACCCAGGAGGACAGCATTCCAGGCAGTAGAAAGGGATGCCCAAAGAACCAGAGTCGGGGAGGTTCTTGCATTGTTCAAGGAGCTGAGATTGAATCGGGGTGGAAGGAATATGGGGAGCAAAGAGGGGAGCCGAGGATTAGACTGGCAAGAGGACAGAGATAGATCGGGAAGGCCTTGTGAGCCATGGCAAGTCATTTGAATTGCGTCCTAAGTATAGTCAGAAGCCTTTAAATGACTTTAAACACAAAAGAAACATGATTTGTACTAAAATTCTAACAGGTCCCTATTGCTGCTATGCCAGTTCTGCGAGCACTTTGGTCTCTGCTGTGTGACTTTGATCACCGCCATAATTTATCACTGAGAATAACTCCTGGCACAGAGAGAGTATTCCAGGAAAAAGGTTAAACGAGTGACTTAACAATGGACTGGAGACGGATAAGAATAAAGGAAGGGAAACCAGTAAGGAAGCCATTGCAATAATCCAGGTGAAAGACAGCGGATGTGGCTGGAGGTGGAAAGAAGAGCAATGTGTTGAGAAATCGCCAGAGGCAGAAGAGACAGACTCAAGTTCTGGTTCTCAGATGCATCGACACATGACCTTGAGCAAATCAAACTTCCAGAGCCTCTAATGCTTCACCTGGAAGATCTTCTCAATATAAAAAAATCTCTAATTCACACGGGCGATGGGAGAATCTCATGAGAAAATAGAAGGAAAGCACTCTGCCAAATTGCATGTTGCGGACTGACGTGGGGAGGCATTACTGCTGTTATTGTGTTCTTTCCCGATGGCCTGATGGGTTAGTGAAAAATATAGCCACTGGATTTTATAGCATCTCCTACATTACTAGGGGAGAGAGCATAGGAGTTCCATCCCTCTGAGGCCGACACAACGATTTCCTGAGCCATTCTACCTCCTGAAGCTCCTCACCAACGCCATGAGAAGCCAGACGCCTCCTTCTGCACCAGAAGCCCCTTTGCCTTTAGAGAAGCCGTTCTGAAACGTGAGCACACCCCATTGGTCCCTAGAAGGCTTGTTAAAACGAAGGCTGCGGCGCTCCGCCCTTGGGGCATCTGTTTGCATTTCTAACAAGCACCCAGGTGAGGCGGATGCTGCTCATCTGAGATCGTTGGAGAGCTGCCTTAGATAAGCATGCACTCAATTTACTTTTCTGATCTGCGGGGAGAGGGGTTTCTATACTCCTCAGAGGACATTCCCCAGAAAATTCAAGAACTAACAAGAAAAAAAGGTTTGTCCAGGGACTTAATATGAGATCTAGTTGTTTTTGTTTTAAATATCTGGTAGGTTTTCAAAGCATGGAGCCAAGGTGCCTGGTTTCCACACTGTGTGCCAACTGCATTACCTGGGCCAAGTACCAATGTCCTAGGTCCAGTGTGAGGATTAAGAGTTAATACACTGAAAGCACCAAGAGCTGCCGCGGGCACCAAGTAAGCACTTGATAAATGCGAGCTGTTAGCATTACCCTTCCAAAGCGTGACTCATGTAATTGATTATTTTATGGTTTTCACATAAAAACTGGGAGGAAGTTCAGCTGCAAATTTGTGTGACTCACCTCTGGAAAAACGTACAGGACCGCAAGCATTTCAGGAACAAACCTCACTTCCGGCATTGCAATCTATATTTTTCTTAGCACTCAATTCCCTTACTTCCCTTTTATTTCTTATCAAATCATTATGTGATCCTCTGAATGCCACTTTAAATCCTTTCTGGAACAAGGTGGATCTTATGTGAGAAGAAGCAGTTCTCCATTCATTTATGCAGCCTCCCTACGAATAATCAAGGCGTTTCAGGTTCGAGATCCCCACACCCCACTGCTTCAGGAACACGATCATTACTGTTTTACATGTTTAAGCACATGAAGCACACAGTAAACCATATGAGAAACATACATAAGAACATGGTTGTTTGACATCTATCTTGCCATTCTACTTTCTGTCCTTTTGATTCTTGGAATTACACAGAACACGTTCCACAAAATCAAGCCGTTGTCCAATTTTGGCTGCCTTTCCATTATAATAATATTACTGACCTGCCATTGACAGAACACAGTCTTTCCATTGTTTCTGTGGCATTCACTCATTCAAGAAGCGATTACTGAGTGGCTAATATATGTCACACACTGTGCAGGGCATTAGGGAGGTGATAGGCGGTGATACTCAAGACACTATCTGTCCTCGAGGAATTTAGAATCTACTGAGCAGACCCATAAATTGGCAGGCCATTACCATACTGCAAGGTGCATGTCATGAATAATAAAGGTCAGCAACACCTACTGGATACCGCTACATGCCAGGCACTATTCTGTGCATTATGCATGAAGGGTCCGTTTATCTCACACCAACCAGCTGAAGCAGGCACTTCCATTCCCCTCGCTCTGTAGTTGAGGAAACGGAAGCACAGAGACTGAAAGAGCATACTGTAAGGGGCAGAAACAGACATCAAACTCAAACTCAGGCAGTCTAACTGCAGGGCCTACACCCTGGATCTCCCTATCACACTGCTTTTCTGCAAGGTAACATGAGGCGAGTTGGAGGAATAAAGGGCCAAAGGAACTTTGGACCCAGCGATGCAAAAAAAAGTAACTTTGGGCAGGAAAAAATAATTAGTGAGAAGAGAGAAGGGCAGGACCTCTAGCAAAGCAGATTAGGTAGCAGAATTAGACAGCAGTCCATGGCACAGCACCGCGGGCTGAGGGAAGGCTGAATAAGCAGCCTGCAGTAATGACCCGCAGAGCCACTGGAGGGTGGCCACGGTAGCAGACTGTGCTGCCAGGCCCCAGGAGGCTAGCAGGCCCCACACAGGTAGCAGTTTTAGGAATCAAACTCAGCGATTTCCACCAAGTTCATCAACAAACTGGGAGACCTGAGGCCTGAAGAGGCACTCACCTCTGGCCGTCACACATGAAAGAAGAGGATCATTTTGCAGCAAAAATTGACCAAGCTTTCTGTGTCTACATGTGTTCTGTGCTTTAATGGTGCATTTGTGACACACAGAATTTATTAATGCTCTTCCAAGCCTAGATTAGGGTCCTGGTCCCGTTACCTATTGCTGCAGAACATACCACCCCAAAACTAACTAGTAAGACAGCCATTGTATTATGAAACTCACAATGTTTGCAAGTTAGGACTTTGTGCACACTTAGAAGGGAAATGGTCATGGGATGGTTTGAATAACTGGATTTGGCTGGGACCGCTTGCCTGGGGCCACCTGTCCGAGGCCTTGGTTTGGATTCCAGTTGAATTCCTAGGTCCTTGTCTACATTATATAAGCTGGTATTGAAATGTTACAATGGCTTCTTCACTCAGATGCTGGCACCTGGCTGAATAACCAGAGCTCCCTGGGCTTCTCTCTCCCCACAGCCTCTGCATGCAGCTAGCTTGGGCCTCCTCACAGCTGGCCACCTCAGAACAGTCACACTGTTACATGACAGCTGGCTTCCCTTACCAGAAGCATTCCAAGAGAAGATGCTGCTACTTCTTTAAAGCCTCGGTGAGGCCATGCCCGACGTATTCAACTGGTCGACGCAGTCTCAGAACCACACAAGATTCAAGGGCAAGGGACACAGACACTTCCCCTCAGAGAATTGTGGACAAGACTATTCCATCACAGGGTGCTTTCTACACTGTCACACTGTCTTTGCCTCACCACGACATTTAAACTGAATCTTAACTGCACAATCGTAGTCAACATTGAAACTCCAGAGGTCAGCACAGCACCTTCAACTTTCGGTAGAGAGCTAAGGCACAGGTGTATGGCCTGCAGTGGTCTGGATAATGAATTGGCTCCCTTCCTTATTCACTGCACTGTCCCTGACCACTCGTTCTGTGCTCCAGTCTGTGTGACGACGTGAAGATAGAAAGAGCATCTCTTTCCTTCCTTGTGGGATGTGTCCTCTCACACGGGAGATGTGACTGCAATCATAACATCTCACATTCACTGGACGCTTACTACGTGGCCATCTCCATGCATTATTCCATTAACAGCCCTATAAGAGACAGACTCCTTAATCTCATTCCCCAAACGAAAAAGTGAAGGCCAGCTTTAAGAGGCTAAGCCCAAATATCTCAAACCCAGGACCCCTAGGCTGTGGGGCCGTCCCACTTCCTACAGGATAATGTAAGCTGGTCATGGACTATAGGCACCTGGGGCGTGAAGGCTGAGTAGCACATCAGAATGGCAGAAGTCATAAAGTGAGCAGGAACAATTTAAACCATACAGTGATTTGGGACAATCTTGAAATCCTACCCATAGCCTTTCTACTGCTTGGGATTTGGTAGCTATGAAGCAGAATTATTTCACTGCCCACGAATCTGAATATAAATGCTTGATTCCTTCCGGTAGGAGAGAGAGCCCTGTTAAGACAAATCCTGACAACCCCCCATGCCCCCCAAGGGCATGCAAAAGTCAGATGGTTGGATCCTCAGCAGGCTGATGCAGGTCTCAACAGCAGAAGGCCTGCAGCGGTAGGCATCTGGAGGTACTATTCGCCTTGGTGGTCATGAGTTTTGACTTCAAAAGTCATCCCTCCTATAAGGGAAGAGGGGGTTCTCCTGGGCAGAAGACACTTCTGTGATTGTCATGAACCTGGGAGCAAAGCTACAGACATTCCACTGCTCCCTGCCCTGAAGGCTCTTGACAGTCTGAGACTAAACAAAAAAAAAAAATGCCGGTTATTGTAAAGTGGCTTTTCCTTTGTATTTTTGTAGGTTACTCTGGAAACTCCAGCAGGCCATGACTATGAGGAAGGCAGTGCCTGGAGATACAGGAATCACCATGAGGCACTGAGTAGGGTTTCCAGTGCTGGGATCCAGTGATCCGGCAGAGCTGCACGGCTCTCTTGTTTCTGCCCGATGCTCCTACACCCACAAACGCCTGGGAGCATCCTTGCAACCCTGAACACACAGACAGCATCCCCGGGCCCTTCCGCATTGAACTTCCCCTCTCGTTTCCCATTACCAAGCCAAGTGCCCTTGAAACAAAACAGTTGGTACAAGAGAACCAGATTCCCGGCCATCACTTCATCTGCCACCCTGCCCTTGTCCCTGCCCAACACCGAGTTCTTCCTTTCCCACACCCTCACCCACCGTTCTACAAACATGTGAGAACACAAATAGTGGGAGCAGGGGTGGTGTCCTGTGCACCAGCGGTGTTCACACGCCTCCCCACGTACAGTGCCAGGAGATGAATTTTTCACCACATCCCTAATGAAATAAGGAAAAAATACGTACAGCAGGTTTTCATGAAATTCGGTTTGAATTTTCCATTTAAATTCAGTTTTGGGGTCTCTTTTGGTAGCTACTGTAACAAATACCAAATATCTTGGTGATGTGATACAGTAATGGTATATTTCCTACCATGATGGTAATTAAGCTGTTGTCTCTCTTCTCAAAACCCACCTTTCCATACTCGCACCTTAGCATCTCCAGCCGGAGTTGAGTAAACCACATAGGTCACAGGGTTGTGACCGCTGTTTCTGCCAGTAGAGCGTGCTAGAAGGAGACTGCAAGGCTGGAGGAGGGATGTGGCCCCTCCTGGGCTAGTTCCGGGTTTGTTTGTGTTTGGGGGTACTGTTTTGACATCGCTATACTTAGCAATGTCACCTTAGCAGCATTTTCTTACCTGGCAGCGGCAGCAGCAACAGCTGGTTCTAGAAATAGGTTTC
Organism: Sturnira hondurensis; assembly: GCF_014824575.4. Lineage (NCBI taxonomy): Eukaryota > Metazoa > Chordata > Mammalia > Chiroptera > Phyllostomidae > Sturnira > Sturnira hondurensis. The sequence continues at coordinate 13,070,871 of NW_028075269.1, read as the reverse complement.
ACTCTACAGTTTTTTCCTCTTTTCCAGAATGAACCTAGAGTTCCCAGAGATTGGGGCCCCCGCAAGGCTGCAATGCCCCTCCTCAGGGGTGGAGGCTTCAGTTCTGCACCTGCTCACTCGCAATCCGGTGAGAAAGCTCAGCCCTCACCAGGGCCTCAGGTCCTCAGCAGGATCCTTAGCATCTGTCCCACACATGGGGAAGTAAGAGAAAGGGGGATTTGGGGAGGTATTTAAGGATCATGAGCACGTGTTGAACTTTACTTCAGCCACTTCCTGTTCATTGAAATGCAAGGATGCTGGGAACTGTAGTTTGGCTGTGGCTTTTGTAGCAAACAAGGCAATCATTGCCACAACGCACTTCCCACACTTAGGTGTTAGGATGTCCTTTCATAAATTAGAGGTCTAGTAAATGGTAGGTTCTTGTCTCCAAAACCCCAGGGCTCTTGACCAGTGAAATACAAAAGGCTGAGGACCATCGTTCGTACTAGCACAGCGCGCCCAGATGCCTTCTTTGGCTGCCATAAAGCCATGTCCTGAATCTGTTTATGCTCATCGCCAAGTTAACCCTCTTTCCTCCTGAGTGCAGCATGCATAAAACTCCTCTCCCACTATTGTTTGGAAAAACCTATAACCGTATGTCATCCTTAATTCCTAATGTTGGAGTCATAACTGTTCTCTAGTAAGCTAGCATAGAAGACGCTCCAAATGACTGTGGAAACTGGGACAGCATGGCCAAGTCCTTTGATCTCCCTAGAAGAACCTTTCTACCTAAAAAAAAAGACAAAAACGGAGATTAAAAGAGTCTCCGTGTTAGTTTTGTCACACTGATTTCTGCCTTTCCTAAAACTTGCTTTCCAGATAGTTGCTTGAGTTAATGTATTTACACTTGGCTCTTTTATTAATCTTTGCAACCTACAAAATGTTTTGCATAAATCTCCACCTCCCCATAAATCACTTCTGAATTCATATTGGGTGAGGTCACCATAAAGGTATTAATCATCTGACCTATAGAAGGCAATGCTGATTATGGGACATCCTTAGGATATTATCCCATTGCCTATAAAATAAAAACAAGTGTAGACTTCAGTGCTATTTCTATTTTATTTTAAAAAATAATTGAACCAGAAGTTTTCAGGGTGAATAGGTAGAACCCTTGTAATTAGTGCAGGAAGAATTTTTTAAACCCCAGTCAGGACTGTGGGAGGTAAAGAGGCAATTAATAGTGTCTCTCTAAGTATATTTATACCAAAAGAAAAAAAATCAAAAAGAAGAAACATCATGCCAGCAGAGTTTTTTTAAAGACTACTGTTTTTTCTTCTTTATCTGTAACTTTTGCAAATCCGAAATGAGCTTGCTTGTGACTGTGGCTAGAAAATCTTAAATTCCAAAGGGCTCATGAATATAAAAACCAATACACCGAAGACCTCCGGAAACCTGCTCCTCTTCCGTCTTTCCTCTCTCATTCAAAGACACATTAACACCCAACAAGTCACTGGAGCTAGGAAACTTAGAATCATTCTTGGCAGCCAGCTGTGTACTGTTTCCGCACAAACACCTATCATTGCATGCGTGATATTGCATTGTGTATATTTATTATTATTCTTGCCTTTCCTTCCAGCTACTTAAACACAGAAGCTGTTCTGTGATTGCTTTTGTTTCTCTAGTGCTTAGATAGTGCTGCCAGAAAGTAAGCACTAAATCAATGAATTTGAACTCTTTCTGTTCCCCAGATCTTTCCTCTTGTCACCAGGTCCTGCCTATTTTTTTCTCTAAAATGTCTCTTGAATCTATCCTTTTCCCTCAACATTCAGACCTTTGTCACCCTCATTTGGACTATCCAGAATCTTCCATTAACTGTTCTCTCTGACTCAAGCTCCCAACTGCTCCACTGCCCCCCACACGGTGGCCAAGTTACCTCTATAAAACACAAGTCTAATCAAGTTCCCAGTTTGTCTAATGCCTTCAATAGTTCCCTAGCATCTGGAAGAGAGTCCAGATTTCTCAGCATGATTCTCAACCCTGTCTACCTGCCCAAGTTCATCTCCAGAAACTTATCACCCTGTGTCCTAAGCTCTAGCCATCTCAAACAAATGATCAATCAATCGAGATATGTTCCATTAGTTTCAAAAAAAGATTCTTTCATTTGTTCTTTCTCCTTCTTCCATTAAAAATGCCTTTTCCACTCTCCTCAGAAAACTCTTCCTCATCCATCCATGCCTAAGCACCACTTCTACCAAGCCAAATTCTCCAAATATTTGCTTATAGGTCTTCCTCTTACACTAAATTGTGTGCCCTTCAAGGGTAGGGGCTGTGTCTAAATTATCATTTCTGCCTGGTACCAAATTCAGTTTCTGATACGAAAGCATGAAAAAAATCTTTGTTAAGAAGAACTGCCGACCAGTACCTAGAATTCTTTGGTGTTCTGAAATCCTAGCAGACACCCCCACTGCTACAGAGGCTGGATTCCTACTCTTTTCAGGATGACTCCCCACATGTACTATTTCAGTACAAACTGGAAACTCTCCAGTGCTCTCTGCTCAAAGTCACCGACTTGATACCATCCATTTCTAAGCCGCTAAAAAAAAGTGAATTTACTTCTTTGGGGGGAAAAAAGCTGCTGGTGTTATGAATCTGAGACAAAGTTAGCATATAGTCCTTTTCGTTGAAGATAATTATGATAATCCCATCCTAATTTTGAACTGCATTCATATACATCATCTTACTTGATAACATATCGATCTAGCTAGAAATAGCCAAATGTGTTAGAGGGAGTCATTTGGACCTTGGGATGAGAATGCCAGGGATTCCAGCCTCAGCTCCTCCCTTTGCTGAATATTTAGCCTCGGGACCATTATTTAACCTCCTTAAGCCTCCTCAAACCCATGTTTCCTCATCAGTGAAAAAAATGGGGAGAATGATAGTAAGAATAAGTATTTTTTTATGTTATATAAACACTATTCTAAACGGTTTCCATATAATTCATTTAATCCTCTATCAAGTGAAGTGAATGCCAAGAACTGCCCTTCCTTAGGAAACTGAGGCATAGCTAATAAATGGTAAGGCCAGGGTGGGGACCACCGGGGAGATCCCCTCTGAGATTTCTACAGACACCCGATGAGACCAAGCGAGGCCAACCTTTAGCACAAAGCCTGCAACACCGTAAACCCGTACACTACTCTCATCACTGTTTGGAGGACACTAGCAAATACTCAGCTGAACTATATTTTTATCTAATTCCCTGCCCACACCAAGCACCGAAACAGAATTGTTCACTTTTCTACAGCCTCAGAAGGAAACCGAAGAGTGGGGACAACAAAATGAGGGCGTAGACACAGAGGCAACGTACAAGTAAAGGTACTTTAGGAAATGGATGAAGGCGTTGTGATTTTCGGAAGGACCCCACACCACCTGCATTTCATTGTCCTTTTCCCCTAGTAAGGACTACTCGTTCTTCTCCTTAACAATCGGCCCGAGCCTATGGAGAAAGGGAAGGGGCCCTCCCCTGAGCTAATTCTCTACTAATTCACATGTCTCTCTAACCTCTCATTGATGAAGACCAGAAGGCCACGTGTTNTGACACCGGGGGGGGGGGGGGTGAGGACATCCTAATATTTCCTCCAATATTTCTGTACACTTTGAGTTCTGGACACCATTCCAAATCTTTTCTGGGCCCCCCCTTGGCTGCACCCTGTATCAAGGCCAGGGTGGGGACCACCGGGGAGATCCCCTCCGAGATTTCTACAGACACCCGATGAGACCAAGCGAGGCCAACCTTCAGCACAAAGCCTGCAACACCGTAAACCCTTACACTACTCTCATCACTGTTCGGAGGACACTAGCAAACACTCAGCTGAACTACATTGTTATCTAATCACATCACACAGCGAAACAAAATTGTTCACTTTTCTACAGCCTCAGAAGGAAACCGAAGCGTGGGGACAACAAAATGAGGGCGTAGACACAGAGGCAACGTACAAGTAAAGGTACTTTAGGAAATGGATGAAGGCATTGTGATTTTCCGAAGGACCCCACACCACCTGCATTTCATTGTCCTTTTCCCCTAGTAAGGACTACTCGTTCTTCTCCTTAACAATCGGCCCAAGCCTATGGAGAAAGGGAAGGGGCCCTCCCCTGAGCTAATTCTCTACTAATTCACATGTCTCTCTAACAGCTCATTGATGAAGACCAGAAGGCCACGTGTTAATGACTGGGTCAAATGGAGAATTGAATGCTGGCTTATACTCTCTAGTCTATAGTGAATTCTGCACAGTCACATACCCACTTTATATCAAATGTCTGTTTCCTTTTACAAGGATATAGGAGACTAAAAGGCACAAAAGGAAAGAAGCAAGAAAGAAAACAGGGAAAGGAGGGGAGGGGAGGGGAGAAGGAAGGAAGGAAGGAAGGAAAGAAAGGGCCCTAGACTGGGTTTTCCTGGGACACAAATCACATGATGGTTTTGTCAAGGCCCACATGGGCGCCAGCATGACGCAGAACTGAAAAGAAGCACTCCAAACCCACTCTCCCTCACTCTATACCCTAGGACTCTTAGAGGGGTTTTCTCTGCAAAGTCACCCGCTTCCCATGGTCTACCATTGGACTCATTTTTTCCCCTCCAGACCACATGGATTCATTTCCTTTCCTATGGTTTTACTGAAAGCAAAATGACAGGGACTCTCACTTAAAGTAGCAGATTGATTATTTTTCATTGAAAAAAAAACATGTCACCACAGGCACATTATACAATAGATGCCGGGTGAAGCTCCTGTTGGTGGGCAGCTCTGTCTGATAGAATTTTCTGCGGCAATAATCCACGTCTTCACTGTCCACTCAGCAGCCACTAGCCATATTGTGCATTTTGGGCTTTTGACATATGTCTGCTACAATTGAGGAAATAACTGCTTTGTGCCATTTAATTGTAATCAATTTGAACAGCCACATATAGGGAGTGACTACCATATAGGCCAGAGCACCTCCATAGACTCCCATTCACTCCTACTAGTGAGTGTGAAATGGCGACTGAGGTTCACCGTCGGAGCTCCCAAGACAACCGAAAAAGTAAACTCGGAGGAAGCCGGTCCTCTGAGGGTGGGAAGACTGATGGAAGGTGGGAAGACTGACCAAAACCAGATGTTTCCAAAACCTGCTCCTAGAAGAAATGACTCAAACTTGCCCCTGCCTACTCCATCACTGTTCAGTTCCAACACATGATTCGATTCCTCCTCTGTTACTTGTAAGTAAAAGTGGGCTGCTGACACGCCAGCGGCAGGAAAACTCTGGGACTGACGGTTACCGCTGCAGCCAGGACTGACAGAAGAAACTAAAAATCCAGAATCACCCAAAGAAGAGCAAACAATCTATGTCTATTTTTTTCCCTTATAAAAACGTGTGCCCTGTCGTGCCTTAGGCTGGGAGCTGGAGGGAGTTACTGTCTTATGAAGCTCAATTTGCTAAGGAGGAGGGGAAGATGACGAGCTAATCAATATGCTTGTGAAGATCAATGCCAAGCTGCTGCGATGATGCAAGAGTGCGCAGAGGAGTGTGGGGCTGTGTCCTGAGAACAATAGGAGCGCTGGCCTTTTTGAAGCAGAGAGGAGACATGATCAGTGCAGGTTTTAAGACCCTGTGGTTTGGAAAGGTGTGTGCGGGGCCATTTAGGAGGCCTTTGCCGTTGTTTTGGCAAAACGGGATAAAGGTGAGGACTCTGAGAGCAATAGAGCTGAAGAGAATAGGATGGAGTCGACAGGTGTTTAGAGGCAAAATTACAAGAGCTTTCTAATGACTGGAGAAGGGCTGAGCAAGAGGGTCCTGGTTCATAGCTGAATGGAGTAGGATGCTATTCCCTGAGATAAAAACACCACAAAGGACCAGATCTGGGAGAGGAATAAGTTTCATTTTTGACACTTGCGTTTGAATTAGCTTTGATACAATATGATTGTGAACAGACAATTGGACGTGTACCTCTGGATTTGGAGGCATGGTTTAGTCTATTCTGCTAATGCCGTTTACAAAATTAAAAACCTCCAGTAGCAGTTTGGTGAAATGTCTCACTTTCCAACCCATGAACAGTGATGCCCAGAAATAGCATCAAACAGAGCAAGGAGCAAGCCCTTCCCCAGATCTCAGCCGTTACAGGTCACGGCCCCACCTTCTCAGAACCTCAGGCCCCCAGCCCCTTTAGAAGAGCCTGCACTCACTGCCTCTTTTGGAGATGCTGTGGAATGCGGTCTTGTTCTCACACTTGTTCTGTCTCTTGTCCGCCTTTGCCCGCCCTTGGCCTGCCTTTGATCCAGTCTCTTAGGCTGTGATGGTCTTGAAGTTTCCATCCTTTCTGACTTGAGACACCACCTGCTGGACACTTCCTCAATCTACAGCCACCTGATCCCCGAGCCCAGGGGCTCCAGGGTCCGTCCACAGGGGCCTGACTTGACATGAGCCACTACCTAAGTCCTTGCTTCTGTCATGTAGGACACAACCAGCATTGCTGAGGTTTACAACTTCTTAAGAGGAGCTGCAAATGTGCATGCAAAAAGCAGTAATAATAAATGTATATGTTTTTAAATGCCTAACTCAGATTTCTTTTCTTTTTTTTTTCCAAGAAGTACACCTGGGCCCTGAGTGGTGTGACTCAGTGTACTGAGCATCAGCCTGTGAATAAAAGGGTCACTGGGTAGATTCCCAGTCAGGGCACATGCCTGGGTAGCGGGCCAGGTCCCCAGTTGGGGACGTGCAACAGGCAACCACACACTGATATCTCTCTCCCTCTCTTTCTCCCTCCCTTCCCCTTTCTCTAAAAATAAATAAATAAAATCTTAAAAAAAAAAAAAAAAAGAAGCACACTTGGACCAAACAAAACCTATCCCAGGTCCCATTTGTCCCAGGGGCCATCAGTTTGTGACTTCGGGTGTCATCGATGGCATCCATTGGTAATCCCTGCTTTGATACCTTTTCCAACTGCATCTGAATGCAACCTCAGAATCTATGTCAACACAATCGTCCAGGGAGGTAACACAGCAAATATCCTGAGCTGCATAGGAGTTGACACATCTTTGCCAGGTCTGTTCCAGGGGTAACTGGTGCTATTCCACAGAAACCAGAGCACCACACACTGCAATGAAGTTCCTCTCCTCTCCTCCTTTCCAGGGAAACGGCCTCAAATGCCAGATTCTTTAGGTGCCTGTTTCTAGTTGCACATTTTGTGTTATCTGAGTCAACAAACGACTCCCATTCATTTCTGCTCAGTGACCTTTTAAACACCATGCTAGTTCAATTAAATGAACATCTTTTTCTTTTTCTTTTTCTAGTCGCTCTTGGCCTTCACCTTTCCTCTCAACTTTTTTTTTTTTTGTAATCCCCATAGCATTTCCCTAAACACCTTGTCCTGATTAAAAGCAAGTCCTGGACATTTTTCTGTACATAATTTTCTAATCTGATAATACTCGATGAAAACGCCTTTGCATACGCTGACCTCAGACCTCAAGGGCGTTGAGAAGAATCTGTAAGCCTTGGTACTTCCTGTAAAAGTAGCTTTGTCTTCACCCAAGTTTAAAGGAATGAAAGTACCAGTTCCCATTCATCCCAATTAGTAAAAGACAATCATTTTCCCACATAAAATTAAAGCTTAGGCACTTTTCCTTGGGAAGACATGAAGCTGAACACTTCTCATTGAAGCCAAACAGGAACATTAAGAAGATGTATTTCTCTAGAGCTGTCCCCCTTTATGGCCCTTGAATGCCAGGTATTGGCTTACGTGGCAGCCAAGGTGAACGATCCCTTTGCTGTCGCCTCTAAGGATCACCATAGAGAAGAACCCGCAGTTCCTCCGTTGCTGAGTTTTCTTTGTCAGGGCAGAGGAAGGAGGAATCATAGCCTCATACCTTGGAAAGCACGTGTATCCATCTGCCAGGGCTGCCAAATCGAAGGGCCACAGACAGGGCGTCCTGAAGGGCAGGAGTTTGTTTTCTCACAGCTCTGCAGGGCAACAGTGCAAGTTCCCAGTATCAGAAAGTGCGACTTCTCCTGAGGACTGTCTTTGGCTTGAAGATGGCTCCCTTCTCCCTGTGTCTTCACCAGGTCCTCTGTGTGTGTGTGTGTGTCTGTTTCCTAATCTCCTCTTACTCAATTAGTCATATTGGGTTAGAGCCCACTCTAAGAATCTCATTTTAACCTCATTACCTCTTGAAGACCCTAAATTCAAATACAGTCACATTCTGAGGTCCTGAGTATTATGGTCCAGTAAGTTACGACCATAGCGATATGACCACCTATATCAAAACATGACTGCTTGGGATGCCCCTAATAACTGGGGTGATGTCCATAAAAAGGAGGAGTCCAGATAGATGCCTACTCCCTGGCCTGTGAATGTGGCTGACGCTCTAAAACTTGTTGCTCTGTGGGTGAAAATATTTTCCTGCATGTCCCACTCTTTTTTCTTTTCTTTTCTTTTCTTTCTTTTTTTTTTTTTTTTTTTTTTGCTATGCCTCAGCACCTGTTTCTCTCCTGCTAACTAGCCTACCTAGATATTTCTCCCCTTGAAGCACAGACAATAGGTAACTATAGCAACTTGTTGTACAGGTAATTGCTATAAAATATCACCCAGGGGTTAGGAAGCCATGGAGACCCAGACCCCTACATTTGACTGGAGCATTAGTTCACAGCTAAGGTGAGTTTCTTGTCTCCAGAACAATCAATGTCTTACCTTTTAAAAATAAAGAAAAGTGTGTGTGCCGCGATTCTGTCTGAAAGCGTAGGCACTGAAGTGGCCCCAGGAGATGCAATTTCAAACAACACTCACCTATTCGTCTTCCAGGTCCATGCCTCGGGTAGGTCTCGGTTGCCTCTAATCTTTTCCTTGGGCCACCTGGGCTTCAGCTGCCCTCCCTTTCCAGGAGCAGGATGACGCAGCAAGGCATGGGGTCAATAACAACACCTTCAGGTCTAACAAGGCAGAAGCTCCTCTGTTCAGCTGCAGTCAGTTCAGCCCCCAAAGCTTCAGCCAGCATGTTAGGCACCCCAGAACCCTCCGGCTCCTGGTGATCCCCATCTCACTCCTATGCTGTCTCCTGGAATTCACAGACTCAGGGACAATGTCCTTCCCTCTCTTTCTCTACATTAAACTAAACGTATAAGGTCTGTCCAGAAAAAGTCCAGCCATTATTAATATAACGAGAACCGTTTGTGCAACATCGATGTAACCTGGCAGCCAAGGGGAGGGGACTGGAATGTGCATGTGTGAACAATGACGACTTCACTGTACTAGTCAGTGGGGGCAGTAGTCACTACTGAGTGAGAATGTGTACTGTGTGGCCGTCACATTCAAAATGACTGGACAAGTACAGCAATGAATCTGCATCAAATTTTGTGTTAAGCTTGAACATTCCTCCATGGAAACTATTCCGATGAGTCAGAAGGCCACAGCTATCACTAACTGGTGATGATCAGCTTCACTACAACAAGGCACCCACTCACACATCACGTATTGTGCGGAATGTTTTGGCAAAACATCAAATCACTCAGGCAACTCAGCCCCCACTACAGCCCAGATTTGGTGCCCTGGACTTCTGGTTTTTCCCAAAACTAAAATCACATTTGAAAGGGAAGAGATTTCAGGACAATATGACGGGGCAGCTGATGGCGATTTAGAGAACTGTGTGAGGTCCCAAGGTGCCTACTTTGAAGGGGACTGAGGCATCATTGTCTTAGGTACGACACTTCTTACATCTTGTATCTTCTTCAATAAATGTCTCTATTTTTCATATTGAAAGTATGGCTAGATATTTTCTGGACAGACCTTTTTATAGAATTGGAATGGCTCACATTAAACTGTTGGGATAAGAAGCAGACCTCATTCCTGGTTTTATAAACTCATCCTCTCTTACCAATACTTTGGGAGACGGGTCGTGATGAGCTCATGGGTGCAACAGCCGCCTGCCTAGGTTCAAAGCCCAGCTCTACTATTTACTAGCTCTACCTTAGATGAGTTCCTAACCTCTTTGAGTTTCACTTTCCTCATGCAGTGATGATCACTGAATGAACTAATATACCTAAAGGGCTGAGAGCTATATAATTTGTTGTAATTCATACTACTACTACGCTCATGTAAAATCTGGTCTAAAGGGCCACCAAGCGCTGATCAGTGATAAAATATAGGGACTCTCCTCTCAGTTCCCCATTCAGGACATTCCACGCTCTCTTTTCATTGCATCCTTCCCAGCACCCAAGCATCTGGGAGCCCCATGGAAACTTCTTCCATCAGGTCTCACCCACAACTCACTCACTCTCTGGCTCTTGTCTTCTACCTATCAACCCATTCCTATACTGTCTTCTCACAGAAGTGCCAATGTCCAGACCTTATTGCCAATGCTCTGGTTGGAATAGCAGTGAGAAGAAGGCGGAACTCCTGAGGACTCCTGAGTGCCCAAAGGGAACACGGAGGTTAAATAATGGGATTGTTGCCCAAGGCAATGCTAGGATTTAGCAAGATTTCCAGAACTCAGAAGGCACGGTTGCTTCCCACAATGCCATAGAGCCAGACTGGTAGCTCAATCTCGGCTGCCTTTTCAATTGAGCGTTTGCCTTCTCGCTGGTTTTCCAATTCTAGGCTGGCTTCACTCCATTCCATCCTCTTGTGATCTTTCAGTGTGTGATTCCAGCCTGATGCAACCTCTCTAAAACCCAAACCTAATCATACCATTCCTCTCCACCAGACCCCTCGTGCAATGTCCTGAACACAGCCCTGTGGTTTTTACACGTAGCTGGGTGACAGCAGGCCACACTGGCAGTTTCGAGTACTTGTTCATTTATCCGTGTCTCTTGAAAGAGACTTCAAGCTCCTTAAGAACAAGAACCCCTCTTACTCATCTTTGCATTCCCGCTGTTCACTACAGCAGAAGTTGTAACTCAGTGCCAAGTTGTATAATTCCAAATCAAAGCGCTGCAGGAATTTAGAGATGGGAAAACAATCTAGAACTCTTAATATGCATCCTTTATTTAAGCAAGTTTGTCTCCCTTCTAGGGCACTCTGCTTTCCTGCCACCTTTTACACGAGACCGGGCGCGTTCAGGGTGGTATGGCCGTAGACTCCTGCCATCTTCCAGTAAATCCTCTCAACAGCCAAGCAAACTTCTCCCATCAGGTCCCACCCAGAGCTCACTTAATACAACATACATGGCAAAGTGCTCTAATAACCAGTTTTTGGCCCACTCCTCGGTGTTACTCCCTCCCCAGATGAGCAGAGGCCTTTGCATGAGTCGGTTTGCAGCATAGCCTGGCAGTGGGACTGAGAACAAAAGGACTCATCCTCTCCAACCTGCAATAAAACTGAAAAAGCACATCGCTACATGTCAGTGAATAAAAGTCTTCCTCACTTCTTCCTTTCCCTTCCCCTCACACTTCCTTTCCTGTCTCCTCTCCTTCCCGTTCCCTTCTCTTCCCTCTCCCTTCCCTTCCCTTCCCTTCCCTCCCTCCTTGCTTTCTTTAACAACAGCAAATGTGATGCTACTATAAACTTGAAGCCAACAACTTCAGTGGTTGATTAAACTCTTCACCTTCACCCCCCTGCTAATCAACTACGAAAGTCTTCAAAATACACACCAATCTCAGAGAGATTTCATCACTTAATTACTATAAAACAACCCCACAAATTAATGCATGCTTGATCTCAAAGAAGTGGCAGTAACCTTTATGTTATTTATATCAATTGCACAGTTAGAAACAAGCAGAGAAACAGGCTTAGATATATGACACAAAGTCTGATTTAATGGGATATGTTCTCACAGGACCCAAGAAGCACATCCCAGGCCCCCCACCACCACCCTCCCAAACACAACCTGTATTCCTTTGGGATTTTTTCTCATTAAAATGCAAGTGCCATAAAGGCTCAATTACATATCAAACCATGGTCCATCCCTTATGCCTTTTATAAGGTTAAATGAATGTAACCATCTTCCTCAGGCACTGGTATTTACAAAGAATTAAGAGAGACTACCTGGGGGCCATGACCTCAGTAGTTGGGGGCAGTCCCTCATCAAGGTGGGGGAAAATAAGGCAAAAGGAGAGTGAGGGTCTAAGCAAGCAAGCCTCACCTGCTTCGTGTCTTTACTACCTGCTTGGCACAAATAAAATCATGGACAACTGCATGGAAATAAGAGGTTGAAGAGTCTGACTACAGCTAACATCTGTTCTGCAGAACCGAATTACCAAAATGCTCTGTCTCTGATTTTGCATCACTACTACCCCAAGCCTGAGGCAGCATGAATTCCAACTCAGTGTGCCCCTGTATATATTCCTGACAAGCTCTGTGTAAATAATTTTTGATAGATCAAATGATAATGTATTCCAGGAGAAAATTGGTGAGCTCATCTTGAACAGTGAGAACATCTTGACTATTTTTTATAAATGCATGCTTTTCTACACTGGGCGTACTTGCTAAGACGCGCATTTACTGTTGTGCTGCTTCTCTCCTTGGAAGGCAGAGTATTTGTAATCCTATCACAGCTACTGATTTAATTTACAAAATGCCTGCTCAGGTGGGCAAGTCTCTGCAGGAGTGTCCTGATGGTTTCAATGTGCCTGTATGGGTAAATATGATCATCCCCAAACTGGTAAGAGATTTGCTCATCTCACAAGTTAGTAAAGGAATGAGCAGCCTTCCCTCTTGGGAACTGGGATGTCAGCCACTAGGAGAGAGACTTCTTACAACTACCGCTCTAATAATGAAAACCACAGATTAAAAGTGTTTTTGAGCAAAAGCCTCAGTTTCATTGAAATAGTTAATAGGAACTCGAGAATAATGGTATGTATCGTTTTGTTATATGAGACTAGACAATCTAAAGGGTGTTATGAATAGGAAAGCATGCCCTATGTCTCAACTTCGCTGTGTTTGTACATGATGATTCTTAAGAATGTTTTCAATAACAAAAATAATTGGCTTTGTAGGCGGTGCCTGGGAACAAAGTGAAGCGTGCCCCGAGACAACTTGGAATTAAGTGCGCCCACCTACAGGGAAACCAAATACATCAACCCTGAATAGGAGGAGGAAGCAAAAGGTCTACTGGGTTCTTTCCTGAAACATAATCAAAGATGTTGGCACATTGGGGCCTCACCCTGACCCAAGAGAAAAACGCCCCAAAACTCTCTGCACCCTTTGGCTTTAAATCCTTACTCCACTGCCTACTCATTAACAATGCAGCTCAGCACCGCCCAGGCAGAGGCAGGAGGTCTCTCTGGTGGTAAACAATCCCATTGACATCCTGGTTTACCCATCAATCTCACGTGCATTGATTTAGGGAGTAGCCATTGCTTTAAATCTGATCAATTCCAAGCATTCTGATAAAGCCCAGTTTCTGTAGCCCATAAACAGTGGCGCATTCACAAAGCTGCTGCAGCATTTCACCGAGAAGGCTTTCTGTGACTTTTTCCTTTGCCATTGATTTCTTTCCATTCTTCCACCACCACTTAAGAGGTTGATTTTCGAAAATGGTATGACTCATAAGCAGCCTGGACACCTTACCAACAGGGCTAGTCGATCTCCCACTTGTGTAATGGAAAACCTGGTCGGAAAGATTATTTGGCGGCACAAGCAGAGATGCAAGACCAGACTTGAGTATGATTTTCAATAACACCTAAGGTTAAACTTTTTAGCAGCACCCCTCCGGAAAAAAACCTGTGGGCCTCCTCTCCATTAAAATTCACAATCACAAGATTTGGTGTTTGAGGTGGTCCATGAATTCCATTGACAGACTGCTATTTAAGAAGCCAACCTCACGCAAACCCCTTTTTTGTAGGTGGAGAAACTGAGGCTCAGTGAAGGGAAATGACTAACCCAAGATTATGCAACTAGTTATAGGCAGAAACAGAATTAGGTCTTCAACATCTTCAAATTAACGTTTATATGACCAATTATTTTTCACTTTATAACAAGTCACACTGACATCAACTGGATGCAGCTGTAATGTGGAAATCAGTCATGTGGGGGCAACTTTGCCCGCAAAGTCCCCCAGTCTGCCACGGGTGAAAGTAAAACTACCAAGACATGATCTGCTTGGGGAGGAGAGGTGGCCGATCTCTCAGAGGAGAAGGGCCAGGAGCCCCTTTCTCAACGGCTTTTATTGGGTTGTAATATACAGGAATACAGGTGGCAAGGATCAAACAATAGATAACATTTCAAAGAAATCTCAGGGCTTAGTCTAAGTCAGTGTGTCAGGTAAGGGGGTTGCAGAAACTTTGGGAGACATGCTCATTTCTTGCTCGGACCCTTATATGAATGAAAGCACTCTTTGCAAAGCAGGCTTCACAGGACTTTTAGGAACTCTTTCTTATGCCCGATCACCCCAGATCCTGCTTTAGCCAGGCAAGGGGCTACATGGCCTCCCCCATCACAGGTTTTCAGGCTTAAGTGGATTAGAGCCAGGAAGCACTTCTCCCAGAGGACATGAGGACTCAGGCTATGTCAGAATAGCTGGGGCGGTTGGGGGTGAGGGTCCATCACTCCCTCTTTGTTGCAGCCCCCCCAAGTCCTTCCATGGTGGCCTCCCAAGTGATCGTCACTGGCTTAGATTGCCCCTCCTCTGAGGAGTCTTACTCGTCCTCAACTAACCGACCATGCATTGGGGGCAGGGGGATGAAGCAGAAGCAGCGTTTGCTGCGAGAAACAAGCTTTGTCTCCTTAGTGGCTTGCATTTCAGAGGCAACTCACTCAGTCTTAGCCATGGGGGGCAGTTACAACTCCTGAAACCAGGCAGAGCAGTTCCCAACACAGTCAGTACATTCTGCCTGGGCACCAGCCTCTCTTGAAATCCAGTAGGGGATGTGGAAAGGTCTCCTCACTCAGCTGACCCCCTTCTCTAAGCCAAGCTGCATTTCATCATCCAGGTCCTGAGTCTTTATTCAGATCTTTAAAAATGGGAGGTGAGAGAGGGAAGCAGAGTTGACCAAGCCAATGTGGAGAAGATTCCAGGAGTCATCTCAGTGCTTCCCCTGCAACCTCAACTACAATATGCAACTTTGGGTTTGTCCAGTGATTTCAGTAAAAAAAATGGGAGACTATGGAAAGAAAAGTAGCCAATATAGCTGGACTAACTAGGCTGGTCAGTGGAAACAGACCATCAAGGGACCCAGGAAGGCTTCTCCCAAAGCAATTTCTCTGTAAAATATTAACTAACATGTCTACGATGTTTTATATTTTATAAAGTGCTTGAAGGTACATAAATCAACCAAGGGAGGAAAAAATAAAAGGGGAAAAGCAGCAAATATTTAACATGAAGTATTTTACTTCTAAAACCATTCTGAAATGAAAAATTCTCTTTTCAACCCACGAGGAGACTCCAAGTGGCTCAGTAATTGGCACAGGGTCCCAGAGCAATGCACAGATCCGGGATTCAAATCTTGATGTCTGAGCAAAAACCCTCAGAGGACAAAGTGAGGTCTAGGAGGTTGCATTACTGCCCTCATTCACGCAGCTCCTAGTATTTGAACTCCCAACCTTAGATCTAAAGCGACCTAAAGCAAGCGACTCATTCCATGGAGTGGTTGTTTCTCAGCATCCTATGCAAAGTACCTAAATGAGAACCATCCAGTAGCCCATTCTTTGAGAAAAACAGATCTTGAGCAGAGGTTCTCCAAGTGTGGTCCTTGGACCAACAGCATTTACTACGCCTGGGAACTGGTTAGAAATGCAAGTTCTCAGGCTCTACTCTAGACCTACTGAATCAGAAACTCGGGAGGGGGCGGGGCAGGGCAGCCCTGTTTAAACAGTCCTCCAGGTGATCCCAGGACCACTAACCTAGCGGCCTGCTTTCCCTTCACTCTGTCCGTCAAAGCAATTCATTTACACTGGAGTCTTTTCTGGGGTGAATTGTTCTAACACCTATAACATCATCTTAAAAATCATCGAAAGGAATTCAGTATTTATTTTTTGTGAATTTTATTTCATCTTTATTGCATTTTTCCATACCTTTTACTCCCCTTATACCCCTTCCAACCCCCAAATAACCATACTGTTGTCCATGTCCATGAGTCCTATATCCTTTCCACTCAATCTCTCTGCCCCCTACCTGCCTCCCCTTGGCTGTCATCCTGCTCAAGGAGTTCAGCATCTAATCTAAGCCCATCATACTTCTCAAGGTTCCAAACCCAGGGGCCTTGATTGTCCTGCAACTTCATTTTAGTCTCTTTTCCCCCAAACACAGTGAGAAATCAGAGGGCTCAAGAATCTGCTGAAAAAACTCAACCCTGAACACATTCTCAGAGACTGTTTCCTAAGAAAGAGGAAAAAGATCCCCCAACACTATCATTTGCTAAGGAACACTTGTGACCTTGAACAGAAATTTTTATGGGGATGCTTATATTAAAAACAGTTTCCTCCAGGAGAATCCATTGGGGTGCAAGTGGCAAACCCAAGATGAGCCAGGGGACAGGGCGTGTGGACCTTCCACAGGCTCCTTATCTGTTGGCGGGTGGTTTATTTCATGCTACTAAATGTTCTTCCTGTGCAGGTGCTGGCTGGGTGGAATAAAACGAATGAAAATGAATTAGTCTGATCTTGGGGAAAACCAACCCTCAAAGATGAATTCGGACTGTGTCCACAGTTACTATTTGCCTGGATTCCACTCATGTGCTAACAAGGGATGTAAATGCATTACCTTTCCTGGAGTGTGCTATAGTTTGTCATGGAAAACACAGTCCGTGGTACCAAATACAAGTACATGTTCGCTGGTTGAACCAGCACCGCCCTGCATCTCCTCACTTAAGCTCAGCAGTTGAATTTTGCCTGGAGTCAGGCTGTGGGTTGCGTTTTCACAAGGAATGATGCAACACTGCCACCATGTGGTTTCCAGGTGAAAATGGCTGAGACGGAGATAATATCCGCCCCATTAAAATAGATGGACCGCTGCCCCGGTTTCCCTACATCTTAACCTTTGCATTTTCAGCTTCGGAGTCAGCTGAAGAGGAGAGAAGAGACCTGTCTCCAGGAGGAAGTGGGGCATCTAGCAGATAGCGCAGTGGCAACTGGGTAATTAGGTTACCCTTAGAAACTCCGTTTTCACCTCTCATTCAATATGGTCTGTTCTCTCCCCATTCTGTTCCTTTCCTGTTCACAGTTAGCAGGGGACCACAGTTTAATCCGTTTCCCCACCATTCCTGCGTCTCGGCTGCTGGCCATTTAAGGGTGCCACCAAGTGCAAATCACAGGCCCCATGCCCATGCTGACCCTCCGGGATTCACAAAGCCCACCTCCAACCATTAGAAACCAGGTTTTATCCTGGCCTGAGAGGAGCGAAAAGGAAAAACAAGGCAGGGGGAACGCGGTAAATGCAGAAAACTCTTAACAGTGACCATTCCATCAGCTGGCCTGCCTGTTCTCTGGTATGTCTCACCCCTTTATGAATCATGGAGGGAGTTTTAGTTAGAATAAATATCAAAGAATCTTACAAACCATCTGTAACGTTAGGGAAATTAGAATTCATTTTCTAAATGAATCAACGGCGTATCAGTCAGCTTATGCCTCTGCAGAGAAGAGGCCGGGCACTTGCCTCCGTGTACCTTTAGGGACCCAACCTCAGATGGTCGCTTGCGATCAGCCGTCAAAAAACACGGGTGTGGGCCATGCCTGGGTCACGTGTCATCAGGAAGAGGATAAACAAAACCGACGTGGTCCCAGCTCCCTTGCTGCGCCCCATGCTGGAGGGAAAGCCGATGTTTAATGAATTTATAAATGAGGGCTGTTCTCCGAAGTGCAACTGTCAGATCCCCCTGGGAGATGTCCGCGCCCGTCCCCAGAGGAGGGCGTGTGACGTTGCAGGAGGAGCAGAGGCCTGAAATCAGATCTGGGTCCGAATTCAAAGCTCCTCACCCATCATCTGGAGCCCTGGGCAGAGGACTTGGAGCCTCCGTTTTCCTATCAACAGAGTCGGTACTTAAATCTCTACTCCATGGGGATGGTACGAGGACTCAGTGTGTAACTGGCAAAGTCATTATTTGAGCATGTAAGATGTGAAGTTCTTGGCACAGCGTAATACATGGTAGCCACCCACACCCCCAACCAGCCAGCATACTTCTGATGACAAGAGTCACTTGGTAGCTGTCCTCACACACCTTTGCCTTGTCATTGGTGTTACTTAAAGACTGAAGGCTGGATTTCTCTTCCTCCCAGGAACAATCTGGTCACCCCATATGTTTACAGCTGTTCCCATGTTATTAATGACCCCTCTGTAGGCCAGGGCCTGGCTAGGTCCTTCACATGCGCGCTATTTCTAATACTCAAAACTGCGTTTCCTTGAATGCTCCTTTCAAAGCTAACGCACACTATTAGTATCTGGAAAAGCCCCTTATTTGCATGGGAGATGGAGGATCTCTTTCACTCTCAGGTAATGGGAGCTTTGATGTTTTCCACCCTAAAAAGTTACATTCAACATGGCTTTCCCCCTCATCCCTGGAGAGGAGCTGGCATTGCACGGCCACTCACGCGATGGCCGCGGGAAGGCAGAGAAGGGGATCTTTCTGAGAGTCACTGCTCCAGTCTGCTTGCCAGCGGCGTTCATCAAACCGTCAGGCTGGTCCCCATGCGCCTCTCTGCTCACCTGAAGCAGCCGGACGGCTTGTCCCTTCTCCCGGGTCCCTCCACCTTGGGAGGTGCTGCCTCCTGCTGCCGCCTTTCAGAGCACGGGTCTCCCTCTCAGGGCAGAGGATGCTGGGAAATGTTCGTTCCTAATGAATTTTAAGAAACATAAGACATACGCTGTGGCCGGATCAATATTCACTTACGCTATACTCAGATGTACAGAAGAACAAACAGCCTTTTATTCCTCTGTAATTGATCTGGTTTCCCTCACAGGCCTTCGCCCAGTCGATATCAGGAGGGGAAAAATTTGAAATGTTTGTCCAGCCTAGTAATTTAGTCTTTCTCGGTACCACGTCTCGTCTCGGCTCGGATCATTTGGATAAACGCCGAGCGTCTCAGAGGCTGATCTCTCTTGCCCTGCTCCTCTAAGGCTGACACCTTCCAGGAAGATGTGCTCACGTGACCTCAGGAGGGCAGAGGGGAGATGGCTGGGGTCCCTGGATGTCCACTGGCATCTGTTGGGGGGTGGTCCAGGCTGCCCTGGCCCCTGGAGGACTTCGGAGGCACGAGCTCGCGCCGGGACATTCTGCCGGTGTCTCCGAAACCTGTGGCCGGCGTAGCTCAGCTCTTGCTGCTACACACGGACTCCCCCTGGGGCCTGACCAGGGGTCCCTGCCCCGCTGTCCTCGGCAACACCCTCTCTCCTGCCCACGGAAGCAACCCCTTTCTGCCACGATCCTCAGTCAGACTCTGCGAAATTCCCTGGTCAGCCCTGGGGGAACCGGGTCCCCCTAGGACCCTTCAGGTCGCCTGAGCATGAAGAGCATGAAGGCGGGTCCAGAAAGGCCGGACCCTTCTCGGCCCAACCAGACTGTGCCGAGCAGAGTCCTCTGAGGAGGCTGCCCACAGGTTGCTGCAAACGGGTTCTGTGAACAAATCTACACCCAGAGTCCCAAACCTGCCGCTGCTGGCCTCTCTCCCTCCCTCTCTCTCTCTCTCTCTCTCTCTCACACACTCATGTCCAGGGCTCAGGCCCAGAAGACAGATCAAAACCTGAGTCTCACCGTTTCCTCGATTTCCTTCTCCCTCTCTTCTCCCAACGCCCCGGCCCCCCACGCCCACCCCTGTGCCAGAAAAGGTAGACAGTGGATTTTGTAGATTTCCCATTTCTTCAACAAATTATTCCCCTCTGGATGCCAACTCTTGTGTCCGACCTGTCCTGGGCAGAGGGAGGAGCCTCTATAACTAGGACATCTCTAAGCTGTAATTCGCAGAGCCCCGCCCCCATACGTGGGGTGAGGTGGGGGTGGGGAACAATAAAAGGAGTTAGGGATATTTTTTCCTCTCTTGACAAAGATCTATCTCACGGGACACTCAAAATAAGCTACTTTAAATATCAAACTTGGGATGTCAACACTTTCTCTTCTCATCCCTCTGTTAACCATCCTAAGAGATATGTAGAGAAATGCAAAACAAAAATAATTCGAAGCATCCCCCACTGTCCTACCATAGCTCTTTTGCTGAGTACTGGCTGCATGCTGGGCGTCACGGTAAGTACTGCAGGAAGAACAGGCGACAGCTGAGCCATGGGCGCAACCTCCAGGAACCTTCCATCCAACGGTCGGGAACAGGAATAACATGTAAAACCTGACCTGCACCCCTGTGTGGCCAGGCAATAAACGCTCTGGTTGGCAACTCAAAAGGCACCCTCCCGACCCCTGAATTCTCCCCTCCTCTGTTGTGAGGGTCTTCATTTTTTAATCTCTCCACCGCGTGTAACGAAAGCACTGAAGCAGAGAGAAAGTGAGCAACCTGCATACTTGACCCCCGTGTTGTCAGGAACGAGCAGTTCCCTGGGGGGTAAGCCCAGGGGGTGAGGACACCCATCAGGTCTCCCTTTTGCATATGCAACGGGTGCCCATAATTATTTTGATTATTTCACGGGTCACCCAAGGCTTTGCCAAGCAAACAGCCACTAATTAAATATTATGCAAAATGTCTTGTTCCTGTGCAGTCTCCTTATATGTGAAATACAGTCCACTGGAAAGCAAATCTTGCAGCAGGTGCTTTTTACTGTCAGCTTTAACTTCAGCAAGACTTCATAAGAGAAGGGTAGAGGTTGGGTTTTTTAGGTCAACTTCCGTGGAGAGAAGACCTAAAAAGACAGAACTGAGTTTTGCCATCTGTGACTGTGGATCGTGTGACTGTGTCGTTCTTGCTTTGTGAGTGTGTTTTTAAGATTCGCACTAACCTTTAACACCAAAGAGAGCACGAAAAAGTGTAACATTCAGAGCTCAAAACATCTTATACTTAGTTTTATGTAGTTTTTTTTGTTGAAGATCACTTAGATTTCTACCAAAAGAAAAACAAAAACAAAAACAAGGGCTGGGAGCACAGATTTTCCCTGAAAAGGTTTTCCAGCTTTATGAGACCAGCTGACAGACAGGGTCACAGGGACGGACGGACAGACAAGAGGAGGAAGCGAAAGTCTCCATCAGTGACACCCACATCAATGTTTTCCACCTCCCAAATCAGTTCATCGTGAATTCTCTGGGTTTCCTTTAGTCTTCTGCTCAATGACCTTCTCCAGCAAATGGATCCTCCTCTGGGCTGGATGTTTGTGACCCGGCCTCAAAGTTTAGAAGCTGAAACCCCACCCTGCAATGTAATAGTATTAGGAGGTGGGACCCGTCCATTCTTTTCCCATCACCGGGCATTTCACCTGGAGCTGCTCACACTTGCTTTTCTTCTAGTCTAGGTTCTCTATCCCAGGTCCTGCACAGGACTTTCACTGCAGCACCCAGGGTCCCCAGGCAGCATGTCCTATAGGCAGAGGGGGCCCTGGCCTCACTCAGGACACCAGGGCCAACCCCACCACAGGGGCACCAGGGCGTTCCAGAGGGTGATGGTACCGTCTGTCTCAGTGGCCACAAGAACCAACTTACTAGGGCTGCCTTTCAGGAATGGGTCAAACCTGGGTTATGAAAGCTGTTTACTCAGGGCAGACTCCTTAAATGTGGTAGTCCCAAATGGCTCCAGATGACCCACCTCAGTTCCCACGCCTAGAACTGCAGCGTGGTCCTGGGAGCTCCGCTGCCTGCGGGCCACGGCTGGCTGGGGTCCTGCTGGGAAGAGAGGGTCCTGCCCCGACTGCTCCTGTGAACTCACGCTCTCAAGGCACCCTGTTCCCACCTCACCCATGGTTCTCAGAGCCTCCCCTGCTACTTCAGCTCTAAACAAATCTTCAGATGATTCCAGTTTTGCATACAAAATGTAGATGCATGGATAAAGAATAGATTTGGCCCCAGTAAAAAGCCAGATGACCTTAAGAAAAGTCATCTGAAAGGCATGTGAAAAAATTGTACAATTTTCTCATTCCCCTGGCCCCTTTTATGGCTTTCCTGAATTTGGGTATTTTGTGATTTGCCAGAAAATCAGGGAACTTTTCATACATCAAACCAGATAATGTACTCTACAGAGACCAGTGAACATAACTGTTGGGGGGAGGGGTTCTATACGGGGGGGGGGGTGGAAAAAAGTAGGTTTACAGTTGTTCATATGGAAACAGACATGCAAGTTATGATGATCACAGCAACTTTACGAACTCAAAAGAATGTCCCCATGGCTCAGGGGGACTCCCAGCTGTAAACCTACTTTTGCCTGACCCTGTACATCTCATGCTTTTGTTTTTGTTCCCCTCTATTACGCAAGTCATTCAGATTTGACAATTTTGACTAAAGCGTATCTAATATCTTCCCATCAGATATCTTAATTTCTTGCCAATTAATTGAGGGTAACACGCTGGCTGAGCGGGTGACTGTCCCTCTAACACAAACTGCAAAGAACTATTCAAATGAACTCCAATTGTTCTCCTCCCTAGGGCCCGCCGGTCAACTGGTTAACAGTCCTCTGCAAAGATTCTCCAGCTCTCTGGGCCACCAACACCACCTGGGAAACTGATCCCAGGGCCCCACCCCCAGGTTTCTGGTTCTGTAGGCCTGGGCTGGGGTCTGGGAATTGAAATCTCTGAAATTCCTAGGTGATGCTGACGCTGTTGATGTAAAGGTAAATACAAATTTAGAAATGGGGGGGTGCAAGATGTAATTCTCCCTGCGGTGAAAGAAAGAAAAAGAGACCTTCTAATACTCCCTTTTTTCTTCGGGCATTTACCTTCAAAAACTAGTCACTTTTAAGCTCTTTGATAAGTATGTAAATCTTTTTAAAAGCTTAGTGACAAGAAAAAAGAAATTCTGAGATGTTCTAAATTAAAATTACAGCGGCAGGGGAGTAAGAGACAGACCTGTTCATTGCTGCAGGCTGGCTCAGGCAGGAGACTGCTCATACCCCTTCGTGGGTGTTGGAGCTTCGGATTCACTCTCAGGTGGCTATTTCCACACTCGTTCTAAACAGACAACAGCCAGGCACCTTTGAACCCTGCTTCACATTCACACGTGAACTTTCTGGACTTGCCCACAGCCAAGCACGCAAACGCTTCTTCCTCGGACTCCACACCTACCCCCAAACTAGCCTGGCTTCATCTCCCATCCCCTCTGTCTATAGCTAATGTAAATTTTTTCAGGGCTTCCATCTTTATGCCCCACCTCCCCACCCCTGGCCACTACCTGAAGTACAAAAACGCTCGCCAAACTCTGGGACGAGGGACAGGCTTGTCTCCTCTACCTACCCACGCTGCTGGTGACTTAGATTCCATACCCAAGGCCACTCTTCTTTATGTGCTAGCAAAGAAAATCTTTCTTTTAAAATGATTTTCAGCCATGGAAGGTAAAAAAAGTGGTTTTTTTTATTTAACATAAAACTCTTGCCAATTTTATAATCCAGAAATGCTTCCTCAAGGACCTGGAAGGCGTCTCTCCAAAGTACAGTCATCAAGGAAGACAGGGCTCTGATCTCTCAGTGTCCTGGGCAGACGGGGCCTAACTCCCCGGATTCTTCTCGAAAACCTACCTCCTCTCATACACACACGAGAAAGGTGTTTATCCCAAGCACCTTTCCCTGGGAGAAAGGCAGTGAAGCAAACACAGAACACCATCCCCATTCCCCAGCGGATTTGGGAAAGGCTGTGCGGTAAACGGTTCTGCCAAGCCCACTTACCCGAGGAGGAAGTTATTGGTTACCTCGGAACAAGCACGTAGTTGGTCGTACCGCGAGGCCACAGGAAAGTGAGACTTCTCTCTGTCTCTGTAGTCTTAGCAGACTGCCTGTGATCCAGGTCTCACTCCGGCTTAATACCTATTCAATAATAAAACTATTTTCTTTCTCTTCTACCTTGTGGAGAGGATTTCTGGCTTGGCAGGATGCTTTGTTTTACTGGTGTGGTTTTTGTGTCCTCCAAGTTTTCTATACTAAGTAATTATCATATTTGTGGTATTTCGCCATGGAATTAATATTAGAATGAAATCTACGTGAAGGCTATTAGTTATCTTGAACTTTTTTAAAAAATGAATTAAATATCAGGAAGGAGGGATAGTTCTGGAATATCCTGGATAATCTGTAACACCATTAATTAACTATTATAGGCCTTTGAGGATTATGCACCTCATCTATCAATCAATCACAGGTTTTGGAAGATGTTCAAACATCTTTTCAAAATACAGTAAACATCCCACTTAATCAATCATACACCTGTGTCTCCCCGCCCTCCCACCACCCAGGAAGCTTCTTCTAAGACTCCTTCTGAATCTATGGCTCTCTGTTAAGACCACACACACGTTCAGGGCTTTTCCTGTGAGAAAGGAGTGAGAATACAAAAAATAAAGAAATGGGTGTCTTTGACACTGGTGTGAAGGCACCACCCCGCCTCACCCACATTAGCTGTTTTACTTCTACCTGCAAAATGTTCAGATTTGCTCATCGGGCATGTTTAATCTTTTTTATACACAATGTACTCTAAATTAAATATTTCCTACACCATATACTCTAGAAACAAATATTTCCTATACTTTCACTTACACTTAAAGAATAGCAATGAATAATGGCCCCATAACAAAGATCGATAATACTTTTCATTGCATTACATTTTTTATCAACCCTAAATTCAAACAGGGTCATTCTAAGGTAACTATGAGCAAAAAAAAAAAAAAAAAGAGGCTATTTAGTATCTAAATGCCCACATTAAAACTCACTTTTAAACTAATCCTCATGAAAAGGTATCCAAACTTCTGGGCTCTCTGGGCCACACGTAAATACACTGTGACATGTTTCATAATGTTATAAGTACATTCACGATTTTGCATTGGGCCTCATTCATAGCCCTCCTCAGCCACACGCAGCCCACAGGCTGTGGGTTGGACACCCTGATAGACCTTAGAAGGTATTATTCTGTTATTTGTACCAGTTAAATTGAGGTTCATTTTAGCAATTCAGTATCTACCACTAATCACACAAAAAGCCCCCAGTTCCTAAGATCCCAGCACGTGAACAATCGTCAGCATAGACTTAGAATCAAACAGGCCTGGCCTCAAATCCAGGCTTAGCCATCAACCCACAGTGCACGCTGAGCACCGGTGAGGTCACTGAACTTCTCTGCAAAGTTTCCTCAACTACAAGTGAGTTCAGATTAAATGAGCTGATTCTCTCCATAAAGAGCAGCCATTAGACATTGTTATGTAATTTTTCTATCCAGCTCTGTCATTCCAAGTTATCTGGGTTCTAGGCTTTATAGCTGCCTGTGAGTATCAGTTTACAACCTTGGTGATGTTTTTGTTTTGTTTTGTTTTGTTTTGTTTTTTAAGAAAGAAAGTAGGAGAGAGGTTGGCCAAATGCTCTCAGAAATTATCAGTCAAAAGTCAGACTTCCAAATAAGGCACAGATTCTTCAACTTGTCCCTTTAGAGCTCTGAGTCCCTCACTCAGCCAGAAATAAAATCAGAACCCAGTACGGTTCATTCCTATCAGAGAGACTTATTGCTTTCGACACAATTCATCACTCAGTGGTACAAATCAGCCCCACTGCAGCAGGTTTCAAATTAATTAAGAGACATTCCCTTCCATCCAAGGTATAATCAAGGCAATTTACTTCCAAACATAATCAAGGAATTATGTCAAGTTAGATTAACTATATGAGGGATTTTTTTCACATGTGAAGTTAATTAATTTTCCTATCTTTATTACGTTTTACGTGAGGATTCTAAAAGACAAAGTTTTCCAAAATATCTCCACTCAGCAGAGTTTTGAAACATTTCTTCAAAAGAGATCACGCTTTCTACCCAAACTCAGCTCCCAGGCTGTGGGGCACGACAGGGCACCTGGTGAATGTACGGGCCTGCAGCTGCTGCTGCTGTACTCAGAGGGTCTGCAGCCCTGCTCGCGACTGCTTCAGAACACTTAGAAGAAAGTCCAAAGGAATGATAAAAACACGATCATTCTTTCTTCCAGTAAAGCTTGGAGCTGTTTATTTCAGTCCGGGTGAGGACGAGCTCGCTAGCAGCTCTTAGAGAAAGAGGGCAGTGGGGAGGAAAGACTGCTGGCCGTGTTTGTTCATCTCCAGCTTTCTGGGAAGCAGGGAGAACTGTTCACCTGCAACACTCACTTCTGTGAAGAGGATTGGTACCCTCTGCTGAGACCCAAATGAGAGACTTATTTAAACAGTAGGCACAGCTGCCTCCAAGGCAAGTCGGGTTCTAAGAGGTTTCCTTGGTTCCAAATCCCTATGCTAAAGTCTCCCGGCCCCGAAACTGACTCCTGAGTCACTCCAGGCACCCGCCCTCTGATCTGGAAACACAGCAGAAGGGCAACATTACGGCACCTCGAGCACGGGTCCCCCACATTTACCCAGTATCTTCACGAGTAAGGGTCCTCTTTGTCATACGCTTCTCCACGCCTGCAAGAGTCTGTGTACTGAAAGAACTCGTTGATCAAACTTAGGGCATTTATTAACCACTTTTATCCCATCTTTTTTCATGACAAGGTACACAGAAAATGACAAGCTCTGGTTGGCACAGGGCTACCAACATCATCACCACTGTGAGTTGATACACTCCCAACCAATCGTGAGTGCAAGTGGTCTGGAGCCCCGACTCTGGAGCCAGAGCACCTGGCTTAGAAACTCACCTCTGCCAGTTGCCAGCTGTGTGACTCTGGGCAAGGTAAACAACCTCTCTGAGCCTCTATTTTCTCCTCTGTAACCTGCTAGTAATAATAGTCTCTACCAGTAGCCTTGGAGAGACATAAAAGAAATATGTTAACTTATTTAAAGAGCTTATAATAATATCTAAAATATAGTAAATGCTACCTTATGATAGCTCTAATTTTTTTAAACAGCTTGATTTCTAGAAATATCTCTAGGAAATATTCCTAGAAGCTTGTATCCCTGGGTGTTGGGACCTAAGTGAAGAACTTTACATTAAGGTGTTTTAAAAAATTTCTTCTTGTTTTCATGTGGCCTACAAATCAGCTCTCCCACTATAATTAATCCTAACTTCAATACCATCCTCCTGCACAAAATGAGGTGAGAATAAAAATTATCTGTGATAGACTGTGCCAGTAACACTAATGTTAATTACTTCAACCCTAGATCTTTTAAAATTGCTGTTTCTTCATTCATAAAGTGTCGCTAGAAAGTACACATTGTTTCCATTTCCCCCATTTCACTGGAAAATGCAAGATGTGAGCTTCTGCCGGACAGCAGCCAGGCCCTTTGAGGAGTGCTGGGTGGTAGGCGGCCTGGAGAAGCCCCTGGGTGCAATCAGACTTCTGAGAGAAACAGCCCACGTGCCCTCGATGGAAAGCTATGCCCACGTGAAATGAAGAGCACGGGAAATGTTGGCATAAAGGAAATGGCAGTGGGCCAGTCTTTCAAGTTCTTAAGTGGATATCTATCCAGAGGGTGAGAGAGTTGGGCTACACATACTCCCCCTGCCGGCCGTCCTTGGGGCCACCAGCGCTTGGAACACTGTTCCCAAGTCTGACCCTGTGGACAGACGCCTCCCCTCCACCCCCGTCAGCCTTCGATAGCTGACTCTGTGATCTTGAGAAGTTACTCTGAGGCTCGATTTCCTCGTTTGTAAAATGGAGAGAACACCTGTTCCCACCTTGTAAGGTTTTATAAGGATTAAATGAGTTAATGTATGCCAAGCTCCCAGAACAGTGCCTGGCACAGGTTAAGCATTACATAAAACTAACTTATTGCCTTTATTTAAAATAAGAAAATAAAATAAAATATAAAGTAAACAGGTTTCTAAGCTTCTCCCCAGTCCCAGTGAGTCAGACTTTGACAGTCTCCCCTGAGGGCTTTTGGGAACCTCCGTGGGCAATTTGACTTCAAATGACTTTATCACTTGGTTATCCTATTTAAAATATCTCCAAATCGCCAAGGAACAGAAATATGAGACAGTTTGATGGATCGAGACCAGCATTCTTAACTGGCACCAATTTTGCCCCCCAGGGCCACTTGTCAACTTCTGAAGTTTTTGCTGGTCACAATGGGAAGGAGAGTGCTACTGCCATCTAGTGAGTAGAAGCCGGAAATGCCGCTAAGCCTCCTACAATGCACAGGCAGCTCCCATGCGAAGGATTATGGGGCCCAAAATGTGCAGCTAAGACTTGAGTAACCCTGATCCGGACCAGTGCCTCTCAAACTTTTAAGTGCATGTGAGTCACCTGTGAATCTTACTAAAGCGTATATTTTCACTTAGTACACCCAGGGTGAGACCTGAGAGTGTACATTTTCAAGGGACATCACCAAGGAGCTTCTTAGGGTGATCTGACTTCACCCCAGGCCAGTTAGATCAAAACTTGTATGTTAAGATTGCGGTTCGATTCCCAGTCAGGGCACATGCCTGGGTTGCAGGCTGGTTCCCTGCAGGCCAACTCCCAGCAGGGGATGCACGAAAGGCAACCATACATTGATGTTTCTCTCCCTCTCCTTCCCCTCTAAAGATAAATAAATAAATAAAACAAATAAATAAATAAAAACTTGTATGTTAACGAGTTCCCTGGAGGACTGCATTCACAAGAAAGTTTGGGAAACTTTGCTTTAGAAAATCCAATCAGATTCACACTATTTCACGAAAGAAAAAGTTATCTTTCAGAAGTATTGACGAAAGTATAAGACTAGATGTTATTCTCTAGGCAGTTTTTTTTTTCATTTAAATATGATGGCCCTGGCTGGTGTGCCTCAGTGGATTGAGCACTGGCCTGGGAACCAAAGGGTCACCAGTTCAATTTCCCCATCAGGGCACATACCTGGGTTGTGGGCCAGGTCCCCAGTTGGGGGCGTGTGAGAGGCAACCACACATTGATGTTTCTTCCTCCCTTCCCCTCTCTCTAAAAATTAAAAAAAATCTTTTTAAAATAAATAAATAAATATGATGAACTGCAGGGATTTCATTAGAGTCCACATGGGATTTTTCAGATGTCCAAAGTAGGCCTTACTGTTATTCTTTAGTCACAGCAGGCAAAATTTTAGGGGTGTTCTGGGAAATAGGAAGAGATGGGGAAGGAAGAAATGGAAGGGGAAAGGGAGTGGAGAGAAGTAGAGGGGAAGAAACGAGACAGACAGGAAAGGAAGGGAAGAAGGAAGAAGAGGGAAGTGAAGAAGAGGAGGGAGGGCAGAAGGGAGGAAGGAGGAAAAGAAAGGGGGTAGGAAAAGAAAAAGAGACAGTGAGGTTTGGGAAATGCTCTATACGAGGTTAAGCAAAAAGATTTTTCTTTACTATAGGATTTCTCAGAGCCTTCAACATTCTAAAGTAGAATTTGAAATTCCAAAAGGGCAGATCTTCAACAGTTGACCATAGAAGCTTGTTCTCATTGGGCAACTTCCATTGTTGGATACAGTACCTGCCTGCAACCACCACCACTGAATGAGCAGTTACGGGCTGGCCAAAAAGTGCGTTTGGTTTTTCCCATAAGATGGCCGTGGTAGCGCTCAGTTGTCTTTAACTTCATTGGAAGCAATTTTGTTGCACTGTACTGTGGCAGCTGTCATATTGGAGTGCATTTTGTAAAACATAACAAAATTGGTGAATTTTTGTGTAGCCATTTTAAAATTGAAGATGGAAGAAAATACACAACATTCTCAGCATATTATGCTTCATCATTTCAAGAAAGGTAAAAACACAACAGAAACGCAAGAAACAAAAAGATTTGTGCAGTGTATGGAGAAGGTGCTGTGACTGATGGAAGGTGTCAAAGGTGGTTTGCAAAGTTTTAGCTGGAGATTTCTCGCTGGACGATGCTCCACGGTCAAGGACACGAGTTGAAGTCAATAGCAATCAAATTGAGACATTAATTGAGAACACTCAAGATTATACCACATGGGAGATAGCCAACATACTCAAAATATCCAAATCAATAAATGGTTATTGGTGAAAATGAAGTTATGTGCCTTTTATTTTATGGAAAAAACTAAATGGACTTTTTGGCCAGGCCAATATTTTGCACCAGGCGCCATGCGAGGTGCTTACTTACCCAGGTCACCCCTGTTAACCCTCACAACACCGTGGAGCAGTATTATCCCCTTTTTAAAAGAGTAAGCAAAGCCCACAGAACGTACACTATTTACACAGTCACCCAGCTAATGTGTACTGAACTCAAACCCTGCTCTTCCTGGACCCCAAAACTCATCCTACCATTAAGCCCTGAAGACCCTCAATGAAACAATTAAATGTTTATGAAATCTTATGGGAAGAGAGTCAAGAGGGTGCAGACAAGTCGTATCTGTTGCTTGGTTTCCTCATGAAAGGTGCCTCGTGAAGTTTTCTTGGCACATCATTCCAATGACAGATGTGCCGACGGAGCCGCAAGAGCACACCGTTGTATTTTTACAGCCCAAATTTACAGCAAAACAGAACCTGGGTCTATGTCAAGACAAGAGGCGAAAAATGGATGCACAAGCTCCAATTTCACAGAGATGTGGATTTATGAAGAAAGTTCATCGAACTCACAGCGCTGAAAAACGAGCCCTGTGAGAAACCTCCCACCACGCCACTCGGTGGCTGGTGGGAAAGATCGGCAAGCGCCCTCTCTCTTTGGCTTCTGGATCCCTTGGGACTTTTTCTTCTCAAAGGAGATCCTTGGGATATCAGTTTCCTCCTCTGTAAAAGGAGGGAATGGAACTAAACAGTCTCAGAAGTGCCTTCCAACTCCAAGTTGAATGGCTTTCTGAAGTGGCCAAAGCAATTCCAAACCGCCCCTTGGGAGGCTTATGGAACACCCCTTGGAAGAAGACCAAAGGGATGGAGTTGGTCCTCTCTACGGACGGACTTGGAATCGTCTGTTCCAGCTCAGCTTCATGCCTCCCCGTCATGTGAATTTTTAACTCCTCCAATAGCTTCTTGTTTACACTTCTTGAGGTTACACACACCAGGAGAGTCCTGGACTGCTCACCACCCACCTGTGATTAGAAGAAGCCAGAGAAGGAAAGAGTGAGAACCGCTGTCCCCTCACTGCCTTGCACCTGTCACATAGGTCACCGCTCAACTCTCCTCACTTGGAAAGGCAGTGGGCATCGTCTCTGTGCTCAATGAGTGCTTCCCAAACGACTTGGGGTGAAAAACCAGTTTTGTTTTTGTTTGTTTTCATTTACAATTATTAATTAAAATGTAATACAAGTAAATTACGGGGAAAAGGGAATGCTTCTTGGATGTCACAGCAATTTCAAATTGCTATAAAAGCTATTAAATGTTTACTCTTCACTTCCAAATGGCCCATAACAGACGGCTCACAGAACCACATGGCCACACAGCCCACGCTGAGTGGCACCGCCCTGAACCCCTCTCCAAGTCAGTTCCAGACATTTATCAGGCAATGTCTACGTCCGCCGATAGGTGCTGTGGGTGCCAATGGTATTTAGATGATTGGCTTAAAACCTCTTTCAGACACTGAGATGAATGGGAATGAGGCTGGATGAGGCAAAGTCATAGTATTAGTAAACAATCCACAGGTTTTTTACTTGAAAAGAGGGAAATAGCACGTGGCTTGAGAAGTATCATATCCGACTGAGAGACCATGACATTTAATTGAGAATCAAACCTCCTATAATATTGAAGAGTGTTATGTTTCAAAGTTCCAGACAAATCTCCACCACCTTTCAACACGTTTTTTTTTTTCTTTATACTGGCTTTAACCCACAAAGACTGGAAGAAAAGACTGGGAAGTAAAACACCTAGGATTCAGCCTCCACGCCTTTCATACCTGAGCCTTCCCTATATCTAAGCCCTCATTAGGTCTCATCAGCTTTACCTCCAGGAAAGGTTCTGACTCTACCCACTTGTCTCCAGCTCCCCACTGACACCCAAGCCAAGCCACCATCACCTACCACCAGCCTTGGCTGGTCTCCCCGCTTCTTCTCCTGACCCAGCTCCACCACATCCAGCAGAGATGATCTCTTTAAGTATAAAGCACATCAAAGGCTTTAAAAAAACAACCCAATGGCTTCCCGTGGCACCACGACCAGAATCCAAGTCCCGGCCATGGCCCACAACGTCACACAGTCTCTCGGTGCCTCCACCTGATTGTCAACCTGACTGTCAACCTCTGCTTTCCCTCACTGCACTCCAGCCACACAGGCTTTCAGCCTGTCACTCTGGTCACCAAGCGCGCACCCACCTGGGTCTCTGACCCTGCTCTTGGCTCACCCAGGAACTCTCTCTGTCCAGGTCATTGCAAGCCTGGCTCCACCTTACCATTCCAGTCTCGGCTTCCCTGCAGTGTCCTTCATGAGTTTCCCCCTCACCACCTACGTGCTCTCCTTGAGTTCGTCCCCACTGGTGTGCTGGAACACCAGAGTGCCGGTGCCTTGCGTGTCGCAGCCCTTAATAAATATTTATTTCCTATAAGAAATCTTTCAGTGCTGTGCCGAAGTTTGTGCTTTGCTGCTACTTAGCAATATGAAAAATAACTAACTCGGTTCAAACAAGGGGCAATATAAGAAGCTGAGGGATTTGTTTGCTGACTGACTTGGGATTTAATTACATGGAGGATTTTGAAGAAAAGGAGGAAAAAATATTATAGTACATTATGGTGTTAATGTGTGGGAGTTTCATTATTTACCCTTATCTCCTTCCTAGGGTTTTATTAATGAGCCAACTATCTTGTAAAAGAAAATGTATTACAATGAGTTCCATTTGGTCATGGGTCAAAATAAAATAACACAGTGTAATTTAAACAAAATGATGTTTGCTTAGTGAATGGTAGACCCAATTAACAAGGGTAGACCCTTGCTTTTCTTCCTATGTACTTTAGCTGTGCACAACCCAAGTTGGACAGACTCGGCCTCCATCCGTTTAGCTGATGGGAGGAAGAAGATGAGCCAGCTGCTCAGCAATCTAATTTGACATCTGGAAAAAAATCAAGGTGACCCCTCCAACAGCCACCCTTCGCAAAGACTCACCATGTTGCCTGCCAGCTTTTGAATGTTAGGGGGGGTCTTTTGACAGCCACTTCTGATTCCCTGGGCAGGCAGTCACCACCTGGTTACTTCTCAGAAGCAGCTTCATGGACCAAAGCAGGGCACCGATCCCAGAGAGGCACCATTCCTCTTCAAGAGATAACCTTCAAAAGAAGGGCAGCACCTTACGCCCACCTGCGTTAACTGTCAGCTGCCCACAACAGACAGTGCAGCGGTGGGAATGCCCCTGTTATCTCTGGCTCTCAGCACTGTGATAGAGAGAAGCTGTTCTCGTGGGCTGAGAGGGACAGATTTCAAGGGTTTCTTTGCCTTTGATGTCAACCCTTCACCGCAAGCTGAACATGTGCCATCTGTGGAGTAACAAAGTGTCTCACAGGGGAGTGGGATAAGCAAGGAAATGCAAACATATACAGGCATTTTTTACTGGAGCTACTTCATCGAGATGAGCATCTCTCCCCAAAAGAACACTCAGCTCAACTTTTACAAAGTATAAAGAAAGCCTACTGACTTCTCCTCTTAGCTGTTGAAGGTCGATACTCCCTTTGAAGCAATGCGTGCAGCTGGTGCATTACTGAGTCACCCCTGGGTGCCCTGGGACTGTGCACTGACTTCTCTTTCCAGCGTCAAATTGGCCTTTCTGTGACGTTATCAAGTGTTTTTTTTCCTTCTCTTCCATCTCACCTAGGATGATGTTGAACATGTAACGCTGAATTGATACTTAGTATGTTCTTCACACTTTCTACTTAGGCCAGTTATTGTTTACGATGTCATGACTGTCAGACTTTGGGAAAATGAACGTGTAAGCACACCTTTCACAAGATGTACCATCTCATTTTCACTTCTCATCTGAACTATTCTGATAGCATTGGGCTGGTTATTCATTGATATAAGCACATGAGAGCTTAATTTCAGTACAATGAGAAGTGATTGCTTTGGGTACCAACTCTGTAAAAACTCTCTGTAATCTCTGCAAATGGAGAACAATAATTAAACAAGACATGACGGTCTCATTCACACTGACAAATACAGAAAACATTCTATAGGTAAAAAAATTTCCAGAAACATTGTGACTAACATTTTACAGAGCCTCCGACATGCAAGGGACACACATGTCCTTACTGGTTTTTGAACACAGAAGAACCTCAGGTGCAACACCCAGCCCTCGTCCGCAACAGCATGCACACATTCTTCTCTCTGTCTTACACTAAAATCCCCTCTCCTCGTTCCTGTGCACCTGCATATGAGCAGCCAGGTGTTCAGCTGTTTAAACACAAAACCACCACCAGCCTGCATCTCCCGTGGACTGGGGGAGACAAACACAGATGCTACGGGCAGAGCCCACAGGCCAGAGCAAAAAAAGGGAAGAGAGTTGAGCAGAGACAAATGCTGCACCTTTTTACCCCTGAGAAATGTTAACAAACTCAATTGCAACAAAACGAAAAAGTAATACAGACCAACTAATCTACGATACTTCCTCCATTTGAAAATAAGTTGGAGTCACTGAAACATAACATAAATATACTTATGTACACTTATATATACATAAAAATACATATACATTCATCAAAAATCATTAGAATCAATGCAGCAATAACAGAATGATACTATAATCAAAACATTGTTTAAAAGGTATAAACTGTTCTCCAGGCACCAAAGTTTCTTCAGGAACCAGCCGACCATTATTCTCCAGAGCTAAATCCTTCACAAGTCTGGGACGCTAATGCAATTAAACCCAAAGGATTTACAAAAATCACCTTTGCAAAAAATATCTGATGCCATGTTTTTTAAGTCTCAATCTGTACATAATTCAAATATTTTTGAGGGGAAAAAAGATACGACTGAGAATAATCAGCGGTTTTGACCTGCCTAGTTGTTAAACACCCTGCTTACTTCAGACACCATTACCACAACTTGCACATGAGTGATCCTTTGAAATTACTTTTCAGTCTAAACTAAAAGTGGTGCTAAGTCCTTCTGAGAATATAACCAATATTAACACAATTTAGAGAGTTATGGGTTCACTTTTTTAATATACTGAGTGCACACAATATAGACAACCTATCACCCTGTGAAGTGGAGCCAATACCACCAAACCCTCTCTAGAAAGTGTCTGTCTGTTGTTCGTATCTAGAAAGACTGTACATTTTTTACAAACATGAAGAGTGCTATAATTATATATCATGTGGCATAAGTTTTATTACTGACCTGCCATTATTTTGGTACTAAAATGTATTTCTATATTCCTTCCTGCAAAATTGACTTCCATTACAATTATATGGCTGGGTCTTTTTACCTCCCACTTTTGTGCTGGATAGAATTACTTTTTTCTGACTGTTGACTAAATAAATCATTCCAGTGCAACCCGTGCAGACATTTTTGCATTACTTTCTTCGCCATAAATTCAGTGGGCTAATGAATCATGACATTATTTGCTTCTATAATAAACTGTAACAAAGAAACCAGACACCAGATCAATATTAGCTGAATACAAACACGTGCGTGTCATCTATGTCTGTGGCACTCCACCTGGATTGTGCAAGTACAGGAAGTCGGCGATGAGAACCACAATGTGCAAGAGACAGCACTTAACTAAAGTCGCAAGAATGAACAAGACTTGGTGCTTGCCCTCAGGGCTGAACAAGAAAACGTGCCCGTGAACAACTGTGAAACACGGCAGCACGGGCTGGGCACCAACAGTCTTACGTGATGATATCGAGGTTCCGGGGAAGATGAACTTATAGCTGGTTGGGAGAATCGAAAAAGCTTCACAAAGGAGGTGAGCCCAGGGCTACACCTTAAAGGACAAGCAGACCCTGAGTGGACAGAAATGCAGGGTGGTCAGCCAGAAAGAAGGAGCAACAAGAACAGCACGATGGTGGAAGGCGACCTTCAGGAGCCACGTGTCATCAGCTTTGTCTGTATCATGGGGGTCCATGGGAATAGAGCCTTGAGTGCTAAATTGAGAAGTTTTCAAAAATTCAATGGACAGTGAGCAGCTAGTTGTAGCTTTGAAACAAGACAGCGCCATGAAGGTTAATATGAAAGTAATGTGTAAAAAAGGGAGAATTGAAAGAAGAGAGGCATCTAGGGACTAACTGGGGAGTAAGAAGTCTCCCAGGAAGAAACGAGTAAAAATGAAGGCTTGGAGAAGGGCAAGGGGGACGCAGAGAAGATGCTAGAATCAAAAGACAACGCAGAGGCAATAACAGACTCTGCCAGCCAAAGGGGGGCCATGAACAGCAACACAAACATTAGGAAAAGATGGATCTGCTTTTGAGGCACCCCAGCCGGAGAGCCAGCACCCTAACGCATCTCTTCCCTCTCTGAGAGTTGGGGGTTCTAGAACTCACCTAGCTATCACTTGGTCAGTCACACCCGAGGCTTTCTACATGACAGAATATGCACAAATCCCTTGACATCGCACTCCACTTCCTCTGCTTGTTCATTCAACGTAGTAAACACAAGTGCTTACTACCATTGAGAGGCACTGCACTCAGCATCATCACAAATAAGATGCTGTCTTCACCTCTGGTCCGGTCCTGATGCAACTCTGGCAGAGAAGGGTGTTTTTTTTCTGGTTTGTCCTTTTCTCCCCACAAAAATGTCTTTACTGTTCTGCAATTTTAAAAATAAACTTAAATTTAAAAAAGAAAATAATTCATTGCAGTAAAATGTGGAAGATAAATTTGCAAAAAAAAAAAAAAAACTCAGAAAAGAGGGCAAAAAGAGGAAAAAATGGGAGAGAAGAGAGTACAAAAACACTAGAGTAGCAATCTAAGAAGTTCGGCATCCAAAAAGTGAACATTCTGGAAAACAAGAAAAGAGAAAATAAAAGGGACAAAACTCCTTTAAAAAAATAATTTAAGGTAATTTCCTAGAATTGAAGGACATAGGTTTGCAGGCTACAGGGCTACTAAGTACCCAGAACAAAGGATGAAAGGAGACTTAGGCCAACACGTGTCATACATTTTCGGACACTAGGGATGAGATCATGTCAACTGCCAGAGAGAAAACAGTAAGAAGGTCCTTCTGATTCCAGCCCTGCACACCCCTCCACCCGGTGTGACCTCCCCCAATACGATACAGTGCTGCCCCCTTCCCACCAACCTCCCCTGGACCGTTAAGTCAGGTCACGTTCCTCCTGTTTCAAACCCTCTTGTAGCCAACAGTGCTCTCAGAACAAGTAAAAATATAAAGAACACAGGGGAATCAGACTTCAAAATCACCTCCAAATTTGATGATGCTTATGAGCACTGACGTTTTTGAATGAACGAATGAAAGATTCCGCTTTACAAAATGGAATTTTCCTTCTTCCCACCCCACTCTTCTGGTCTTGTTTTCTTCTCCCCTCGCGGTTTTCCCTCAGCCATCACTCCACACTTTTTACTGCAGAATGTCAGCACTACCAGTGTCAGCATCGCGCCACGTACCTGCCCCTCGAGTAGCATTTCTCATGGGAGGAGTCATGGCGAGGTTTCGAAAGAGCAACTGAGAACTGGACAAAGTTCCCATGTGAATCAAGATTCCTTCGATTCTCCGTGGGGATATCGTGAGGGAAAGAAAGAACAAGCTGAACGTGGAAGTAAGCTCCCAACATGGTGGTCTCAAGTCAGTGTGTTGCACAGAGGGCGTGCTAACATCTTCTCCACCTCCCCACTGCCCTCTCGTTCCCGCACTGCACCAGTCAACAATCAGCTTGTTCTATCCAATAGTTCAGCTTGTTCTATAGTTCTATCCAATCAGCCAAGGCTTCCCAAATTTGCATTGGCCCTCAGACTGTCACGATTTAGGGACTAAGAATTATATAGGCCCTGAATAATATAAAAAGTGCACAATATATATCCAACCAAACCGAACTGATGAAATGGAACCCCAGGTTCTTCAAACTAATAAACTTATATTTTTGGTTCAATTCGTTCAGTAAATATTTATTGAACACTTACTTCATCCCAGGCACTTTATTCGGGTGGTGGGCAAGCAGCAATGAAGAGACAGCTTCGGTACATGCCCCCTGGCCACTTACCTTCTCCTGAGAGTCAGACAATGAACAAGATAATAGGGCAGTGGCCATACTATGTAAGCACTCGACAGGCCACGGTCAGGATGGATTCCTCTTCCTCATAATGAAAAGTATTTTTCATATCCTTCCATATCATTCCCCGGGCCACTGTGCACATTTACTGTTAACTTCTAAGAAACAAGCAAATAAAAATTCTCTCATCTTTTCATTTGACCAGCAACCTACACATGTGATTTTTTTTTTTCAAATGAGGACGTAGTTCTCTGTCTTTCCTGGGGGGGAAATTCTTGATGAAGGAATCAAGGAGATTCAATACCGGGCCACTATTTTTTCTGTGCCTAAAATTGCTCGGCGTGCCACCACCCTGAACAAGCTAGGACTGGTGATGGCCGGGTTGAAATCTTCACTCAAGCTAGTTTGTGTTGCAAATGCCACATTATTTCCAGATACTTCAAAATTTTTCATGTTCCTTCCTCCCACGTTGGTGCATACACACAGGTGTGTCTCCTTACCTTCCACTCTGCACCAGACCCACCGCTGAAGGCACTGCCTGATCCACAGAAGCATTATCCATCAACGTAAGCACAGGCTTCTGCCAGAGGCACTTGGTTAGGGTTTGCCAGCCAACGTAAAACAAGCCATTTACATCGATTCAAGGGATCCATAAAGCTGAAAGTCATGGAGGAGTAGCTGCTAGTTAGGGCAAGAGTAACAGTACAACTGAGACAAAACTATTTCATTGAAAGGCTTTAAGGGACCCATTTTCCAGTGTCACTTTTGCTGTAATACGCAATTGCCCCCAATAATGCAGGAATCAGAAATTGCCGAAAGGAATGAAACCGAAACATAGTGCACCAACTCTACAGATACGATGCTCTGTTGTCGCATTCCCCGGCCGCCTACCCAGCCTGGTTAATGGAATAGGACACTGAAATATCACTCCTTTTGAACACGTAGAAACGTGGCTTGGGGTCTTCTATTAGAAAACTACTTAAGTCCA
Source organism: Sturnira hondurensis (assembly GCF_014824575.4). Classification (NCBI taxonomy): domain Eukaryota; kingdom Metazoa; phylum Chordata; class Mammalia; order Chiroptera; family Phyllostomidae; genus Sturnira; species Sturnira hondurensis. Next base: position 13,031,925 of record NW_028075269.1, on the reverse strand, counting down.
TAAAATTGAGATGTATCCATGGTGAAGCCTTTTCTTTATGTAAAACACCAAAATGCTGTGTATGTATTGAGTCTAAGAGTCTCTGGTCCTGTGAACACCCGGCTCACAACATGGTGGTCTCAAGTCAGTGTGTTGCACAGACGGCGTGCTAACGTCTTCTCCACCTCCTCACTGCCCTCTCGTTCCCGCACTGCATCAGTCAACAAGCCTTGCTAGTTCTACATCCAAATCTCTAACCAAATCCACGCCCCCCTCGTACACTGACACTGCTTTAATTTGGGCTCCTACCATGTTCTCAGACAAGCTATTCTAATCAATTGCAATCAAGAATTCCTGATTTCTTCCTGACCAAGCTCAAATGCCACCTCCTCTATGAAGACCCGCCCCCCCCAGATCTCCAAGGCACGTTTAAATCACACCCCAGGAGCCCGCGGTACACATGACTCTCACAACACTGAGCACCCTCTCCTGCAGAGCCACAAGGAAGAGCACGCAAGCCCCATGCAGAACTGTGAGTGTTCCGGGAGCCTTGTTTAAAAGGTAAAGAGTGATTGGTGAATTTTAATAACATATTTTATTTAATCAGGTACACCCAAAATATTATCATTTCAACATGTAATTAATATAAAAATATAACGAGATATTCTACAGTTTTTCATACTTATCCTTTGACATGCAATGTGCATTTCACATTTGCAGCATATTTTAAATTTAGACACTAAGTTGTCATCAAAAATAATTTATCTGTAGTTAGATGTCATAAAATTTACAGCCAAAAAAGTGTAGATGCGCATACCCAAGTTCTCCAAATGTCCTTGAAAGTTTTATAACTGCATCAATATCAACTTTGTGTTTTAAATTAAAATAAGTTCAGCATTTAAAGATCCGTTCCTCTGTCCCGTGCCGCATTGCATCACTCAGCAGCCCCCTGCAGCCAGTGGCTGTGCGACTGGACAGCACAGATCTGCCGCAGCTGTTTGTGCCCGTACATCTCTCTTCCCCACGACCTCAGACCAGGTCCAGTTCACTCCTATTCTCCCCTCTGTCTTGGCACATAAAGGGTGTTTGGTGAGTCTGCTGACTAGATAAAGAAAAACAGATGTAGAAACCACCTGACTCGATTGTAACGTTAAGTCAAAGGCATTCTTTTGTAAGGCATATAAATGGCCATATAAATACATACACACACACACACACAAGCACAGGACTATATGAAAACCCATTAAGACTAAGCATATTGATTTGTTACTGATTCCTTCAATAAAAATCACTGCATGCATACTATTCCCCCTTCCCCTGTGCTTCCTCCATCTATTCTCCTTGTCTTAATGCCTTTATGAGACCTCTACAAATTAGCACTTCATAATCTGTTTTTACATTCTCTAGTTTTTTTTCTCCTATGTCTTGCCATTTCAAATACTATTTTAAGCTTCTGCAGATAGAGATCATCACGTGTGCTTCATAACTATCATCACAATGGTAATAACCAAGTACAAGAACTTCATACGTGACACATAATCAATCCTCAGAGGCCTTCTTTTTCAGTGAACCTTTCCCACTCAATCCTAGAGGGCCAGCCTCTCGGCATGCACATCCGTACCAACACGTCTGGACCACTGGGGCTAGGGACCGCCCCACGTAATCGAACCTTCTCTAGGTGCTACAGCATGTTCTGTGCGTGAACTGTCCTTCATGCCCCCAAAGGTGGGGGGTGTTTCCAATCTTTGTTTCAATACCCCACGTGACCTAGATGCAGTGATCTCATCAAAACAGACCCTTGGGCAGGTATTGCTTCCTGTCCCCACTTGCCACTGCCATCGGCCCCTGCTGGCCATGGGCTGCGACGTCAATGTGACAGAGGGGAGCTCTGTGAAGGCACAGACCGCTGTGGCCTTGTTAGGAGCATCTCCGTACAGAGAAATAACTCTGGTAATCAGTGCACACGTAAGTTTCCACAAAGTGGAATACAGTAGGTTTATCTTTTATTCTATTGTTGCTTGAATAAGAACAAAATAAAAAACAGGAAGACGTCTTGGCGAATCAGTCACGGGGTTCCTCCAAGTCTGTGTTGGTGTTCTCTCGCCTCTGCTGGGATAGGCCTTTGATGGCGTCTATCTCCGTGGGAGTGAACTTGGGGGTGAGCATCACAGCGTCGTAATCAAACTCGTCATCAAGATGGAAGGGCTGAACTTCATCCCCGAGAGTCTACGAAAGGTAACAAGGGAGGGAAGTCATTCACCATCATTGTATATGAAGATGAAGTTGAAAACATAAATTCTCTATTCATATTTCATTAAACTTTTTTTAGACTTTAGCTCTCGGCTGATTAAGCTCTTTTTAAGTAAAGGAATAAAATCAGTTATTTGACTTGACCGAATCGAAGCACCTTAATGGGACCATTTGCACCACCTGACGCTAAACGAATGTCATTAACTAACTCTGCCCGTGGCAAGAATCGGAAAGACTCTCGTCCACACATTCATAACACTTCTACCACTTGCAGTATCAGGGTTGGGGGCACATGGAAAAACTAACAGTCACATTAAAGTGTGAAAAATATATCTTAAGATTTTGATCAACCTTGAATATACTTTCACCATTTACTATAAAAGACAGATCAATAACACAATTTTCAAGGTTAAAAATACTCTACACTTAATACATTGCTCCTTCAGATAATATCTATAATTCCTGGGCCAATAACAGTAGCAATTAAACACATAATATCACCTTAAAGAGTCTAGGTTCCCTTGTACTACCAAGAATACTTGAAATATTACAGAATTTATAAGTCAGAGAGATGTGACTGCAAAGAGATGTAATAATCTTGTATCTATTTATTCACAATCTGTGTTTTAAAGACTTCCTAAAAGAACGTAGATTTTAAAAAGCTTATTTTTCCAATAAACAAAAAGAGAACGAATGCTTTAAGTCTCATCATATCATTCCTTAAAAGGCCTCTCAAAAAGCACATGGTGTGTGATACAACAAAATCATCCAGGACCTCAGCATATACCCTGCCCGAGACGACACAAATAGGAAGGAAGGGAAGCAAGATCCGGATCCAAACTGATCTGCTTCAGATAAAGCTTCATCTTCTCACCAAAACACCAGCAAAAATCAACCTCGAAGCGTTCACTAAGCCAAGTCATAGCTGTTTGGGAGAAAGGACCTTTTCTACATAAGCTAAATACACCCCATAGCATATCATTTAAAAAGTACTCAAGGCTCCACATAACACCATGACTGTCTGTATAAAAGAGAAGCTGGGCACAGGCAGCAAGTCACCACAAAGCAACAATGGGGTGAAGTTGCTGAGAACAGATCAAACGAGGAAACACACAGTCAATCAAGGACACAACATGTTCATTTCCCGAACCTATGCGTCCCAGCAGTCTCCCACTCTGCCCAGCGATACGCACTGAGGCGGGCAAGGCTAAGGGACCCCGACAGGAGAAGTCCCATCTTTACCGGTGCAGCCAGTCTAACGGGATCCTCGCTGCCCTTTGACACCTGGTTAAAGGACAAGCACCCGCACGTCTGCCAAGGTGCAGGCCTCCCATACTCACACGTGCCCACTGCAAGGACTTTAAGTCCACCCCGACACACCTAAAACCTGCTCAGACTTTTACCAGCCACCCTCGCTAGATGAAGCCTCGTTGTTTCCTGGAAGAGGTGATATCTAAGCAGAATCTTAAATGGTAACACTAATTAACAAGGTTGAGGGAAGAAGAGATTTGCAGACAAGGCCAGTTCTCATGAGCAGGCCAAAAGAAACGAGATGCTTTATTTCCCACGTGTGGCTCTGAGTAATGCCGCGCTGCTGGGGCATCAGGTGCAAGGTGCAGAGTGGCAGAGAGGGACGAAGGTGGCTTCAGGTCGTGACACATGTCATACGCTGCTTGTCCTGGAGATGATGAACGTCACTGAAAGATACTTTGAAAGTGGGATAGACTCTTGGTCACCTTATGCATTTCGGATAAATTTCTTCATTCAAAGTTTACCTGAGCACCTCCAATGAGACAGGTGCTAGAGAGACAGACCTGTACAAAACAGAGAGACACCCCACCCTCTTGGAGATCACATCTAGACAGGACGCTCTGAAGATTAACCAGAGGACAGCGCTGGAGACAGGATACTAGTCAGGAGTGTGCAGAAACAGTCCAGGTGAGAGGGTACCGAGAACGGGGCTCTGTTAGAAGAGACTCGAAAACATTAGAGAGTAAAACTGGTAGCACTTGATGACTGATCTGGACATGGGCAAGGGACGATCCGTAGGTTCCTACCAGGATCCAGATAGAAATGTCAACAGGCAGTCAGACATGTAAACCTGAAGCTCTGAAGAAAGCCTGAATGAAGCCAGAGAGACAGACTCGGTGACAGGAGCATTAAAGGTCATTTTATGGATGAGAATGGGTCCCAGCGAGACAGTGGGAAGGGCCTGAGGCTCAGCAGGCACCCCTGAGGAGCAGCTCCCCCGGGGTGGCTGGAGGAACAAGGCAGGGGCCGGACAGTCAGAGAGACACACAGAGGCTGGGGGCGCAGTGACGGGAGACCACTGTGGTTGGAGCCTAGGACATTTCTCAGTATACTGAGAGGGAGTAAGGGGAAAAAAGAAGCAGATTAGTAGAGTTGAGTCTAATGGTTTCCCAAGTCTCCATGAAAAGAAAGGCAAAAGAAAAAGAGACAAAAGCCAAAGAAGGGTCCAAAGTAAAGTTGTTTTGTTTTGTTTTAAGCATCAGAGAGACTTGAACACATTCAGATGTTGAGCAAAATGAACCAACAGAGAAGACAAGAATGACCCGACCCTAACCATTTGATTATCCTAGGAAACCGCCCCCTGCAGGTGGTGAGGCTCTTTGTTTATTTATTTGTTCCTTCGACGTTCACTGCATGTCTACGACCCCCGCAGCACTGAACTCGGCACGAGTTCTGACGTTCTGCATTTTCATTAAGTTAGCTTGTGACGACTTGCATGAATGAGTGAGTGTAGAGACTCCCTAAAGGGGAACATACGTAATTCAAATGAAACTAGATACTCACTGCAACTCAGAAGATGCCACTGTGACCCTAGAAAGACCGGTTTTAAAACACAGTAATGGAGCGATTCCACATATGTATTCAGCCCCTGGCTGGCTACCGTGGCACACTTGGGGAATTCCCTCCTTTGAAGGTAGGTTCACTTCAGGGTCCTGAGCTAAAAGACTCCGGGTTTTTACATTACAAACTCAAATTCTGACTGATTTCAAAGGGAAGAATTTGTGCAAAGGAGCATCAAATCCCCCACTATTAAACAGAAAACAACTGCGAATTAAGTTATTAACTGTTATTTTTGCCTAAGGAGCTGAGAGAAATACGTGGATTTCAGGTGTCTAATTTCAAATCTAATTGAAACCTTTTTGTAGCCTCTCGGAGAGTAGAATGTGTACAACGGCAGAAAACTGCTAGTTTTTTTAAAATTGCTCATGTGACTTTTCTGAGAGGAACTGCTACAAGAGGAGCCATTTCCATTCACAGTACCACGTAGGCCAATTAAAGAAAACAGAACTAATGCTCAAATCAATAGGAGCAGCATTTAGCCACAGGCTCTCTTGCTAAGCAATATGGTCAATAAACTGTCTACATAGGTGAAAAATTTTGAAGTCCCAAATGAACTGGAAAAACAGAAGAACCATCATGGACATACTACAATTTCTTCTGATGTCATCTATGGGTTGAGGGTGGGGAGGGGGAACTCACAATTTTTCATCTTCCTAATGTGCATTATTTTCATTAAAATAGATTAACTACCCTGGTCAGTGTGGCTCAGTGTTTGGAGCATCGTCCTGTGCACCAAAAGGTTGCCAGTTCAGTCCCTGGTGGGGGCACATATGGGAGTCAATCAATGAATGTTTCTCTCTCACATCTATGTTCCTCTCCCCCGCCCCACCTTTTCTTCCTTCCTCTCTCACTTAAAATCAGTAAGTATATCCTTGGGTGAGGACAAAAACAAATTTTTTTTAAATAGATTAACTCAGGAAAGCAGTTACTCACAAATATAAAGTAGAAGTTTCTCAGAAAATGCACATGTATATAACCAATGATAAATAAAAAAAAATTATTATCCCAGTGCATATCGGGAAGTCAAGGCTTCATTTTTCTCTTTATCCTCCCTCACCCAAGGGCATGCTCACTGATTTTAGAAAGAGTGGAAGGGAGGTAGAAAGAGGAGAGAAACATCAATGTGGAAGAGAAATATCAATCAGCTGCCTCTCTTAGATGCCTTGGTCTGGGACCAAACCCAAAACCTAGGCATGTGCCCTGACCTGGAAGCAAACCTGTGACCCTTTGGTTTACAGGCGATGCCCCAACCAACTGAGCCACACTGGCCAGGGCAAGGCATGGGTCCTTATCAGGCAATACAGGAAGTCAGGATATCCAAGATACATTTTCATCTTTGGAGACTGAAATCACAGAAAACAACTATCTGTAACTCTAACCCTTGGTCAGCCCTTCCAGGACATATTTTCTGAAAATTGATGCTGATATTCCTTCCCGGGCATTGAGTGCTTTAAAATAAGATTAGTACTATTAAGCTATGGCAGAGTTGGTACAGTGCCACGTTTCCAGACAGTTCTGAAAAGTCTGTCTAACAGTGGTTAGGAATAAAATTCCAAACAAAGACATTACTCTGCCTATTCAAAAACAGCAAAAGTTGCCCTGGCTGGTGTAGCTCAGTGGACTGAGTGCCAGCCTGCAAACCAAAGCGTCGCCAGTTCAATTCCCAGTCAGGGCACATGCCTGGGTTGCAGGCCAGGTACCCAGTAGGGGGCACATGGGAGGAGGCAACTGCACATTGATGTTTCTCTCCCTCTTTCTCCCTCCCTTCCTGTCTCTAAAAATAAATAAACAAAATCTAAAAAAAAAAAAGTAAAAATTATTCATCTATGTCTCATGAATTTGCTAACACACAAAAAAACATTTCTATCATTTTGATTCTAACACTTAAAAACGTTCACATTTTCTGGGAAGAAATTTATATTCCTTTTGAAGATTCAATCATATACAGGGTTTTAAATTGCATGTTACTGGCTATTTGATAGTTTCCAGATATCATTCAGATTTTTTTAACCCATCAAGTAAAACCACTTCATAAAAATGTTCTATAATGGCTCAAGTTGCCACGACCACTAATTGGTCAAATAATTTGTATACTCACAACGGAAGTCAAGAACAAAAGTTTTTGAGAGAAATCAATTCCTGCTATAAATAACCTCGCAACTGTAGTTTCTTACTACTCAAAAAAGCATTCCACAATTCAACTGTAGTTTCTTACTACTCAAAAAAGCATTCCACAATTCAAAAAGCATGCTGAAAAGCGGCTGTCCCTGCAGTTTACCTGGTTACCGGTTTAGGGGTGTAACATACACCTACAAGCATCCTGGACACATATTTGTGGTATCGGTGAGCACAGTTTTATGATAAAGGGGTAACTTAAGATTGAAATGTGTGGGTTGCTTTTGACTCAACGACTGCTTCCAGAACAAGTGACAAGACTAGGGCAGACTGGTAACTGAGTAATTAAATAATCGAGAAACTTCCTAAGGGCTTTATTAGGAAGCAACAGTAAAGAGCCCCTAACACCCTCTGCGCCTGCAGGACCCCCTTAGAGTACACAGGGTACAAAGGTCACATCCAGCACCACCAGCAGCCTCAGCTGGTGCATGTTTGTCAAGTATGTGCAGAAGAGTTGGAAACGATGGCGAAAGACGACTTCCAAGGTGTGCATTTGGGAGAGAAAACGCAGCAGAGATTCTGTTCTACCCGCTGGTGAAGCCAACGGCTGGATGACATCCCCAGCCTCCCTTGTGCATGCAACTGAGTGGCTGCCAGTGGAACGTGAGCAGCACTAGAGTCCTGAGTCCTAAGCCCTTGGGACACGGGCCACCCCATGCTCTCATCCCCTGCCCCTCCAGGTGGGACGGCGACCAGACCTGCAACGTGCACCTGAGGATGACGCCCTAGACAGAGTGGAGTCCCAGAGAAGGAACCTTGATGAGCCGGCCCCGAGCCACTGGCTAGTGCTAAAGACCCTCCATAGGCTGTTGCATGAAATAAATAAACTTCTTTCTCTTCCAGCCACTGAATTACTGTAGCAGACTGGCTTTTCTTTAACTACTGCAAGATGTTTATAGGACCTTAGAAACAATAACAGAGAGGGAAATGGCTGGTTCAGACAAAACAAGATAAGAAACCTGCCTGTCCTGTCTGGCACACTATCCCCAGGTAGCACTGGCCTGTGGCGTGGCACACATCATGAAACAAAAATAGTTCCCACATACAAACATAATTGCTCTGTGTTTAAAAAGAAACATATGCATTAGAGATAGATGACAGTGAGGGGACCCAATTAATAAATTCTAAATTCTCCCAAATCTGAGAAAAAGACAAAAGCACACAGGTCTAGTAGCATTTCTATGAAAGGACAAGTTACGAAGCCAGGCGGTTCTGAGACAGACCACACTCCCCGTGGAGTACCTCGCCCCCGTGCTTGTCCACGCCTCCCACCGTGGGCCTCGGCTGGACTCCAGGCGTCAGGGGCTGGGCCATGGAGGGAACATGCGAAGGAACACGGGTGCTTACGTCCCGCTCCACTTCTCCGGGCAGCAGCAGCAAATCTGTTGGATACAAAATATTTCACTTGATCCTTTCACTGAGTTCGTATTTGATCTAAATCATCTTAAAGCCTATCACAGTCAAAAGAATAAAGCCCATATGCCCAAAAAGAGTAAGTCCGTCTCGCAATGCCTGTCCTCCTCTGGGAACCTGACCCAAGGGACTCCCCTCTCTAGAAATCAGAAGGCCTCAGTGCATCTATCTTTATCTCACTGTTGCAAAGTTACCTTCTATCTGAAAGGTCCGGGAGAAATATAGTCTGGGAGTAACTTGTTCATGCCTCTCACCTCTCAAACCAATTTCTACCACTACAGGCAAATAAAGCAAGGAGATGCTATTTTTTTCCTCATGTTCCTGGGGGGTGAAGAGAAAGGAAATGGAGTGTTGATTTCATCCCACAATGATATGGCAATATTTCAAAAAAAACATATTAAAAAACCATGATGCCTGAAGGAAAGAACTTTAACTTTCAGCAGAAAAATGAGCTACTCTGTCATATTCAGAATGCACGGTCTCATTTCCAACACCTGCAAACAACAAAAGCGTGCTTCCGGCTTGCTTGGCACAATCACAAGAGTTCGCTAGACAGTCTTGGTTCTCTGACAGCCACCCCATTGTAAGGGGTGTGCTCCCTTGCTTTGCACAGGTGACAGTCCATGGCAGCACCACAGACAACCAATGCTCTTCCACAGCTTTCTTTGAGGAGGACAGAAAACGAAGAGAAGCACACCGGGTTTCCTCCTTCCTCTAAGTTTTCACGGGACCAGAAGGGCCGCTGGAGCTAGCCGGTAACTTCCAGCTGGCCCGGGACGATGCTGCCTGCTACTCCGCCATGATCTAATGAAGAAGCTATGCTCTCGGAGGATGTGATTAACCACCAAGAGGCAAGCCTTGGCTGTTGCGAGTGGCAGCTTATGTAGGGAGACGACAGAGCACCATTCAATATTCAAAAACTGAAACTTATTTGAAATACATCTCCCACTACACTGTGATATCATGTTGACAAAAAAAGTCATTAAAAATTCTTAAGGCTCCAGCGACAAAAGCCCAGAAGCTGAGCGTGTGGATAGGGGAGAGGGATGGTGAAAAAGGTAATTGTACTATGACTAATTATTGAAACCATAAAATAGGACCTAATTAACTAGCAGAAATAAAAACAATAATAATAGTCAACTCTTATGAGCTGACATACTATCTGCAGTATTAACTCAGCTAACCCAACAGCTCTCTTTTTTCCCCGTCTTACAGGCAACGAGCTATGGCATTGAGAGTAACCTCATTCAAGTGCCACAGCTAGAAAGTGCCAGAACCGGGCGGTCTGTCTGCAAAGCCCATGATGGCATGTTACAAACTTCTTTTAAATAAGCATTTTCATTGAAAATATTATTTAAACCTATCAGATGATACATCCAAACTCAGGGCCAAGAAATGTCACTACGATAGCACATCAGCATGGTAGGCTGTGTTAAGGGCACTTAAACATGTCATTCCCAGAGAAAATATTTTTAAATTCAGTAAGATTGGTGGAAAGACTGACTTTCTAATATACCTATTTATAAGTTCAAAGCCAAACTTGGTGCAACCTAACTGCCCAGGACTGGTGCCAGCCTGGTTAGGGGCCTGCCAACAACAAAGGCAAAAGGAGAAAGGTCCAGCATCTCAATGTAAAAGCCGATACCTAACAGACCCACTGATTGATTGCCAGTGCAAGCATGAGTCCGCGTGTCAGACAAAAATCAATTCTGCCTTCAAAGGCATTTAAAATCTGATGGACAGTACTACGCACCAAGGAGGACAACTCTGCGATTCCTTTGCTAAACCTCCTCACCCCTCTAATAGTCTGCAAAGAATGTTTTTCTTTCATAAAAATTCTATTGCCATGGGAACAGTTCCTTCAGACTCAGAATCCTCCACACTTCTCCTGCCATTTGCTTCCGCGGTGTAAAAGCAAAATGCTCAAACGCACGCTCTCGGTGCCTAACCCAGCATCTTATATGTAGGATATTCCCAACAAATACTTGGAGACAGGAAATGAGTTCCCTGTACCACAACTTTTAAACTGAACAGCAAGTATCAACAGTCTATCTTACTCTCAAAAACTAAACTTTGCAACAGGGATAAGATCTCCGCACAAAAATGTCAGAGAATAATCAGAACAAAACTGAACAGCCTTAACTCTAAAGAGGACAGATTCATAAAAAGAGTAAAACCAGAAAGTAGGAGAGTAGTCTAGTAAGACAGTTAAGAAGAAAGCTAGCACATCTTTTAGCCATTTTATAATCCTGGGTGGGTGATTTACACACGCCTGTCCTCTCGGGAGAGGAAATGACGGCACTCATTAATGGTGGGGAGTGGAATTTCTGAAGTCCCGAAAACTTTCTAAAACTGAACAGCTTTAAGAAACTTAGTCTTATCTTGACTTGTTTCTGAAACTACCACGGGCCTGTTTTCCTCTTACCTAAATGCCACTATTTTGGTTGATGTGCCTTGTGAAGTCAGGCAACTCTCCAAAAATAAGTCTTAACGTTAAACAGCAAGACTGACTGAACACATTTCAATCTCTTCTTTCTCAATTACATGATAAGAATGTTTAATATTTACAAACTATGTGTTCATGCCATTTGTCTTTCTGTATTTAGTCGATACACAGCAAGCCAAAAGCTATCATCACAATCTCCCACGGCATTAAAAAGTAAGCAGTACAAAGAAAAGAATACCAAGGCACAGTGAAATTACTAAAAATACAAAAACAAAAAAATCATAATAGCAGCCAAATGAGAGAGAGAAAAAGCGCACACTGTCTGCAAAGGAACAACAATCAGATTGACAGTGTTCAATAATAAAGACCAGAAAAGAGTAGAGTGACATCTTTAAAATGCTGAAAGAAAAATATCTCAAACCTATAATTCTCTGCCCAGCAAAGATATGGGGATGTGAAATAATAACACAAAAGAGGCAAGAGAAAAAGTACCTATAGAAGTGGCAGGACAAGCAGAAACAAGAGAGTAAGAGAATAGATTTAAAGCCAAATGTAACAGCAACTACATTAAATGTAAATGGACTAAACAGTCCCAGTAAAAGACAAAGTTTCAGAAAATACGTGTGTGTATGTGTACAGAGGCATATGCATCAATGATAGGCAGTGTTCAAGAGACACATTGACGTAAACCTTGGAAAAAACAAACCAGGAATAAATGACAGTGGAAACGCAGAAGAAGAACGGGAACCGCTACCCGAGGAGAAGGTGAGGAAGATGAGGGAAGAAGGATGAGGTTGGCACCTGACAGTGATAATAAATCATATCCCCATCCCTCCAAGTACAAAAATAGAAAATAAATAAATCAGGAGTCACAGAGATGAGGAGCAGAATATGAACTTCATAACAGATGGAGCTGAACTTAAAAATGGAGCTCTTCCTGCAGTCACGACTGGGCTGCTTATTGGCCAAGCTTTGCTCCCAAGTCTAGACCTCGAGCTACCCCCGCTTAGAGAAATTCTGCACAGCTAACATACATGCAGCCATGTACAAGGCGAACCACTTCACATCCGCAGAGCTCTTAGAGCAGGGCTCCAGGGTAACACCCCCAGACTTCTGTCTAGGGATGGTTCTCAGACTCGACGGCACGTTAAAATCATCCAGGGAGCTGTAAAAACGGACGATGCACAAGGCACAGCCCAATCCACTGAAAAAGAATCTCCAGGTATTGATATTTTTGTAAAGCTCCTTAAGTGACTCCAACTGGTCTTGGAGGTTAAAACCTAGTGCATATGACAGGCTGGGCCCCACCTAAAGTGTGTCCATTATAAGAAAGGCGACATCAACACAGGAGAGAGCATCTACCTCCCAAACAGCATGCACCCAAAAGAGGAGATGAAAGGACTGACCCACACACACATGCTTTCCTGGTCCAATCTCTCCAATTAGGCAAAGACTTCCTTTTCTCTTGGGAAAAAATAGGTGTAGGAATTGAGAAAGGGGAGAATTATCCTCCCAGTTCTGTTCTCCTCTCAGGAATAAAGTGGAAGCTTCCTCCTGGAACCACAGGGCCTGGGCAGCAGGCTTGTCCTTGTAGGTGACATGGTTTTCGAGCTAGACCTCAATGGACACGTTTGCACACTTAAAAAATGGAGGAACGAGGATAGGGGAACATTCAGAAGCAAGGATTTTTTCCTCCTCGTGTTTTTAGTGATCTTCAAAGCAATGAAAGAATGATTCTAATAGTACTAAGTGTAAAAGAAATGAAATGCCTAAACTACTACGTTGGCTGAGCTCTGTCCCCTCCTAGCTCAGGCCCTTCACACACGCTGTCCCTCGTGCTGCTCCTGCACTCTCCTACCCACCCCCCAGCCTCACTCCACCCCCTCATCCAGGTAAAGTACTGACTCTTTAGATCGCAGCTCTCAGGGTGTTTTCTCTGATCCCACGGACAAATTTAAGGTCCCCTGCCAGATGCATATTCTCCTGAGATCTAGAACAGCTTGTAATGCATTTGTGATGATCTGGTCAGTGTTTGGTTCTCCCAACAAACTACAAATCTCATGAGAACAGGAACCAGATCTGTTTTATTCTTTATTATATTCCAGGAACCAATCACAGTTGCTAATATTTGTTGAATAAGAGTTCCAGGTCAGTGATAAGCTACATAAAGCTGCTTCAGGTTACAGATAAGGAAAGAATTTTTTAAAAATAAGAGACAGATGACTGGTGCCTTTATTAGAACTGGGCATACCAGAGAGCTAGAAAACGAAAATCAAATAAGACTGCCGATCTTTGAGCAGGAATGAGTTGCCTATACTCGCCCAACACCATCAACCACAGAATAAATACAATAACTGGCTAAGAGGGCAGTGTAAGACACTATACGACAAGGCACCCCCCCAAAACAGACTTATCTTCTGGTGGGCAGGCCCCTTGAAGTACAGGCTTCCCCAGTAGGTGGAGGTGAAACAAAAAACAGCAGAAGCACTAGAAGGCATCAAAATCAACAAGTTCAAAACCTGTTTTGAACAGTGGAAAAAACACCTCGATAGGTGTATTGCAACAAGTAGAGAGTACTTTAAAGGTGACCGAAGTTTAAACATGTAAGAGTAAATAACAATTTTTTATAATAAATTCTGCGTTTTTCTGGGTCCCCACTCATAATGCTCAGAACGAGACCTCGAAAAGTCTCTTCAGCCAGTTGCACTCAGCCAGCGAACAGGGTGGGCCAACTGAGGGGGAAACAAACAAAGATGGCCCAAAGAGTCCTCCTACTCCAGCGGCCTCAGCACAACTAATACCTATTCCGAATTATAATATCGCTGGACAACAGCTGGGGTAGGGAGGCAATTACCCTGGTGGTTAATCACCTTATTTCAAATTCAAAGGAAGAAAAAGTGGTTGATGTGAAATAAGCACTGGGCCCCCAACTTTGTGGCAACGACGCCTGCGCGACCGCACTGCCCTGAGCTGGACTCTCTGAGCAGCTGTGTCCACCTGCGCCGCCAGAGGATAAGCCAAATACGGGGAAGGAATCGTGTGCCTGGGTCTTGAAGAATATTTATGAAAGCAAATAAGGTGAGCAAATGAGGTCAGTGGTAGAAAAACAATGTGCACCTCATTTCCTTAGGCAAATCTGTTGCTTAAACAACAGCGACAGAATCTAATCAGTAAACCTCTCGGCTGCCAAAATTACACAAGCAACTTGCCTATTTCAAACACGTTTCCCATCTGACGTAAATATCTGCCTTCTGCTCACACTCCTGAAGTGTAATACAAATTGGGACCAAACTAAAATTCACCTTGGCACAAACTACTTTTCTTCCTCCTTTTACTTGACCCAGACCGCTTTGTGAAAACTGTGAACCCTGGCCGTCTTTTTGGTAACAGGGACAGATTGATGCGGCCAGGTGCTTTTCAGCCTCGGCTTTTCACATTACGTGGCCTGTGGGAAGGCGCTGACCAGTTCACTCCCGCCCCCTGAGACCTGGTTCAGGCCTCCACTACCTGCTGTGCACGGATGCAAGACAGCCTGTGACTTGGTTTCTGGGGAGGAAAGTGCTAGTGAGATGTTTTTATGAAAATTTTAAACTAAAGGAATAGATCTGATTTTAAAAATACTTGAAAGTGTGTTTAAGGAAAAACAATGGAAAAACGTAAAAGGTCTAATTTAAGAGATGGCTATCATGAAAATCACATTCATGGGCTAAGCAGATTTGTATCAGGATGCAGACCTTATCACCAGCAGGAAGCAATAAGACAAAACCACAGGGAAAAAATGCCCGACCCACGTATTTTTGTGCCCTTTCATAAAACTAATCTTATATTGCAAATGCACTACATGCAAACCAGAACTCCTTGTCTCAAGTATCATCCACAGAGCAACTCTGCCTGGGGTAGTGACTCAAAGCACAGATCGCTAAATGCCGCCAGAGATCTTCTCCCCTGGGCACAGGACACAGGAAGTTCATTTTTAACCAACCCCCCTCCCCAAGTCAGCCAAAACCCGAAAACCGCGTGCTTGCTCTACAAACGTGGCCCTTGGTAAGTCCTTAGCTATCCCTTCTAATCCAATCAGAGCCCAGGAGCTGCTCTCACACAGAAATTCAGAGCAATCCAGGGTGTTAAAGTTAAGAGAACCTCTCCTGGGGCTATGTGATTCCTTTGGATCTCTGATCTCACTTGAACCAAGTAAGTACAGGAAAAAATCTCCAAAGTCTGCTGGTTAATAGAGTGCTCGATAAACAACCCCTTCAGTAGAATAGTGTGATATCTGGACACAAAGTGCAAATGTCAGTTGCTTCCGGTCAGCAGAGGGCCCCGGTTCAGGCAACCAGAGAAGCCAGGGCAGGGGTTTGAACGACTAATTTACCAAGAGCCACCCCCTCAAACAAACAGCCCCTCGGACTCCTGTCTGATTATAAACAAGCCCCCATAGGATAACAATGACCTAATTCAGGTTCATGCCTAGACACTGTAAGCAACAGTTAAATGCCAACCACCAGACCCCCGTGGAAACTACCCCTTCCCTAACAGTTTTCTGTTTTCCCTAACAGAAAACTCTAATTAAATTAGGAAGTAACTAATTTAATTAGAGTTTTCGAAGCTAAGTAACTCTAATTTTGAGCATATTTCAAAGGTTCTTTGAGCAAAAAAAGATACTTATACTCACAGAAATGTTCACCAGCAAAGGAAAAAGGCCTCGTTACATAAACATCAACGATATAGCAGCAAGCCTCTCCCAGCCCCGGCCGCAGGGGGGGAAATGCCCCAGAAGAAATACTTACAATACACCTTTAGTCATAAGTGTTTGGTTTACATATTTAATAATTATAAAAGCAAAGATTTGGATTTTATTTTGTTTATGATCAATTCTGATATTGCTATGATTTTTATGATTCATTGATGTTTTACATATCATTCCAAAATAATCTCAATTTACATCATCGTGCTTCTAAGAAATTGGGTTTAACTTAAATGACTTTGCTTGAAACAATTATGCGAATATCAAGCGTATGATACATCCGTGCAGGGGAGGTTAACGTACCTAGAAATCTTTACTTCCTTTTTTAACACTTAAGACGTTACAACTTTCAATAGGCTTTGACCTTTCAGCTGAAATCCGTGTTATTGAAAAAGAAATTGCAGAACTCCAGTGTCCCCTGTCTCAGGGAAGATGGACGTAGGGTTGCCAGGAAAAAAAAATGTGTAAAGCTGCCTGAAGTCTTATTTGTAGAAAGAGGTCAAGCAGAGTAGAGAGGACACAGAGAAGGCATACCCTTACTCGTCTGGGGCTCAACGTCTCCATCCTCATCCAAATCTTCTACTGCTAGGAAATTATCTACCTAGGAAAAGATTCATATTATTTTTATGCATATTTGACCTAAAAAATGCAATTAAGAATCAATGAATCCACTTCTACAACACTCAAGTGAGCAACTGAATTCCATTTTCTCATTAACTTTTTAGTCCTAGCTGAAGGTCTTTGTGTTCACATCGCTTTCCCAGAGACTCTGAAAGAAGCAGTCAATTTGGAAGTTGGCCTGGATTTTGTAGGCACCATAGTAAGATCTTTATACTGAAAAGGAAAAAAAACCATCTGGGGAGTTTTTGAAAAGGGACTTTGTTCCAGATTCCATCCCAGAATAGAAAAAACCACCAAGACAGTCCTCGAAACAGTGTCTCTGCTGGTTGTTGTTGTTACTGTTGTTGCTGTTGCTGTTGTTGTGTTACTACTTTTGATTCTCAAGCAAAGAATGGTGGTGGGTCTGGCTACTCCCCTAACAGCATGCTTTCACTCTAAAGAGCCAGAAGGAAAAGGAAACTGAAAGCAGGAGAGCCCTGACCAGCGTGGCTCAGTGGGTTGGGCACAGTCCTGCAAAGCAAGGGGTCACTGGCTCAATCACATTCCCAGTCAGAGCACATGACTGGGTTGTGGGTTCGGTCCCCAGTCAGAGCACATAGGAGAAGCAACCGGTTGATGTCGCCCTCTATTTCTCCCTCCTTTCCCCTCTCTCTAAAGATAAATAAATAAAATATTTTTTAAAAAAGAAAGAAAGCAGGACAGAAAGTTTCGTTCAAAACAAAATCATCCCAACCCAGGTAAGGCACAAGAAAGGTGAGCAGGGTCAGAAACCAAGTGCTCTCTTTTGAACAAATAAAACTGAAAATTACTTCAAAGGCAAAAAGCAGAGCAAATGACCTTTACAGACACGAGAGCAACATTTCAGCGAAAAACTATTCCACCTGGAATGCTGCTTTCCACCGCAAGACGACAATGAGACATTTCAGATTAACAAAATGGTAACATTTCAGACAGGAATTAACTCATCTCAGGTGAATATCAAAGAGTGTAAATAAGAAAATGATTTCACCACTGGCTCCAAGGAGACCTAGGGAAGTAAAAGCATAATGTCAAAATGCCTTTTATGCTTATGACCTAAAATATCTGCATAACAAAGTACCTTAAAATTGCAAATTTAGATCTCATCATTGGAATTCAAAAGACAGCCTGGGTCTTTCTTCCTTCACTCTATTCACCAGGCCACAGCTCTTACACAGGAATTAAAAAGGATAGCTTCCAGTGTTCCTAGGCACAAAACTGCAGGTATTTCCTGGCATCCAAGTGACAGCAAAAACCCACCTTCCGTACGCCAGTTTCAGCGCCGAAATGTGAGGCTCTGTTACTTCTCTTAATGGTATACGCCGGGGACGAGATTCAGGTTTCTCGGGTTTCTGTCAGAGCGCCCCTTCGTTTATTAAGCTTTGAGGAAAAAAGATCTGGAACCCAGCCAACTGCGGCTAGTTTAATATAACCAAACAGCAATTAAAAAAAAAAAAACAGTTTAAGGACAAAATATGCTGAATCCTCCAACTTCTATGAGACAGCAAATGAGTCCTGTGGGATTTTTTTTGTTCTTATGGTTTTTGCCATGGGAAAAAAACATTAAATCAAACCTTACCTTCACCTTTCCAGCCCAATTCAGATCACCTTGAAAGGAGCTGCCAGCCCTCTGGCCGTCATCCAGCGCTATCTGAAACACAGAGTGTGGGCTTTCTGATGGGAAAACGAGATAACTGGAAGGAGAAGGAGCTGATCTCGCAGCCCCTCAGACAATAAAACTCCCCTTCCCGTTTTCGCTAACTAGCTGTGCGTGGTGAGCCAGATTCACTGAATCAGAGCAGGGAACAGGGGACAGGTGTCCAGGGCTCTGACTTGTACTTCTGTCCTCTTGACTCACCCAGAGTGTCACCCAAGGAGAGTATTTAACCTGACTTCTCCCACGAGGAAAACAGAAATGCCCCACCTATTACCCCACCTCCCAGCCCATCCCGATGAAACTTTGGAGGGCAAATCTGAGATGGCTAACACAACGTTTTCAAATTCTTAGGAGACAATGCCACTGAACGATTCTTTGCCTCTGACATGCCCGTCAAAGACTCAGTAGATAATATAATTCCCATTGCTGAAGGTTGCCAGGAGACGGTGCATCCGCCAGGGTTTGTCCCATAACTGCCTCTGTGCGTAGCCTCTGCGACGTATAAACACATTTCCAGTGCAGGGATTCTGGTTCCCTCGTATACAAACCACATTCCCAAACACAGTTCCGTCCACCATATCGTAAGAAAAACACAATGAAGTAGAAACCAGAAACCCCAATGGCTTAAAAAATAGAACATTTTCCATGACTATATCTACTGCCTCATCTTGATTTACATGCAAAACCTGGAAAACCTACAAAAAATGTGTTTTGTGGTTTACGAAGGAAAAATACAGAAAATATTGCTGTTCTATTTAATGAAGAAAATCAATTGTGTGTAGTTTATTTCAACCTAAATAAAATGTGAATTTTGTTTTAAAAATAATAATAAGGCCCTGGCTGGTGTAGCTGAGTGGATTGAGCACCTATTGACCTATGAACCCAAAGGTCATCAGTTCGATTCCCAGACAGGGCACATGCCTGGGTTGTGGGCCAGGTCCCCACTCAGGGGCATGTGAGAGGCAAGTAATCAATGTTTCTCTCATACAATTTCTTCCCCTCTCTTTCCCCTCCCTTCCTGTCTCTAAAAATAAATAAACAAAATCTTTAATAAAATAAAAAAATAATAATAAGTAGAATAACGTTCACTTAGATTCCTTAACAGTTAAAAACCATACTTAAGGAGACTATGACTACAGTCTATTTAGTCTTAAGGGCCAGGGAGACAGCATATAATATTTATTAACCAAATCCTGGAAAAAAACAAGATAATGAGCTTCCCCTTCAAGTTTCAAAGAGATGCACCCTCAGCAGGTAAAAATACCTCCCATTTTACACAGAAAACTTAAAAAGGAGTTCTTTCATCCTATAGTTCTTTTCATTAAATAGAAGACAACCAAAAATGTATAAATAATCTCAAGGAAAATCGGTGGACAGCAGATTCTTAGGAGGTTTTTAACACAAACTGGGGATAACCAAGTCACCACCCGAACATTCGCTGCTCAGAGCATGAAATGTAATGATGGTTTTCAATAAAGCATCGCGGCAGTGCCCCGTCTAGGACCTGGAGTCTCAGCCACTGATTCAACAGCAGCCCAGGGTCCCCTCGGGTACCTTTTTTTTATTCAGAAAGACTGTTCTTTTCTCAGACTGTTTCTGAAAGTGTGCTATGGTAGTACCTGCTCCTCTTCCAAGCACTGTGATGAAGTGTGAAGAGAGACAGCTTTATTTCCAAGGCAGTGACTGTTGGGTTCATTTCCACGAGAATGCTGTGTCGACGTAGGTATGTTTTTTGAAGAATTAGTTCCGGTTGTGCCTCTCTTGGTTACATTACCCTCTGCAAAGACAAGTGACATGACGTCAGGAAACATCCACCGCATCCTGTCGTGTTTGCTCCGGAGTGCTGTCAGCTGCGTGGCGGCAAAGCCAGTGAGATCTGTGTTGTCCCAGTGATCCCAGCCTGGTGCCACTCGGGTCAGAATCCCTGGTTTGCTTCTCAATGTCCATCTCTGGTAGAACTAAAACTTGTAGGGGTGTCTAAAGGACATGAACACCGACACGCTGTTGGGGAGCAGGGGTAAGGTGACCCAGTCTACAATTACGAACTCAAGAAGCCAGAGAGGGCAAACACAAATATGGAATTTATCACTTTCTCTGTAAAGGGGTTATATTAGGAAAAAGCACAAGCTCAGGCCAGCTCTCTGCAGTATCACCTGCACCAGCACCCATGACTCCTAACCAGCTACCACTGGGACAGGCGGCCCCTGCCTTTGGCCTGAACAAATCCTTAGAAACTCCAGGTGAAGAACTAGCCTTGGCTGTAGTGGGTGCTATGAGTGCTGAGCCAGCAAGGCCACAGAGGGTTGCTGGGAATGCAGTGACAGGAGGGTCTGGCGAGACCAGTAGGGAGTGGGGCAGAAACCCAGTGAGCCAATACCTCTCCCCACCCACAAGGCAGGGGCTTGTAGGCACTGCCCTGGGCAGCCCAGGACTGGAACTCGAGCTGGGGTTCCATAGGCTCCAATGCCCCGGGCCAACGGTAAGCAAAGCCCAGGGGCCTGTGAGAACTGAGTGTGTTACCCCAGCGGCTGAGCAGCTCGTGACCGCCTGCGCAGAGCCTGCGTGGGCTGTGGGAGCCGGACGCCCCACCTTGGGCCAAGGTGCACGTGCCCCCGTGCGAGGCTGGGAAACTTCTGCCCCCTTCCGCAAAACAGTGGCCAGAAGAGGGTGGCCAACAACTGCAAACATGGTGGACGTTAGCATGCAATGGTCGAAAAACTGGACACTCTGTCATGCAAGAGTTTCTAGGCCGGGCCTTTAAAAACAGAACGCACAGGGAAACACGCACTCTCTTCTCTCTCCTTGCTAGGGCCCCAGCAGGCCCAAGGTCATGGACTGGTGGGTCCTAGAGGCCATGCGTCCAGGAGCATTCTAGGCCCCCCGCCCACACAGGTGCACACAGACTGGTGAGAGGTCCCTGGGGCCAAACCGTGACTGGGAATCGGCCTAGCAGCCTGGATGAGCATGCTACAGACACACGTGTTTCCCAAAGGACAGTACTTTTAAGTGGGAAAAGAGATTTCAGGTGTTTCCTGAAACAGGTCTGGCCGGACAGAGAGTGGCAGGGTTATTTGCCTTTGGGTGTTTTAAAGGGAGTGGGGCTCTGAGGCAGAAACCTGCCTTTATTCCAAAACTGTATGGTCTTTAAACAAACAGCTCCTTTCCTTTCCCACCAAACTTGTGATTGCAGAGTTTTGCCCACAGGCAGCGAGCAGCAGATGCCCCACGAGGCTGTTCCAGAACAAGAACCCTGCCCGCTGCCACAGTAACCAGCAGACGAAAGATCAGAGAAGTGAGGAGGAAACAGTCTCAGACCTATCCTCCCGGACTTCTTCCTGTTTCACAGCGACAAAGATGTCCTAAGTCTCTCCTAGGGCAAAGATAAGCAGTGGTGGACAGGTGGAGCAAGACAGGCCTGAAAATACTTGGAAACAGGAGATGTATCTGAGAAACGAAAGGTTCCCCTAACCTCACGGAAGCTAGAAGCAAGACTTCCTGTGGCCACCTGCCATTCTCCAGTGCTCTTTTCTAGTAAGAGGTGTGATTGTTTCCGTTCTCCCTGCTTATCCTTTCAGTCCTGAACAACCTGAATTCAGTATTTACTGAGAATACTATGTACCCAGCACAGCACTGTAATAGTCTATTGACTTAAATACTTGAAAAGCATGTAGCCAAGTGGATTTTCCATAAGGACAAGTTCTGTTTGTTCTCCTATCACACAATGCACTCCTCCACCATTGCTGAGAAAATGACCAGGTTACCTGACAGATAACCAGATGAAACTCCTTCGAAAGAAAGAGCAAAATACAATGAAGTCCCTGCCTCTGATGCTGCTGTTGAACGACTGGGTGGGGACTCAGATCTAATAAAAATTTCTTGCTCACACTTTTAAAATGTCTTCCTTTTGGAGACACAGACCTCTCGCTCTAAAAGGGGGTGCCACAGTGAAGGGCAGATTCCTCACTGGACAGAGCACAGTGCGTAGTCACGCCCAGACCTGTAACTTCTTTAGTGAAAGGTGTTTAAACCAGCCCTGCCCACTGTTCTTGTATTTCTAGGTTAACACACCTTGGAGATGCCAGAAGTAATGTCCCTCGAAGGCACAACCACCCTCAAGAGAGCACGTAACCTTAACTGTCCTGTGACCCAGTCCCTGCCTTGCTTTCTCTCACCTTCCTGTCATATTAACCTTAAGTTTCCTCGCTTCCAAATGCATAAAAGAAATCGCAAACGGTTATATTCCTATTCTCCTGAGCATTTGAGATCTTGTGTTGTGGCAGGTGTCATCAGTTTGGCTCAGATAAATTCTTACGAGAATTCTGTACAAGTTTGGATGTTCTTAGGCCAACAACCAGAAGGTTCTGGGGAGAAAATAAGAAAACTTGTTCTCTCTGTGATTAAACCTAACGTTTCAGTCTCCTTCCTAAACCTCACATGAATATAAACCATATCACTCTAAAGGCCCAGAGTGCTTCTTACAAGGCTTTTTATCATTTTCATTGAAAACAACAACAAAGAATAATTCTGTTGGCAGAATGAGATAGGAAAGAAGTTCTTTTTCAATATGACAATGTCGAAATGAATCCGAAGGGGCTCAAGCCTGATTGGAGGGCCGGGCGCTGCCCCCGAGAGTCAGCCCCGCGTCCTGGTGGCAGTCCCGATGTGCCACCCAAGTGTGCGGCTCGTCTTCCGTTTCTGCTTTTCACCAGGCCACTTCCACTCTTTTATCTTGTCCCTAATGTTTCCTGCCTTGAAATACATGTCAAACATAATACATCTTAAAAATCTAACAGCAATATTTCAGAGAACAAATAGGTTATTGAGACCTGAAAGAGCATTTCTTTGAATATTTCTAGTCAAAACTTCAAGACAGATAAAACAAAGGCTTTTTTCCTAAAGGTTTTTTTTTAAAGGCTTCATTATTCCAAAGTAATGGGATTTCAATTTTTTTTTTTTAGATCCGACAGACAAGCTTCCAACAGACCTCCCTTACAAGGCTACCAGCTATACCTACAATGTCTAACTTCAGGTCAAAAAGGTTACTCTCCTTGAAAAGGAAGAAACTACCGATGTTTTGACAAATCAGATATCAATCGTATATTGATTATATAGCCTCCAGATGAAAGTGATCGCTTTTGGGAAAGTCTGTTTTGAAAGAAACTTTTTGAAAATTCCAATTCACCCACACATAAGCCAAGCTAGTGTCCCCGTGCTGAGCAGCATCGCCATCCTCGTGGGACAGTTTCCACCGATCATCAGCACCGTCGTCAGAATTCACGGCCAAATCCCTGTCAGCCACCTCGGAGGGTCCGTTCTTCTGCCCCACGGTCAAAAGCAATATAAATCAAGAGCATGTTCTCAGTTGCAAAGTGATATTGACTATGTTGCCGGAAGGAACAAAAAATTCACGGGGGGAAATTCTGTGCAGCACTGGGCAGCTGCAAAAAGCCTTCTGCAAAGAGAGCAGGGGATAAGCAATCGCGTTCTAACAAGGTTGGGGACTTTGAAAGTCACAGGGTTGTATTCACATTACACTCCTGGCCGAGAGCGCTGCTTCTCTGGACAATAGTACCTGCTCTTCATTTGTCCACCCCAACGACTTCGCTCAGCTGCTTCTTGATCACATGCTAGTTGGTATCTGGCCTCCCCTGGAGCGACAGTCATTAGGATTAAATAAGCAATTTAAAAACCAATCAATCATAAGTCGGAATAAATCCAAAGAAGCTAGAATGAGCACACAAATGTTTTGTCTAAATTCCCTTTGTAGTGCTCTGAATTCCAACTGTTCTATGTTCTTCACTGAGAGGGCACAGGGAGGAGAGGATTGCCTCAGCCTGGCCCCTCAGGAATAATTGCGCTTTCCCCGAGGCTGGGTGATAATTGACTCATTATTCACAGGCATGGCTCTCACGCTGCCGAGACACAAATGCACAACCGAGGTCCAGAAAAACGTGTGTCAAATGCCTGAGATGAGGGACACAATGGCAGTAAGGTGACATTTTTAAATATCCATGGTTAGGCACTTACAGAGAAAAAATGTGGAGTATAATGTTGCTGAAAGTTTATATTCCAGAAGAAAATCTGAGTGGCAGTTGAGTTAGGCACTCATTCAATCCGAAAGGTATATCCCGGGCATCAACTACGTGCAGGGTGAAAAAGATGGGTAAGAACCAGTCCTGCCCTTCCAGAAACTACAAATAAGAAGTGAAGCCACGTATGCAAACCACCAGAACAGACCACGGCTGTGGCAGATGATAGAAGAAGGGTTGGTGTCAAACTCATTCTCACCAGGGGCCACATTAGCCTCGTGGTTGCCTTCAAAGGGCCGAATATAATTTTAGGACTGTCGAAATGTAACTGCTCCTTAACAGTTAAGCGCGAGCTCGGCGCTGCTTCCGGGTAGAAACACGGTGCAGGGCTGGATAAAACAAGGTGGAGGGCCGGATCTGGCCCGCGGGTGTGTGTTTGCCACCTGTGCTGTAAAGAAAGTACCAAGTCAGAGAATGGTGGTGTAAAGTCAGAATCGGTTTGGGAAATCACAAAAGGCGTCTGAGCTGGGCTTTCAGACATGACTGGGCACGTTCAGGGTGGTATGGCCCTAGACTGAGCTGGGCTCTCAAACACAGCTCCGGTTTCAACACGTGAAGATGGTGAGGAGTTCTCCCACGGGGGGGAACTTGCATGAGCAAAGCCCCCTCCCCACTGTGGGAAAGCACAGAGCCCAAGGGAGAAGCACCAGGTTTGCCAGGAAGCCAGGAGTTACATTTAGTGACACGGGGCAGGACTGAAACTGAAGGATCCGACGAAAACTCTGGCTTTACTTGGGAGTCACAGAGCTGTTCTCTAGGATGAAGAGGACACAATGGGGCAGAGTGGTTCAGACACTGCAGGGAGGAAGTACAGAAACTATCGTAGCAGTCGGGGTGAGAAGTGAAGGGAGCCTCAGCAGTGGATTTAAGATAAAACAGCTCACAAAGGGAGTTTTTTTCACATTCCTGAAACAGAAATGAAGACATTATTGCCAGGTGGTTATGCTCCCCGCCTCTGGATACCTCTGAATTAACATTAGCCTTTTCTTGCCACTGTGCTCTGTGCTATTCTCCTGGCTTAATTCAGCATGCCTTAGGTAACTTTCTGTTCCCTTCACAATCTCTGCGATGGTGGAAGTAGGTAATATGGTATGTTTGCAACCTGTCAAATGGGTTACAGTTGGGTGCAAACAGGCCACACATATCACCCCGTAAGATAAGCTCCTTCTCTACGGATTCAGTCGAAGCCTCAGAAGGGAGGTGGCCCAGGGTGGGAGCAGGTGGAGCAAGTTCCAGCTCAGCTCCCCTTGGCCCCCCAACACCTGACAAGAGTGGCAGGGGCTGGTGACACTGTCTACGGAAGGTGAGACTTTGCGGCATCCACAACGTTCGTGTCTTTCTGTACCATAGTCCTTATCTACTTAACACCTGCACAAATGATTGCTTTTCTTAAGAGGAAATATTTACAACAAACAGGACCTTCCTCGATCTCGAGCCAGATCCAGAGTCACAAAGCCATAGGCTCATCCAGTGCAGAAGTCAAGGGAAGGACCGAAGAATCCATGAACAGTGCCCCCACCACACCACAGCTTCACCAAGGTGTGACACATGTACGAGTCTATAATTTTTACTGTGTGCAGTTGTGCCACTGTCACCACAATTAAGGTTTTAGGTCATTTCCATTACCCCAGAAAGGTCCCCGGGGTTCATTTTGGGTCACTCCCCATTCCTACCTCCAATCGCAGGCAGAGCTGCCAACCTCGTTTCCACGCTAGAGACCTGCCCTCTCTAGACATCCACGCAAAGGGAGTCCTGATGTGTGGTCCTTTGCACCTGACTGCTTTACTTCGCATAACATCTCCGAGGGTCACCCCGGGTGCAGCGTGTATCGGTGCGCCCCTCTTTCTCACTGCCATTGTATGAATAGGCCACATTCTGTTTCCCACTCAGCAATGGACACCCGCATTGTGTCCACATTTCATACCCCCTTGATTCTAATACCGAACTTCATCCAAGGACCGCGATCACCAAGCCAGTCCCACCCGGTGCCACACATGAAGAAAACAAAGGACACCCAGTGTTCCCGACGTCCTTCCACACCCAGGCACTGGGAGAAACGTGGATTTGAACTAAAGCTACAGCTCTGATCACCTTATCGTCTCGGTGTGGTCACAGCTCTAGAATCTGACCACTTTCTTTTACATGGTCCTGTTTTCTTCAGATTTATCTGAAATCGCCCTTCTTATTTCATTATCTCTTCACACTAAAATGCAAGCTTAGGGGAGCAGGACCCACTCACCGTCCCTGGAAGGGAAGATGCTCACTCTCTACTCCAAAGCACATGTAACAATCAAGGCTGGGATGTCGACCGACACTCGACCCTT
The DNA here is from genome assembly GCF_014824575.4 of Sturnira hondurensis. Lineage (NCBI taxonomy): Eukaryota > Metazoa > Chordata > Mammalia > Chiroptera > Phyllostomidae > Sturnira > Sturnira hondurensis. The sequence goes on along the minus strand of NW_028075269.1, from coordinate 13,005,338 downwards.
CAACTAGTGAGCTCACTGTGCACCTGGCCCCATGCCCCACCAGAAGACCAGAGAGTTAAAAAAGTAGTAAAACATAGTCCATTCCCTTAAAATGTTACAACACAAAAGTATCATGTTTTGCATACCTTTCAGCCAGCATTTCTATGTCTATGTGCTTTTTTTTCTTTCTCAGAACCATCACTATTGTCTAACAAAGATTTTTTTTTAATTTACCACATTTATTGTGTTGTCTATCTCCCCCATCTAGGATGCAAATTCCCTGAAGGTAATGATTTTTTGTCTCTTCTGTTCACTTATGTAAATAGTATTTGGCACATAGCAGGTGTTCAATAAACATTTATTGAATAAATGAGGATATGTAATGTAGCATCATTAATAACAGCTAAAAATTAGAAATAAGTGTTCAACCAAAAAAGGGTGGTTAAATATGAAATATCCACACAAATATAATGTAGTTATTAAAAATATTGTTAAATAGCCATAGATATTGAAATGGGAAGATGTTCATAATATAATATCATATGTAAAAGCAAGTTATAAAAGGAGTATATATAGTATATTTCCACTTTTATAAAATGGGTACAATAAATTTGCTGCATATATCTTTAAACTTTAGTTGAATCCTTCATGTAATTCAGATACTGTTAATATAAAAAATGGAGGACTTCCGCCAAGATGGAGGCATAGGTGGAAACACTGTGCCTTCTCCCACAACCAAGTATGAACACAACAAAGGTTTGGAGAAACAAAGACATAACCAAAGGACAGAAAATTGAATTATACGGAAGTCCGACTACATCTAACTGTTCAACGGGGACGGTAAGAGGGGCGGAGCCAGCAGTGAGCAGGGTCGGGCAGGACAGGTCCCCCGACTCAGGCGCACAGGCAGCCCAGAACCAATTGGGGTGCAGGGCACACTGACCATGGTCACACATTCGGGCACAGTGAGACAGACCACGCAGGCCCCAGGGGGCGAGGGCTGACAGCAGTGGCACACTCGCGTGCAGTGGGACGAAACGCGTGGGCCCGGTGACGGCAGCAACTGCGGCACCAGTGAGGGCCGCAACGGCAGGCTGGACGTCATTGTCCCTCTTTGACCCCGCCCCCACATACAACGTCACAACCCAGCAACTTAGTTGCCCTGTTCTAGTGAACACTTTAGGGCTCTGATCCTGCTACGGAACAGGCACAAACAGCCCAAAAGATGGTGCAAGAAGAACTCAAAGTCCCAGAGTCAATAACTCTAAGCGACCGAGAAATTGCCAGCCTCTCAGAAGCACAATTCAAGACACTATTTATCAGGATGCTCACAGAACTGGTAGATTATAGTCACAGATTAGAGGAACAAAGCCACAAATTAGAGGAACATATGAAGGCTAAACTAATTGAAATGAAGGGAGATGCACAGGAAACCAATAGTGATGGAAAGGAAACTGGGACTCAAATCAATGGAATGGACCAGAAGGAAGAACAAAACATCCCACCAGAAAGGAATGAAGAAATGAGAATTCAAAAAAATGAGGAGAGGCTTAGGAACCTCCAGGACATCTTTAAACGTTCCAACATCCGGATTATAGGGGTACCAGAAGGGGGAAAGAAACAGCCACGAGTGGAAAACGTATTTGAACAAATAATAAAGGAGAACTTCCCCAGTCTGGCAAAGGAAATAGACTTCCAGGAAATCCAGGAAGCTCAGAGAGTCCCAAAGAAGTTGGACCCAAGAAGGAACACACCAAGGCACATCATAATTACATTAGCCAAGACCAAAATGAAGGAGAGAATCCTAGAAGCAGCAAGGGATAAGGGGACAGTCACCTACAAAGGAGTACCCATCAGACTGTCAGCGGATTTCTCAAAAGAGACCTTACAGGCAAGAAGGGGCTGGAAAGAAGTATTCCAAGTCATGAAATCCAAAGACCTACAGCCAAGATTGCTTTATCCAGCAAAACTTTCATTTAGAATGGAAGGACAGATAAAGTGCTTCTCAGATAAGGTCAAGTTCAAGGAGTTCATCATCACCAAGCCCTTATTATATGAAATGCTAAAGGGACTTATATAAGAAAAAGAAGATGAAAAATATGAACAGTGAAAGGACAGCAAACACACAGTTATTAACAACCACACCTAAAACAAAAGCAAACCAAGAGGACAGCTAGATCAGGAGTGGAACCATAGAAATGAAGAACACATGGAGGGTTAGAAATAGGGGAGTGGGAGGGGGAGAAGGGGGGAGAAGGCACAGAAAATAGCATAGATGGTAGGTAGAAAATAGATAGGGGGGAGGGCGAGAATAGTGGGGGAAATATAGAATCCAAAGAACTTGAGACACGTGGTTATAAACTAAGGGGGGGAGAATGGTGGGAGAGGGAGGGTGCGGGTGGAGGGGAATGAAGGGGGGGAATGGAACAACTGTAATGGTATAATCAATAAAATATATTTTAAAAAATATATATATATAAAAAATGTATGTATGTATATGTACATACATGTATATATATAATTACTTAATCCTAATAACAAGTCCATGAGGTAGAGGTTATTACAGACATTTTACAGATGATAAATCTGAAGCTCAGAGATTTTTTAAATGTTTTAAATAGCTTATTTTTTTTTAAAGAGGGGAAGGAAGGGAGAACAAGAGGAAGAGAAACACTGATGTGAGAGAGAAACACTGGCTCACTTGCCTCCAGCACACGCCCCAAGCAGGGACCAAACCCACAACGCAGGCATGTGTCCTGACCAGGAATTGAACTGGTAACCTTTTGCTTTCTGGGATGACACCAAACCAACTGAGACACACCAGTCAGGGCATAAAGCTCAGAGATTCTAATAACCTTCCTAAGACCACCTAGATGGGAAGTAGCGGAGCTCACATTCAAATCCTGATTGTCATCAAGTCTCATATTCTTAACTGATAATTAGATATGTGTACAAAATAATCAGCAGAAAAGTTTATGAAGAATTAATTCATCAATAGTTTACCTCTAAAACCCAAAATTATGATATTATTAATTAATTAATTGGGCCCTGGCTGGTGTGGCTCAGTGGATTGAACACCAGTCTACAAACCAAGGGGATGCCAGTTCAATTCCCAGTCAAGGCACATGCCTGGGTTGCGAGCCAGGTCCCCAGTAGGGGGGCGCGCAAGAGGCATCTACACATTGATATGTCTCTCCCTCTGTTTCTCCCTTCCCCTATGTCAAAAAATAAATACATAAAATCTTTAAAAATTAATTTGGTATAGTTTGCCTACATGAAACAGACACCCAATAGCTTGAATAAGATGGAACTTTATTTCTCCCGCATGCAATAATATAGATATAGATAATTCGGGGCTAATGTGGTTGTGCTGCTCCAGTCATCCTAGAACCCAGGCTCCTTTGATCTTTCTGTCCCTAGGGCACCACCACTCCTTCACTCCAAACAAGAGGATGAAGAAACAGAAGCAGAAAGTGTGCACATCTCTTCCCCTCTGTTATTGGTGAAGGCCTGGTTACTCTATTGAGTGAGCTACTCTATCGAGTAGGCACCAAAACCAAGCAGCTGAGACAATAATTATTCTCTCTTTCATGTAACAGTTCAGGACAGGGGGGCAGACTCTGTTCCATGTGATGATCAGGGACCAGGGCTTGTGGGCTGGCTGCTACCTTCAGCACATGGCTTCCATCTCTGGGTCTAAGAACTTACTCTAATGATTGCCTATTTCCAGCCAGGGGAAAAAGAATTTTTTTATGAAAAGTCCAGGACATGTTTCTTAAAGAATATGGTCCAGAAGTTACACATGTCAGTCCCTTCACTTCTTATTGGTAAAAACTTAGTCAAATGGCTATACCTAACTGCAAGAAAGACTGGGAAATGGCATCTCTATTCAAGTGGCCATACAGTAGCTAAAAGTTCTATTGCTATAGAAAGAGCATGCTTTTTGTTTCGCTGTTTGTTTATATGTGTGTGATGATGGCTCCCTGTATTTTCTAATTTTCTTACCATGACCAAAAAAAATTTATTTGTAGAAGTGAAAAAGCATTTCCTTCTAATCCTCAATCTAAGGAGAATACCTACATGTGTCTCTTCTTTCCCAAAAAGTCTTTTCTGGAAATACTGAAGAAAAAAAAATATATATATATATACACACACACACACACATATGTAGTATTTTATATTCACATTTTTATATTTTAGAGTTAAGATTCCTTTAAAATTTAACTTTGATGTCCTCCTTTTAAACCATAGTTATCCTAATCATAAAATTTTACACTTGAATAAAAGTCACTTCATGTGTGAAATACACAGCAGAAAAACGCAATATACACAGTAGCACAGGATTTTGAGGAACTCCTACATCTCTCCATACCCTTCCTTGATCTCATTTAGGGTGCATTTCTCAAAGCTGGCCTGAAAGTCAAGGTCCCTGGGCTGCACACCAGAGCTACAAAACTGGCATTTGTGGCTTGATGCCCAGGAATCTGCACGATACTAAGCAGGTGATCGTTACAGACACTTAAGGCAAGAGCCCCATGTAAAGAATCCACGGATGGAGTAGAATCTTAAAATTGAGAATAAAAAAGAAATATCTGATACCTTATCTTTGTCAAAGAATACGAAACACCTTTGCCTGAAGGTCATGTGCAGACGTACTATGTGGCCCATCCACCAGAGGCCAGTGTGGGATCATTCCCTGAACTGAATAGTCTTACACTGTACAATATACACTATACATAGAGACACTACAATACAGAGCTGGTTTTAACCACTTCAAGAAATATGGTGCGGACAACTAACACTGTAGATAGTAATTTGCATTTTTTTATATTGTAGATTCAAGATTTTTTTAATATTTAACCTTGATGTCATGCTCTTAAATCATAAATAGTCCCTGCCCTATAATCATAAAACTTTACTCGAGTAAATCTTTAAAACTCACAAAGTACCTTCATATATATTTCATCCAATCCTCACCTAAACCACATGAGACATCCAAGAAGGCAGAATTAGCCCCGGTTTACAGACTCAGAGACAGTAAGTGGCAGGCCTGGAGTCTCACAGAACTAATAAAAAGTCTTCCAAATCCTCAGCTAGAATAGAACCTTTTCCATTACACTGGCCATGCCCATGACAAATAAGAAATATGAGGGGAATATAAAAAACTCTTTGTAAAACTATATCCCATCAACAAAAAAAATGGCCTTTCCCCGGAAACCGTTCCCATCTGCCTCCCTGCACAAAGGTGTGACTACTTAGGGCAATCGCTTGTACCCACAAAGGCTGAAGAAAGTTAGAGGAAGTAAATTATTTCTGGCCCCTTTACAAATAAATGCTTCTTAGGAGTTTTCAAACTTTACGAGGTAGAACACCATTTCCGCACAAAAGTGGGACAATCCAGGCTCACGCACTGGCACACGGCCTTTGGGCGACACCAGCGCAGACTGAAAGGCCACAGGTCTTTCACTTTTCTTCGCTGTGTGCGGGGCACTCCAGAACACCCCTTGGGGAGGGAAAAAAGAGGAAACAGTCTAAAAAGTCACTATTCTTACCATTCTCGTGGCTCTTTTATTAACTCACAAATCATGTTTAGTCAATCTAAAATTCAGACAACAAAAAAAACAGAGGCAATGTTGCAGAGAGGCTCGTATCAGCACGATCCGCGCAGTCCCAGTGCCGCCTTGCCAACCCACCGCTCCCTGCACAGTCCTGACGCATTCGCACTGCCGCGGCGCCCTCGTGCGTGCGGACCATCTGGAGCACAGCGCACACAGAAATAAACGAGGGCGACATAAATCAGAGTGGGGACCCTGTCTGCTACATCCTGGATTCCCGGATTCCAGCTCCATCCCTAAAATACAGCAGGGGCACAGCCAATACTGAGATGACCTCGACTAAGCCAGAAAAACTGGATTGACACTGTCATGACGGACTAAACTCAATACCCGGGAATTAGGTGACTGGCTACCAGTTACACAAAATGTAACTTATGGAGAAGGAGAAAAAAAGGAAAACATGGCACTTGACTCACAAGCCCTTTTTCTCTAATCAGCAAATCATACACTATTAAATCCGGAAAACACATGAAAACGGTGTGATGACTCCTTTCTGTGCTAACCAAGCAGCAGGCTGCATGTGCATGTATCTCATCTGGAACGAGTCCAAGTAGGGGAAACAGACACCGCCAATCCCATACAAGACGGAGTGTTTTTCATACAAGGGAGGTCCGAGTTTGGTCAATATACAGTTTCCTGTTTGCATCCTTGGGGGTTAGCTGACCATTTCAAAGAAAATATTATTGTTTCATGGCTGAGAGAACACTGCTAAAACCACCCAGATGTGAATACATGCCCATCCAACCGAATCAGGGGATGAAGACTTATGATCACCTCAGTTTCCAGTCGAGTAATTTACTCTTTCCAGCAAGTATAACAATATCCTTAACCACATGAGTAAAAATAATGTTATGGTTAAAGAGAAATGCATAAAAACCAAATGGGCATGTACTTAACATTGTTTACACTGGCTACTTAAACATTGATAGTGACCATCTTAAAAGTTTATTTGGCTACGATAAAGTTCTCTGCCTGTGTATTATAAAAGTTCAAAATTCTATTTATCTAAGAAACTTCACCTCCATAATTTATATGTGCACATAAAATATACTGTATAATATATATGTTTAATAGATAAAAAGAATTAAAGAAAATGACCCTTTTACTTGTACATAAATCAAATTTAAAAACTCATAATCTCTTACTTCACTGAAAATACTAGTAAAAAGCTATTCATTGTAACAAAATACTATGCATTAAACTCAGTGCGCAAAATAAATGTAATAATTATAATTCAAAACATTGTAAATACTTAAATACATTTTATTTCCTTATCCAATTACACCAAACTACAGCAGACACGGAAAACAAATGAGTATCTATGGGCCAAATATTCACGGGTAGAATAAAAATGAACTGTAACAACTGCGGCTGAAGATTTATGCTAATATATCTGAAACAAAATGGTTCCATCAGCTCAAAATCCATCATAATTTGAGGGAGGAAATTTCCTTCTGCAACTGAACCAGCATTTTTCTGTGTTTCATAATTTGTCCATTTGTTCCCTAAGTGGAGTGATTTAGTGATGACAAAAGAAATAGAGAAACAAATGAAAATTGCTTAATTACAGGTTGCAGATGTTCTCCCAAAGAGAAAGAACAGGTTAATGCTGCTGACACTGTTTCTTCCACATGGCTGTGCTATAAATTAGTCCACTTCACTCAATACTATTTTTCTCCTCCAGCGTTCTCTGTGATATTTGATGCTATGCTGTGATTCAGGAGCCACGTACAGAGAGCTACTGAATTTATGATCCACATAAAACCATAAGCTTTCTTTCTTTTCTTTTTATCCTTTGCAGCAATACCAAAGACGAAAGAAACCATCAATAAAAAGCTTTAAAATAACATCACTTCCTTATTCTTTCCCTTGGGATGCCAGATTAATTAGGTGAGTTTTTAATTGCCTCATTGCTTTTATTGGCAAGTCCTCATATGATGTCTTCTACAAATTTCTCTTGAGGTGAACATCTCGATAGCCTAAGTCTTAACTTAAAATAGGTTTATTGCTATTTGCTGTGTTATTTTCAATTGTGCACTTCACTGTTCAACACACATTTAGAAGAGTGCTTCCAGCGTGGCCTTTTTTTTCTAAATGTGGCTAACGAAAAAAAGGAAACAGAAAGACACTGCCAATGGCCTGTGAACTAAAAACACCACTCAATATTCAGTAGGGAATTAAATGGCTGATAACAGCGCAGAAAATGTGGCTTCAGTGCCACCTGGAAGCGTGAAGCTGGTCAGTTCGTTTCCAACTTCCTCTGGCAGACAGCCAGCCAGTTGCAAGGGTCTCAAAACAACACGGAGCCCGCCACTCTCTGCCTAATGCTTTACAGAAAACAACTGCAACAGGCGACCCAGCAAGGAGCACAGGCTGTTGTCATGTTTTCTTTCGCAAGAGAGAGCCGTTTTTTACGCTCTGCTGACATTCTTTTCCTGCTCTGAAACTGGTAAGAGGGCCAGCTGCTTTCTATAATTTTCTCTGTGGTGTTTTTCGACAGCAGACTTTAAATTTATACTTCAGATTTGGAAAAGACTTTGTGTGTATCCCTATGGAAGTTTAAAGACACATTTCTAACACTCGAATTCAAAACAGCTTTGGGGACCGAAATGATAGGTCGGCTCTGGAAACACGTTGTTTCATGTGCTGTCACCAGTTTCATTTTTAATTACGCTTTTTTGGAAGTTGCCAAGTACAAGTAGTGATATTCCTTTGCCTGAACTGACAACTCAAAATTTATCAGTCCAGAAGTGTAAACCGAATCCCAGCCCAGGATTCTAAGCTCTTGACAGAATATACACGTAGTAAGGAAAAAATGAATAAAAGACTTCTATAATGAGAACTCCGTGACGTTGAACAAGACCCTGGGCCTCTGGGGGCCTCAGTTTCTCCCAGGGAAAACACTTGTGACTGCTCTTTGCCTCCTTCTTCGCCCTAATGCTCCGTCAGCCACCTGTTAGCAAGCGCAGCATCTCAAGGGCCCCGTCTGCTTTGTTTCCTCCTCCACTACCCCAGTCCACATCTCCACTTAGGGATTTCTGCTCAGCCTCCTACCTTGGCAGATCTCCTGTGTGTGTGTGTGTGTATGTGTGTGTGTGTGTGTGTGTGTAAATCCTACCAGGGCTCCCGGCTGGCTAGTATATCAAAGCCAAACTTGGGGCATCCTGATGCAGTCCACTTGCAGGCCCTTCTTTCTCTGCCTGCCCATTAAATGTGCATGTTCTTTAGGGCTCAGTCTGAGGCCCCCTGTCTGTCTTTCTGTCATTCTGAATTCTCGTATGTTCCTTTCATTTGATTTATTCAACAACTATTTATTAGGCATCTACTCATTCTATATTACCAAGCACTGCTTCAGGCACCGGAGTAATAATGGTGAACAAGACCCACAGGCAACCAGGTCTTATGAAGCCCACACTCGAGAAAACTAGAGTAACTCCTTTGAGGTCTCACTTCCATGCCAATGACTCATACGGTCCGCCTGCCGGGGACTCCCAGTCCCTGAGAACCGCCCAGCGCTTTGAGTCAGGCAGGAAGCTGGGTCAGAGCAGGGCTCTGGAGCCACACGGACAAGGCCCATAATCCAAAGCCACCACTAACCAGTTACATGCTCTTGGGCAAGTCTGTTAGGGTTGCTGTCACAAATACCACAGACTGGTGACGTAAACAACAGAAATGTATTTTCCTCACAATTCTGGATGCTAAACTTCTTTTTTTTTTTTAAAGATTTTATTTATTTATTTATCTTTAGAGGGGAAGGAGAGAGGGAGAGAAACATCAATGTATGGTTGCCTTTTGTGCGTCCCCTGCTGGGAGTTGGCCTGCAGGGAACTGGACTACAACCCAGGCATGTGCCCTGACTGGGAATCGAACTGCGATCCTCTGGTTCGCAGGCCCACGCTCAATCCACTGAGCTACACCAGCCAGGGCCTGGATGCTAAACTTCTGACACAAGTTATTGGCAGGTTCTATTCCTCCTGAGCCCCACCCCCACCCCGACCCCCACCCTGACCCCCACCCTTGGACTGCTTCCTTGCTCTGCCCTCCTGTGGCCTGTTCTCTCCGTGTGTACCTCCCGGTGTGTCTCCCTCTTCTTACAAGGACACCAATCGTATTGGATTAGGATCCCACCCTGATGACCTTGTTTAATCTTAATTACCTCTTTAAAAATCCTAATTTCAAATACAGTCACATTGGAGGTTAAGGCTTCAATAAATAAATGTTGAGGGGGCATATTCAGTTCATACAGCAGTTACTTAACCTCAAATCTTGGTTTCCTCATCTGCAAATTGGGAGTAATAAAAAAAATTTTAAATGTAAACAAAATTTACTAGGTTATTATAAGGATTAATCCAGATGATCTGGGGAAAGTCCTAAGCGTACTACCAAGTACTTAATAAATGTTCACTGCTTCTGCATAATAAAAATAGACAACATTTCTGATACTCTCAAAATCCCGGATGTTTCTGCGGGAGGGGTACGGCAGTACAGAGGAGGGTCCAAAGTTTGAAGTGTGAATGCTTGACCGAAGCTCAGGCAAATTGCTAATCTACACAATGACTTTCATTTCTCTGGGCTATAAAAAGGAACAGTATTGAATAATACTTGTTTGATTCATTGTGGCAATTAAATAAGTTACTGAAGACAAATGTTTAGTGAATATACCAACGAAGGAACCTAAAGTAAAGAGCACTCAACTGACTCTTGCAAACCGGTGCCTTAAAGGAGTATGGGTCGTCCTGTGGTTGCAGGACTGCGCTATCAGAGCTGGTCGTCGGAACCAGTGTGCTCGGAACTAGGGTGCAGCAGAACTCCCTGGGGAGACTCACGAATATAAAAATTCCTAGACCCCTAGGAACAGCATTTCTCACTTAATAAGCCCAGGAAAGTGTCTGGATATCTGCACTTTTATAAAAGTTTGCTGTTAGAAAGCGTTTCTGGCCCTGGCTGGTGTAGCTCAGTGGAATGAGTGCGGGCCTGAGAACCACACAATGGCGGTTCGATTCCCAGTCAGGGCACATGCCTGGGTTGCAGACCAGTTCCCAGCAGGGGGTGCACGAGAGACAACCATACATTGATGTTTCTCTCCTCTCCTTCCTTTCCTCCCTAAAGATAAATAAATAAAATCTTTAAAAAAAAGAAAGCGTTTCTGCAGGGCAGCCAAGTCTGCAAACTACTGGCCCACAACAGCGCAACCCAGGAGAAGTACAGTTTAAGGAAGCAGAGTGTGCAGCTGAACAACCAACCACATCTTAAAATATATTTTTTAAGATTTTATTTATTTATCTTTAGAGGGGAAGGGAAGGAAAGAGGGAGAGAAACATCAATGTGTGGTTGCCTCTGGTGTGTCCCCCACTGGGAACTGGCCTGCAACCCAGGCATGTGCCCTGACTAGGAATTGAACCGCGATCGTCTGGCTCGCAGGCCCGCACTCAATCCACTGAGCTATGCCAGCCAGGGCTAAAATATTTTTAGATGAAGTTAATTCTAATATAACGTAAGCCAATTTTCTAAAATAATATTGTAATTCCAAATGTAGTGAAAAAGTATTACTGAGAAATTTTACATCCTATTTTTACACCATCTTCAAAATCCTGTGTACATTTTGTGCTTATCACATATCTCAATCCAAACTCAAAATTTTCATCAGAAATACCTGATCTGTATCTGTATTTCATAATATTTATATTTTAAAAAATTGGTTTATTATTTGTCCCAAACACATGTCAAAGTTTTCCAATAACTGAATTAAGTATTAGTTTTGTAATTTAAATTTAAACTAATAAAAATTAAATGGAATTTAAAACTCAGTTCTGGGGTAGCGCAAGCCATATCCAAATGCCTAGTAGTCACATGTGGCTTGTGGCTCCTGCATTAGACAGTGCAGACCTTGTGATGACAGAGCACGTGACAACCGGATGTTCCTGAAATCTGTACCAGTGCCAGGACACCAGCACAGGTCTTACAAAACGAAACGTGGACAGACTTCCTAAGGTTATTAAAATCTAAGAAAAACCGAAACCTATATAGAGTTTTGAAACTAAGAATTTCAAAGATTTTAAGTGAAAGAAAGATCTGACCAGCACCAGTGAATAAAGCCACAGGCACAGCCATTTGTCCCAAATATTCAGACATACAGTGATCTGTGGGGGAACCTTTGCACGCAAGTCTCCCTGTCCGCCACAGATGAAAATCAAACTACCAAGACATGATCTGCCTGGGGAGGGGAGTTGGTCAATCTCTCAAAGGAGAAGGACCACGAGCCCCTTCCTCAACAGCTTTTATTAGGTTCATGATACTCAGGAATACAGGTAAAGCTCATCAATCAATGTCAGGTGGCAAGAATCAAACAGTAGATAACATTTCAAAGAAATCTGAGGGCTTAGTCTGAGTCAGTGTCTGTCAGGTAAGGAGGGTGCAGAAACTTTGGGAGACATACTCATTTCCTGCTCGGACCCTTATCATATGAATGAAAGCACTCTTAGCAAAGCAGGCTTCACAGGACTTTAGGAACTCTTTCTTATGCCCGATCACCCCGGATCCCGCTCTTGCCAGCAAAGAGCTGCACCGCCTTCCCCATCACAGGTTTTTAGGCTTAAGTGGATCAGAGCCAGACAGTACTTCTCCCAGATGGAAATGGGGGCTCAAGCTATGTCAGAATAGCCAGGGAGCAAGGGCCCATCACCCCATCTTTACTGCAGCCCTCTGAGTCCTTCCTTGAGGGCCTCCCAAGTGATTGTGTCTGGCTTAGGTTGCTCCCTCTCTGAAGGGTCTTATCTGTCATTGACTAACCGACCAAGCGTTGGGGGCAGAGATGGATGAAGCAGAAGCAGTGCTCCTGCCAGGGAGACAAGCTTTGTCTCCTTAGTGGCTCACATTCCAAAGGTGCTCACTCAGCCTTAGCCATGGAGGGTTTACAGCTCCTGAAACCAGGCAGGGCAGTTCCCAACAGTGTTCTACTTGTGGGGTAGTTTAGTTCAAATATTAACAAGTACGAAGGGAGAAAGAGAGGTGGAGTCGACAGGAAGGTTTTCAAATATATGTGGAAAGAATAATAAAATGCTAAAAGCACAAGTATTGCAACTGAAATGAGACTAGTATAAAGAAAACTGGAATCCACACCACACCTCAAAATCAGAACCAGAATCTTTGATGTACACCTAAGAAAACAGGTTAAAGTGGGTAAATGTGGCGGTGAGCAGCAAACTGTCTGAGTGGTAATGTAGACACGGCAGAATCACTTGGGAAACTGGATGCTAAGAATTTTTAAAAATGATATGGGAGAAGAGAAAACAAACACTATTTAAGAGGTATTTGCAAAATCACAGTAGATTCACTGCAATTTCCAAACTATGTTAAGCTGAATAGTTGGTCAAACGGGCAACTTCAATGGAAATTAATCATTTAGTCTGAAGCACAAAATCTGAACAATAATAGGGTGCACACGCACGTGTGTGTGTGTGTGTGTGAGAGAGAGAGAGACAGAGAGAGATTCAGAATTGCATGTAACAACTAAATCCCTCCAGGATTAGTATACGTGACAAATGGGATTGAAAAGATTAAATGCCAACTTCTAAGTCACCGGCTTCTCACGTATGCCATTTCAGTAACTTCCAACAACATTCGCATGAGCAGTGACCTCCACTCAACTGTTCCCACACAAGGCCGTGTGGCGATCTCTGTGTGCAAGGAACTTTTAGAAACCTGCCTTTTTTTCCAGCAGTCTAGAAATAACTAAACCTTACTAAAGCAAAGCTACATCTCCATCTTGAAAATTTTCTATTTAAACCTATTATTAAAACTACACACACACACACACACATATATATATATATAATTATATCAGTACTAAAACAAATGGCGCCATGATTCAAAAGGACCACCANTCCAACAACATTCGCATGAGCAGTGACCTCCACTCAACTGTTCCCACACAAGGCCGTGTGGCGATCTCTGTGTGCAAGGAACTTTTAGAAACCTGCCTTTTTTTCCAGCAGTCTAGAAATAACTAAGCCTTACTAAAGCAAAGCTACATCTCCATCTTGAAAATTTTCTATTTAAACCTATTATTAAAACTACACACACACACGCACACACATATATATATATATAATTATATCAGTACTAAAACAAATGGCGCCATGATTCAAAAGGACCACCACCAATTGAAGCATTTTAACATCTTTCAAATTCATCTTCTATCTCTCAAACATCCCGGCACTCTGTTTAATGTTTTAGGATCCAAGCTAAGTTTTTGTTCAGTGGTTATCCCAAACTCTCCTGGCATCCTCTCCAGAGGGTAGACAGTATTCTACCATTGAGTGGGGTCTGAATGCTGCTCTTACAAGGCTTCACAGAATTCCATGCAGAAGCATGGAAAGTCCTAAGAGAACTCCATCGTTTGCTTATTTCTCTCTCACTGGACTATGAGTGCTTAAGAACACTTACCTGATTTATTTTTGGATCCTCAGCACCTAAAATAATACCTAGGCCATAAAAAGACACTCAGAGGATGAATGAATGAATGCATACATGTCATTAATAAAACATCAAACAGAAGTCTTCATATCTGGATTTTTATAACCTAAAAAATTTTAGCAATATGACAGACAAGTAGGATGAATCATTTTTCCCTTCAGATGGACATTCTAAAAAAACATATAAATTCATTATATTCACAAAGACACTGAGATACCTAAAACTTAGTATTTTATCATTAGTCACAATAATGTCAATGATATAGTAAGATCTTCACCAATAATGAATAAAACCAGACTCTGCATTCTGATTTTCTAAATTTTACAACTTGGTCTTACTTTCTCCAACCAAAGACACTACTGAGAATTCAGTTATAACTGTCTCTTTTAAAATTAATAATTAATATAATTAATATGTCTTTAAATATTTTGACAGAACATTGTATTTATTACCAAATATATACCATGGTGTTAAAAACCAGAACTGCTCTAAAAAAACTGCAAAATACAATCAAGATAAATGTACTGTAGTGAGAATTATACTATAATATTAACAGTTTCCAGCTGTTTTTCAAGAGTCTAAAGCAGTAATATGAGTATATTTCAATAAAGCTATAGTTAAATTTTTTCCAGGGAACTGTTTTTAATAGGATTACTGACCCTTTTAACACTTTAGAAAGAAAATGAATCCCACAAGCACTCTGGCGTATGGCTACTATAAAATTAAATAGAACAGTCAATCAGTGGAAGTGTGAATGGACTTGAGAAACTAAACTTACTGAAGAATTGTACATAAGTACCCATGGTGATAACCTCTTTAACTTAACAGAGATTCCTCTACATAGCAAAATGACCAAACACACTAAGACAAATGAATGGCTGAAAAGGAGAAAACTCGGAAGAAAGAGCTTTCATGTTTTCCTTAAAACAGGACGAACAATATTCACTTTGATCAATTCTGCTTCACTCAACTCTCTACGCCTGTCCCTAAGTCCTATTTGGTTTCTCAAAAGGTATTTAAATGTTTCAGGGTGGGGAAGGATGCTTCCTGATTCGAGACACATTTTTATACTCACAATTCTTTGTTCTTTAAGAGGATTTTTTTTCCAGTTCATTAGTTTATCATGCAAACTGGCACNGGGGGGGGGGGGGGGGGGGGGGGAGCGGGGCGCAGAACTAGTGTGCTTAGAGATGCAGTTTATGTGATTTGCGTCATCATTTATTTCAGCTCAATTTGGGGCCCAAAACTAAACTCAAAATGAAGTTACCAGATGTGTAACAATTTCCGTTTCAGCACACAATGATCATACAGAAATCTCAAAAGGAAATAGAACCCCTTATCCCGAAAACTATTATAATCGCCTTAAAATATCCAAGCCTTTGCAAGTTCTTACTCTCCCATAGCACAAAAAGAAAGTCAGCTTCATAACAATTTTAAACTCAGCTTTAAAATACTTTACAAAACAATCTGAATTACCAAAATGCCACTGGCATACCAAAATGAGTAAGTTCTGCCGGTTTTACCCTGTTTCCACACACACACCCAACATCAGCCACCTTACAGTGGCACATCTGGGTCCAGTAAATAGGGAACTAGACCATTAAACCATCAAACAATTAGTCTCAAACATCCTCCTGATCTCCAATCCACAGACTAAGGTGACTGGCTATTTTCATGATTGCTTTGATCCACGTATCCTGTCAAAACACACCATCCATAGTCCTAAAGTTTACTAAAGACTTACTAAATTCTCCATTTCCCTTAATTATAAACAAAACCAGAGTCCACAGTTTTTAAGTAAAAACGGTACAGACACAGACATTCCAACTGTTTTGCACAACAAAACAGACGTGTTAGAATCACTTGTCCTTTTCTTCTTTATCACTACCTTCTTTTACATTTTCTAAGGACGCATGAATCATCACTTTTAGTCATGAGTCTAGTATCTTGAGAGTATCATGACCTCACACATTATGAAACTCCGGGTCCTCAATCCTGGGTACCCATGAGAATCACCAGGGGAACTTCTACAGACCACTACCTTCCAGCCCCAGCTAAGATTCAGCCCCCAGTACCAATGGGCTCTGAAAGTCCCTCCAGCGAGTCCAACACGCAGCGAAGTGGAGAACCCGCAGTCTCGCAAAAGTGGATCAATGACCCAGAAAGGACCAAGGCTGAGATTGAGATCAAGCCGATGGCGACCTGAAGCAGAATTTACAATATAGATCACAAACTCAAGTGCCTACAGGAAGCACTTAGTGAATGAAGCAGGCAGTGTGTACACACACTTTCAGGTTGTGCAAGGGCCAGAGAGCATGACAGGCCAGAGCGCCCACAGCTAGAGCTCTGAGCTCTAGCTGATCCTGCCTTCAGGGAAACGGCAGGTAACGGAACTGTTTACTTCATCAGAGAAAACACAGACCAAGATTTGTATGTAAGGTATCCCAACTTTTAAACATTGGCTCAATAAAAAAAAAATACCATGGGTGGCAAACAAAACACATAATAAAACACACAACACAGGTTTGGTCTTTAGGCTTCAGTTAATTGCTTCTCGTCTGCCACCGGGTTGTTTCCACTGTACAGAAGTCAGAGCAGCAGCATCGCAACAACCACAACAACAACAACAACCACAACACTCAGCTTCCATTCAGTACTTATACATTAGCCACTAAGCTAAGAGTTTTACACAGATTATCTCAATTCTCTTTCACCAACCTCTGAACTTCTATTATTATTCCCCTTTCCCTCGGTAACAGCCCCCTTGGTAACCACCCCCTCCCCTTAGTAACTGCCTCCACCCCCAGGTCACATGGCCAGAAAGGGGCCACGCCAGGGTACAAATGTCTGTGGTGTAATTCCATAGCCTACTCTATGCTATAGTTCTTAAAAGTTTCAAATGTTTTTAAAAACCTCCACTGTTTGCACTTGCATTTCTTCAAAGATAAAATGGAGGGATTGTACCAACTGATTTCTCAGGTCCATCTTAGTTCTCAAATTCAATAGCTCTGACTCTGTAACACAACTTCCGGTAGCACCGAAATGTCAGTATTTACACGTACCAGTTGTGAATGCCCTGATAAGAACAGCGGGATCAAAGGAATGGAATGAATGGATGCTCATTAAAGAGTCTTTCTGAAAAAGCAGCAAAAACACAAAATTATAATAAAATTCTTTATCTCCACCGCTATAGAAATTACTTTTCCATTTTACCTTTTGAAAGATGAGTAAAAGTGCTCAGAAATTCTTCATATGTTTGCTCATGACAATTAACAAACTTATCCAACACTTCTTTGATTATTTGATCTTCATCCATGACCTCCAATGCTGACATTTGGGCAGGCATTCCTACTCACAAGGCCACTTCACCTATGAGACAAAGAAAAACGTGAGCTAGGGAGTCAGTTAGTACCAGCCTCTCTGAAAACACTCTAAAGGGGTAGGTGAAAGAACTCCCAGGCCCCCAAAGGACAGACCAACAGTTACTCCAGTAAGGAGCTCTAGTTTAAGAGACCAGAGTGTATTGCCATCTTGGCTTCTATCACAATTTTATTTTTGCTTCAAGTTTCCTCATTTCCATCTTCTTAATTCATGTCTTTTCATCTTTGTACCGCAAATGTTTAACAGCTCAGAAAAGGGCATAGAGCTGGCAGTCAATCGATATCAAGCTAAAACTACAGACAGTCCCTGACTTACGATGATTTGACTTCAGATTTTTCAACTTTACCGATACGGTGGAAGCAATATGCTTTCGGTAGAAACCATACTTCAAGTTTTGAATTTTAGTCTTTTCCTGGGCTAACGATGTGCAGTCTCTCTCCTGGCGCTGGCCAGTGACGAGTGACTACAGCTCCCGGTCGGCCACTCCATCGTGAAGGTAAACTACTGCTGCAGGGGCGTCCAACCCGCTGGCGTCTCAGGGCCACACTGGAAGTTGTCCCGGGCCACCCATTAAATGTATTATGACATCTACTCACAAAAACAATCTCATTTTTTAAAGATTTTATTTATTTATTTTTAGAGAGAGAGAAAGGGATGGAGAAAGGGAGAGAAACATCAATGTGTGGTTGCTGCTCACGTACCCCACGCTGTGTACTCGGCCTGCAACCCAGGCATGTGCCCTGACTGGGAATCAAAACAGTGAGCCTTTGGTTTGCAGGCCAGAATTCAATTCACTGAGCCTCACCAGCCAGGGCAAAAAAAATCTCATAATGTTTTAAATAAATTCACGATTTTGTATTGGGCCGAATTAACAGTCATTCTGGGCTGCATGGGGCCAACTGGCCACAGGTTGGACGCCCCAATAGTATTAAATGCATTTCCAACTTACAATATTTTCAACTTCCAATGGGTTTGTCTGGATGCAACCCTATCATAAGTCAAGGAGCACCTGTACTTATTTGAGTAGGTACCATAGTCCAATGTTGCTAGAAACTGGCATAACATTCATAAACTTGCCTGGCCACTTCACCGCTGCCCTACAGGATACGGCTTCAAGTCCTTCTACCCTCCTGATCCATCTACCTGGAAAAGTTTCACATTGCCTCCATTCCTTTAAAGCAGCCCATCCAGAAATGAAAACAAGACTCCACCTATGGTCTGAATCCGGTTCGATATGACTCACTCGCACATTCTAAACACTGCACTCTGGCTGCAGAGCGGAAGATCGCATTCCCATTGCTGGCGGCCCCTCCACAATGTCAGTGCACTTACCACACAGCCAACTAAATGCCTGTGGGCTGAGGCACGGGGCCTCGGTCCTTGCACAGTCTGAACTTTGTTTTTACTCATGACACTTCACCTTGTTAAATTCCATTCATGCCGCATGAAATGTCAGCCTTACACGGCTTTGAGAAAATTGCCTATCTACAGAAAGCAGGAGAGCAATTACTGCCTAAGTAGCTAGTGTAATTCACGGGGGATAATAAAAAACAGAGGCTCTCCACTCCTGTGTAGTAGACACAGAAAGCACCAAGATTCTTATATTTCTCTAAAACAAGAATAAAAATCTGTTACCTGTTATTAACTGTATTTATTTGGTACTTACCAAAAAGTTCAGAAACAAAAATAAAAATGTTTTCATAAGATGATATCCAACCTCACTTGGGGGCAAGACCTAATCTGAATTAACATAGTATTTATGGCTTTTATTTATTTCACTCAGTGTAACCAGTCACACGTTTCCCTGCAGACATACTAACTGGCTTGCTTCTGAGATGCTTTCCCAGACCCCACTGCAGATTTTGTGATACGTGGCATTTGCCCCGACTGCCTTTCTCAACTCCAAGAAATTCTGAATTCGGAAATACATCTGACCCCAAGGGTTTTAAATAAGGAATTGTGAAGCCATATGTGCCTGACAGGACCACTATGAGGATTCAGCGAGTACACACGGCACCTCCAGAAACGTCAGCCGTGATGGCTTTGGTGACGGCCAGGTCTCAGCCTCAGTATTCCACCCCCCGCCTACACAAAGATCTGTTTCGACTGTCAACTCCTCTGACTTTGAAGGTGCTGCTGTTCCCTTCAGATAAATCAAGATAATCCCTCATGCATTTCAACCGGAGATGAAACATGGTGCTGTAAAAGACCAGGTGGAAGTAAAATGTGTGGCTCTGAACCAACTCAAAATGAAAGAGACTGCTTCAGACTATTTGCACCTATTAGTTAGATATAGGAAAAGGCGTTTGTTAAGGTTTATGCAGATTTGCCTGTAATGCTGCCAAGCTTTAGCAATCCAAAGTTTAATCAATTATGCTTGAAGTTGCTAGATAAAAAATAATAAGTAAATTCAAAGGTGGCTATTATTTCACTGTCAGTAAGACAAGGCTTAATTCCAAGAACTTCCATGTCAATCTGAGTTTCAGAATCAGACCCCAACAAAATTCTAACCCTGTATTATAGCAATCTCCTCCTCAGCCCATCTAGGGTAATCTACTTCAGTGAGCAAATGCCACACAGACACAGTCACTTGTGTTGTGTCTCACTGTAAATGTCAACGTTAAGAGTGATAATAGAAATCCCTTTAAACTTCCTTTCCAATTCTCAAATTGAAGTATTTTGAGTATTTAGCCTTACCACATGTCAGATTTACTAAAGGCAAATAATTAACAGACTGTGCACAGGACAAATTCTAAACCCTGCAAGATCTTGAATTTTATTCCTGCGATTACCACAGTACAGATGAGGTTACGTTTTCGCTGACTTTTTTAAGACTTTTGGGAAATCCAGTTTCGCAGACTGCCACTATTTGAAGCACTGAACAAACACTCACCTTCAAATTTAGAACTCTCCCTGTCCGTCAAAGTACAAACACCCTAACGTTAAAGGTCCCCAGGGTCTGACAGAGCAGATGATCACTTACCAGACAGTCAAGTGGTTTATGCAAATCCCAGCGGTTTTCTAAAAGGAAGCAACGCTTTTTCAGTTACTATTCATACGTGTTTGTGTTTTTATCATGAAGTGTTTTTTTCTAAAAGAAAGGAAAAGAGAGAGAGAGAGAGACTTTCCTGGATAACGAGATTCTTTGGTTTGGTTTTTATGTTTTCAGACTTAGAGCTCCACATGAAAGGACATACCATTGATGATACGTAAGAAAGTGCATAATAATCTACTGGGAAATCATAAGAAACACCTTCGGCATCAGAGAACCCCGGTAGGAAACGCAGGCCGCTGCACTGCTCTGCTCGGACAACTCGACGCCGCACGGAAACCACAGGCTTGGTTAGGAGCAGGGTTCTGTCGCTACCGAGTCACTGGCTGATACCAGGGGAATCAGCTAACCTGCCTGGAGTCCTGTTTTCTGCAACCACCCAAGCCACCCTTGCCGGGTGCTCTCTGAAACAGGGCAGTGCTATGAATTATCACCACTGTTTTAGCACATCTTCGATGTCTACCTTCAGATCCCTGCTTAACGTAACTTGCCTAAACAAAATGCAGCTTCCACAGACAGGAGGGTTAAGCCTTAAGAAACAAGACGCCACGAGCTAGTCGACCCTCAATGCGCAAATCCTGCGTTTGGACAGCACAGAGAGTTGTATGTCCACAGAAAGGTTTCAAAAAAAAAAAAAAAACTGGGAGGCTTACCACTGGTACTTAAAAGTAATAAGTAACACATTTTTAAGGAGTTTGTGCAAGGCTCTCAAAAGCCACTTTCTCAAATTTTCATCATTCTGCTCAACAAAAATCTCCTGCTATGCTGAAACGTGAGATGGGATATTACCAAAGTAATTCCCCTTGCCTAGGGAAAGGAAACCATCAACCGTGGTACTTTACAGAATGGGTCTCCTTTCATAGTTTGGAAAATGGACAAACCTCAAAAAGACCAGGTTGCATAGTAAGGGTGCTGATTTATTTATATGATAGAAGAGACACAGTGTGAGCTGGGTTTTTTTTTTCTTCCTTCACTTAACAACACCTATTTTGCATCCTCTCATTTGTCCATGGCTTTTAGATAACCTTAAGAAGAGAGAAAGAAGTCCAGTGGCAGAAGTTGCCACAGATTCTCAGAGTTGAGAGAAACCTAAAGACCATCTAGTCCAGCCACAGCGAATAAATGAGTGAATCTGGGAAACCTGAGGTGGGTTTCGTCACCTAGTGACTCTAATGACGAGGAACACTGTGTGGCCTTCATACCCCACACAGTGACGACGTGCTCATGCTTGCGGGTTTTAGGGCACCCGTGAGGCAGCAGGGCATCCGTGAAAGCAGCAACTCCCCCAGGGTGGGGGTATCCCTGCCTCGCCAACGATGTTTTGTTTCAGACACTCACCAATACGAAACAAGAAGACAAAGGAAAAGATACAAAGAACACAGAGAAAGGCATAAATACAAATCTCACAGAAGAGAAAAGCATCTCAACTCCTTTATTCTTTTTATAAGGATGAGATTAAAAAAACACACACACCTACAATTCTAACATCAAAGAACACACGGTACTTCAAGTCATCAGCCTCTCCCAACCAATGGCTCTACCACTTGAAAGGCATGGAGCTTTTCATTATCACCAAAAGTGGTGATGGCACCGCACCTACACTCCCACATAAATTCTCGGGGGCACACGGCAGTGAACATTAACAGGAGCACTTGGAGAGAGGTAGGAAAGGCGTGGGGCTACTGTTGACTCAAAGCTTCAGAGAAGAGGAGGAGTGTCGCCACCCAAGCAGAGGTCTCACTGGTAGGCACGTCTCAGCTATACGTCTTTCCTTGACAAAATCTTGTCTTAAGGAAAAGAAGACACCCATTCTAAAAACTCCATGTAATAAAAAATGTGGACGCACTACATGCTTAGCATGGACATAGATGCTATCACAAAGTTTGCCTTAACAGACACAGATCTAGTTTCCTCTCCTACAGATTATAATCAGCGTATTCGATACAGGGCTTCATTTTTGTAACAGGAATGATGAGGACGACCTGTTTCATGATGAGCAATAGGGAATGGAGTGAAAGAATTTTGAATAAGCATGTAATAATAAGAAGAATATATCAAGGCAAAATAGTGGGCTTTATAAAGGGAGCAGGAAAAATATATAGGCAATCTTTAGGACGTGGGACTAGGACAAAAGTTCTCAGACTTGACACCAAAAGTGTGATCTATAAGAGGAAAAATTGATGAATCAAGCCTCAGCAAAATTAAAAATTTTGCTCTGTGAAAGTTCCTGTTAAGATGAAAAGTTAAGGAGTAGAAGTAAATATTTATAAATCACAAATTCAATAAAGCAGTGGCATATGGAATATATAAAGAACTTTCAAAACTCAACATTAACAAAAAATCCAATATAAAAAGGACAAACGACACATACAGACATTTCACCAAATAGGACATATAAATGGCAAATAATGTCATGAAGAGATACTCAATATCATTAGCCATTAGAAAAAAATCAAATTAAAACCACCATTAAAGACTTACTAGAAATGGCTAAAATGAAAAATTGCGATAACACTGAATGCTGGCGAGGATACAGAAAAACTGGAAAACTCATACGTTGCTGGTAGAAACGGAAAGTGAGGCAGCCACTCTGAAAAAGTTTTCCAGTACCTTGCAAAACTAGAAATTGACTTACCATACAAACCAACAAATGTACTTTTTTCATTTATCCCACAGAAATAAAGAATTATTCCTACAACTTGTACACAAGTGTTCAGAGTAGCTATATTCATAATAGTCAAAAAGAGGAATCTATCCAAATGTCCTTGAATGACTGAGTAAGTAAACAAACTATGGTACATCCTTATCGTGGAATATTACTAGGCAATAAATAGGAACAAACAATTGATTTATTCAATACCTTGAATAAACTCAAAGAAAATATGTGGAGTGAAAAAAACACCAATCTCAAAAGGCTAATATACATACTGCATGATTCCATTCACGCAACATTCACGAAATGACAATTAGAGAGATGGAGCACAGATCAGTGGTTGCTGGGGGGGAAGGGGTGGATGTGCATATAAATGGATAACATGCAGTGGAGTCTTGTAGGGGTGTTACAGCTGAGAATCTTGATTACGGTGGGGGTTATGCAAGGCTATACACACGATACAGTTGAACCTCTCATGCGTACAAATGAGCGTAATACACAACTGGTGAAATCCTAATGTCCTCCGTGGGTTCTAGCAATAAGAAATTCCCAAGTTTTCATACTACAGTTACACAAGATGTTGACATCACAAGAGACTGGACGGGGAGTACATGGAATCTGCATATTTCTTTGCAACATCATGTGAATCTATCCAGTAAATCTATCATTATTTCAAAATTAAAAGTTTCAAAAAGAGGGAGGAGGCGCAGAAGTGCAAGCCAGTTAAGGCAAAAGAGATGTAGGAAAAGAAAAAATTATCCCTAGAAGTTTTACCCAGAATGTTAGAACTCAGGCATGTTGATTGCCTTCCCCCTGCAGAAAGCTCTGGGGGGTGGGAATAATACTAATCTATAAAATTACATGTTTAAGCAGAAACTTTCCTCTTGAAAAATTTGCTTCCTTTTCCTGCTCATTCATCCAAGCTACTCTAATGAGGTTCCTTGAGGCTATCACTCATTAAGCCTTGCTGTTCATCATCAGATTGTATAAAATCAATTTTATTTCCCCAAAATAATACTCTTCCCCCAAGCTGTTTAAGTCAATCCAGAAATATCTGCATTGACTCACTGAGGCGGGTCAACTGAGTACTAGACTGTTTTCAATTACACAGTTATTCATTCTATTAAACAAAGAAAAACTCAAACAAACTCCCTCTCCCTGCTCACTCACTGCCATTCTGTAAAAAACAGATTCCCTGTGGACGTGGAATCTGAAGGACAAACTTCAGATTACAAACAAATCCGTAAGACAAACTTCAAAAAATCCATTGTTTTTGAAATCAGGAAGATTTCTCCTGATTTCACCTTTTCACCACCATTTTTGTTTTTCTTATTTGCTTTTTTGGAAAATTCACAGACTTGTGAGTAATCCCAAGTAAATATCCTATCTTCAACCCCTAACAAAACTCCTTCATCATTGGACATCACAATACACGAACATCAAACACATTCAAACCCATCTCCCATCATCAGAAGTGTAATCAACCACGTCAAGTAGTCACGTGCAATAACAGTGAGCGTTTCGGTGAACACTCTTTCAAAGCCCCCCAACAAAGCTGAGAATCCATAAAACAGTAGTTTCTGAGTCCACTTCATAGCTCTATCATCATGCAATACTATTTCAATCATTAAAGACTTATTAATCCATTATAATCGCACCTCCACAAGGGATGTGATGTCCCATTAAGGCTTCTTCTATCGGTACTGCATAACAACTGTTAACACAGAAGCATCACTCTTAATCAAGGTTATCCCCTTCTCTCCAGCTTGCTGAGTGTGTTGGCCACCTGCACAAGTGCACTGCACTGTCACAACGCCAGCAAGCCTGTCTTCAAGGAAACCTGCACAGCCAGTCAGAAGCAGGTACAGGCCAACCCAACTACATCAACTCAGCTCGCAGGAATTCATTTCCGAGTGTTTCAAAATGCCACATCTTGCAAATAAAATCGACCTTTCCATTTGACATTATCTTCAAAGAAATGAGATTTTAAAGATGTATTTCCCAACTACTTTTAATTCTAAATTCTTAAGAATGTGAAATTATACATGGGTTTTAAGAAGTAATACAGTAGTTTCCCAGTCCCCGATTAATCTCAGCATTTTTATTTGCAATTTTGCCTCAATGTACACAACACACACACACACACAACTTTTCTCACCAACCTGGTTTCTATACTCAAAATTAAAAACACCTGGCTGGTGTAGCTCAGTGGATTGAGCGCGGGTCTGTGAACCAGAGGATCTCGGTTTGATTCCCAGTCAGGGCACATGCCTGGGTTGCAGGTCAGTTCCCCGAAGGGACCAGTTCCCAGCAGGGGATGCACGAGAAGCAACCATACATTGATGTTTCTCTTCCTCTCTCCTTCTCTTTCCCTCTAAAGATAAATAAATAAATATTAAAAAAAACCAGAAGTACCCTCCACTAAAAGTAGAAATTTCAGTGAATTTTGTATTATTACATTGTAAAACATTCCTAAAAATTTTCCCCCATTTAATTTCAGAGCAAAGACTGCACCTTAAATCAGGGAGCACAGACCACAGAAAAATACCAGTGATTCTGGTTAGGTGGCCATATTTAATTAATTGCTTTAAATAAAAAATGACAAGTCACTTGTCATGTTCTTCTCTTGACAATCCATCACACTAACCATAGACTGTTCCTGTCTATACATTTCCTTCTCCTTCCTCTTTCTCTTCTCTCTCAGTGCCCGTTGTGGCTCTTATATTGTGGGACTCACTCAGCCAGCCAAACGGCTCCCTTTCCTATACTACTCATATTATTTTCTTAAAAATCAGCCTATCCAAATGCTAGGAAGAGTTGCCTCTGATCTTATTTCAAACACTAATGAACCCACTGAGCAACAATGTAATTTGAGCTGTTTCTCCATTTCTAAACTGGGCCCTGGACTTCCCCATAAGCACTGTGGCGAGTCCACACAAGGGTGCCCTCCCCGCTTCCCTCCAGCCCACCAGGCAGCACACACATCCCCAAATGTGTTGCTAATTTCCAGCTTCCTTGGGAAACAACTAACCCGTTCAGCCACAAACCACCTGTTATTGATGTTGGTAAAATGTAAAAGCTAAAACACTCACCTACACCACCTACCCATGCTTTCTACGTTGCATTTCTTATTTTATATTTACTGTGGTGATGTCCAATATGTTCAACTACCCTAATCATTATATAACACCAGAAAAAGGTTAAGGAAATAATCCAATATTCTTTTGCAGAAAAAAAACAATCATTCTGTAAGTAATCAGAAAAGATGATGATGTTTTTTTAAAGGATGGATGAACATTTCCAATGAGAATCAGCCAAACAACTGAGCTACTCATCATTTTTTTTAAAAAATCAACCCTGAAAATATATCCTAAAATTTTTCAAAAAAATGAAATAGTCACTTGTACAAATAAATTTATAGCACCTGTCTAATTCATATTTAGACAGGATTATCTGAGTACACTCTTTATACCAGATACTTAATATCCATTAACTCTCACAATAAGGCCGGTATTGTCCCTGTTTCGGAGATAAGGAAACAACTTCAAAAAGGTCACCCAGCAGCAGAACTGAGACCCCAGTGCAGATCCGTCTGCCTCTGAGCACGGCACTCGATCCGCCAAGCCACGTGCAAACTGATTAAATGGCTGACAATAGTGGATGGTCAGAAAAATTATGTTACATTTACTCAAGGAAATTTTATTAAAATTATAAAAGTAAAAATAAAGTATATACTTCACAGTCTATATACAATAATGTTCTATTAAACACTAAAACAAAATTTAAATTCATTCTCATTATAACTAAGCAAAATGTGTATAGATTTGGATAAACATTAGAATATGGCACAAAGAATTGAAAAATTTTATGGTTAGGTGATAGGTTTAATGGGCTAGTATATATTTTTCTTGATGTAACTGTTTTTAATAAATTGTTTTGAAATTATGTCAGCAACAGTAATCAAGACTGTGCTATTGGTAAAAGAATAGGCAAATGGATCAATGGAAAAGAAGAGGGAGCTCAGAAATAGACTGGCACAAATATAGTTCATTGATCTTCAACAAAGGAGCAAAAGCAATATACAATGTAGCATAGAGAATCTTTTGAACAGATGATTCTGGAACAGGACATCCACATGCAAAAAATTAGTCTAAGCACAGACCTTACACCCTTCACAAGAATTAAATCTAAATGGACCACAGAGCCAAACATAAAACGCAAACCATGAAGTTCCTAGGACATAATGTGGGAGAAAACCTAGTTGTCCGTGGGTATGATGACAACATTTTAGATACAGCACTAAAGATATGATCCAGAAAGAAATAACTGATAAGATGAACTGCATTAAAATTAAAGACTTCTCACCCTGGCTTGGGTGCCTCAGTGGATTGAGTGCCAGCCTGTGAACCAAAGGGTCATCACTTCGATTCCCAGTCAGGGCACATGACTGGGTTTCAGGCCAGGTCCCCAGTAGGGGGCGCAGGCGAGAGGCAACCACACATTAGTGTTTCTCTCCCTCTTTCTCCCTCCTTTCCCCTATCTCTAAAAATAAATAATTAAGTCTTTAAAAAAAAAAAAACTTCTGCTCTGTGAAAGGTACTGTAAAGAGAATGAGAAAAGAAGCCATAGACCAAGAAAAAATATTTGCAAGAGAGACATCACATAAAGGACTATTATCCAAAATATACAAAGAACACTTAAATTTCAAAATAAGAAAACAACCCAATTTAAAAAATGGGCTAAAGACTGTAACAGACACCTCAACAAGGAAGATAAACAGATGACAAATAAGCACATGAAAAGATGCTCCACCTCATATGGCATCAGGGAAAGGCAAATGAAAACAGTGAGATGCCAGCCCTGACCAGTGTGGCTCCGTGGGGTGGGCACCATGCTGCAAAGTGCAAGGTCGACGGCGCGATTCCCAGTCAGGGCACAGGCGTGGATTGTGGGTTCGGTTCCCAGTAGAAGAATGTACAAGAAGCTACTGATCAATATTTCTCTCTCACATCAATATTTCTCTCCCTCTCTTTGTCCTTCCCTTCCCCTTTCTCTAAAATTGAATAAATAAAATCTTAACAAACAACAGCAATGAGATACCACTATACAACTATCTGAATGGCCAAAGCCCAGAACACTGACAACACTGAATATTGGCAGGGACGGGCAGTAACAGTAGTTCTCATGCACGGCTGGTGGGAACGCAAAATCACACAGCCACTCTGGAAGACAGTTCGGCATTTTTGTACAAAATGAAACATATACTCACATGATCCATCAATCACGCTACTTGGTATTTATTTACCCAAAGGAGCTAAAAATGTACACCCCCACAAAAACCCGCACATGGATATTTATAGCAGCTTCATTCATAAATGCCCAAACCTGGAAGCAACCATGATGCCCTTCGGTAGGAAAGTGGATAAGTAAACTGTGGTTCATCCAGATAATGGAATATTATTTAGCACTAAAAAGAAATGAGCTATCAAGCCAGGAAAAGACATAACCTTAAATGCACATTACTTAGTGAAAGAAGCCATTCTGAAAAGGCTATATACTGAGTGATTCCAACTACAGGCATACCTCATTTTATTGCACTTCACTTTATTGTGCTTCACAAATGTTTCATTTTTTTTTTTTTTGCAAATTGAAGGCAAGAGCCTCCACCAGCAAAATGATCGCAACTTGCTCTATTGTGAAACTCACCTTGTTACAGCGGTCTGCAACAGAAACCACAATCTCTCTAAGATGTGCCGGTGGGTAACACTCGGGGAAAGGTAAAACTATAGAAAAGGTAAGAAGAGGCAGGAGGAAGGGAGAAAGGGATGCGTAGGCAGAGCACAGAATATTTTTAGGGTAGTGAACCTATTCTATATGATACTATAATCGTAGATAAGGGTCATTTCACATTTGTCCAAACACAGACCACTCAACACCAAGAGTGAACCCTGACAGACGCTATGCACCCTGGGTGACACTGATGTGTCAGTGGAGGCTCATCAGCTGTAACAAATGTGCCCCTGGTAGGGGGATGCTGACAGCAAGGGAGGCCACGCATGAGTCCTGCAGGAGGGATATGAGAAATCTCTGTGAATGCCACTCGATTGCGCTGTGAACCTAAAACTGCTCTAAAAAATAAAGTATATTCCAAAATTAAGTCAACTCTTGCCACCTTTGTTTTTCTCTTCCTTTGATTAGGAAACTTTGGGGTGGGGGTAGGAAGTTTTTGTTACCAACACCCCCAGGGAGCATCTCCCTTGACCGAGCACTCCAGAGAGTGTATATACTATTTGCCCTGTTTCAGAAATGAGGAATATGGCTCAGGGATTAAGTTGAGTCCACCTGGAAAACCAGGTCAGCCTGACTCGCAAGCCGGCTGTCCCCATCAGCCCACGGTACAATGGTACACAGCAGCTCCCTGACGGAAAGTCAGTGATAGACCTCCCGGCGCCAGCTCTCCTTCTGATCCTTACACTAAAGAAACTGAGCCAGTCAGGGAACAATTCAGTCAAATGACTGACAGCGGTCTTAGTGGTCTCTGCTTTAGGAAAAATAATTTCCCATTTGATTCAAATAGTATGTCCTTAAATCATAGCAGTTACATTCATTTCCTTCTGCTTTTCTATAATAAAAACTATATTAATAAAACTATAAATAAGGTTTCAACCAGATTTTTCTTCTGTCTTTACAGATGAACAGTGGACTGTATTTCCATTCTTTGCCAGTAAGGAAATAGTTAAGTCTTGAAGGTACCCCCTAGTGGATATCTCCCTCAACCATCTAAAGAAAAAAAAGGTCACAGTCGGTTACTCCAGTTAGACCCTCGTTCACTTGAACATCTGTAGGCACACTTACACACTCTGTTTACCGTCAGCCTTCGGCTTGCCACGGTCAGAGTGGGCAGTCAGTGAATCCTCTCCAAGCGCTGCTGACATTTAATACCCGGTTTAGCGGCAAAGATTCAGAGAGGGTGAGCAGCCCTTCTGGCATTCAGGTAGGTCCAACACCTTCATTTCTACCAAAGCTAAAAGACGGGTGCCTATGTTTGTCAGCGTTAAGGGAAAGACCCATTCAGCAGTGTGTTGATTAACAGGTGGACCAGATGTCCCCATGGGGAAGGGATGATGTAGAACTTGGAAATGCAGGGGCTTTCTGTTCTCAAGCTGCTTCCAGGACACTTCTCTGGCCTAAGTGTCAGAGGAAAGACCTAAGTCTTGTTTCACTGCCAGAAAAAAAGAAATCAAATAATGTATTCCTTAAACCTGATTAAACATGCAAGATATGGTTAATGCATGCACTAAATGACTGCAGTTACCTGAGGCTACCTGCTATTTTGGAGCAATCAGAAAAACACGGGCGACACTGATCAGTACTTTTCATGCTTCAGAGTACAGTACTCTCCTTGGGAAGGAAAAAGAGTCCATTCAGACCCAGGAAACTACAAACCCAGGCCTCACACTATCAATCCTCTTTTGATTCTCAACTATGTCCTAGCTTCACGGTGCATAAATGAAAATCTCCCGCTGAGAAATGTTAGCGTGGGGTTGGAGAAACTGTATAAATTTATTGAGCCTACATTTCTGTCTTTTGAAAAGAATCTTTAATGCACTGACTTTGAAACTTCCTTCAGTTGAAGAACTGTCTTCTTTTACAAAGTCTGGTTTGTTTTTTATCTAGCCTATTTAAAGAAAGCATATTATTTTAATTCTAAAATAACCTTTTAAAAACTTTTACAAAAAAAGGTGTGATATATGGTCATATGAAAACATAGAAAATATACAATTTAAGTTTTTACTTTAGTGAAAACATATCTAAGTTAAAAAAGCAAAATTTCAAAAACTAAATAAACACTGCAAAATAATATAAAAACACTTTCAGTGCTCCTGTTTATTCTTTAAATATACAAGTCATAAGTCATCTGGTTTAATACGGGTTACCTAAAAATTAGGTATACAAATATTTGAACTGTGTTACAAGAGGAGATAATTCGTCTTAATGGTAATAAACCTTAGCACTGTTTTAGGTCCCTGAAATTATGAGATGTGGCAAGGGCAGGGCATCACCGGGAGAACAGGTCAGAAATCTCAGGGATCCAAGCTAAGCTTCAAAACAGGTAGTGCTCCTTACACCCTGCCCATGACAATGTTTCTGTTTAATCTGCCATAATCACGTTTCCACTTATGAGAAACCAATATCCCGGTGACAACCTTAACATGAAGCCAAAAGGCTGCAATGAAAATACTTTATTTTTTAAAGCTTGCTGTTTAAAAGCAAGTGTTCCTTGGGACTGTGCACCTGAAACCTATACAATTTTGCTAACCAGTGTTATCCCAACAAATTCGATAAAAAGGGAAAAAAAGCAAGTGTTCCTGGTGTACATTCACCCTGGATGGGTTCCTATGTCTCCCAATAATGGTCTCTGTAAGTGTCTAAAACAAACAGGCTTTGGCTTTGGCTTTGGCAGGTCTCCACCCCAAAGTGGGCGATTCCCTGACAATCGTCACACAGCGTGCTGAGTGCATCCCTTATGGTTTTCATTTACTGAATGGAGAGTCAACAGCATTTCCTTTTAGTTCCTATGGATAGCATTTTCTTCGATGCACAGATGCCTTTTCTTACGTATATTTGGATAAGCCGCAGACAAAGAAAACACGAACACTTGCCCACGTTATTTCCAAAGCAGAGCAAGCTGCCAAACCTACAAACCAGTGTGGTCTGAGGAAGAGAGAGGCTCGCTTTCGTAACTTTACCATCAGTCCCTCTCATTCACCATTCATTTCTCACCTGGTTTAATAACCCACAAGACAATTATTAAAATATCATATCTTAAAGACTCTCCCAATTAAAATTAGTAAGTAGAAAAGATATTTAGCAATTAAGTACATCTGTCTACAGAAGTGCTTCCAGGCAAAAAGCCCCACCAACGTCTCATTAGACTGGTCCAAGGAAGCTTTGCAGGGGGGATAAAAATACAGTATTTTACTGAATACCTACTATGTGCCAGCCACTGTGCCGTAAGATTCACATCCACAGGGACTCACACTATCCCATAAACCCTTCAAAACCACCCATGGAGTAGTTATTAATATTATCCCCATTTTACAGATAAGAAAAAAACAGGAGAAAATAACTTGACCGAGATGGTACCAGAGCAACTAAGTTTTAAAGCCCAGACATGGACTCAAGACAGTCCAACTCCCCGAGTTTCCACATTCAATGAGAAGTTACAAAAAGGGTAACAGGAATGAAATATTTCCTGGTACCTAAACTGAACTCACCACCAGCACCTCCACTGTATATGCTTATCCAATTCCCATTAATCTAAAAAAAAATCATCCGTCTATACCTCCTGACTGGATTCCCAAATCCTAGAGCCCTCTAATCATCCCCAATACTATAACCACCATCTGCCATGCCCAGCGGGTACTGTGTACTGACAACCTGACTTTTGATAAGTTCAGCATAATCATAACTACCACTTACCCTGTGCAAAGCCATATTCTAAGCCGTTTACGTGTACTAATTTACTAATCATAATTTAATCAAGCATATGAAGTAAGTGAAATTATGGTCTTATTTTACAGAGGAGGAAACTGAGGCACAGAGAGAGGTTAAGTGACTTGCCCACCTTCATGTACATAGAGACAGAGCCAGGATTTTAACAGAGCCAGTCAGCTTTCAGAACCCACACTCGTAGGCACTGTTTTAGGAAGTACATTAACAATTTACTCTTCAAAAGCAATGAATCTGTGCTATTTTGTTTCCTTTATCCTTTGGTGCCTAGGACTTCCTCCACAAACTGGGAGGCTGTTTCTCATTAAGGCTCATCACGTCTCTCTAAGGTAGGTGATAATAATAAAAATAAAAATGTATTAAGCTTACTCCATCTGGCAAATACTTTAAAAAAATACTATAACATAAATATTAAATCCTGAAAAATTCTGGCACCTCGTTGTGTCTAGTGCCTGCTTAGAGTTACTAAAGAATCACTTCAAATTTCTTGAGCTGGAAAGAGAGGTCTGAAATAACAGCCACTAACTCTATCTTCCTAAAGGGAGAGGAGTGGGAAGACGTGAGAGGGAGGGGAAGGAAGAGGGATAGTTGCTCAGGAATCATCTCTGCTTCGCTAAACGCCTGAAACCCAGAGCGAGAGCACTTTAGAAAAACAAAGGGCCTTTGACGCGGCACTCGAAAGTCTACTGTGTTTTCATTACTAAACACAGGGCTGGTAAAAAAAAAATCACTATCAGGTAATTTCTCCCCTGTGGTCCAGGTATTCCGAGACTCGTCTTTCAGTTCTGCAAAAACAGTCACGGCTTTTCTAACCTCGGGCCCACACCCCCGCCCCGAGCTCCCCGCCCCGAGCTCCCCGCCCCAGCAACTTTGCTCTGGGGTGCTGCTCTGAGCGGAGATCCACGGCATCCGGGCGGGAGTCTGCAAGGACACCTTGGCCTGGCGACCTCCAGGCTCCGGTTTCCAGGCAACCCCACGCTGGCCAGAAAAAGCTGTGCGTCCTACTAAGTCACCAGTTTTAAAAGTCCCCGAGAACACCCGGGCGGAGGGCTGCCTGAAGCCCTCCGCCCCGGTGCTGCAGACTTCCCATAACCCGGATGTTGGGTCTGCGTTAGCCACTCTCACCTCCCATTCCCTAGTTTTTGGCTCCCATTTAGTCACTTCGCACTCTTCAAGTCTTTTTTCAGGGAAACATCCTAAGAGTCTTCCCTCCTGGAGCAACGAACTCTAACAGAACCACACAACCCATAGAGAACTGATTCCTGGGAAATGTAGTTCTTTCTGACGTTAAGTGGTGAGTCTTTAAGGAAAAAAGGACTACAATTCCCAGAAATCCAAAGGAGGACTGTCCAGGTCTAAAAGACGTCCCTGCTGCCTGGATTATATTAGAAAGGAAGGTTCTGTGGCTCCTTGCTTACCTAAATACCTTGGTTTTGCGAATTCAGTCCCACTACAATTTTGTGGGAGGACTTTATTTTGACATGCTTCCTACATGAGAGAGGATCTAAACACAGTGATTTATCTAAAGATATAGTAAATTATTTTTTTTTGGTAATTCTTTCAGATAAAAGATCTGTCCACGATCAAAAAAAATATGTCACTGCAGATGATTACAGTAAGTAATAACATAGGCTTAATCCAACCGGGCTTCTCACTGATGAATTTCGATGGGCAAATTTTCTTCTTTGGTCAGAAAGGCTGGCCCAAGAGGTCCTGCCCCACTGGAGTTTTCCATTTTGATGTAAAGCATAACCATCTCAAACTGAAGCCTGCAGTTTTCTCTAAGGATTCCTGCTACCTGCCTCCTCTTCGCTACCCAGCCACTTGCACATTCAAAGGCAGTTTAGAGTCTGAAAAGCAACAATACATTATTCATGGGGGAAAAACACCCAACAATGAGCTCTCCGATAAGATTTATGTCATGTCTGTTGTGTGCAAGAACAACAAGAAAGTTACTTTTTGCTGTACTGAGAAAGACTTGGTAGGAGACATCCCGGAAGCCAGATATGGTCATACAATTGATGTGGTGTACAGTCGAGGGAAGAGCATGGGTGTTGTCTTCGGAGGGCGATCGTACATACCTTCTGCCCAAAGAACCACGGAAAAATGGAATAGTGTAGCTGACTGCCTGCCCCACATTTTCTTGGTGGATTTTGAATTTGGGTGCTCTACATCATACATTCTTCCAGAACTTCAGGACGGGCTATCTTTTCATGTCTCCATTGCCAGAAATGATACCATTTATATTTTAGGAGGGCATTCACTTGCCAATAACATCCGCCCTGCGAACCTATACAGAATAAGGGTTGATCTTCCCCTGGGTAGCCCCGCTGTGAATTGCACAGTTTTGCCAGGAGGAATCTCTGTCTCCAGCGCAATCCTGACTCAGACAAACAGTGATGAGTTTGTTATTGTAGGTGGCTATCAGCTTGAAAATCAGAAAAGAATGGTCTGCAACGTCATCTCTCTTGAGGGCAACAACATAGAAATTCGTGAGATGGAGACCCCAGACTGGACCCCAGACATTAAGCACAGCAAGATATGGTTTGGAAGCAACATGGGAAATGGAGCCATTTTCCTTGGCATACCAGGAGACAATAAGCAGGCTGCTTCAGAAACATTCTATTTCTACATGCTGAAATGTGCTGAAGACGATGTGAATGAAGAACCAAAAACATTCACAAATAGTCAGACATCAACAGAAGACCCAGGGGATTCCACTCCCTTTGAAGACTCAGAAGAATTTTGCTTTAGTGCAGAAGCAAATAATTTTGATGGTGATGATGAATTTGACACTTATAATGAAGAGGATGAGGAAGATGAATCTGTTACCGGCTACTGGATTACTTGCTGCTCTACCTGTGACGTGGATATCAACACGTGGGTACCATTTTATTCAACGGAGCTGAACAAGCCTGCCATGATCTATTGCTCTCATGGAGATGGGCACTGGGTCCATGCCCAGTGCATGGATCTGGCAGAACGCACGCTCATCCAGCTGTCAGAAGGAAGCAGCAAGTATTACTGCAATGAGCATGTGAAGATAGCAAGAGCATTGCAGACCCCAAAACGAACTCTGCCCTTGAAAAGGCCTCCACTGAAATCCCTGCACAAAAAGGGTTCTGGGAAAGTTCTTACTCCTGCCAAGAAATCCTTTCTTAGAAGGTTGTTTGATTAGTTTCACAAAAGCCTTCCAGGTTCCACTGCATCAAATTTTTAGACCTATCTTAAAGAAGCATAGTAATGATAAAATTATATGTCTACTTTCATTTATTGAAAATGCCTGTGTTTCCTTTTAGTTAGATGAATTTAGTACCAGTAAAAAAGTGTTTATAATACAATGGTAAATACTTGAAAATGCTTTACTCAGTATGTCTTTAATGAAATTTTCTGGTCTGAATTTTTCCATTCAAGGATTCATAAATAGAGAAGCAGTAATAATAAGATAGATAGGTGGCTGTATAGATAGATGGACTCCATTGAAATGAATAAATAAAAAAGGAAGCTGTGTCAAGTTCATTATATTTTTATCAAGGTATCCGCATGTACTTTCTTCAAAGGTTCCCCCATCATATGGTGTACAAATGATGAACCAAAACCAATCACTTGACCCGATTCTTGGAGAGCTTTAGTGAAAGCTGATACTTAGCACTCTGATAAAAAGATGAGTGAGAACACGTGCTTTAAAAAAAAACAACTAATAAATCACATGGAGAACAATAGCATGGTTTATTTTCCCAAATAATAAAAGTTTAAAATTTTTTCTAGAGTTACCAGGTAGAAGATTTCAAATGGGGAAAAATAAATTTCTGTATATATCTAGTTAATACATAGGGTTTGCTACCAGTGAAAATTATAAAGTCAGTAAGCTTGCTAAGGTTTCATTAAATACTTTCTAGAAGGAAAATTAAAAAAACTATGAATTTTTGAGGCTCCAAGACATCAACTGATAATTAAGTGACCTTAGAAACAAATATCTTTCCTCCTGAAGTATTTTTCTGGAAAAGCATTTTACCTTATCCTAAGAGCCGAAGCCTCTCGCTCATCAATCTTCAATGAGAACCCCCAATGTATCAAGGTACTATAGCAAAATTTAGAAAACCATGAACAATACAAAAGATAAAACCCTGGAATGAAAGTTCTTCTGCTAACAGAAGATACTTCTGCAGAATTTTAGATACCAAAATTAACTTGAATAAACTAAATCATGGTTGCTTTGTTTCAGTAATGTTATTTGATGAATATTCTTTTTGAATAATTTCCTGTACCGTTGTTTTTATTTTGTTGTTGTTGTTTCTGTCACCTACATGAAACTAATAAAATATTAAAATGCCTTCTGTTCAGATTGATTTACTCCAATCATTAACATTTACAGTTATCCAATTAAGCACACTGGCATACTACTTAATTTTCTCAAGATAACTTTAATTTCTTTTTTAGCTGTTAGTAGAAACTGGCGTAAGTTAGAGCTGGAATATCCTTCACAGATTCCAAAGAATTATTCCCTCTAGAGGTAGAGACATACTCCTACCTTGATTTGTCTGCAGTCACTGAGTGGCTAAAGAGTCACCATCACCATACTTCTTTTATAGCCAGTGAGATCAAGACATGGGGTCCCTAATTAAACTCTTACCAGCACTGCTACTATTGGCATGCATGTGAGCATTTGGCGGGGGGCAGGAGGTATGTGTTTTAAGAGTAAGTACTTTGTTTTTAGTTATGATATATTTGAATAAAAATAGGTCATTTCGTGTCACCTCACCACTGAGTTCATCACGTACTACTTGAAGATAATGAGGTTTCTCTACTAAGCACACACAACAAACATTGAAATGAACCACGTTAGACGAGTACTCATTTCTTCCGAATGGTAAACTGGTTTTGCCTAACACACTTCTAGGCTTATGTTTCAACCACCTTCAGAGCCTATGGTTCATTCCTTTGAAGATATTTAACAGTTGTTGCTGCTCCATCATTGGACATGGAGTTGGATTCGGGAAACAGATAAATGTCACACTCAAGATAGAGCAGGTGCAATTCTCAGGATTACATTACTGCTTCCGGTCAAAAGGAAGTTGGAGTACAAGCTAACAAAATGGGCTTTCTGATTTGGCTCATAAATAGCTTCGAAGGTAAGTCCCAAACTGTTTACATAAAAATAATATTTTAAAAAGTATATGACTTTCCAAGGTGACTATTTTAAGGGACTGCACTCATCTACAAGTATGAGTTTACCATATTAGGAGAAGAGAAAGCGTAATTTAAAAAAAAATAGTTGGGTCAAAAAGTCCTGGGGTGAGACGAAGCGTTTCGTGTTTCAGGATCAAAAGTCTGTCATCGGAAGATCAGTCTGATCAAAACACAGCAAACAAGGAGAGTGTGGAGCGGCACAAGCCTGGAGAGACAAGCAGGAGCCAGGGCTCTGGGTTTTTCAACAGGAAGATAAAATCACGTACAGCTCCATTCACATCACTTTGACCTGTCTCCTCCTGTTTACCTCTGTTCCCTACAAACTTTGGGCTCCATCTCCGGAAATACCGAACTGATAGCATTTCTAGTGAGCACTCCTCGTTGTTTCACTACTCAGGGTCAGTGAACAACCGATTCCCTCCGAGGGACATGCCTTCCCTCTTGCACTTCATACCTCATGTGAATACCGCGGTCCGTCTGGCCCAGTCCTATCCAGTCTTCACTTCCCAGTTCGACCAGCTGCTCCCCCAGGAAGCCTTCTCTGAACCCATCACCTCCATCGCCTTCCTGATAGCTGGAGTGCTTACAAATCTCTGCTTCTATACTCAGAAGTACAAGAAACGAAAGTATTTTTTCTGTCACTCAACTCACATTATGTTACTATGTGACAAAATTTCATTTCAATAAATTTAGGCTCTCGCTCTTCACCTAACTTTTTAGCCAAGTTCCAGAGAGAAATATACTGCTAAATTGTCAGAAGAGGGGGAGGAGGGGTGAAGCACTGGTCTTTTGGGGTCATCATCCCTCCTCACTAGCTCCTGCTACAGCATCCAAATTCCCACCTGGCCTGAGGTTACCAGCTTTGAAGATGACTCCAAGTTGCACCACAGCCTGAACCTCAAGGCATCCTTAGATATCTCTCTCTCTCTCTCTCTCTCCCTCTTTCTCTCTCTCTCTTTCACCTGCTTTCAGGTCCCAAGTGGGCTGAGGACCTGATAACACAGAGATTATTCGGCCCCTTCCTGTCCCGGAGTGGCCACAGCTCTCTCTGCCAGACCATCTCGGACTTGTGTGTTTCTGTACCATCCTAGGCACTTCCAGCCGCTTCTGCACCTTCCTGGGTCAGAGAACCTCTTCCCAACTATCTCTGGCTAAAGGTGGTCCCTGACCATTATCTTCCTTCTAGATGTCACTGGCCTTCCGGCTTTATCAGGAAAATAAATCCACATTCTTTCTGCTCCTAGCTCCTAACAATTTACATTGTTTTTTCCAGATTTACTAAGATATAATGGACATATAACATTGTACCAGTTTATGGTGTATATAAACTATATGTACACTATTTATTGAGAAATGATTAATACAATAGCATCTTTAATACTAAACACTGTTTCTGGTCCATTATAGTTACTGATTGACAAATGTTCATTGATTTGAATTAAGTTCACTGTATATGGACTGAAATGTACTCACTTCTGTAGTTGTTGTCTTACTATCCTTCTGATCCTTTAATACGCGAAGGATGAGATGTGGAAATACATCCCTTGTGTTCTAACTATCTCTACCAATCAAAATATCTCATCTCCCAGACCTTGGAAACAAAAATTACAGTGCTCTGCCCAGAAGATGAGGTGAGGTCTTGGGCTAAATTGATTCTCTTTTCTAGCAAAAAGATTTTGGAATAGATATCATGGTAAATTTGGATAGAAGAGGCAGCCATCCTAATTCACAGTGACAAGAATTTCAAATTATTTATATGCCACCAACTCCTCTGCAGCACAGAAAGTTGCTCTGTGACTTGGAATTTAGCACAGATGACACCACCTTTCCCCAGACCTAATTCTGTCAGGAAGCACTCAGCTCTAGGAGGACTAATACCTCATTCTGTCCCCAGATATCAATCTAGTAAATGTGTATGTATTTAAATCATAATTCTGTAAGAATAGAAGGGAAAGGTTATCACTAGCACTCCTTTCAAAAAGCAGATTACTATTTATAGCTGAAGGACAAAGACCCCTTGAATGGTCTCTTTGGGGTATCCATCAGTAAGCATTTACTGAAAATCCAAGATCAACCGAAATATGATGGAGCCTGAAAAAACACAGGAAAGATGAGTCTCACCCTTAGGGAACTTACAGTCTCACTGCAGAATGAGGCAAGGGGCCCGTATAAGAAAGTTATAGAAGATAAAGTTATAGACACTTTAAGCAACGGGTGACAAATTTAAAGTTGGGTATCCATGCAGAAACAGTTTACTTTTTTAAACTGGACTTATTGGTAAAATTAAGAGCTTGGGCTAAACTATTCTAAGTTTCCTTTGTTAGGTTGACCTTTGCCAAAGCAATATGGCCAAGGTAATTGTAAAATGCAGAAAATGCTCTTTGAAGTGTCATACAAAACCTATAGTGATAACTCAGAAGAAGAGGGGTTTGTGTGTGCAGGTAAAAAAAAAAAAAGGCCAAATGATCCATTTTAAACCATGAAAAAGTCTGAGTGTGGCATGACAGAAAGATATTTGGTCTCTTCCCTGGCTCCTGGCATAAAGGTCCTAAAACACTTGGATTTCCTCAGTGATAAGGGTGAAAGAAGTATTTTTTATTCTAATGAGGCAACTCTTGACAAGCCCCTAGATAGCTTCAGGGTAGGAGCTGGTCACTAAAAAGATCAAGCCTAGATTAGAAGCTTGGAGCTTTCAGCCCCATCCCCAAACTCCAACCTCTGGGTAAGAAAAGGGCTACAGACCAAGTTCGATCACCAACGGCCAGTGATTTAATGCCATGCTTACCTAATAAACCCTCCATTAAACCAGCCCTAAGCAGTTATTTTAGGGTGGCACACCTCAGCTCCTTGGGGCCAGAAGCTTCTGCACTGAGGCACCTTCCAGACCTCACCCTGCATCTGGCTGTTCATTTGTATCATTGATGATCAGTTAATATAAGTGAAGTGGTTTCCTGAGTTCTGTGAGCCAGGCCCGTGAGTTCTGAGATCTAGAGGGGTGGGGGGGATTTATGGAAACCCCCCAAATTTGTATTTGACCAGGCAGAAGTATAGGTAGTCAGTGCACCCCACCTGCAGCTGGTGTGTGAAGTAGGGGCAGTTTTATGACACTGAGCCCTTCACCTGCAGAGCCTGGGCCAACTTCAGATAGTTTGTGTCAGAAAGGAATTTAATTGTAGAGCATCCAGTTGGTATTAGAGAACCGGTTGCTGTGGGATAAAAAAAGAATCCTCAATGACCTTGAAGCCAAGAATGGTAAGAGGGCTATGGGAGCATGAGGTATTTACTTAGCCCTGTTCAGTCCTCAGTATAAAAGTATATGCACAGATCTGGGCCTCCAAGTAAGTCAGTATGTATTCTGAGAAGGCAGAAATGCATAGTCACCATCAGGCGCGGGGGAAAAGATTATGTAAAAGCCAGGGGGAAAAGGAAGTTTCCATGAGACAGAAGGGAAAAAGTCAGGGGAAGGAATGCTGCCTTCACCAAACTGAGGCTCCGGCAGAACCTCCCTTCACCTCCTCCTGGCTGGACACAGTCATCGGAGAGAGATACGTGAGGGAGGATGTATATAACTAATGTCAAAAATGTTCGAAATTGCTACTCTGTCATTTACATGCGCAGGCCTAAACTTTCTCAGTCTGGGACACATCCCCACATACTTCCTACTTTCCAAAGCATTCCATTTGTGCCCCATGCCTGGGCTGGGCGTGGGCTGCACCAGTTGCCTGTCTCAAACTCTCCAATGGTTTTCATTTGCACTTGGGTGGGATTGACAGTTTCTCAGCCCAGTCCACCTGGTCCTGTGTGATGAGGCCTCTGTCTCATCCTCCACGCTATTGCAGCCCCTCCCTCGCTTTTGCTCAGTGGGCTCCAGCCAGAGGAAATTTTCTTCTGGTCCTAAAAACCTGCCTCAGCATCTGCACACAGGCTAAGTCTTCTTCAGTCTCTCACCTCTCATCAGCCCTCAATC
Source organism: Sturnira hondurensis (assembly GCF_014824575.4). NCBI lineage: Eukaryota > Metazoa > Chordata > Mammalia > Chiroptera > Phyllostomidae > Sturnira > Sturnira hondurensis. The sequence goes on along the minus strand of NW_028075269.1, from coordinate 12,963,513 downwards.
CACTCATTCTACCAGTCTCCACCTAACAGTTCCTCCTTCCTAGGTGCTTTCTTTGATTCCCCAGTTTAAATTCCATCCCCCCCAAAATGAGGATAGAATAAGCATCCTCTGAGGCAACTTCCAAAGGTCCAACACTCACATCCTACAGGTGCCAGAAGGAGAAGAGAAAGAGCAAGAAATTGAAATCTATTTGAAAACATAATGAAAGAAAACTTCCCTAATTTGGTGAAGGAAAAAGACATGCAAGTCCAGGAAGCACAGGAAGTCCCAAACAAGGTGGAAGCAAAGAGGCCCACTCCAGAACACATCATAATTAAAATGCCAAAGGTTAGAGATAAAGAGGGAATCTTAAAAGCAACAGGAAAAAAGAAGTTACTTACCTACAGGGGAGTTGCAATAAAACTGTCAGCTGATGTCTCAAAAGAAACTTTGCAGGCTAGAAGGGATTGGCAAGAAATAGTCAGAAAGTCATGAAAAGCAGAAACCCACAGTCAAGATTGCTCTACCCAGCAACACTATCATTTAGAATGCAAGGGCAGAAAAAGAGCTTCCCAGACAAGAAAAAACTAAAGGAGTTTACCATCACCAAACCATTATTATATGAAATGTTAAAGGAGCTTATTTAAGAAAAAGAAGAAAATTGAAACTATGGACAACAAAATGGCAAAAATACATATCTATCAATAGTTGAATCTAAAAAACAAACTACAAACAAGAACAGAGACAGAATCATGGATACAGAGACTGCTTTGTTGATTACCAGATGGGATGCAGATGAGGGGCAGTGGTTGATGAGGTGAGGGGATTAAGAACTACAAATAGTACAAATACATAGTCACAGAATAGCCATGGGAATGTAAAGTACATTGTAGGAAATGGAGTAGCCAAAGAACTTATACACATGACCTACCAATGCGAACAATGGTGGGGGAATTGCCTGAGGGACTAGGGGCGGTGCTGGGTGGAGGGGCAAAGGCGGAAAATAGAGGACAACCATACTAGAATAATCAATAAAATATACAGAAATAAAGAAATCATTACTGTATTTCAGTTGCACCCAGTACTTTTCCTTCATGATGCCTGCTCGAGTGTGTGGTCATGCATTTACAGGCTGATTGTTGATTGAGGTCACCTCCCCCTCACTCTTTGTGAGCAGTACTCGGCTGTGTTGCTCACTCCTGTATCTCCGGTGCCAAGCACCCCTTGTTTGCTCGTAGAAGGTATTCTATAAATATCTGTTTAAACAGGCTAAATTAGTTAGAGAAAGTATCAGAAACAACATAGAACTTAGCTGGGCCTTCAAGAGTAAGGAGATAATTTCATTCTCAAATGCGAAGGTAGCATTCCAACACCAGGTCAAAGAGTACAAACTTTCAGCCGTGGGTTTTAGTTCTGAGGAACTAGTATAGAGCGTGGGGACTATAGTTACTAATATTGAACTGCAGACTTGAAATTTGTTGAGACAGTAAGTCTTAAGTCTTCCACACACACAATAACTATGCGAGGTGAAGGATGTGTTAACTTGATGGTGGTAAATATTTCACAATGCATATGTATAGCGAATCATTGTGTTGTACCCCTTAAATACTTAAATAAATACAATTTTGTTTGTCGATTATACCTCAAAGAGAGTAGGAAAAAAATGAAACGAGGCAATGATAGTACTAGGACAAAAATTAGTCAAAGAAGATGCCAGCCTAATGCTGGATCCCTCGGGCCCCTGCTATGCTGACAGTTAACCTGTTACTTGCTGGGTTGTGGGTTTCTGGAGAATGGGGCAGCGCTGCCAGAGTAGGGAAGGGGACTTGAGGCCTCAGAGCACAGGCTACTTACCTAAAGACACAAATAGATGTCCGTGTTTTAACCCCGTATGGTTGCACAGAACCGGCCAGGCTGAATCTCAGTTCTGTGTAGGAGGGAGCTAGGAGGCCTCCAGGGAAGGTGGCACTAAGGTGCTTCAAAGTCTGTGGATGATGGAGAGACGATGGGACGTGCTAAGGGAAGGTGGGCGGGACTAGAGGGGAGATTGTGAAGATGTGGCTTTGCCATTTTCTGCCTGAAATAAGCTTCAGTGACCCCGTGTGTAACAGGAAGACACTGGTAGTGTCCACTCCAAAGGGACCCGATGGGAAATCCCCGTGCAGAGTGTGTGCTACTCTGTTTGCTGAGTGGCAGCCATTGTTCTCTTTGTCGTTGTTGTTACTGTGATCATCATCACCACTGGGAAAAGCACGGAGCAAAGGGGCCTGGGCTCCAGCTCGGCTCTGCCATCACCTGCAGAGTCCCGGGCACATCAGCCTCTCGGACCACAACTCTGAGCAAATGAATGTGGGAATTTTCTGGGGAACAGATCCAAATTTTTACCAGGTTCTCAAAGGACTTAAAACTCACTGATTTGCAAATCCTATGTTTTCAACGGCTTACTATTTACCTCAAGTATCCAGAACCAAATTGTCTCATTCTAAATTGAGATAAATTATACTCATGATCACTATTCTGTTGCCCTTTATTCTAAAGATCAACAAATTTATTTTGTGTTTCCCTCAAGAAAAAAAGGTGTTACTTCATTTTTTAAATGTTGAACTCAACATTATTGTTCGAATATAAAGCACAATACCCACAATTTCCAAATTTTAAACTTTTATTTCAAATACTTAAACATAAAGGTGTTAACAGTAAACATAATGAGTAGAAATACTAAAATATAAAAATAAGTATTAAAACACATGCTTTATTGACTTTGAAAACATTTGACATGGAAGTATACCAGGCTCCCCACATCAGATAAATCCATTTCCTCCTAATACCTAAACTTTCCCTAAAACAAGAAAAAAAAGGCTCTGGATAGCCATTAAACAAACTTTATGATTATTTGTAAAAAAAATAAAGTACAATGCCACAAAAGAAAACTCACCAAAAATGATCTGTAAGGTATATTACTGTAGTTAAATGAAAAAACATAGGGCCAAAATAGCCACTCATTTAAAATTGCTTAACATGGCAAGAATAGACCCTCTCTCATACAACAACAGAAGATACGTACCAATCAGCAATCAAAGTCACTTGCACCCAAATGATGATTCGTGCCTCCCAACCACCACTGGTACTTACACAAATCGTAACTCCTAGCTGTATGGCATTTGAATTCTGTTTGACAAGGCAAGACCCACACATTCAACAACCAAAAAAAATGTCTTTAATTTCATCTATATTTTGTGAAAACAAATTGGGGCAAAACTAAACTCCAGTTCACCCATAAAAAAAAAAAAGACACCTGTTCCTCCCACTCTTACTTCTCCGTGCAGGTTTATTAACCCCAAAGTGCTTTGTGACCTCACGAGGACCATTCATCACTTTTCATCAGCCATTATCACTGGTCCCGGCAGTGCCCCTTGCTGGGCTGGAAGGAAACTTGTAGAATCAGATTTCACGGGAGGAAAACGTATTGCCCTCGTGAGGTTCCCGTCCCTACTTCACAAAAAAATGCTCCCTCACTGGGGTGAATTTCCCTGGAGTCGGTGCAATGGGCACTGTCAAAAATCAAACTTGGGTATAAAACCAGGGCTGTGGATATTGCAATCTCAACAATGAAGGCAAAGACAACCACAGGCAACATTTCTACATTCTGAAATTCCTGTGGCCAGATGTTCCTGGGGTTTATCAGAATGTGATCCGATGGAGGGCTGACTGGGATGGCTGTGCTGTAAATCACGCTGTTGCTCACATGCACTCCAAATAGCTCCTAGGATGCTAGCAAGGGGGGGTTTAATACTGGAAAGTGTTTACAGTATCGACGATCAAGTAGCAGAGGGGAAATGGGAGAAAAAACCCAAACCGGCGCCAGCACGCTGCAGGGACAGGGATGAGTGCAAGGAGTCCGCTGTTTGATTAGTGCAAACATGCTGTCGGGATTAAACGAATGGAGAAAAGGGGGGTGGGGGTTCAGAAGCCTATTCATTTACAAAATGCAAAACTTTCACTTTGAAGAAAAAATTTAATTGAGATATACATGTGTTTTGATCACTAAACTACATGTGTCTTTGTCATTTATATATATTCTATATAGAAAAAGAAAAAAACTGCTGTATTTATTAAATGGAAAATACCGGGTTCAATCCCCATAAAAACACCAAGTGCATATCAGTTAGGAAAATGTCACTGATGCACATTTGACAGATACAGAGCTCTTTGGTTTCATACTATGCATGAAACACGGCAATTATGGTCAATAGAATCAAAGGAAGAAAAACTAATTAACGCTAACATATCATTTTGACTCACTGGCATATAAAAATCCCATGCCTGCTCTAAATTGCCAGCAATTTGGCAATTCCCACATTTCTAAGGATGCAGACAATAGTTTCCAAATAAGTGGAGCCACCAAAAATTTGGGGGCTCTTGGGAGCTTTGGCATTGCTTTCTCATGTCACAAGTCCTAAAGCACACAAATAACTTAAATATCCCTCTCCCTGCCCCCAAGAAACATAACCCCAGGATTATGAACTGTGGGGATTAATTGTGGATCCTAAATAAATAGGATCCTGCCTTATTTTTTTTTAATGTTAATTGTTAAACTAGAAAAAACATGGAGTTTGGACACAAAATACCTATGTTCAAATTCCAAATAGGTATTTATTATCTCTGTGACGTTGAACAAATCACTTAACCCTCCATCAAAAAGGAATAATAACAATGTCTACATCTACCCCACAGAAAAATGAGGCAAAAAATGAACACCAAAATATTCCAAAGTTCCAAAAAATAAAAACACTCTACAAATGTTAACTCTTCCACTGTGCTAGGAGCAGACTGACCTAAACTTAGCAAGTGGGAAAAGTAAAAAGGTACCCTGCTACAAAAATATTAAAACACTGAAAGTAAAGCAATCGTAATGAAAGAATAACCCATTGCAGAGAGAAATACTCCAAGAAACCTGGATTTAGTAACATCGACCCAGGTATCATATGGAGAAACTCCAGCAGGAATTTTCAACAAGACATTAAATCTGTTTTTATACAATGAGCAAATCCAGATTTTAAAAGTCTCTGTGGCTTTGAGATTGTAAGACAAAACATGTGGAGGCTAAATTAACTGAAATTAAAAATTACAAAGAAAAATGACACGTGGCTCCTGATGGCTAAGTAAACATGTATTTCTAGAAGATTTGGTAACTAACTGTAGCTAACAGTTCTATTCTTCTAGCTTCATTATTGAAAAATCCACGGCAGCAGATGACCTCCCAGACTTTTAAGGTTCTGGTAGATACATCATTTAAACCTAGAAAAGGTCTAATTTTGAACAACAACAACAACAACAAAAACTGGATGTAGGGCATTCTTGTATAAATGTACCCAATGAGAAAGCAGGTTGAAAACACGGTAAGGGTCATTGTGCCACACAAATGTAAGATATGATTATTATTGGAGAAATATGGAAAGCTCTTCAGATCTTGTAAAGTAAGCCAAGATATGTGAAAAGTATAACACCAAGAATTCTACATTATTGGTATAGAAAACACTTGCATCTCAATGAAAACTACAATAAATGGAGAGGAGGGAATGGAAACCACAAGACAAGTTCCTTCCCTCACCTCTCTGGTCATTCTTCTCTGACAACCTTGGCTTTGATTTTCATGTCACCCATTCACACTTGCACATATCTTTGTTCATCTCTGGTTCCCTGCAGTTACTCCTACTCTGAGCTACTGCGCTCTTCAAATAACCAATTTCTCCTGTTGCTTCTCTGAACTCCCTGAATGGTGCAAGCAATCAGCGCATCCGTTATCCATTCCTGACTGGTCTCAGCATCTGCAGCCTCTCCCACCTACCACCACTTGGTTGGTGACCCCCTGCACACAAGAGTGAAGGGTGCTGGGAGAAGGTCTCAGCACAACTCAAAGGGAAACTCATTTGCAAAACCACCTCATAAGCGGCTGACCTGCTTAAAATTCCATTGAATCTTGAGTTTCCAGAGAGTCCTCCAGGCCTAACGAGTCCTCCTCTAAACATCCCTGGGAGTTTATGGAAAACCCAGAGTTTTTTACTGCATTGTGAGCATTCATAAACTTCTGAAGGTATTTGGAAGTGTACAACCAGTGATGCTTCAAGACGTCTTCCATTTCGTAGCACTTTGACTGCCTGGCATTCATTTTCCTGAAGCGCCTGAACAGTTTGTTGCCTGACTCATTTCCCTCGCTTGCCCAGGCCCCAATGGAGCCGTCCCTCTCAATAATTTCAGGGACATGCGCCAGGGTTTTATGAAAATAATTGGTGATTTTGCCCTCATATCTATACTTGAACTTGGTAGAGAGGAGCTCGGCAAACCGCTGTGAATTGAAACTGTACTGGCAGAGAGACTCTGGGCATTCTTTAGCAGGACATGATGAGCGCCACACAGGTTTCATCTTCAGATAAAGGTCCATCAGCTCCCTCAGGGCTCCGTGCCTCTCCTCGGAGGGAATTAATTCACACACAGCTTCAACAGTCTCTTTGGTCATGAGCTTCCTGGCAAAGTTGCCATTCATCCTCATGATTGGTTTCAGGTTCATCTTCTTCCGGAGATGCTTGTCCAAGGTAGCCTGCCACCTTTTCCTCTCCTCTTTGGAGGCACTGGGATTCTTATACACCTCCCCTATCTCTAGCTGGAAAATCTTGTAGAACTCAGCTGCATTGCCAATGTCACAGTGCAGCGCATCTATGGAAGGGACAGTCTCGATGAAGGGCTTGGCCGAGACCCCTTTCACCCGATCCCGGAGTTCTTCCACGGACTCGTGGAACGGGTTGGAACGCCAGACCTCATAGCGCTCCAGGTTCTCCGCGTGGCTTCTGGTTATGGAGTGCAGGACAAGGTTTTGAGAAGCTTCTAGGCGGGTGGCATCGCACAGGGTGCAGATGTAGACCGAGCCAGAAGCCTCCAGGCCTTCCACTTCACGGACCAGTTTCTCATCATACCCAGTCCCCCTGAAGATGAACTTGAAAGTCCGGAGGATGCCTCCCATTTCAAGCATCAATTGGCTGTTCTTCATGGCCTCCCTCTCAGCAATGAGAGGGCTTAGGATGGCTGTGAGAGTCTCATGGTCGGACTCATCGGCCAGCATAAGGCACAGGGGCTTGCAACACAGTTCAGAGTTAGGTTTGGCTTCCTCAAACACCTTCACGCTCTGTGAGCCGTGCGCTATGGTAATCTTCATGACTGTGAATGAGAACCGAACTGCCTTTTCTGGAACGGCAGGCCCACTCCCGTGCTTCTCACTCACATCTCCCATTCCGTCGCACGACTCCTTCACCACGACAGTGAAGGGGCCGTTCAGGTAGTCGTCGAGGTCTTGGGCTCTCATGCCTCCCAAGATGTCTTCCTCCATGTCCATCAGGGCAGACACCAATGCTGCATCGTAGCGAAACCGCTTCGCGATGGTGTCTACCGGGTAATCGTCCACAGAGGAGGACAGTCCAGAGAGTCCATCAATAATGCCCACGTCGGTGCTGGAAGACACGTTCTTCAGAGGTGGCTGCCACTCAAAGGGGTGGTAGCCCGGCAGAAGGACCTTCTCGGCATTCCGAAGGGCGTGCAAAGGCTGAAAAATCTGCCTCCCCGTGATGGCTTTCACAGTCCGGTACATCTTGTGGTACTGACTACAGCTGAGGAAGGTGTTGACGCGGATGGCCAAGCAAACAGCGGGCTGCAGGCCAGAGCCACGTCCCTGCATGATGGCCTCCAGCTCATCGGCTTGTCTGTGCTCATTGCGTGCCCTCAGCGCCAGCAGGAACAAGGTCAGGCACACAGACTTGACATCTCCACCTTCTTCTTTGTCAGCAAAGGCCTTCACCTGCAGCTTGAGCTCCCTCAGACGGTGCTTCTGAGCCCTCCGGGTCAGGGACAGGAGGTGCTGGCGGGGCCGGCCTCCTTTATTTATATGCACAAAAGTCTCTTTTGAGTTCTTGTGGGTCGAGACATGGTGATTATATTTTTCCAAGCTGATCTCCTCATCGCACTCTTTGGCTGGACATTTCACCATCAGGGAATTCAAGATGCTCAGAAAGGACTTCACTGGACTCTCCAGGTCAGTAGGGAAGCAGGGATATCGGCAAGAAGGACAGTAGCTGCCCATGACTTTGAGGCATCTGAGAATGCAGATCCTGCAAAATACATGCTTACAGGTGGTCTCCACAGGGTCCGCCAGAATGTGCTCACAAATCTGGCAGGAGATGGATTTCACAAAGTGCGCTGGGAAGTCCACGGCAAGGAGCTTGGTACTCAGATGAATCTTACTGCAGGTGGCAATCTGCTTCATCATTTCCTTGCTACTGATCCTTGCCTGAGCTCTCTTCGTGCGCTGACGTGCTTGCCTTGCTCGGTCAAGCACCATTTTGAGTTTTTTGCTGAGCTGCACACTTGGCTGATGACTCTTCCTCTTGAGTCCCCGACGGGCACTGTGGCAGATGTCACAGGAGGGCGTGTGGGGGTGCCACTCCATGGTTGCATTCCTTGGGAAGTAGGCCTCACTTGGGGCACTTCGGAACTTCCTGTACATGATGCTCCAGCAGTTATGGCAGAACTCAGTGGGGTGGGTCGAGTCAACATCTGCCTTCACGTCGATCCGGAAAACCTTGGCAATGAGGTCTGGCCAGGAAGTGGCTCTCTTCTCCTTCTTTCGTAAAAGGACTTGGGTTTTACCGTCCACGGGCCCGTGAACTGGATATCTCCTATTGTGCTCTACATTTTTAAAAGAATTCCCACAGATGCGGCAGAGATGCCGAAGGTTCGCTTGGTGCATTGCTTTTTCTCTTGCCTTCCCTTCATCGTCGTGGGATTTCTTCAAAAACTTAGGGTGAGGCTTTAATGCCGGTTGTGGCAAGGCTGGCTTCTCGGCCCCAGCCTTGTCCACGACTGCAGGAGATTGCTCAAGAGAGAGTTTCCCCTCAGAGGAATCTTTCCTCTCCACTTGAGCTTCTTCGGGTGCCTTTTCCAAGGATCTCACCCGGAACAGCTTAAATTTCCATTCTGAAAATTTAATATGGGGGTGCTGGATTTCATCCGGAGCAGAGCCGAGTCCCAGAGTGGGTGGCAAAGAGACAGCCATGCTGGCTGAATTGCCTGGGAACAATGAAAACAAGCCAGATTAGGAAAAGACTTCAATATCTCACTGAGGCATCTTGGAAGGAATACAAATTAATACATTCAAATCGTTATTCCTTGATTCACCCAGAAAGTTCCTTATGAAACCTCCTATTGTAACAGACCATGTTGGGTGCTGCTCACACAGCAGAGAACACAGCAGTTCCCTGTTCTGGCACTGCCTGTGGTCTCTGGACCACGTATCGGAGTCCATGCACCACCAGGTACTTCGCTTTGTTTTATATACATGTGTTTGTTGTATACACATGTGTGCAACCTCATTTCCTTTCCACCAAAATCTTAAGGTCTTTGAGAACCGAATCTTTGAGTAAGTCATCTTTATCTCCCCCAGATTCCTAGTACACAGGTGCTCAATAGTTATTTGCTAAGTACCTGCAAGGAAAACTTAGCTACTAAAACGAAAGAAAAGTCGTATTTTTCACATTGTGTTAGCCTCATTGCACTAGTTGAACAATACATTTCCAGCTTTTTAAAGCAGTCACTGGGAAGTAGGTTGTTTATTTCTTCCAAACAGGTCATAAAGGCATGATAAAGCTACTAACCCAAGAGACTAATTGCTCACTACTTGAAGGATAACGTGAATGTTGAGGTTTATGAATGCAAGCTAATAATAAGAATCATGGGTAGTAATTTTGTTTGCAATTTTAATTAGTGAACACTGCTGTAAATTATATGGCTGTGTCTACATTAGAAACAAAAAACACATTATTCTCTAAACCTGCATTAAACCATAATGGGCACATACGAAGATTCCAAAGGACTTATAAGATGAAAAATTCAAGTCGTTTCAGATATAAACCTAAGCAACTTTGAGGTGTTTGGTGGGCTGCCATCCTGAAATTCATTCCTGGGCAATGGCCAATGGCTCTAGAGTTTGTAATAAAAGGTGGGAGTAATATTCATCTTCTGATTTTAAAAAATGTGCTATTATGTATTCCAGGAAAACCTAAAACTCTGGGGTATGGTGCAGACCTCAGTAAGTGTTGTAGGATAAAGTCTGAATATGCCATTCAGGTCCTTTCTAGAACCAATTAGCCCACTACTCTCAAAATTCTTTAGCACACGTAAGTAGGACAACAGCAATTGTGGTTTCAGCCTACCGTCTTTCTCTCCCAAATTAGCCTGAGTTAACACCCCTGAATCACCAGTTACATCAAGCATCACTTTTCCCCACCAATTAATTAACTAACCAAAGTAGTGACTTTTTTTTTTTCTTAATGATCATGGGGTCAGGGAGACTAGCCCTCAGATGAACACACTGGGGCCACAGATGGGGTGGGGGCAGGGGCGAAAGGGCTGATCCTGACCGCAGCTGACAAAGTTTCTCTCTGGGGCATCCCTTCAAACTCCTGAAGTCCATTCCATCTTGCACGCATTATGCTTCAGAAATTGCTATTTTCCATAAAAAGGAAAAGCCAATTTCCAAGCCTTAGTTAAAGAGAAAATCCTGTTAGGTTGTTCTATATGCAGAACCATGTGAGAATGAAACAAATTCCAAACCTTTTGAAAGGTCTCACTAACCTCCAGGGCATTCCTGCTCAACCCAACAAACACCTCAGCATCACCTGTGGTTCAGTGTGTTCCTGAATCCCGTCCTGTGTCAGGAGTGAAGGCTTTCCATGGCTCCCCTACTGGCTTAAACTTGTCCCCAAATGCCTTTTCATTCCTTTAGCCTTTCCCTTTCCAGTCTTTTTTGAATGCACTTGTTGTCTGGAATTCAGAGATAATAATAATCCTCACCGAATGAGTTAGTGAAGCACTAGGCATGTTGGGAAAATCCCTAGAACTCTCTCCCCTCCTTTCCCCCTCCTCTGCTGACTCCCACTGGTCTGTAACGTTATAGCAGAATCTACCAAAATGCATTCATGGGGCTGCTCCCATGGAAAGAGTGCTGTCACCAAGCAGTATTAATGACTGACATACAAAGCAAACATATTTATCAGATTGTTTTCCAACTCAACTCCTAAAAGTTTATTCAAACTAGAAGCAAGAAGCATGGGAGGGGGTGCTGTGATTCTTCTGTTTGAAGGAATAGTCACCAAAATGCAAATAATAGTTATCAATGGAAGCTATGGATGTTTTAAGTTTTTTATCCTTACCTATGATTTTTACTCTTTCTCAAATTACCACGTATTGCTTTTAGAAGATGGAACTTTTAAGAGCTGTAGCTATTGAGTTTTGTTAATCTATCCAAATAGCAAAGATTAAAAATATTGCTATTTCTCAGCTTTAATAGCATGAGGAAATGAAGACTTTTTAGAAGGAGTGTACATTGGCATAATATCTCTAGTGGACAACTTGGCAATGCCTTTAAAAAGCTGAAGTATATTTTATCTTTGGTGCAATAAGTCTGTTTTTAGGAAGTTTTCTACAGAAACAGTCCAGCCCTCGCTGGTGTGGTTCCATGGACTGAGCACCAGCCTGTGAACGGAAAGGTCACCAGTTCAATCCCCAGTCGGGGCACATGCCTGAGTTGCAGGCCAGTTCCCCAACAGGGGGCGCATGAGCAGACACCGCACCTTGATTTTTCTCTCCATCTCTTTCTCCCTCCCTTCCCCTTTCAAAAATAAATAAATAAAATCTTAAAAGAAATAAAAAGAAACAGTCCAACAGGTTATTCTTGTAGAAATAAACATTCCACAGGATATCCCCCACTTATCTAGAGACAGAGATAAAGATTTGTTTTAAAAATTGTTACTTTAAAATAGGAAACAGCATAAATAATCACCAATGGGGTATTATTAAACTATGGTCCAGGATAGAATGGAAAACCACACAAAAATTTAAAATTTCTATATGCGCTGTTGTATATATGCAATTTCTATATGCATTGATAATATGATAAGATGACCACATGTCAAAACAGAGAATAGAACAACAATAGCAATATAGTAGGGCTCCTTTTATGCACATTCGTTCATATTTTCATATACCTGAAGGTGCAGAGGTCCTGGAAGGGTGTGCACTAAAATCTTAATCATGTTTACTCTCCAGAAAATAAAATTAGCACTGGTAATTTATTTTATTTTATATTTTATTTTATATTTTGTTCATTTTATATTATATTTTTGTTCATTTTATTTTATATTTTCTTTATTTTGTATTTTGTTCATTCTTGTGTCATTTGAATTTTTCACAACAAACATTATTTTTTAAATTTATCATCAATTCAGTTTAGGAGAAAATGTTTTAAAGACCAGATCTACGTGTATATTCGTGGTCACTTTTCCATATTTCTTTCTACATTTCCCCCCAGAAAAGTTGAAGACCTGGCTAAATCGCAAATCTGACCACCATCCTTAGCTTGTCTTTCTCTTCCAGTAAGCACATAGAGAGTGGACTAAAACATGAAGCTGTAGACAAAAGGAAGTTAGAAACGTTATCTTATAACCATTATTTTCACACCCGGGAATCTTGCAAATGCTTGCTCTCCTTTCTTCTAACAGAAGTTCCCCAGGGTGGACCAACCCCAGAATCTAAAGCACAGAGTGGCTGTTGCCGGCTCAGGGCCATTCCCATGGGACACCGTCATCTCAGCCTCACCATCACTTGCCATCACAGCTACTGCAGTCTCCCGTACCAGGCACAGGGCCACCTGTACAAACAAGTCTGGGTGGCTTGGGAGAGGCAGAAGCTGTCATTGGTGGGGAGTGCTGTCAGTTACTTCAGGAGGGTGGGCCACAGCAGCAGCACCACCCCCCACCCCAGTCCAGCTCCTCACCCTGCACACATACCCATCCTAGTACTGTTCCCTTGGTCTCACCTTTTAACATATTCAAGTTAGTCAACACACAATTTCTAAGTGACTCATGTATGCCCAGGTGTGACCCCCTCATTGTCACACCTGGCCCACTCATGCATTCATTCACTCCACAAATACTAATGTCTACAATTTGCCCAGCACCATCATCCAAAAGTTGGCAGCATCAAAAGCTTTTTTCTAAGTCTCAGGCAGCCACAAAATATCCCCAAGGGTTTTGCCTTTCCTCCAGGCAACTTACTGCTTGAACCACTTCAGAAAGAAAAGTTCATTGCCACAGTCCCTGGCCAGGAATCCTGGCTCTGGGCCATAACGTCAAAGCAGGATTTCTAGAGTGGCAATTCTCAACATTATTATGTATCAGAATCATGAGGGAGCTTGTGCTTTCAAAAATAGTAACAGTGTAAATTACCAGGTCCCAGAGTTTTTGATTCAGCTTCTCTGAGATGCGGTCCAGAAACTGTATTTTTCAATAAACATTCCAAGGATCCTGCTATGAGTGGCCCACAGGTCACACAGTGGGAAGCACTGGCCTTCTGTTTAGTCCAAGGAATTCCTGGCAATACCTGGTAATAGCTGAGAAAGTACACATTCCCTCCCACCCTGGAATCTGTTCGCTCCTCATAATTTTTTCTTTCCTGGACCAGCAGAGCATTTTTCCCCCTGAGATCTCACACCTTTCCTTGCTGATTTGTTTACTCATGCATTCAAAGAGCACACCTTAAACCACGCCTCTGCCTACCGCATCCATCTGTAGGAACTCCTGTATTTTGTGCCTTCTCTATGAAACTTCGGTGTCTTCCTAAACTTGGCTTCTTATTTCTTTCCTACGTTCATACATTAGAGAGCAAAATCAAATTGAGGTCAGCTTCCTTCACTCCCTCCCTTCACCCCCTGCAAGGAAAAAAGCCCAAGTATTTCTGATTAGAAACATAAAAATGGAAATAAATATAGAGCTGAAGGCGGGGAAAGTCCGAGTGTTACCTTGCTCAGCAGGCTGCCTGGGCAAAGTGTTGGGATGTCTGTAATTCGGTGGATGTTATTGGGTACCAACAAGAAAGCAAAGTGTGTTCTCCTCTCCCTCTTTGCTCTCTTGTCCCTCAGAACAGATGGCTGCATTATTTATCGGCTTCCACTGTCCTTCCCAGCCTCCCCCACCACGGAGGGCTAACCACACAGCCGGTGGCAGCCAATCACAGCCCAGGAGCCCCCAGCTCCAGCTGGCACCTGGCTCTTCAGGAAGCTTTGCTGGGGGACCTGAGTGTAGAACTGCGCACGGGTGTGTGCTGGAGCATCACCAAAGCTGCCAGTTCAGTCTCCTGCTTGTTTNCCTCTCCCTCTTTGCTCTCTTGTCCCTCAGAACAGATGGCTGCATTATTTATCGGCTTCCACTGTCCTTCCCAGCCTCCCCCACCACGGAGGGCTAACCACACAGCCGGTGGCAGCCAATCACAGCCCAGGAGCCCCCAGCTCCAGCTGGCACCTGGCTCTTCAGGAAGCTTTGCTGGGGGACCTGAGTGTAGAACTGCGCATGGGTGTGTGCTGGAGCATCGCCAAAGCTGCCAGTTCAGTCCCCTGCTTGTTTGGAAATGGTCTTGCCGACATAAGCTCTGCTTCGGCCAAGATTCTATCACTCTGTGCCTCAGTTTCCTCCTCCATACGATGGAAATACTAATAGTATGGACTTCAAAGAGTCAGTGAGGTTATACAGTGAGAGTTACAGGGAAGTGCTTGGAACAGTGCCTGTGCTTAGTACAATCGATCCCCATCAAGTACTAACTACACAATAATTTTTATTATTATGTAGAAGTGCTGTCCAAAGCACCCCCCCAGAGTCCTCCCCCCTGGTCAGTTCTCAGGGGAGGCTGGGCTTCTTGTGACCACACTAACGTTAAACGTGGCCAGAGTTTTCCAGTCCACAGACTCCTCAATTTCCTCGCCTGCAACCTAGCACGAATAGTATTAGCTCCTAATTATTGAGAGCAAAAAGCTGGGCTTCCGAGTGCTTTGCATGTCATCTGTCACAAAAGTTCTGCTCATCTGATATTCTTTTCTCTGAAGAGAAGCAGCGGCAGCTTAGAGCCACGAAGACTGTTAGCCAGTGGTCACGTGGTCCCTACACAGTGAAGGCGGGGTGGGCTTCCAGAGCCCATGCCCCTCATCGCTGCGCTCCCTTGTAAAAGGAGAGCACTGAAGGCCCCTTGGAGCAACGGTGTGAGGATGCCTCACTAATGAACCTAGTAATCAGCACACCTAACAGTCTGTATTCCAAAACCCCTTATAGCTCTCAGACCAGCTCTACCCTCTAAGCACCGCTGTGTTCAGCTAGTATGTGAAGGATCACCTCGCTCTCACTCGGTCCCCAGCACAAATGGTCAGAGAGGCAGATGCAAGAATTTCTCTGGGCTCTGCTGCCTTTATTAGATACTCCTCTCGTATCCCCATTGTTCTGCACTCGGGCCTGTCCAACCACATAACAGTCCTGGGGACAAGTTTCTGCTCGGCAAACTCAAGACAGGGCAGAAGCCACTGTAGTAATATTGAGACAGGGGGGAACTGGCCTGTGGCTCCTAGGAGCTTTGGTGTTTTTGTGCCCTAGGGGATGAAACCTTCACCTGGAGTTCACAGGACATTGTAGGGCTGGGCAGATGGGAACAGACTTTTTCCTAAAGACAGTGCACATGTTCAAATCAGCAGGGATCAGGGCCTCTGGGATGTGCCTCGATGTCATCTTTATATTGTACAGTGCGGTCAATAGAAAGGATCGCAAGGCGGCTGACATGACAGATGTCCTTCCCATCCATCCTCTCAGGCTCCAAAGCCCTCCACCTCCACTAACCTCACAGGGAAAGAAAGGGCCAGGTTTCCTTGCTTCACCTTGAAGGAAACAGGGAAACAGTGATATCTTAAAGAGTAGGAAAAAAGTAGCAAGAACTGGCTTCCGAGGATCAGGCTTAGGTCATAGAATGACTTAGAAGGTTAAGTGGAACCAGAGTAAACAACTGTCCCGACTTGCTCAGGACTGTCCTGGATTTAGCCCTGAAGGTCAAGACAACATGGGCAGTCAGTCATCCCTCTGTTCCAAACCAAAACTGGAAAAGTTTCTGAGCTCAAAAAATTCACAAATGGAATCTTTTCCAACTTTTTCTGGTAGAAGTTAGATTGTTCGATGAGACTCATCGAACAACATTATTCAGGCCACGGGGAGCAGGGGCGTGAGGGTCAGACGAGATAATGGGAGATCTTTCTTTTTCTTACCATACTTACCATAGATTTTTTTGTATTTTAAATTTTTAGCAGCCATGTATTACTTTTATAAATATAAAAAACACGATATTTACAAATAAATAAAGTGTTAACAATGTCAAACAGGACAAAAAGTATTGGGTGCATATGAAGGTAAAGTCTTCTCACTGTTTTGTTTCATAAAAGGATTTGTTCACATCAGATGCTTCAGGGCGGGAGTTCCAATACTTCCTTCTTCTTCCGCATGATATCTGGGGCTTCTCTCCCTTCCGCGGTGAAATCCTGTTGCCATCACCTGTCCTCTGCTGTGAGACAGGACTCCCACTTGCCACTAAAATTCCACACACTCCTCTTGTTTCACATCCTTTCCACATAACGAATTCCACCTGGAGCCCACTCACACTCCCATCAGAAAACAGCGAAGTCAGAGCTGCCCGAAAGTCCACGTTGTTCCAGGCAAATTAAAAAATAAAATACTGCTGACAGATCTTGGCCCATTTAGCCAGCAGGAAAGAATGAAAAGGGCAAATGAGAGTTTGGACGACTCAAGGCCAGGTTTCAGCCTTGAGCACAGCCCTCCCGTGGGGTGCTTAGCTGTGGTTAATCCTGGAGGTGCCAGCAGGCCCTACACCGGCCGGCTCCCACTGGGCATGTGCACCCCGCTGTCCCTCCCTGCCCCCACCTCTCCATCCTTCCTTAGCAGGCTGCCTACCCTTACTCCCCTTGCCTCCCTGCAGGCCCCTTTAAAGAGACCTTTTCAAATTCAATTTCTTCCCAGACAGCCAAGAGCTCCGGTTCCTGATACCAATCAAAATCTCCTCCTGCCGCTGTGGTCTGAGTGTGTGAACACTGCATTTCATGCTCTTATCATAATCCAGCAGACGCTGTTTACTGACATTGTGATTACAAATGTAAGCATGTATCTGTATCTGCAGCTAGCAAAACTCTCATCTTCTAACATCAAACCGAATGCTAGAGCTGGAAGGGAATTTAAGGGGTTATCTCACTGAATGGATGCATTTTATAGGTAAGAAACAGTCTCCTGGAAGGACAAAATCCCATGTTCAATGTCACAGGAGGGAATTAGGAGCAGAAATAACATTACAAACCCAGCCTCCCTGGTCCTAGGACAAGATCCTTTACACTACACCGCAAAGGGAGCATCCTTCTTTCCCAAGCCGTCTTGCTTCCGTTAGCCTGGAAAGAAACTCAAGTTGGCAACGAAGCAGAACCCGAACAGGTCATCGCTAGATGAGCGTCTCCAGCGCTGTGCAAACGTGCCGCTGCGCTGGTGGTGGAGAGCCAGGATCCCCACACGCTCGTGTCTACTCCACTTCCGCAGTCTCGAAATTGCGTTCTAATTAACTCAACGTTGATTATCCCTGTTAGTAAATTTTCTAATGCGTTATTAATTGCTCTAAACGTCAGCTGCAGCTCATTCCCCACAAACTCGGGAGTGCCGCAGCAGGCTTTCCAAGGCAGCGGGAGCCTGGAGCCTGTTTCCCAAACAGCTAGTGCCACCGTGTGGGCACAAAGTTCCGTATCAGCCATTGTCAACCTTTTTCACCTCGTAGCGCACACAAACATTACTAAAATTCTGCAGCACAACAAAAAAAATTTTTTTTTGCCAATCTGTCCCCCAAAAAAGGTATAATTTTGATTCACACCAGACAGCTATCATTGGGTTGGCTACTGTCACTTATTTTACTTGACAATTTAAAGGAAAAGAGGTCAGTGCCACTAACTAAATAATCAGGTATTGCACGTTTTAGAAATTCTTGCGGCACACCAGTGTGCCTGACATGGTGCACAGTTGAAAATCACTGGTCTATATCATTGAGCTTTCAGGAAAAAAAAAAATCAAAGTTTCACTGAATTTGTGAACTAGTTTGGAAGGAATCTTAAGTTTGGTTCTCACCTCTCTTCCCCTCATCCCAACTTCTCTCTTCCCTCCCAACCCCTCCACCGTTTCCTGTCTGTTAGGAAAACCCCCCCGTAAGTCCTACGACTNATTCACACCAGACAGCTATCATTGGGTTGGCTACTGTCACTTATTTTACTTGACAATTTAAAGGAAAAGAGGTCAGTGCCACTAACTAAATAATCAGGTATTGCACGTTTTAGAAATTCTTGCGGCACACCAGTGTGCCTGACATGGTGCACAGTTGAAAATCACTGGTCTATATCATTGAGCTTTCAGGAAAAAAAATATCAAAGTTTCACTGAATTTGTGAACTAGTTTGGAAGGAATCTTAAGTTTGGTTCTCACCTCTCTTCCCCTCATCCCGACTTCTCTCTTCCCTCCCAACCCCTCCACCGTTTCCTGCCTGTTAGGAAAACCCCCCATAAGTCCTACGACTAAGAAACAGCACCAATAGCTTAGGCGGTGGAAGTAATGGGCTCAGGGCCCCACAGCTATGTAGCTCCAGTCTTCCACCACCATCAGAGTCCAACGTGGAACTCCAGCCTCACTGTTTTGCTACTGCTCACTGGTTCCAGAAAATATGCAATAAATGCCTTCTCCTCATTCCTCAAACAAGGGAGGACATGAGGACCACATCTTCATCCGGGGGTTGGGGAAACTGAAAAGTGATGTCTGATGTTCAGGACTCAACCAGACGTCCTTCCGAATTTTGGGTCACCTGTTCCATTCTCAAACCCCGAATACAGAAAGGCATTCCCTTCCTCCTTCTTATGTAGCTGTATGCAATCTAAGAATGAGTGCAACCACCATTGGAGGATGAATTTGATCCAAAGTTCTCAGGGCTGGCATTCAAGTTTGAGGAACGAGCTTCCTCAAGCCAAGTGTAAACAAAATGGCCTGACATGACCAATTGCAAGGCAGCAATAAATACCTTCACCAAAAGCCAACCTGGCAACGGCCCCATGCCCCCAAATTCGGGGGGCTCCAAGGATGTCACAACAATTTTTGGAGGGTTAAGGAAGGGATACTTTTAAACAGAGGGCTTTTATCTATAGTTACTACATGGCTTCATTTTCTATATAAATGAGAACAATGGCTAAATGTCTAACAAATTTTAATTAGAAACTATGTTCCTTTTCAACCAATGAATAAGGATTCTGGGGAGAGATGGAAAGGTAGAATCAACTTCTCATCATTTTTGTGCAGAAATGTCCGATGAATTGTCTGTAGCATGTGTCCACCCACAGAGTTTATAACTGACTATGTTATTTAAATGTTTCTGTTGTTATAAGTTTTCCTGGGATTTCCCTCCAGTCAACCAAAGAGTACAATTTCCAAATGCAATGCAGAAAAAAATTTCACTTTACCGTTAATGTGACAGACAAAAGTCTGTGTCTTTGTTTCCACACTGGGAGACGGCCGCTAGTAGCAGTTATTTTATTTACTTCATCACGTAAGCCAGCTGAATCGAGTTTTAGCTGAGATTTGTCGTTCTTTGTGCTTCTATCAAAGAAGAATTTATCTTCGTTCCCCTCCCTCAACAGTCCAGTCTCTGTATTGCCCCCTGCCTTCCTCGTCTCCCCCCAAAAAACACCAACCATAACAAAAAGCCATGCTTATCTCTTATTAGTATGTACTACATGTATTATATCAGAAAAACATAAAAAGACAACATGAATAGTCGTAAGACCTCCTAAGTCTCCTTGTGGCTTCTCTGCTTCTCTTTGCCCACAGACTGTTATGCAGAGACCATGTGAGACACTAGAAATTAACTCCTGGTTCAGTGGACTTTTGGCGGCCTGGACCCATAACTCCCCTTCCCCGACAATGCCATTTCTCTTTGGTAATAATCAATAACAATGTAATGTAGTGTTGAAGTAACCTACGGTTTAATGCCTATTGATGTGAAGGTGGGTGTCAGGGACAGAATTGTGTCCCGTTGAAATCATAACTCAAAATATGACTAGATGCACAGAGAGCCTTTAAAGAAGCGATTACATTAAAACGAGGTCACTGGGGTGGGCTGTCATCCAATCTGATTGATATCCTTACAAGAAGAAGTCTGGATACATCCAGAGAGCTGCTGTAGCAAACTACCAGAGACTCAGTAGCTTAGACAACAGAAATGTATTTTCTTACAGTTCTGGAGCCTGGGAGTTTAGGATCCAAAGTTGCTCTCAGGGGAGTCCTTTTCTCCTCAGTCTGCAGATGCTGCCTTCTCCCTTCATCCTCACATGGTCTCTTCTCTACGAGTCTGAACTCCTCGTGTCTCTTTCTCTTCTTCCAAGAACTATAAAAAAAGGAAAAAAATATTATTCCGTGCTTTCATATGGAATAATAGTCAAGAGCTTTGTTAGTGAAAAAGCAGCAGGAAATCCGGCTACACACCAAAGCACAGGCTAACATGTAGACAAAAAGAGAAAAAATATGTATATAAGTTTCTATTTTACTTATATATGCATCTGTTATTTCTGGAAAGATGCACTGGCTGCCTTCATAAAGGGGGACCACTGGAGAGAGATATTGAGACTCCTCCAGGACCTTTTGAATTAGAAGCTCCTATGGCGGGATTAGTTCCTTGCTTCTTCCGGCCCGCGGAGCTGCATTCCACCGGGTGTGGCGGCGTTACTCCAGCCTCTGCCTCAGGGGTCACATTGCCCCCTGTGCTCACAGGGTCAAGCATCCCTCTGCCCCTCTCTCATAAGGACACTGTGATTGCATTTAGGGTGCATCTGGATAATTCAGGATAATCAACTCATTACAAAATCTTCTATTTAATCAAATTTGCAAAGTCTTGGCCATGAAGATAGCATTTATAGGTTGCAGGGATTAGAGCCTGGTATGGGGGGGGGCAGGGAGGGCGTTATTTATTTAGCCTATTGTATCTACCTTAAAAATGCTAAAGGAAGTTTACTGGTTCACTGTGGCAAATGTGTCACTAATGTAATAAAGGAAACTGGGTGAGAGATATACAAGAGGATTCTCTGCACCATTGTCTCAATTATTCCCATGCCTTTTAATGCCTCAGGGGCCACGCTCCCATACACGTGATGGTCTCTCTCCTCTCACTGCTCTCCACTTTGCCTCCTGGTGACCTGTGGAAGGGTGACTGCTCAGAGACCTCTCGTGGGTCAGGCAATGCCACAGTAAAAAGCCACACAGACACCGGGCTCTGAGTACTGATGGGACAGCCTCTCCTTTCTTGAATATCCTGGTCATAACAGATGCTCCTAGCCAATTACCCTAACTTCCAACTCAGCCTCTCAGTGAAACATTTCGAACGGTGCCTCAGTTTCTTTATTTGTAGAAGCGAAAGGGGAGGAAGATGAGGTGCCAGGGTCTCCACTATTTCGCTCTGCATCACGCTCACGATTTTCGCTTTATCCAAATACCACCTATACTGTTGTTTGTTTGATATTTGTCTTTAAAGGAAGTTGCCTTAGTTACTTAAAAAATAGAATCACATTTAGTAACCAGAGTGGGGGAGGGGGATAACGGGGGTTGGGGAGAAGGAGAAGAGTCATCAAGGAACTTGTGTAAAGGACCCATGGACAAAGCCAAAGGGGGGAAGGACTGAGGGTGAGAGGTGGGGGGGTGGGCAGGGGAAAGTGGTGTCAGGAAAATGGAGACAACTGTACTTGAACAATGATAAAAAATTTAAATAACAAGTAAAAATCCTAAAATAAAACATACCAAAAATGATTTTTATATTATCAAGTGGTAGCAGCAAAGATGCAATGCAGGAGGGAAGGTTAGTGTACATAAAGATCTACCAGCACCAAACAGGCACTTTCTCCTTCCCCAAACTGAAAGGGTTGAAAGAAAATTGGGAAAGCAATTCAGTGTCCAGTGCACCCAATGTGAATATGCCTCCACCTGAAATCCTCTTGTGCACTGCCTACCGTGTTTCATGCACTACAGTGAGACTCAGTGTGATGTCTCTGCACACCGAGACACTGGTGCCCGTCGCAAATCATCCGGCACCTGTCATTGAGCCACTGACTGCAAAAAGTCAATTCGGGAACATGCCCAGTGGGTGGCAGGATGGAGACACTGCAGATGCACTTTCTTAATATAGCTCCCTTCGTTTCCAGCACTTCCTCCTCACCTGCTGTTTGTCTACATCTATCTGCCTCTGGGTCCCAGAGGAAAACAACAGACCCGTACATCACTTCCTGCAGGAACCAGACTGGGCCTCCAAAATACTCCCATGTGTTGGGAGAGGGCCCGGCCCCCTGCCCCCAGTCCTCAGGAATCTGAATTCACCCTCTAAAACCTAGGAGACAGAAAGCATGGAGAAGATCCCTGTGCCATGGATCCAATTGGAGGTTTTAAATCAATCAGCCAGCTCTCCAGCATTTTAAAGCATATGCGCTGTGTTAGATAGGGATTACAGAACATAACCTGCTGCTTGTAAGCTACAGGTTAATTGGGCAGACGACATTAAAACAGTTGCTTTTAATGAATGGAATGAGATAGAATGTAACTGCTAAACTGCATGCTAGAAGCCATAAGAAATGTGAAGTTTCAGAGGAGATTAAGGGAAAGCCAGTGGACCTTTTTTTCCCAATACCTGTTAAAATGCCTATAAAACCTACAAAATGAGACAAAATTTCAGCAGTATAAGGCATTAGTGATAAAAATGTCACATACCAAGGTCCCTAGTAAGAGTCCCTATAGATTAGCAGAATGATGAGTAGACGGGGTCTACATTACTCTGCTAGAGCCATCATAACAAAATACCACAGATGGGGAATATAAACAATTAGAAATTTATTTTTGACAGTTCTGGATGGTGCAAGTTTAAGACCAAGGTGTCAGCAGGTTTGGTTTCTCCTAGAGCTTCTCTCCTTGGTTTGCAATAGCCACCTTCTTGCTGTGTCTTTCATCTACGACTACACATCCCTGCTGGCTCTGCCTCTTCTTATAAGGACCCTAGTCCTGTTGGATTAGGGCTCACTTATACGATCCCATTTAACCTAATTACCTCTTTAAAGGCTCTAAATACAGCTCTGAATACAGTCGCATTGGGGGTTAGTGCTTCAATTTATTAATTTGGGGGGACACAATTCAGACCATACAAGGATCCCAATCTACACTTCAATTTTTGCAGAGAAAATATCCTGGTGGGGGGGCGTGGACAGAGGGGAATGGGGGAGGGGGAAGAGAGAAGGGAAGGGAGGGAGGCAAGGACAAAGATGGAATTGAAGCCTCCTTCTTGATCCGCAGGTTGGCCGCAGGGATGCCTTCCCGCCTAGAGATGGGGAGTGAGGCTGCCATACTGGACGCAGCTACCAGGAGCAGAAAGGCTTTGGAGCGTGGAGCCGCGCGGAGAATCTACCTCAGGCAAGCAGCTGTTGCAGTGCCTGGGAGGCCACCAACAAGAATAGAAACAGACTTCAGGCCCTGGCCAAGAAGCTCGGCTGGTTAGAGTGTCGCCTCAGTACACCCAGGCTGTGGGTTTGATCTCCGGTCTGGGTACCTACAGGGAGCAACCAATAAATATAGAGAGAAGTGGAACAACAAACCAATCAATCTCCCTCTCTCTCTTTCTCCCTTCCTCCCTCCTTCCCTTCCTCCCTCCCTCAAATCAATAATTTTAAAATTTTTTTTAATTTTTTTAAATTTGTTTCGGGCAAGAAGCACTGCACTAACCATGAAATCGGGCAGAGGAAGGGGTTAAAGAGCCCTTCAGAAAGCTTCTCGCTCAAACTCCTTTTGCCTCTTTGCAACTGCAGCTTCAGATGCGTGTAAGATTTAGTCCCAGTTCAATGACCACATATTCATTTTACCATATGAAAAAACAATGTCACAAAACTAAAAGGAGCCTGCAAAATATACAATAAGTCAGGCGTCTATCCCTACCTGTCTCCTCATTCTGTCAAATAAGAACCCACTGAATAAAGTAAGAACAATTTCAACATCAGTCCCTGTGCATTTGCCTTGAAGAGTTACAGTTGGAAAAAAAGATAACATTGTATTTCCTACACATAGTAGGCCTAGTTTAAAACTCAAGCAGAAACTGCAGGTAGCCCCTGGAAATGAAGGTGCAAAGGTTCTCATTGAAATAGACATAAGTATTCATTTATAGCAGCTCCACACCGAAGTCTCCTCTTTCTAAGATGAATAATAGCACAAAACCAGTATGATATCTATGAAGAAATTCTACAGCAGCGAGAGAATCATTTTTTTAATTACCAAATATTTCAGTGCAAAAAAGCTTTTTCTGAAAGAGAAAAAATGTGAAATATTCATTTCCTGTTGTTGCTATAAGGAACGGGATGTATTGAACAAGAAGGGGCCTTGAAAAGAAGACAAGCCAAGAAAAGAGGGAAGCGTGACGAGACTAACATCCAGGGGGAGACACAAAATAAACACATTGGATGCTATAAAAAGACAAATTTGCAACCTGGTGATACAGAAGATAAATTAGAGAAACACTCTCGGATCACATTGCCAATGAACAAAGATATCAAAATAATGAGAGAAAAAAGATAGGGAGCGATACTGTAGGATAGATGAGATGGTGAAATGGAACCCAAAGAATGGTGGCGCCTCCCCAAACATAATTGAATCCAGTCAAGTCAAGTGGAATAAAAACATTATTGAAGGCATGATTGAAGTCAATTGTCCAATGCAAACAAAGCTCCTGCTTTGGGAGAGAACTCATCACCACCTTTGGATAAAGACAATGAACAGAGAGCTCTTCCAAGGCACAGGCTACTAAAATTTTACAGTTTAAAGAATGATAAAAGACCTTGAAATTATCCATTCCTGGAAAAAAATTGTTTTGAAAAACAAAACTTAAGACTATGATGAAAATAAAATAACCAGTTATGCTACTTGATGCTTTTTCTTTGTTTTAACTATTTAACTAATGTTTTAACTACTGTTAGGATAACTATTGCTACTCTGCATTAGCTTTTTTTTTGTTTTTAATTTGCTATAGATACATGATAAACAAATAGATCATCTCCATCTTTTCACCTATCTATGCTATTTTTAAATTAAATATTTTATTGGTGTTCTATTACAGTTGTCCCAATGTTTGCCCCTTTGCCCTCCTCTGCCCGACCACCGCTGGCTCCCACAGTCAGTCTCCACCCCATCGTCCATATCCATGGGTCATTCATGCATGTTCCTTGACTCATCCCTTCCCCTTCTTTCCACCCTTATCCCCCTCACCACTCCCCTCTGGTTGCTATCAGCCTGTTCCTTGTTCCGATGCCTCTGGTTCTCTTTTGCATGTTTATTTATTTTGTTCATTAGGTTCCCCTTATAGGTGAGATTATTTGGTATTATCTTTTCATGACCTGGTTTACTATACTTAGCATAATGCTCTCCAGATCCATCCATGCTGTCACTAAAGGTAGGAGTTCCTTCTTTCTTTCTGCTGCATAGTATTCCCTTGTGGAAATGTACCGTAGTTTTTTGATCCACTCATTTACTGATAAGCACTTAGGCTGTTGTAAATAGCACTGCTATGAACATTGGGGTGCATACGTTATTTTGAATTGATGTTTCTGGGTTCTTAAGGTGTAATCCCGGCAGTGGAATCACTGGGTCAAAAGGCAGTTCCATTTTTAGTGTTTTGCAGAAATTCCACAGACTGGCTACACCAGTTTGCATTCCCACCAACAGTGCAATAGGGCTCCCTCTTCCCCACAGCACTTTCTGTTTGTTGATTTGTTAGTGATAGCCATTCTGACTGGTGTGAGGTGGTATCTCATTGTGGTTATTTTTCTTTTCAATTCATTTATTTTTTAAAATATACTATGAAGCATATTACACATAAAGAGAAGTGCACAAAAATATTTATGTACAAATCCCCTTTGCTTGAATGCAGATAAAAGCTATCACTTACTCTAGGCAAGGGTATATGACAAAGGTTTTACTCACGCCTTTGGCTATTCTACATCATAGAAGACACTGTCTTAGTAGCCAGGAGAGAGACTTTTCTCCTTTGCTAGTTTGAAGCAGTAAACTTCCACGCTGTGTGAGGGCCTGTGGAGAGCACCACCCCACAGGGAAAGCTGGGCCGCCCCTCATCAGGGAGAGCAGGCCCCCCACCCAACAGACAGCAAAAACCAAACCTGTCAGTCACAGTACCTCAAGGATACGAATTCTGCCAACAACCTGAAGGAGCCTGAAGCAGACTTCCTCCTAGTGAAACCTCTGATAAAACTGCAGCCCCGCGAAACGGAGCAGAGGACCAGCTAAGCCTTGCCTAGATTCCTGACCCGCAGAAACTTAAAGATAACACAATAGTCAAAAGGTAGAAGCAATCCAAACATTCATCAACGAATGAACAGGTGAACAAAATGTGAGACAGGCATCCCTCCACATCCACAGGCTTGGACTCCATAGAGTTTTTGCGAAGGTGCCAAAACAATTCAGCAGAGGAAAGATAGCCTTTTACACAAGTGGTACTAGATTCATTGGACATTCAAAGGCAACGAAAGAAAGAAGGATGTGAAGGAGAAGGAAGAGGGAGAAGAGGGGGAAGAGGGGGAAGAGGACAAGGAGGAAAGGAAGGCAGGGAGGAAAGGAGAGAGGGAGGGAGGGAGGGAGGGAGGGAGGGAGGGAGGGAGGGAAGAAAAAAGGAAGAAAGCTGACCTAGTCTCAAAGCAGGTCACAGTAAAAAGGCTGTGGTTTTGCAAGATGCTACCATTGGTGGACACGGGATAAACGGGATTTCTCTGTATTATACCTTACAATTGCATGTGAATCTACAATTATCTCAAAATTAAAGTTTAATTGTATAAATTATTAGTGACAAGAAAATGCAATTGCAAACCTGAACTGTATCCTGGATGGCAAACGAAACCAAAGTAACAGCTCTAAAGGATTATTTGGGGTAAAACTGGAGGAATTGAAATACAGATGTAGTTTGGTTAGTATTTAGTACATAACCCTATGTTCAGTGCAGCGTTACTTATGGTAGCAAAGACATGGAAACAACCCAAGTGTCCTTCAGCGGATGATTGCATTGTACACATACATGATGGAAAACCACTCAGCCATAAAAAGCATGAAGAGATGACATGCTGCCATTTGCAGCAACATGGCTGGATCCCAAGAATATCATGCTCATCAAAATAAATCATATGGAAAAAGACCAGAACCATATGTAGGATATAAAACAGAAAGCAACAAATCATTTTTAAAAACCAAACAAATAATCATTGGCACAGACAGACAGGGGTTACCAGAAGAGAAGGGGGTAGGCATAGCAAAGGGCAGAGGGGGTTAAATGTCTGGTGACGGCAGGAGACTAAACTTTGGGTGATGAGCACACGGTGCAATATACAGAGGATGTATGGTAATAGTGTACACTTGATATTTGTACAATTTTATCAACCAACATCACACCAATACACTTAATAAAAAATTCATTGTATAAGTTACATTTTTGAGTGCAGTAATAGTGTTGTAGTTATTTTGGAGACTATGTAACTGCATTTATTCTTCATACACTGAAGTTAAGGGAAATGTTTAACAACATCTACGCCTAACTCTCCAGTAATTTAGATATATTTTTTAAAAAACTCTCAGATAATTTAGAGAGAAAGAGAGAGGGAAGAAGGGAGGGAGAAGATGAAACCTTTCTGTAAGATAGGCAAATAGGCAAGACACTCAAAAAGTAATGATGAGGCAAATAGCATCCATAACCAGCAGTTGCAAACGTCATCCTACAATCAGAATGGTTAATGTCTTACTCCTCTAGATAAGCACCAGGGCTCCTTTTCCACTCTCATAGATAAATGCTATCAACTTCTTATAAATTTTAAATGTTTCACGGACTGGATCCTGTAACCCTCTTCAAAGGTGCCTGTTACCAGTACCTCTCAACAGCCTTTTCAAGTTTGCCAACCTGTGGCTGGAAAGTCCACCTTCCCCTCCTGACTGAATGTCCGGGGCTCTCTCTCCTCCCACTGGAACGTCAGCAAAAGGCCAGACAATGCTTACAGGTGCTCTCAGATTGTACCTGTGTCGTGGAGCTGTGACGTTGATGAAAGCATGGGTCGCGCTGCAGGGGTCCCTGAGCCCTAGCAGGTAAGCACGCCCTTCCTTCTCAAATGCAGTTGTATAAATAGCAAGGTCTTGGTTTTAAATTTTAAGTTGGCCACCTTTTTTTTTCCATCTTAGTGGTTACTTCAAAAAAAGTAGAACTGAGTGAGTTTCAGAAATATAAGGGGAGAAGTTTTATCTTTTACTTCTCACCTTTCTGTAACACGATTATATTATGTTGTGGGTGAACTTGCATTTCTTTTAAAAATTATTAGCTTGTGCTTATTTGTTTTTTGAAATAATACTCAGTCGTAGACTTCTAGGGAGAATGAGTTAGATACACGTCGAGCCCCACATGGAACACAAAGTGACAGTCTTTCTGGGAAATCATTTGTAACACAAGTCACAAATCTATATCTATAGCTTTTGACCTACCGATTTCTGTTGAAGGAATCCATCTTAGAGTAATGATTTAATATGGGGAAGGTTTCATGCACACAAATTCACTGAGACATTATAAAGGCTAATATAGTAGAAATAACCTTGGAAGAATACTTAATTTATCATAGGCATGCCCATATAAGTAGAAAACTGTACACTCTTTAATTCTTTAATATTATTATTATATTAAATATTCTTATTAATATTATTGTTTCTTATTATTTTGATTCTTATTAATATCATTATATTATTTTGAATATTATTTCCTATGTGATAGCATTTCAATCACCTAGGAAATGCTTGATATAAGAAATGAAATACAAACTATTTTAAGAGCAATGGAACTAGAGCTGATGAATCACACCAGTTTCCATTTGTGTTCCAATTTCAAATACTTTATTTCCTCTCTGGAATATGATGGTTGGCTCTTCCCAACTTAGTTTGGAAGGATTTCCTATCAGAAAGCACATCCTTCTGGTCGGGAATGAAATCCTCTCTTGTACACAGATTTCTAGCATTGACTCTTTATGTCAATTTACGGGCACAGAAAACAAAAGAATGTAAATGACCTTTAATAAATTCCTTAAGAGGGCCATACTACCCCCATCGGCCTCAAAAAAACCCTCTTGGATATTGTCTAGTGTGCACATATCAAATCTTCAAAGATCATTACTACTTTAACATTACTATGTGTTGTACGCCCTACACAACGTCCTTTAGGAAAGGAGTAGCATATAAACTACCATTCAGAACACGAGAATTACTTTGTTATAAGGAAGTGGTCAGTCTCATGTTGTTCATGAAAGCAATGCGCTACTTAGAAAATCGTTCTGTTCCGGTGGAAATTGGGGTGGAAGTATGTTATATTTTTGGTGGGTGAGATACTGAAATTGAAAATTATTTTTGTTCTTAACAGTCACAAGGTATCAACAACAGCACCATATGGAAAATGCAAATGTAGGCAAAGACTTCAGAGGAATTTGGAACGTGGCCTACTCTACATGATTTAAAAAAAACCCTAAAAGGCGTAATAGCATTAACACACACACACGCACACACACACATCCTCCACATTCCCTTTTATAGTTAAGCAGCTTCTAATGTACTTAATTTGTCATTGTAATAAACCTTATTGTCTCATCGTCAGCTGTTCCAACCTATAAAAGAATTCTATATTCTCCCCCAAAGCATTTGTATTTAGTTATTTCTAACACAATATGTATTTCCTACAAAAACGATGTTATAAATTGGGAACAATTTCCCAGCCTGCCCCACAAAAGACTATTTGACTCATATTGCAATGAAAAGACACAATTACTGAAAATAATACTGTTGCGTCAAGACATTATTTCAACTACATCATGGGCAATTCAGGGAAACTGATATTATTCATGCAATTGCCTTTGGGGGAAACTGTATTGTAAATTCTAGTCAGGAACGCGGGAAATCCACAACAGCTCCTGTTCTCCTCACCAAGCCTGCTCTAACCACAGTCCAGGACGCCCTTCCTTTTGTTCTGCCTCAGATGCTCCTCTTCCCATGCTGTTGTGAGAGCTCCTGCACTCAGCAGCCATCAGGCATGTGCACGAATCAGGCTGGTGAATGCAGAACCTTCCTAAATGATTAGCCTCTAATTGTTCCAGAATGTGGGTAAGCCAAGAGTTTTAAAATATTACATTTTTGGTTTGGGGCTACAGGGCACAAAATGAGGAAGGTACCTTTTCATAAGAATCCCAATGTACTTATTTATTCAAGAAGTCCCATTGTCCCATTCAAGAGGTCAAACATCAAACATGCAAAAAATCTGACCGATACAGCCAATACGCAAACATTGGAAAGATTCAGAGCCAAGCAAAAATGTTGTAATGTCAAAATAATTTTCCAAAAATTAAACACAAGACTGCTGTACAAACAGAGAATGAACATATGTCTAAGATTTTATTCAGTCCATTAATTAATGAGTCAGCAAGATGATCAAGCTGGTTCAAAGGAAACTTAGAAAAACCAAGTTTTATATAGTTAGCAAAGGAGTCCTGAAATTAATTTACCTGCTCAAAAGATACAAAACTGGGAAACTCTGGAATTCCAGTCAAGATGGAAGCATAGGTAGGCATGCTTCACCTCCTCCCACAACCACAAAAAGAATTACAACTAAATCTCCAAAAAATAACACCCAGAACTGTCAGAAAATTGATGGAAGTCCAACAATCAAGGATTTAAAAAGCCACATGTACCCAGATGGGTAGGAGAACGGAGACAGAGAGGGGTAGAGGGTCGAGGACATGTGATGTGGCATGGAGAGACAATGGCGGTGGCAGAATGGGCACAGACGGTCCCACATTCACATGTGGCGGGTACAAATCAGGAGGGACACCTTGGGAGCCAGCAATCCCAGCGCAGGCCAGACCAGACAGCCCAGGATTCCAGCACGGGAGAGATAAATTCCCTTAACTCCTGGTGATAGAAACCAGTGGGGGTTGGGGCGGCAGAAAAAACTGCCAGATTTTCAGGAAATTCTGCTCAAAGGCTCTCTCAGTCTTACAAGGGATGCAAACCCACCCATTCTAGGATTCAACACCAGAGTAAGAGTAATAGCTAGAAGGGCGCCAGTCATATATGGGTAATGAGTAAAATGACTGGAAATGGGGTGAGTGCTGGGCAAATCCCCAGAAGCCAGGCAGCAGCACAGTCCCCTCTCCAAGCCCTCCCCCCACACAGACCCACAAAGCAGTGAATCGGGTTGGCCCATCCTGGTGATTACCTAAGGCTCTGCCCCACACAATCTACAGGTGCCTTTTACGGGATGTCAAAGCAGCTGTACCTAATACACAGAAACAAACACAAGGAGGCTGCCTAATTGAGGAGACAAAGAAATATTCCCCAAATGAAAGACCAGAGCAAAACCCCAGAAAAAGAACTAAATGAAATGGAGATCTCCAGCCTATCAGATGCAGAGTTCAAAATACCGGTGATCAGGATGTTCAAAGATATCATTGAGTATGGCAACAACATAAAGGAATAAATAAAGGTTACACTAAGGGAAATAAAGAAAAATCTACAGGGAACCATCAGTGAAAGGAAGGAAGCTAGGATTCAAATCAGTGATTTGGAAAATAAGGAAGAAATAAACATTTAACCAGAACAGAAAGTAGAAACAAGAATTCAAAAAAATGAGGATAGTATAAAAAGACTCTGAGACATCTCCAAATGTGCCAACATCCAAATCACAGAGATGCCAGAAAAAGAAGAAGAACAAGAAATTAAAAACTAATTTGAAAAAAATAATGAAAGAAAACTTCCCCAATTTGGCAAAGGAAATAGACATACAAATCCAGGAAACACAGAGAGTCCCAAACAAGTTGGACCCAAAGAAGACCACACCAAGATAAATCATAATCAAAATGCCAAAGGTTGAAGATAAAGAGAGAATCTTAAAAGGAGCAAGAGAAAAGCAGAATTACCTACAAAGGAGTACTGATAAGATTATCAGCTGATTTCACACACACACACACACACAAAACTTCGCAGGCAAGAAGGGACTGGCAAGAAGTATTCAAAGAGATAAAAGGCAAAGACCTACATCCAAGATTACTCTATCCAGCAAAGCTATCATCTACAATGGAAGGGCAGATAAAGTATTTCCCAGACAAGGTAAAACTAAAGGAGTTTATCATCACCAAGCCATTACTAGATGAAATGTGAGAGACTTATTTAAGAAAAAGAAGAATATGAAAACTATGAGCATTAAAAAGGCAACAAATTCATGACTATCAAAAACTAAATCTAAAAATAAATAAATAAATAAACTAAGCAAACCATCAAAACAGGAAATGAATCATCAATATGGAGGTCATTCAGAGAGTTTTCACTGGGGAGGAGGAAGGCAGAGAATGGGGGGAAAGGTGCAGGGAATAAGCAGCATAATTGGTAGGTACAAAATAGACAGGGGAGGTTAAGAATAGTATAGGAAATGGAGAAACCAAAGAACTTATATGCACGACCCATGGACGGGAACTAAGTGGGGAGATTGCTGGAGGGAAGGGGGCTGCTGAGCAGAAGGGGGAAAAAGGGGAAGAACTGGGACAACTGTAATAGTATAACCAAAATATAGACATTTACAATATATGAAACTGGTTAATATCTTCTAGTGGACTCACCTCTGGAGTTTAATTTTTTACTAGACAGAAATTTCTCAGTTCATGTGTCTGATCTCTAATCAAATAGTGAATAGCAAAGTCAAGTATAGGTGAATTCTCAGACATAGATAACTAAGTAATTATTCAGTGAACATATTAACCAATAACACTGAAGGATATGTAGTCTTCCTCCTGCCATATTTCAAGTACTGGATGATTTTTCTTAATAGTAATTGTTTTAAAAATATCCAGAAGAGGATGTACCAGGAGAAGTGAGAAGGTATTCTTTGATAACTGGTACTATCCACCCAGTATGCCTGTGCACTAACAGCCTTTGAAAATGGATGGAAAGAAGTATACAAATCAGACAAACGCAATTCATTTATATTAAAAATGTAACTCACAAATCGATCAGATAGTTCCATCCGTAGCTGGTACCATCTTTCCTTCAAGGAAGTAGTAGATTGGGTCAACTAATCATCCGAACTTTGCTTGATGAGCAGCGGTACAACTATGAAAACACCGGCCCCAGGGCAATGGAAATGTGCCCAGACTCCCCATTTTTCCAAATGAAGAAGAAAAAAATCCTCTCCTTTCTCCAGGGGAAGGAAAAATGAGTGTACCACAAAAAGTTTGGGTTCTCGATTGGGATTTGGGAAGACGGTAAAGAAGGAAGGGCAAGTGTTTGTACCGCTTGTTAGTAGACAGGCTCTACCAAAGAACACCCATCACCATGGACAACACCGGGAACTTCCCTAGATTCCAAGGCAGCTTCCAAAACTCAGCTTCTGATTCCTAGTGGCTCAGCCAGCCGTCAGCATGGACAGTGCACTGAGCCAAGGGCACACCATCAAAGCCTGCTGCCTAACACCTCCCCGAGACCCTTACTGTGCACACTCCCCTGTCTACACACTTCAGTCCCCTTCCCTGGTTGCCCCTGCCACTTCAGTGGTCATCGACTACTCCCTCCTTTGCTCGCTGAGATCGGTCCCTTATTTTGTGGTGCAGTGTGGTGAGAAGAAGGAGGGAGAGATGGTGAGGGCAGCCCTAAAACTTATTCTACTTGAAATCGATGCCAAGGCCAGAGTCCCCTATTGAGCAACATCCTTTCGTGTGGTTTTCTTTTCTTTTCTTTCTTTTTTTCTTTTTGGCTTTGTTTAGCCACTATTAGCAAGCATGAACACATTGAATAGGTACTTGCTTTTACAACTCGAAGGTTAATGACATCAGGCCATCTCCAAAACTCCTGCCTTTGGAAATGGGCAACTAAGAGGAGATTTTGATGCAGGGCACTTCCTGCCTGTTGGGAACCGCTCTGCCTGGTTTCAGGAGTTGTAACTGCTTCCCATGGCTAAGGATGAGTGAGTGACCTCCGGAATGCGAGCCACAGGAGACAAAGCTTGTCTCTGGTAGCGAACGCTGCCTCGGCTTACTCCCCTGCCCCCAATGCTTGGTCGGTTAGTCGATGTCGGGTAAGACTCCTCAGAGGAGGGGCAACCTAAGCCAGACAAGATCACTTGGAAAGCTATCATGGAAGGACTCGGGGGGGCTTAGTGATGGACCCTAACCCCCCAGCTATTCTGACATAGCCCAAGTCCCCATATCTTCTGGGAGAAGTGCTTCCTGGCTCTAATCCACTTAAGCCTAAAAACCTGTGATGGGGGAGGCAGTGCAGCCCCTTGCCCAGCTAAAGCAGGATAGGGGTGATCGGGCATAAGAAAGACTTCCTAAAAGTCCTGTGAAGCCTACTTTGCTAAGAGTGTTTCCATTCGTATGTTAAGGGTCCGAGCAGGAAATGAGTGTGTCTCCCAAAGTTTCTGCAACTCCCTTACCTGATAGACACTGACTCAGATTAAGCCCTCAGATTTCTTTGAAATGTTATCTACTGTTTGATCCTTGCTGCCTGTATTCCTGTGTATTAGAACCCAATAAAAGCCATTGAGAAAGGGGCTCCACGGCCTTTTTCCTCTGAGAAATTGGCTGCCTCTCCTCCCCAAGCAGATCATGTCTTGGTAGTGTTACTTTCATCTGCGGTGGATGGGGGCACTTGCAGGCAAAGTCGCCCCCACACTGCCCCAAACAGAACGCACATGGGAAATGCCACCCTGGATCTCTCTGACCTTTTTCTAGGCTCCAACATCTCCAGTGCCTCTTCTGATTAACTGAGTCTTTCTTGTCTATAGTTTCATCAAAGGTTATTACATTTACTTTCTTGCTCTCCCAGTTTCTGGTGCGAGAAAGATTCTGACTTTAAGGTACTCTTGTAAAATGATATATTCCATTGCACATTTTTAGGTTGGCACCTAACTTTTTATAAACTCAAATAATTGCAAAGAATCTCATTCTACTATACATTTATTTTACACATGCTTTACATATTTTTTGACAAAACTTCGGAGCTGCACATACAAATATACCACATACCTAATTAGCAAAGCCAGTCCTTACTGACAAACCAATTCAATCAATCAGATTCCCTTTCCATCAGTTTCCAATCAAGGGCAATCCCATAACATGCATCATAAAAACCATCTTATTTGTGAATTTTAACTCTAAAATAGACGTAAACATCATATGTGAGTACATAGACAAATGGATGTATGTTAAGATGAAGAAAGAAAGGAAGGAAGGAAGAAAGGAAGGAAGGAAGGAAGGAAGGAAGGAAGGAAGGAAGGAAGGAAGGAAGAAAAGGTGAGGGGAGAGAAGGGAAAAGGAGGGAAGGGGAGGGAGGGGAGGAAGGGGAGGGAAGGGAGAGAGAAAGAAGTGGATGGAAGGAATCATAGAGAGCTATGGTTTCTCTTGAGTTTGTTTTCTGAATAAAATAGGATGCAGTCACCTAGAGTATTTCCTACAGGATCTCTCCTTATTGTCCAAGAAATTCTCCCTTTGCAGCTGTGAATTCTTGGCTTGGTTCCTTTGGAACCCTAGAGTCAACTCAGCCTAGGAAGTCACATCCTGTCATTTTCACATCTTACTGCTTACACCCCATTCATTGTGCAAGGGGATCACACAAGGTGCAAATATGTCTTCAGGGCTGACTGCCACACACACATAAGGGTTGTTCAATAAATGTTTTGAACGAATGAATTGTGTTTTAATTTTACAATTTAGCTTGTATTTATAATTTAGCCATCTTACTGTAGTGTTTGGGAAAAGAATCTCTCACCTGCAACAGTCTACAAGGTCTATTTTACTTCATTTTTCAAATAGGATGTGAAAAACAGCAATCCAGGAATGATATGATGATAATATTTTTATACACTTTGACTCATTTATATAAGGACAGCTGAGCAAAATATCTGAAATCAGCAGCATTTCAGGATATGAAATATCCTGGCAGCTCTACACATCCCGTAACTCCCCTCATCTAAACATTCCCTTCACTTCATTTGTATAGGACTTCCTAGTTTGAAAATCGTTTTCGCATATATGATCTCACTTGAACTTATCACAGCTCTGACAACAAGACAGGGTAGATTTTATTCCAACCTTACAGATAAAAAACACCTGACCAGGTCCAGATTTAGGTAGGGAGCAGAGCCAGGAGTTAAACTTTGGTGTTCTGACTCCTGGTCCAACAAGGAAACAAACTGTTAGAAATGACCTCGAGGAGGAAGTGTGCGTAGGACAGCCTGGGTCATCCTGCAGAAAGCAACCCCAACATCTCAATGTCTTAAAGCAACAGACATTTGCGTCCTGCTCACCTAAGTCCAATGCAAGTAGACTGCCTTCCTAAAGCA
This sequence comes from Sturnira hondurensis, assembly GCF_014824575.4. Taxonomy (NCBI): domain Eukaryota; kingdom Metazoa; phylum Chordata; class Mammalia; order Chiroptera; family Phyllostomidae; genus Sturnira; species Sturnira hondurensis. The sequence continues at coordinate 12,927,120 of NW_028075269.1, read as the reverse complement.
ACTGCCTTCCACACAGCAATTTAGTGATGCACCTTTTTATAGCTTCCCCATGGTCTCTTTGGTTGCCACACGGGGAAGGGTTTGAAATGAAAATCAAATGCTTTGGCCTTGAAACAAATCGCATCCTTTTCCCTTGTCGCCTGTGGGTCAAAACTAGTCGTGTGACACTGCACGACTGCAAGGAGACAGGAAAGTGAAAGCTTCCTGTGTGCCTGGGGCATGGATGAGCAGTAAAACTCTCCTCCATATATGAAACAGTGAAGAACAAATGGGATTTGTGGGAGCAGAAGGAGGCCCCTTGAGCACACAGAACACCTAATGCTTCTGAAAGCCCAGTGCCAGGTTCTCTCACGTATATTTTAATGAGTGGGTCCTGACAATAGCCTGGAAGGTAAATATTATCCCATGTTTATGGTTTAGGAAGCTAAAGGTCATGAGGGTTACATAACTTGCTTCAGGCTTTATACAATTAAGAGGAGGAAGGTCGAACTCCCTTATTCTGCCTTTTCTCCATCTTTCAATTTCCTGTAATGATTGCTCTGTCACCCCCTAAGTGATTTATTGGTATAAGGTAGGTGGGGAGCTGGGGAAGAATAGGAGTACACAGGGGCTGGCAATTCTCCTGCAATGTTTTATTTCTGGACCTGGATAGTGGGCACACAAATGTGTGTGTATAATTCTTTTTATGTCTGAAATATTTCAAAGTATGCTTTCAATTTTATTCTTTTTTTGTCCTCACTTATGGACATTTTCATTTGGAGAGAGAGAGAATGGGAGAGAGGAAGGAAGAAAGAGAAACATCCATGCAAGTGAACCATCAATCGCTTGCCTCCACAGACACCCAGACCAGGGATCCATGCCAGGACCGGGATGGTATGCGTCAGAACCAGGGGGTCACACGCGCTGGCACCATGACCAGAGATAAACCTGCAACCTAGGCATGTGCCCTGACTGGGAATCACCTGCAACCTTTCAGTTATGGGACCACACTCCAACCACTGACCACATTGGCCAGGGCTCAAAATATGTTTTTAAAAAGAGGAGGAGGGCAGAGGGCGTCTGAGAATCAGTGACAAGTTCTTACCTTGAAAACTTAAGCTTTTTTTTTTGTGAATATTGACAGCCAGATAGCAGGAAATACAGTGCTGTTATCCTTATTGAGAACGCACTTTATCCTAGATCAGAGATTTTCAACCTTTTTCATCTCATGGCACACTTACACCGATTACTAAAATTCTTTGGCACACCAAAAATATGTTATATTTTTTGCCAATCTGAGAAAAATAGGTATAATTCTGATTTATTCACACTGGATGGCTATTGATGTGTCAGCTGTTGTCACTTCTTTAATTTGACAGTCTAAAGGAAAAGAGGTCAGTGCCCCTGACTAAATAGTGAGGTATTGAGGGTTTTTTAAAATTCTTGCAGCACACTGGTTGAAAATTGCTGTACTTAATAGTCTTAAATAATGTATTTACATCACCAGTTAATCTCACCTTTCCAACAACCCAAAGAGGTTATTATCCCCATTGTAAGATAAGATGGAAAAAAATGAAGAAAGGCAGATTAAACACATTATCTGAAGTCACAATATATAAAGGGGAAAAAACTAGATTTAAACGAAACACTGTAGTTTCAGGGTATGTACACATAAAAACCACCACCCTGTAATACCTCCCCAAGAGGTGAAAGATGAGTCAAATTTGCAGAGGTGGGTAGGAATATTTCATGCATCTCCTGCAAAGTGTCTTTAACATTCCTTAGAGGTTTGCATCCAGTTAAACGGGGAAAATTCAAAATAGCTTTCCTGTGTCATTGGATAGAAAAAAATGGGTGGTGGTGTTGATAGCAGTGTCAGGGGGAAAAAATGTTTAACACATGGGCTAGACTCGCTCGGACAGGTTGAAGTAGAAGGACCAGGTGATAATACTGGGTTCTGCCTACCATGGAAACTTTCTTGGCAAGGAAGATGCAATCCGGGAGTGGTATAAGAATCCCCGAAGGTCAAGTGATCTAGCCCAGGTGGGGGTTTCTCCTGATTGGATACAGGAAGCTATAAAAACACAGTTTTGATTACTGCTGTTGTTGTGGCTGCTCACTAGGTCGCTCACACTTACTCCGGGACAGGTTTCAACGTCATAGTTCTCCTTTGGGAGAGAAACCCAGCGTGAGTGCTCTGGTTTGACAGCTGGATTTGCACTGCGCCTGCGCCGCAGCCCGTGCACCTGTGGAGGACCGCCGCCAGGGGGCGCAGAGGCCCAGCTCGGCCTCTCCGTCTCCACCCCGGCCCTTTCCCCGCCCCCGACTCCCCCGGGCAAGCAGAGAAGGCGGAAGTAGGGCGTCCGGGGTTGGGGTTCGGGCTCCGGGCGGCCCCGGGACGCGCTAGCGGCGGCCTTCGGGCCGGGAGTTTGGCATCGGGCCGCCTCGGCTCGGAGCGCTGTGCCTGTCCCCTCCTGGTGCTTTGGCTCAGCGGAGTCGTGCGGTGGCGTGGAATCGGCGGCCCAGCGGACTAGAGCGGTGAGTCCCCTTCGGATGTCTCCCCCAGAGCGGCCGCGGCCTCTCTTCCCACAGGTGCGGACGCCGCCCCCTCTCCTCTCTCTTCCTCCGGGTTGGGGACCTCTCCCCGGTGTCTCTTCGCTTCCTAAAGGTTGGGGACACAGCCCCCTCCTCTCTCGTTTCCCACGGGTTGGGGGCGTCGCTCCCTGCCCCTTTGCTTCGCGGAGGTTGGGAACTCAGCCTCCTCTGGTTTCCCTCGGGACAGGGGGCGTCGCCCCCTGTCCCTTCGCTTCCAGGAGGTTGGGGACGCCCCCTCTCTCTGTTTCTGCCCTGTTGGGGAGGTCGCCCGCTGTCCCTGTTCTTCCCAGAGGCTGGGGACGCTGCCCCCATCCTCTTGTCTCCCTCGTATTGGGGACGTCGCTTCTGTCTCTTCGCCTTCCACGGGCTGTGGACGCCTCCTCTCCCCTCCCCTCTGCGCCCCAAGCCCGCGGCGACCTCCTTCCCCTCTTACACCTTTCCCTGGTGGGAATCCCGCGCCCACTTCGCGTCAGCCCGCATTATCCCCTTCCCAGAAAAGGAAACTGCCTCCTGGATTTTCCCGTCCCTCCGAGCTGATACTAGCTTTAAAAAAAAAAAAAAATCCCTGTAAGTTCTCACCGGCTTCCTCTGTCACTGTCATGGGAAAGCTATTTTTGGGTTCCTCCTTGAATCGTTAGAGGTCCCAGGCAGCAGGTTTAAAAAAAAAAAAAAAGGCTTAGATGACATGAATCTTTCCTCCCCCGCCTCTGCACTCGTCGTTCAGCGATTGTTCCAGACGCTGGGTTGATAAAGCTGTTCCTAGTATTTGGCTTTAGCGGAACTCGGACTGAGAGGTAGGACTGTCATGAATGTGAACAGAAAGCACCTAAAGTATTGTATCAGCAGCTTTCATGTAAAGTGTTTGCATGCCGCTTCTGTTTCTCGGGAGAACAAATGACTAAATATCTAGCTACACAGGGACAGAAAAACTCGTTCAGAAATTTTGAGTGTTGGCGTTTTATCCATTCCCTGGTGATTAGGTTACTAAGGAGGGTAAAGGGGGCTTTTCTGACTTTGAAGCTGCGTTTGCGGGTGGGATGAGGACAGCGGGGCCTCTGGAAGTCAGGGAAGGAAGGTATTTCAGGCACTTCTTGCCCGCGTGATAATGAGTTTCACCCAGCAAGCGCCGTATACTCACTGTATTGCAGGATTGTACCTCGAGGTCTTTTCTGGCATAAATTTGAATCTGTGATGCTGGTAAATTTTTGTCCACTTAGATTTTGAAAAAAGTTATTCAAATCTTTGCCTCCTGGGGGAAACAAATAGTACCTAGGAAGGGGACTGCCCCTTGAGTCTATTCAAAATTAAGGCATAACAATTGACTATTTTTGCAGTATTGCATTTGCGGTCTTTGCATTTTGAGAATAGATTTTAAGGAGTTAGTAAATAGTTCCCATTTCTAAACTTAGCAGAAAATTAAAGGTAATTTCTTGTTCTTTTAAAAAAATTAATTAAATTTATTCGAGTGGCACTAGGTAATAAGATTATATAGGTTTCAATCGTACATGTGGATGATACATAATCTGCTTGTTTTATGTGGTTTTACTTACAAGTTGCATGTTTAGCTGTGAATGACTTTCCATTGGCTTAAAATGGACCAATTCAAGATATAACTTGTTGATTTCTTTAGCTTAGACATTTCTCTCATTAGCACCTGTGGATCTTAGGGAAACAAATTTTTGTACGATTCCCTGCTCACCCTCCTGCTGGACTTTTAACAGAATCCCCTTTGGGTTATAATACAGGGTCCAGCACAAATAATGCCACTTTTTATTACAAAATATTTTACTACAAAATCATAAGCATGTAATTCTGTAACAACATCACACTCAAGCACACCATATGACATTTTAGGTGAAATGTTCAAATTAAAACTATAAATTATTACACCCATATCATTACCCTACCAACCACACTCAAGCAGGTGTTACTTCTGCTGGACCCTGTATATTCCCAGATACAAATACGTGGATTTAAGCTGTGATTTATGACAAGGCTGTCTTCAACATTTATTCTTTTTGCAATTGAATTAAGTTAGCAATAGCTACATCCCAAAATATTTAATTAAGTCAGTGCTTATTATGCTAGACTCACAACTGCAAAAAGGACTTGGAGTCGCGAAGCTCTCAACCTGCAAGGGAAGGAATGAGGTAAACTTTGTTCCATCCCTTCTATTAATTCATGTAGAGACCACATACATTCTGAATGTTAAGAGTAAAAAAGAGGCTATAAGAAATCTTTATTTTATGGAAAGAACATATATTCATTCTTACTTATTTTAGCTTCATTAACCTAAAAAATAAAAAGTCAAAATGAAAGACAGTGTAAGCATTTATTTGGGATTCTGTAGGAATGCAATTTGCGGAGCAGAAGCCCAAACGGGCCCCCCAGCACAGGAGAGAAGCACAGGCATCTTGAGGGGAAAGGGAAGAAAGTGAAGTAAGTTACTTTACAGAAGAGTCCGCTGGTGCCAGACCAGGTAAGGTTGGACTGGTACTGCGTAGATTGGCCTGATGCTCGGTCATCAGGCCAAAGACTAGATTTGTGCTTCATTGGTTGGTTATGAATTCAGTCATCAGCAAAGTTCATTTTCATCAGTCCTTACAAACAGGATATGCTTCTTCTTACTGACTCAGAGGGCTGGTGGTTTGGTCCAGTTTGGAAGATGAAGAAACATAAGGCACGCAGGACAGTTCCTCTGGAATGACTACTCGGGCTCTTGTAATGTGGCTCCACCTGGGTCATCCATCCTTCACATCCATCCTGCTTTTGTAGCCTCTCATGAAGTGGATACCTGTGGTACCATCTGAAGTTAAGAAGAATCCTCAATAGCCCTGACCAGTGTGGCTTAGTTGGTTGTGCATCATCCCACAAACTGAAAGGTCCACTGGTTTGATTCCTAGTCAGACCACATGCCTGGGTTACGGGTTCGGTCCCTGGTAGCGGTGTATACAGGAGGCAACTGATCAATGTTTTTCTCTCGCATTGATGTTTCTCTCCCTTTCTTTTTTCCTCCCTTCCCCTGTCTCTGAAAAGGGAGGGAGGGAGGGAGAGAAGGAGGGAAGGAAGGAAAAGTAGTGTGAAAAATTGAAGACCTAGATTTTTAAGAGTGCACACTTTCATGTTCTACACTGCATTCCTATACTGGAATTCTTTTTAAGGAATTGTGACTGATTACACAGGTTTCCCTAGTAACACATTTGCCATGAAAGGTCTCTTCAAATCTAACAACCTTCAGCTCTTTGGAACCAGGCTGCAAGAGGGCAGTGTGTAGACTGCCCAGTGACCTGAATTGTAGCTGCACAGTGGGGCAGTAGACTTAGCTTGGCAGCTTGCTTTCGTCTTCTGACTACTACTTGGATGTGTTCTGTACAACTGAGTAACAAACACCAAGTTCTTGGAGTAATTATTTTTTAAAAAATAAATGGTTAAATACCCAAAAGATAAATATACCTAGAATCATCGAGGATGTATAAAATGGTCTCTCAAGCTTTTGGGAGTAGGAGTTAAAAAGCCTTCAATATGTATTGGATAACAAGCATTGTCTATTAAAAACCTGGGAAAGTTACATCCCCTTTCACCTAGTAATTCTGCTTCTAGGAGATTTATCCAAGGAAGTATTGGGCACAGAAATGTGTAAGGGAAGAAAAAGAACAAAGGACATAAACCCTAGGACAGTGTAACAGTGTCATATGTCTTCAGATTTTGAGGGTGTAACGGGGGTCTTCCCCCCACCCTGAAGCACAGGTAGAATGACTAGTTCTGTTTGCCACCATCTTGCCATCCCTTCCTTCCTCTCTCTCCGTACCGAGTCTTCCTGCGGAATTTGCATTAGCTGTAACAAGGCTTTGGGAGCTGTTTTTAACTTTTCAAAAGTAGGATGACAAAAATAAAACAAAATGTCAGTTTTTCTTTACTGCATCTTTGAAATCCTGTCAAGCGCTAGTACAATAGCGCTTGGGCAGGTCATGTTTAGGAAGAAGCTGTGGGCAGCACATTAGTCTAGTGCAGTGAGTTTCAACCAGTGTGCCGCAGGAATCTTTAAAACATGCACCCTGGCTGGGTGGCTCAGTTGGTTGGAGTGTCATCCCATACACCAAAACGTTGCAGGTTCAATTCCTGGTCAGGGTGCATACCTAGGTTGAGGGTTCAATCCCTGGACAGGGTGCGTACGGAAGGCAACCGATCGATGTTTCTAACATTGATATCTGTCTGTCTGTCTGTCTCTCTCCCCATCTCTCTCTCCCACTCTCCCTCTCTTTTGCTGTCTCCCCCTTCATCTCTCTGAAATCAATAAACATACCCTCAGGTGAAGATTTAAAAAACAAACGAATGTGCACTGCCTGACCATTCAGTCAGGGGCACTGAGCTCTTTTCCCTTAGATTGTCAAATTTAAAAAAAAAAATTGACAACAGCCATCCAGTGTGAATAAACCAAAATTATACTTTTTTTCTGTTGAATTGGCAAAAATTATAACATTTTTTGTTGTGCCACAGAATTTTTGTAATTAGTGTATGTGTGCCATGAGATGAAAAAGGTTGAAAATCCCTGGTCCAGCGTAACATAAATGGAAGGAAATTTTAAAAGCAGCTTTATAGACAAGTTTGTCAAAACACAGAGACAAACGTGGTGTAGTACGAAGTGCACAGGCTCTGGGGCCAAGTGGACTTGGGTTCGAAGTCCAGCCGTTACTGACTCCGGCGGGTTAGTTACTTCGCCTTTCCCAAGGTCCGTAGTTTCCGTTTTGACCAGAGGGAGGCAGCAATGAGACTGTAATGTAAAATTGCTGTGTGGAGCTGCACGTAACCATAACGCATTCTCCCAGACACAGTTCTAAGTGCTTTCACATAGCAACGTGTTTGATCCTTTCCGGAGTTTACCAATTCGCCTTACTGCCACTGCAGCCAGAACAGGCCCCGTTGTTTTCGGTGCTCATCACGTGGTACTCAAAAATCTTCTTGAGAAAGGGGAAAAAAAGGTATCTATAGAGATTTGCAAAAAGATAGAGGATTACTCCTGTAACCCACCAGGGGGATGATGGTCTACCACATTGACTGGAAGCTTACATTCTGTTTCTGGAACTATTTATATCGGCACATATTAAGAATTTCCCATAGGTCTGATTATCTACTACAGGGACCCGATGACATAGACTATGAATTGCTTTTAGACATTAGTTTATCAAAAATGTCATGTGATTCAGAATTTGAGGGCATCCCACCTACCCATGAAAGCAGTAGCTTTCCATAGACAAACAAAACCTCACTTCTTTTTCCTGTCAGATCATGAAACAGGGTCATTTCATGTGACTGAAAGCAGGACATACAAATATACTTCTTCAGTTTTATTCATTCTACATAATAGAAATCTCTGAACATTTGGAAGTACTCACAGCTTTTAGGTCTCAAAAAAGAAACCAAGGTCCAAAAGGCTAGGTTGCCCCACACGACACACCACGCACCTCCCAGCCAAGTGTGATCATCTCGTCCCTTGTGCGTTGCTCTTGCACTGCCTGCTGGTCCTCCTGTTCTCTCAAGCTCGAAATACGTGAAGGAACTTCAGCAGCATAAGTAAGGTCTCCAGCAGAGGCTTAATAAACACCCATTACGTGAAAGATCTTGTGCTGGGTACTGAGGATATGAAAATTAAGTTCTTGACCTCGGTCACAGAAAACAGACGTTGAAACAGATAGCTGTGATGTAGCTAAGTATTACAATTGAGCTGATTGCTTCTTTTAACTTTTTATTCTATCTACATATTTGAATCCCTTTACTTATTGTAAAATAGTAGTCATGAAGTAAAGCTCAAAAAGCTTTGAAAGTTTTCCATAAATAATATTAGCACAGCTTATGTACATAAACTAAAAAGTGACCTGCATGGATAAGCTGTGACGTGTGTGTGTGCATGTGTGTGTGTGTTAAGGCATTTGTTCCTTGCTGTTTCTACAGAGCAGTCGACAATCTCGTTACTATGAGTCTGTTAAACTGTGAGGACAGCTGTGTGTCCAGCCAGTCTGAGAGTGACTGCTGCGCGGCCATGGCCAGTGCCTGCAGTGCCGCAGCCAAAGACGACAGCGTGAGTGGGAACGCCAGCACAGGGACTCTCTCCAGCTCTTTCATGGAAGAGATCCAGGGCTACGACGTGGAGTTTGACCCGCCCCTGGAGAGCAAGTACGAGTGCCCCATCTGCCTGATGGCCTTACGGGAAGCAGTGCAAACACCCTGCGGCCACAGGTTCTGCAAAGCCTGCATCACCAAATCAATAAGGTACGTGACGGAAGAGAGAACTGTGTCCTATAACAGAATCAGGTGCAGAGAACAGTGCACACAGAACACGGGACAACCGAAGTGAGTAGTCTTACGTGTGAAAAGTGCTCGGGGGGAAAAAGAACACTGGGCAGAAACTTGAGACATCGACATGCTCAGCCTAGTTTCTGCTGTGGTGTGAAGTAATTTCTGTCTCCTGCCCTTCTCTAACCCTAAGATACATAAATAAGAAGTGGATAAGTTCTCTATGTTTGAAGAAAATAATATAAATCTGCCTTAAATGATAGTAAAATATGATCATCTCAACCAAAGAGTGCTGACTTAATTGATAAGTTATTATGACTTCAACCACATTAAAGTCTGTCTATTCCCGGATACATATGGACAACTGTAAAATAGCCAGTATTTTTTTTAAGTACTAATCAATGCCTCTACCTTTATATTTATCCAAAATTCAGTCCCTTCTCACTGCCATCACTGCTTCTACCCTGCTCTGAATCACCACCAGCTCTGTCCCAGGCCTCCCTGATTCTACCCTTGCCTTCTTCCAGAACGTTCTCAATATAGCAGCCCAAGTGAACCTGGTTAAATAAGCAAGGTGATGTTGTCTCAGCTCAGAACATTGCAGCAGGTCATGTAGAAGAAAAAGCCAAAGTGCCCGTTGAGCCCCCTGGGATAGGGGGCTTAATCCGTAAGCTTTCCATAATCCGTTTTCTGACCTCCCCTCTGCTATGCTCTTCTGCCTTCCGCCAGTTCCCTTTGCCGTTCCTGCAGCATGCCAAGCATGCTCCTGCCCTGGGGGTTGGTGTTGGTTGTTCTCTCTGTTTGGAACACCCTGACTTCAGTTAACTGCCCAGCTAACACCTACCTTCTACTCCCTCCACTGTGGCTTAGATCTCACCTCTCATAGGAGCTCTGGCTACTCTCTTCATACCAGAGCATGCCTTCCCCTGTCTCCACACTCCCAATCTGTCTTACCTAAGTGCAAAATAAGCTCCTTGAGAGTAGGGGTGGAGATCTGTTTTACTTCTGGCAATTTCCTGTCTGCTGACACATAGTAAGTGCTCAGTGAATCATGGTTGCTGTAACTGAATGGAGGTACGTGGGATTTCCACAAATGATTCAAGTTCATCTCCCAAGAAATGAAGACATTTTACTATAATTCAGAACTATTAGATGGGACTATTTTAGGTGACTAAGGAGTTTTGTACACAACAAAAAAACATTGGAAGAAGTGGGAGGATTTTATGTTCTTCGATAAATAAGCATCTAGTTTATGCTGCTGAAATCATTTGTAAGTAGGTTAAGCTGGCTACTCCCTATCACCTTTTAAACTGACTTCCTTTCCTGTGTCCTTGTCTGGTTTGGGTGTCAGGGTAATGCAAGTCATAAAATGAGTTTGGAAGTATTCCTTCCTCTTCCACTTTTTGAAAGAGTTTAGGAAGGATGGGCATTTATTCTTCTTTAAATGTTTGGTGGGATTTACCAGTGAAGCCATCTGCTCATGCACTTTTTCCTGTTGGAAGGTTTTTGATTACTGAGGTACTCTCCTCACTAGTAACCACTAATGTTCAGATTTTCTGATTCTTTATGATTCATTCTTAGTAAGTTGTATGCACCATATTATGGATTCTTGATTTTTTTGTAGAGATATACAATATTTTACCAAGTGTCATCATGCCCAGGAATGTGGCTCATCTTTATCAGTTTTTTAATAGCAAGGTGTTCATGAAAGTAATGGACAGTGGTCTGAAAAGGAAGTAAAACCCACAAAAGGAAGTCCGAGGCTTATTTTTTCTCTCTCCCTCTCAGCTGGAAGTAACCACCACTGTGACTCTAATGTTCTTGAAGGAATGGCTTAGAAATGTCTCACCCAAATAGTCCTGTGTGAAATTAAAGCACATGTTAATCTACTTCCGTTTGCTCTGGATAATGGTTTCCAGTTTGCTGTACAAGTTTCTTTTCTCTAAGTGACATCTGTCACTTAGGTTTTGGGTGTATATTTCAATAAATTTGTTTATAGTTTTCCATGCTTCTTATAAAACATTTGACAGAGTACTGACCACACCAGCCCGAGAGAAGCCCCATTCGAGACTGGCCGTGCCTCTCACCTCTGTCGGTTCTAAGGCATTTGCCCGCAGACCCCATTTCCCGCGCCTTTGTGCCTACCAGGCAATAGCACTGCTGATTGGCTAGTGCTGGCTCCCACACAGGGGTGCTCAGCGGGTGTTCGCATGTCTGATTGGTGCTTCTGTGGCCAACCCGACCTGCCACGGTTTGAGAGTGAAGATTGAGACATCCCAAAAAGTTAAAGGGAGGTGAACAGACATCCAAACTTCCCGAGGATGGTCTTCCTCATCATAAGATGAAATAACCAAGCCACTAGGAAAGCAGGAAATAGAGGTCCTTTAACCCCTGCAAAATTATACCCTAGTCATAAAAGTGAAGGAAAACTTGTTCATGAGGCAGAATGTTATCATGACCGTTCAGAGTAAACCTTAAAATGTGTGCTGGTAGGGGTACTGCTGGCTGGGTTAATTTCTGCTCACATGTAGGGAGCACACTGTAGACTTGTCGCTGGTGTTGCGAGCAGCATGTGTAGTTCCTCTCACTAGCATGTTGTACAGCTGGTGCACGCTCCCTTACCTTTTACTTCATTTTACAACAATCAGAATTTGACCTTACGCAGTTAATTTTTCTCATTTTTTGGTTGAGATCTGTCCCACAATCTAAAATCCCATCATTTCTTCTAGGTAACCAATGTGGTACCAGTTGTATTCATTGTATGAAAGAACAGCTCCTGAACTGCCCACAAAAGGACAGGGGTTCCCCCCGCCCCCGGAATATTGTGCAATACAGTGTGTTAAATGATTTTTCCATAGGAAATAACAAATAGAGAATTTATACACAGTGAATTAAAGTTGTTTGAACTTTTTCATGTTAATATTTGTTTAAATCTACTAAATGTATGTGCCTTACTTGTTTCTCTTAGGGATGCAGGTCACAAGTGTCCAGTTGATAATGAAATACTCCTGGAAACTCAACTGTTCCCTGACAATTTTGCAAAACGGGAGATTCTTTCTCTGACGGTGAAGTGTCCAAATGCAGGTTGTTTGCACAAGATGGAACTGAGACATCTTGAGGTATTAAAGTCCTTTTCTAGCCATTAGCATATAGATGAGGCAGTTGCTAGAGAACCCAGACTTTGCTGTGTTTGTCCGTGTACTGCCAGTGCCCGGCAGGCAGCAGCCCTTTCATCACTGGATAGATACATAAGTAGAAACCATAAATTTCTTATCTCAGCTACTCTGGCTTTGCCAAATGATGATAAAGAAATCAGTATTCTTCAAATTTGGGAGGAAAACATTATTTTGCTATAAAATTGAAGAACATTTTATATGTAGATGTCATGTATTAATCCCATAACTTCATTTCTCTTGTTTGGGAAAAAACAGCAAGGGTCATGTAGCCACGGTCTTACCACCCTCATTGTGCGGTTTTCTCTTTTCCTAAACGGTGCATTTCATTATGAACTAAGTGAAGTCCTAAAACCTGAGGTTCACTGAAGCAGTCAGGTAAAAGGATTTCCTTTTAAATTAAATAAATTTGTCTTTAGCTTAGTGGTTTTATGAGAAATTAAATACTATTTATGATCTAGTCGAAAAATTTTAAAACATATTTGCAAATTGCCCCACTTACTTAGCCCCTTGTGAAGGAGTGAGTGTTTGGAGAGAGAATGGTGTATATATACTCAGAAGAGATTATGCTTAGGAGATGCCTTAAGGATTGGCAGATACTAATTGATTATTTCTTCCTTATTATAGGATCATCAAGCACATTGTGAGTTTGCTCTTATGAATTGTCCCCAATGCCACCGTCCCTTCCAAAAGTGCCACCTTAATATTCACATTCTCCAGGAGTGTCCAAGGAGACAGGTTTCATGTATAAACTGTGCTGTGTCGATGGCATTTGAAGATAAAGAGGCATGTACTAACTTGGATTTGTTAATTTCACTACTTAAATTTTGTTTTTATTGATTTTAGAGAGAGAAGAAGGAGGGGACAGAGAGAGAGAGATCAGTTTGTTGTTCCACCTATTTATGCTTTCATTGGTTGACAGTGTGCTCTGACTGGGGATTGAACCCACAACCTTGGCATATCAGGACAACGCTCTAACCAGCTTAGCTACCTGGCCAAGGGCCTCAAATTATTTTTTTTATGTACATTTGAGGGGTGTATGCCATAGATGAGGATGTTACTCCAATTCTGAGTCTATATTACCAGTTGTGGGACGATTGATTTTTTAAGAAACAAAGTTCATCAAACTATTTTAGTAGATAAGTGTAAGATTCACATTTGTCTATCTTTCTTAGAAAACACTGTTTTCTAAGAAACAGTGCTACCTAACACTGTAGTAGATCTGCAGATAACCACGCCTCCCAGGAAAGACATGTGCTGATCTACTTTCCTATGAGACACTTTAATGGCCAGTCTGGGAGCAGAGACAAGCAAGCGGGATGATTACTGAATCAGACATGTGCTCTACTCTTTGAAAAAGAGACGGGGTCGTTAAAACTTTCATGGAGAATAAATTACATCCCATAGCGTGTGGTTTTTTGGTGCTGATTCACTGAGCTTTTACATATAATAAATTCACTCTTCTGTAAGTATGTTACACATCAATTAGAACATTTATCTTTAAAAGGACACTTCAGAGCACTGGACAACATCGTGCTGACAGAGCGGTGTTTTCACTCAGAAACTGAGATGTAAGCAGGTTAATAACTTTACGTATTGTATGAATATAAGTAATTTTATATTAATGTTGTAATGGTAAAGCCAGCACTCAGATCCTAGCGCCAGATACTTAGTCTGTGTCCTCTTCATTAAAACAACCTACATATAACTTACATTCTTTTAGAGCCATTAAGATACTTCCTTAAATTTTATTTCTTATCAGTTTATTTGGTAATTTTTCCTCCATTTTAAGAAATCAAGCATATTATACTCATGAAGCTGATGAAATACTCAAAACAAGTCAGCTAACTTGCTATAAATGGGGAGAAGTCTGAGGCATAATTAGAACAAATCGATGTCTTCCTGAACTTAAGTAAAGTAAATGGACTTAACCTGAACGGTTCATTATTTCTTAAATTCATCGTATTTTAGACAACAAGGCTTACCCTTCCGGGCCTTTGAGAACCTGGGCACCAGAGCCTCCTGCCCTAATACTGCTTCTGTTCTTCAACCTTCCTGCTAGGAGTTTCGTTTCAATCATCAGGATGTTGCTGGGAGTGTTTGGAGGGATGCCTGTGGAGAATGATTGTGTTGGTAAATGGTGCCCTAAACTAGTCACAAGTGCTCTGCCTCAGGTTAAAAGAAGTGACTTACAAGATGTTTTTACATATTGCTGTATTCTTTTAAAGAGCTGAAACACGAGACGTTTTTGATCACTGTATTGGCAAAGGGAGACAAAATATCTTTTATATATTATTCTCCTTTTTTTTCACACACTGATGTCCTCAATTTGTTTATAGTGAAAAACTGACTTTTATAAAAATAGATTGTTTCTACTTTTTCAGATTTTCTCATGTTTTTCTTTTATTTCTCTAATAAAATTCAGATCCATGACCAGAACTGTCCTTTGGCCAATGTCGTCTGTGAATACTGCAATACCATGCTCATCAGAGAACAGGTATAATGATTCTCTTTCATAAGCTAGTATTTTTGTTAATAGATTGAAGAAGTGAGTTAGGTTTTTAATTAAATCTGTAAGGCAGAAGGAATACAAGTCGAAGAAGTGTCAGAACTATGTGAACATGTATCATAAATTAATATAATGCATACTTTCAGAAAGAACAAAATACTTAGACCTCTCTAAGTATTTAAAGTCATTAACTTAATACCCATATTTATGTATATTTATAAAATTTCTAGACAAAACCAGGTAATTTTAAGATACAAATAATCAAAATCCCCAGTTAAAGAAAAAAACACCTTAAGAAACACATACTAACATGCTGTGAAATAAGGATCTTGGGTACCCAGAGACTAGCTGAAAGGACGGCGAGAAGGACCGTCTGCTCAGCAGCAGAGCTGCATTTGTCCCCGCTGCCCTGAGACATGTGGAGCGGAGCCTCCAGGACCAGGACCGGCAGCCCTCTGTCCAGCGGTCCTGAGGGTGGGCCATGGGTGGGCAGCAGCAAGTATAGTAGAAACTGCATTCACGTTATTACTAGAGATAGGAAAACGGTTTGATTGCTCTCTTCTGACATTTGGGGGATTTACCCCCAAGATTTGAATATTAGTCACTATTTGTACACCCATGAAATCTGCAAACCCAGAGAGCATCATTGATCACCTTACTAACTAGAGGCATGCAAAACCTGTCACTCGACTAAACTTTTCCATTGGTCTTAACAGAGTCCTCTAGTTTTGGGGGTTTTTTTTCCAAAAAAGCCTTAATTTGAAGGTGTTAAACTTTTTTTGCTTGTGAAGTCTCACCTCCCTGGTTGTTCTTTTTGCTCTGTTGTACTATTTAAAGGAAACCACACATCTAAAACCCAATAGAAATAAAACTTAGTGTAGGAAACAATCCTAGGTTGAGTCAGAAAACCTAGGTTCGGACCCTGGTTGTGCCAGTGGCTTGCCCGCTTGGTCTCTGGCAAGACAGTGGACATTGTAGATAAGGGCCCAGCCTGCCAGCCCCCGACTGCTGTTATAAGTAAGTTGTGTTGGAACGGCTCCGTGCCCGGGTGTCTGTCTGTAGTATATGGCGGGTTTTCTGCCACAGTGGTAGAGTCGCGTCCTCGGGACAGGGCCCACAGGGACTACGAAGCTGAAAATACTTACTATCTGACCCTTTGCCAAAAAATTGCTGACTAGTCTAGATTATGCAAAGTTGAGGGGTTGGGTTAAATGGTCTCTGGTGTTTCTGCTTAAAACATCTATGACTACAGCTAACCTAAATTTCTAAGGGGAATTTGATACTAGTTTCAAAGAATATGTTTCTCTACAGTGGATCTTACCTTAAAGACTGTTTTAGAGCCCCCATACCAAGAGCTGAGACATTTCTTCAGAACTTTTGTTAATGTGATTTAGGATGCCTCCTGCCCTCTGAGCCTCTCCCCTCTGTAGCCAGAACGTGCCCATGTTAACAAAAGCTAAGGGGGTTTGTGAAAGGCGGTCACGAGGCAGGTGCTGGGTGTGCTCCGTGGCTTTAACGTGTACAATTGACGGGCGCCTGTGGAGTGAATGGCCTGGACAGTCCACACAGTGAGAGTCCTGCTTAGGTTTGCAGTGGAGGGTGACATCGGAAGGTGCTTTTCCTTCAAAATGCCACTAGAGGGTTCCAGTTTCCAGCCACAGGAACAAATTCATGTTCTTGAAATAAATTTTGAGTGACTTCAGGGATGATATGAGATACTGACATTTTCGACTTTTGGAAGTATTTTTTTTTAATCTTTTTGGGCTACCTGGTGTCTGTTGCAACTATCGGACTCCGCTGTTGTGATGCTGCCGTAGATAATACATGATTTTGTTTCAGTGGGACACACACCTTTATTTCAAGTGTGAGCTCATCGAACTAGAACATGATATACAGAGAAAAGCATTTTTCAACCTTTGTTCTGGTTTTCAGATGCCTAATCATTTTGATCTAGACTGTCCCACAGCCCCAATTCCGTGCACATTCAGTACTTTTGGTTGCAATGAAAAGGTAAGTAAGGTGTTTATTTCTTTTCATGCTTGAGTATAGATAAAGAAAATTCAGTTACATAGTGCAGTGGAGAATACCAGTGGGGATGGAGGGGCTGACGTGCATTGTCTATAGTGTTAGCTCCAAGGAGAAATTGCAGCCCAGAATATTGATTTGGGGAAGTAGGTGATGATGGATGGCAGGTGTAGGACTGAGATCACATGAAGTGCATGTGTACAAGCAGGGGAAGTGGGCCAGGAAACAAGCTGTAGGGGACAGTCTTCGAATCTGAGGACCCAGGCAAGGAGAAGGTGTTGTTGTAGTCGCCAAAATTAGCTTCAAGACTAGTGAGCACTTGTGCCAAATGTCTCAGCTAGATCATTATTTATTAAAAGTCATTCTTTCTGGAGAATACATGTATACTTTTGCGTTTCCATTATGTTTTTTATCTGACTTTTATACAATAAGCATGCATTTAATAATTTTATAAAATAGAAGGAGCAAGGAAATGTATCAAAATGTTAGTAATTAAGTGAGATAATTGGTAACTTTATTATCTATAATTTTTTATTTTTTATAATATACATAAATTATTATTTTTTTAAAGATTTTATTTATTTATCTTTAGAGAGGAAGGGAAGGAGAGAAGGAGAGAAATATCAATGTATGGTTGCATCTCATGAGTCCCCTGCTGGGAACTGGCCTGCAACCCAGGCATGTGCCCTGACTGGGTGATATACATAAATTATTCTTATTTAAAAAATTGTTATATCAAGGATATTTTTTTCAGCCCTGGCTGGTGTGGCTCAGTGGACTGAGCTTCAGCCTGCAAACTGAAAGTTCACCAGTTCGATTACTGGTCAGGGCAAATGCCTGGGTAGTGAGCCAGGTCTCAAGTTGAGGGTGTACAAGAGGCAACCAATTGATGTTTCTTTGAACAATTGTATTTCTCCCTCCCTCTCCTTCTCTATAAATATAAAAATAAATGTAAAAAATAAATTTATTTAAAAAAATCTGAAATATTTATTTTAAAATATTAAAAGAATATTTTTTCACATAATAATTACAGTGTTCTTGATGGCCTGCAAAGACTACGAAGACAGGAAAGATCATTACATTTTGAAGGAAAGTGTTAGGGGGAGAGAAGGTGGGAAGATAAAGAAGGATGGGAGTAACTGAGCAGCACCTCTGAGGTGTTCAAAGGGGTGGGTGCCATTTAAGAGGCCAGGTGGAGCATTAACCTTGGATGAGAAGAGAGTCATCTCTGAGTCAGAAGAAAAGGATGGGATCCTGATACATTTGAAAGTGGGAGGGAGGTTCGTCTGAGTAAAAGGGGAGCATACTCAACAGATAGCCTCATTTTTCCTGCAAATTAGGAGACAAGACAATCTCTTTGGATGGAGAATCGGGTGGAGACAAGGTTGTAGGGGATTGAGGGAAACGGTAACACTACTCGAAAACCTTTCCTTTGGCATGGCTAGGCCCCTTTCCTCATCCTCACAGTCCCTATTCCCAGCCTAAAGCCTGTGCTTGGTTTTTAGATGCAGAGGATTCACTTGGCACGCCACCTACAGGAGAATACTCAGTCACACATGAGAATGTTGGCCCAGGCTGTTCAGAGTTTAAACCTCGCTGTGGCTCCCCGGCCTCAGCGTGACGTGCTCCTGTATGAGTCTTCCTCTCTGCCCCGGGCCTCCTCTGGGTGTCACCCAGAGGTCCAGAATTTCCAAGAAACCATTCAACAATTAGAGAGTCGCCTTGTAAGACAAGATCATCAAATCCGGGAGCTGACTGCGAAGATGGAAACTCAGAGCATATATGTAAGTGAGCTCAAACGAACTATTCGAACCCTTGAGGACAAAGTTGCTGAAATAGAAGCACAGCAGTGCAATGGGATTTACATCTGGAAGATCGGTAACTTCGGGATGCACTTGAAATCTCAAGAAGAGGAGAAACCTGTTGTCATTCATAGCCCTGGATTCTACACGGGCAAACCTGGCTACAAACTCTGCATGCGCCTGCACCTTCAGTTGCCCACGGCTCAGCGCTGTGCGAACTACATATCCCTCTTTGTCCACACAATGCAAGGAGAGTATGACAGCCACCTCCCCTGGCCTTTCCAGGGTACAATACGCCTCACAATTCTTGATCAGTCTGAAGCACCTATAAGGCAAAACCATGAGGAGATAATGGATGCTAAACCAGAGCTGCTTGCCTTCCAGAGGCCCACAATCCCACGGAACCCAAAAGGTTTTGGCTATGTGACTTTTATGCATCTGGAAGCCCTAAGACAAAGAACCTTCATTAAGGATGATACTTTACTGGTACGCTGTGAGGTCACTACTCGTTTTGACATGGGTAGCCTCCGAAGGGAGGGCTTTCAGCCACGGAGTAGTGACGCAGGCGTATAGCATCCGCTCCTTTGGTTTATTGTTTGTTTGTTTTTTTTTCTGGAGAAAGCAGTGCCTTTCCTTGCCCTGCCCTCAATAACAATGTCTAAACAGACAAACAAACAGTGGAAAGATGGAATCCCACCAGTGAATGTGGTGAGACAGGTCGCTTGCCACTTTTTCCGTCATAAATACCTACAGCAGCTTTCCCTCAGCAGTCTGCACGTTCCGTGCTTCTTAACGTTGTTAAAACCGAAGTGCCTGTGGCACAGTGCAGCAGCTCTCTGTCAGTTAGTATACCTCTTTGTCGTGCTCTTGTGGGCTTTTGCTCCAGAATGTTCTGTCAGAAGCCCTGGGTTAGAGTAGCAGAGCTCAAACCTTTTATAATAATGTTCCTTAAAACTTCAGCTTATTTTTGTAGTATGTATGTAATATATTAAACTTGACAATCACTACCGCCTCGTGCTGTTGCCAGCAAGAAGAGTTACCACTATAAAGTTGAGTTCTCATTTTATTTAACCTCACATTCAGAGGATTTGAACCTTAATCCTTGGAAAGCTTAAGTTCTCATTCACCCCATTTCCCTCCCTCCCTTCCCTGCCCCGGGGTGTTACTAAGGATACTCAGGGACTAGTTTAAACCCTAAATACAACCTTACTTATTCAGTGTAAACGTGTTGTCTGTTGAATAATTCCTGTTCAGGTGTTTCATTCTACCTTGCTTACATGTTCCTTTGAGGCTACAACGTAGCATCTTCAGAGTTTAGAATGTGGACAGTCACATGGGTACCTACTGCTCAGTGTCACGCTATTGTATAACCCCTTTTTGTCTATTCAATGCAGAGCAAACTACATGGCCCTGCTTATGTTCTCTGATGCCTAATACTTGTAGGACGAGGAGATGCGTACACATAATTACCAACGTGGAAATTAAAGGGGCTCAACTAGCCCTCTGATTCAAGCCACAGATTGTCAGCTCCTTTGAACACCCTCTGGTTTCATTCAGTTAAGTGGAACAAATTGATTTTCTAAAAGCAAAATTTCTTAATGTTTGGGAGATCAGGGTGGTACCTGAGGCTCAGCAGACTAGGGTTGGAAGTCACAGCGGTTGTATCAGGACTTAGCTTGAGCAATTGCTTCAGTTCGGCAGTTCATGCCTGAGGGGGTCGTATGGAATGTATTGAAGTGACTACATGTTCCTAATAGGGAGAGGTGGTTTCTGGGCCATCATATATTTGTTAACGGCCTATAGGTATTCAATGTTATGGTGAAATCTAGCTCTCGGGGTGCCCCGAACTAGTATGGGCTCTTACCAAGAATCTAAGCTTCGGGAACCTTGCCACGATGTGGTTTGAGATTCTCCCAGGGATCTCCGTCATGG
Source organism: Sturnira hondurensis (assembly GCF_014824575.4). NCBI lineage: Eukaryota > Metazoa > Chordata > Mammalia > Chiroptera > Phyllostomidae > Sturnira > Sturnira hondurensis. The sequence continues at coordinate 12,906,814 of NW_028075269.1, read as the reverse complement.
GCACACGCTTCCCCATCCCCGGGGCTGCCACTCTCCGAGGGTCCGCTCACAGGGCGAGGAAAGGGTTGCCTGTTATGCGCAGCAGTGGACTTGGCTGGAAAGAGATGGGCTTGTCCCTAGAGTTAATCGTTACTGTGTGTCAGAGGGTTTAGAAAATACTGATTGAGGAAGCATTTTCCTGATTGATGAAAAATAACCCAGTTATGCTCATCCACCCCTGCTAGAAGGTTATGCAGTGTGTTACATAGCATGAAGCGTATTATGTAGTGGGTAATAAATTTGGTTTTTTAAAAAGAATCTAAGAGGACCCATACACTGTGCTGTTCACACAAGGTTGTTTCAAGTTGTGTGGTGATGAGAGATGGCACTGTGTCTCCAGAGAAGCCAGACTGTAGCCCCCTGACCAGTGTTAAAGATCAGCCTCAGAAAACAAGAGTCATGTGATTTCACTCATATGCAGGATATAGAACTGGAAGTCATAGATACAGACAACAGTGTGGTGGGTTCCAGAGGCAATGAGGGGCCGAGGGAGTAGTTAAGGGGACAAACATGGTGACAGAAGATGACCTGACTTTGGCGGGCGTACAATGCAGTATACACATTATGAACCATAGAAATGTACACTTGAAAACTATATCATTATATTAATGAATGTCACCCAAATAAATTTAATACAAATTTTTTAGAAAGAAAAGATCAGCCTTAATATTAAGAGGAAGCCAAGAGACTTCATGGAGAAGAATGGTTTCAGTTCTAGGCAGACCCAACCTAGAAAGGTTACTATGACCTTTCCCTTATCTGTCTGCCTTCCTTCCCCAGCCCACGTTCAGGCCTCTGCTCTGGTGGGTTTCTCTTTGGAGTGAAAAGGCCCCACCGAGTCCTCAGTTCCTCTGGCCGGCAGTTTCTGCCTGCTCTCTGACCAGCCCCCAGAAGCACCGCACCGCGGCGCCACCGTCTGGGAGATCGTGTGTCAGTGAAGAAAGTTTTCCAGTTCCATTTAAACCATGAGCAGTAGTTATTTTTGTTGCCCCGAAGAAAGCCGGAAGGAAATAGACTATTTTTGATGACTTATTTTCTGTGTGCTTTCTTGTAGGTTGTATTTACATTTTCTATTTTTAAAAAGCGTACTTTTATCAGAGCAAAAAATTAAGAGTTGCCACAAAATACTCAACCCCATCAAAAAAGGAAATGATATTTAAAAGCTTCCTGGTCTGGTTAAATTTCTATTAAAAGCATGGCTGTGTATTAGGTACTGAGGAGTCATTTCCTGCTTGGTTTTGGTTTTGGTTTTTGTTTTTCCTACTCAGGAATGATAGTCCAAACAACACCAGCTTTTTGTGTGACTTCAGGTTTCCTATTTGTAAGATAAGCAGTTAGATTAGATGTTTCTACGGTCCACTCCAACCATGACATTCTGCTCTAAGAAACTGAGTTCTTACTAGCAACGTGTTGACAATACTTAGAAAAGGATTTAGCCAGTAGAAAATGGCTTTATTTTCTGCTGACATAACACTTGACTTCAACTTAGTGTCTGTCATCTGGGTCTCAATAAGCAATTTTTGTTAACCCTCAACGTTTGGCATTTTGTAATAAACCAGCACTTACTTTACACTAGTCATTCATTGTCAATAGCAGGTAAAAGTCATGGCCACACCGTCATTGCAAATAGAAGCATTTGTTATGACTTCTCCTCCCAATCAGGTCTTTCCTGGAGAGCTGGCCTGTTTCTCCTATCTCCTCCTGCCCGGCCCTCTGAAACCAGCTCAGTTGGCCTACGAGTATTTAGGCCATGTATTTATGTTTTATCAACCTTTTAACTTAACTTTTGACATCATCTGTGGACATGGCTAACTTGAAAATCAGTTGTTTCCTTGTTTCTCAGACATAGCCGACCCAATGTTGAATGCAACTTGCCTCAAGACGCATTTTTCTATTGGAGAACAAGTCGGGCTGTCGATTTTGTAGTTCGGGAGTTTCTACTGTCCTGGCTGTGGGGCAGTGACAGCTTCTGGCTGTTGTGTACACAGCGGTCTTCGACGTCGTGGCACAGGCATTTTTAGTACATGCACACCTGACGGTTCAGTCAGGGGCACTGACCTTTTCCCCCCTAGATTGTCAAATTAAAAAATGAAGCCAGCCAGCACAATAGCCGTCCAGTGTGAATGAATCAAAATTGTATCTGTTTTGTGGTCAGATCAGCAAAAAAATATATATCAGGTTTTTGGTGGCCACAGAACTTCAGTGAGTAGACTGTGTGTGCCCTGGGATGGAAAGGGTTGAAAACCGCTGCTGTAACATGATGCAACTTTTGTTTTGGAGACTAAACGTGGAAGAGAAAAGCAGTGAAATAGAATGAAAGGTGAAGTGTTTCCCCTGAATGATGCACTAATACGGAGATACTGGTCTCTAGCAATCAGTTTTGTAGTAGGTATAAAGATGTAAAACTGTCCTCCACTACTGTGTATGCCCGTAAGTTTAGCAACTCAGCATGTTTGTGAACTACACACTCAATTAGGATACCTTCTCAGGGAAGAGCGGTTGCTTGTCATTCCTTTATCCAGAGAATCCTCCAATCCCTGATGAGCAGGCCATTTTTAACTGTTTGAGATTTCCCTAACTTAGGACTTTGAAGTACTTTCCCCTTGTTCAGTTACTGCTGCTCTTGGCTTGCCTCAAATCCCACTCAGATGTTTAGTAATGAACATTTGGTGACAATACTGGTTACAGCTGACCAACTCCTGAGAGTTCAGCGTGTCGGTTTTAGGCCGTAAGGCATAGATGGCATCTTTTGTGCCGCCCCCGCCCATAGCACTTTACTATGAAATTTCTCAAACATGCAGAAATGTTGAGAGAATTGTACAGTGATCGTCCCTCCGCAAATGACCTTTTCTTATGTCATCTAACATGTTACTTTTACTGCCCCTTCTTGCAGCTACTGAGCTCTCTGAGCTAGGAGCTCTCTCTTAAATAAACACCTCACGGCCAAGGCGACTGAACAGCCTCAGTGGGACTGTCTTGCCCTCTCTGGGGAACGTGATATGTGCGTGTAGGTGGAAACTGTAGTCCACGTATCAAGCTAGTTTCAAACTTGTAAATCTGTTATGCTGAATTTTAATCTTATTTATTTTGCCTGAAAGGATGTTTTTTTAGTAATGGATTTATCTGAAAGTCATGATCAGTGGTACGCAATATTCTAATGTCCTTTTCATGCTTGATAAACTATCCGATTCCTGTGGTGAGAATGTATTTGGGCTCCGTTGTGCTTATACAAGGTTCCAGGATTATGTTCCCAGAGGATAGGAGGCTGTGTAATTTAGCATAGAAACCATCAAATTAGGAGCTAAGCTGTAGGTTTTGCTCCTGACTGAACATGGGCAAATCAGTTCTTTTTGTCTTTGTGTCCATTTACCTGTAAAGTAGGGGCCAAAATTTGAAGTTTAGATATCACTAAGTAATGGGTGACAGTAATGTGTGGACCTATTAAGAAAGACACTTCACAAGTCCAGGGAGCCTCGTACAATTTTACAACTGTGACAAGCTATGGAATGAAATCTGACTTTTGGAAAATCAAAGCATATGGTGGAAGAGTTTTATCAAAACACCTGCCGTTGCTCAGAACTGAATTATCACCACAGAGTTTGTGAGTGGTTTTCCCAGGCCATCTGGACTCTGAAAGCAGTGTGTCGAGAAAGGGCGTGGGGAGGACGTGTGGCAGGAGGGGGCGCTGCACGCACACAGACTGAAAGGCGGTGTTCCCTTTAAGAGAGGTAGTGTGGAAGGGGTGGAGAGCGTCAAGGAATTACCCAGACTTACTGCCGCACCCCTGGGGCTCCCCCCACCGTCCCCACAGAAAACAAGCCCGTCCTGCCTGCCTGGCTTAGCCGCTGACGGTCTCCATCAGGGCCCTGCACCCAGAGAGCCCAGGGTGGGCGGAGGGGAAGCAGGGTCTCCGCACTCTGTTTAGTGGCTCTGTGACCTGCTCTTTCTGAATCTGGGTTGTGAATGTGGAGTCACATGGATCTCACAGGCGCACGGAGTTTCTGCTTCAGATCACATCTTAGTAGTGGTTGCAAGGATGTGCCCAAAGCTGTTCCTTGAATGGCATCTTACAGAATAAGAAGGAAAACAAGTGCCCGACTGACATGCCTAATTCTTCTGTTGATTGTTGATACTCTTTCCAGCCTGTATAATGCACTCATATCGCTACCCCAGAAGTACTCTGAATCAAAATGAAATATGTATATATTGAAAATACGTGCTTTTCCAGATACTTTTAATAAAATAACTAGACCGCTTTGATTTCTGCTTTATCTTTGTTCTATTTCGGGGACTGTAACTCTATAGTGGGAGGGAAGAATGATTCCAGGCACTCATTCTCACTCAAAATAAACAATATCTAGGTCCTTCAAGAAATGGTGAGTGGGGATTCATTCTCATCTGTGGCCTAAACTGTGGTTCTTGCCCTCAGGCCACTGAGAATGCATTTTGCAAAACAGAAGGAGGCCCCGAGAGGGGACACCCCAGCAGGTAAACAGAAAGTGTGAAACCAGGCAGACAGCAGCATGAACTTCCAACCAGTAAACGAGAGCCTCAGCTCCCCAGTTCCAGGCTCGGCTGCCTCTCAGCCACCTGCCCAGGCGAGTTCTTACAAGGCTGCTGCCTCCATTGCAGGGCGGTCAAAACCACTGGGAAGCTTTCTAGGCGTCAACGCCTGTCTCTTCACAAAGAGACCGTTACCCTGAACGGGGGGGAAGCGCTGGTAAGACATGTCAATGCTTTACAAAACTCAACTTTTTTCATTAAAGTTTCAAAAGTGAAATACAAGTATTAATCCCCGAATAAGCCATAACTTTTTAAAAACATTCCACCTCTATTTTAGGGTGGCTTCTTGACACTTCTGATTCATTCTTGTGAATGTCTGTTACACCGCTGACAGATCTTTTTTTGGTCATGCTTTTAAAATTAATCTTTGTACAGCCCTGGTTGGGGTGGCTCAGTGGATTGAGTGCCAGGCAGCCTGTGAACCAGAAGGTCAATGGTTCGATTCCCAGTCAGGGCACATGCCTGGGTTGCTGGCCAGGTCCCCAACTGGGGACATGTAAGAGGCAACCAATATGTCTCTCACACATTGATGTTTCTCTCCCTCTCTTTCTCCGTCCCTTCCCGTCTCTCTAAAATAAATAAAATTTCCAAAAAACATTCTGGACTATCAAGCTTCGATAAATTAAAAACAAAAGATTTCATTAACTCTTATTGAAGGAACCACCAGGCAGATAACATAACCCATTCAAAGAGAACGCAAAGCAGAATATTTAAATACATGTCCAAATGGAGGCAAGACTTAGCTTCTTCCTCGTTGGGGGAGAGAAATCAAGGTGTGTAGAAACAAGAATGATACTGCCTCGCTCTCCGTCACCTGCAGGACAGAGCTGTGAAGGAGCTTCCTCGGCATCGGAATCCCATCCCCCGAAGGGTGTGCTCCGGACTAGACAGGGCCAAGCATCCCGTCAAAGCGCAACGTTGGCCTGCGCCCTGCACTGCCGGTAGTTCAGTATAATGTGTGAGTGACAAAACAGCACGTCTGTGGCGCCCGTGCCTGCCTGGCACGGGGCCACTCTGTCAGTGGGGATGAGAGGACAGCCTGTTCTAGCTCCTCCAAAACTCTAAACGAAGACGGGTGCCAGGAGGGCCAACCCAGCCTGAGGACCAGGTGGCAGCAGGGGGCAGCAAAGCTCCATCCCTGAAGGGGGCAGCCCTCAGAGAGCCATGTGGGAACAGGGTTAACTGGAGTCCTCGGCCTTTTGAATCCACAAAACTTCCTGAGCTGGTGGGCGAAACGTTGTCATTTAAGCATGTTTCTTGGAAGAGCATCTTGGGTTTGTTTGTTTGTTTTTGCTTTAAATCTGATCAAAGCCGTAAGACACTTTCCCCAGACACTGGAAATTCCATGCCCCCACTGTCAGTCACACGTTGATTGCCAAATTAGCTTCAAATTGGAAACACCTGAGGAATGATTAGGTCAACCCATGCAAAACTACCATTTTTATAACATTAGAAAGAGGAATATCAGTGATTTCAACCTACATATACACATTCCTGGGTGCCCCTCTCCCCTTCCCAGTCCTTTTCAGCCAATCGGTGGGTGAACATATGAGATCAACTGCTTTTGCCAAAATGGAGTTTAAGAAAATGGACTGTTGAACGGTAGTTCATCCCAAGGCATCAACGTTTAACCCGCTTTGCCTCTGCCCAGGCTGAGCAGTGAGAACCAAGTCGGCTCAGGACCGGCACCCCCAGGCAGTTCACTGCAGGGCTTTCCCAAGGTGTCTGGTCTGAGGACCACAGCCTCAGCGTCTCCTGGGCTGCCTACTGAAACGCATGTCATTAGGCCTCATGCCAAGCTCAGGGCTTTTGACTTCCTGAGGGGTAGGCTGGGGAGTCTGAATCCTAAATGGACACCCCAGGTGACTCTTCTGCAAAAGAGAGTAAGTCGTCACAGCACTGAAGCTGTCCTACTGCCGGCACATGGTGAGATGGCCGGGCTCTTTGGAAAAGACAGTAACGCAGGGGGAAGAGGAGGCAGCAGGAAAAGAGGAAGGCCAACCAGGAAAGGGACGGACTCCATAAAACAAGCCACGGGCATGAGTCTACAGAGGCCGAGCAGGGCTGCGGAGGACAGGACACTGTGGACGTCACTCACAGAGGCATCGAGAGTTAGAGGTGACCCAACACACAGTCACAGAAGAAGGGCTGAGGAAGTACCGTCTGAGGTCTGTCAACTAAGTCTAATTGTGAAAATGGTAAAATCGTCGCTCTCACTCAAATAGAGAACAGACATGTGTCATGGGTTTTATTCAGCTCATTAATTTATAATGGAACCATTAGATGGTAAAGCTGATTCCAAGAGCATTTAAGGAAAAAGAGTCTATGTGATTCACCAGCATTTTCAAAACAAGAGAGAATGTTAAGATTGCTTGGTTACAGAAGAAACTGGTCAATGTCCTGTAGGCTAATAAAATTATAACCTGTGGGATAATCTTTCCTATCAGATAGAAAAATACAAATTAATGTGTAATCTCACAGTATCTGAGCTATATTCAAATAATAAGTAGCAGGACAAAACACAGACACATTCTCCCGGGAAATTAAATCATCCTTCAATATGCCGCTTAACTTTCTGCCTTATTTCCAAATTTTAAATAACTCTTTTTGGCAGAGAGCGAAAGCTGCACACAGAATGTGTTTATGATACCTCTGCATGAGAACATTCAGGCTGGAGCAGATACAGTCAAAACCAAGAACCAGTTAATTCAGAGGGTGGAGAAAACGGACTGAGATTCAGGATTCACGTGTATCCCCCTTGGATTTGTGTCGGACACTAGCGATAATCGCTTCCTCCTGCCTTTGAAGTAAGTGATCGGCCACCTTTGTAAATATCTGGCTCACAAACTAGTCCTTCCCTAACAATCTCCCTTTGAAGTTTATCTGAAAGGTTGCTAAGATTTTCAACCTTGTTCCTTTGTTTTTAATCTAAAAATTCAGGCATTTCAGTTGTTCAAACATCAGAAATATCCTCTGATTTGGATGAAACAATTGTCCACGTGGGGGAATTAAGCTTTGCCATCAAGAAACACATATTTAAATAGAAAAACCAATCTCAATATTTTTTTCAGAACTCATTTTTTTAGAGAAGTAGTTTAGAATGAATATCTCTGCTGTGAATGAAGGGCCTAAGTTCATCAACTCTTCATTTCACTTCAGTTTCTTCTACTAATTTAAAGTAAAATTAAACTCTAGTAACCTTTGTACAGTAATCTTTCCATGTTATTTCTAGGTGAGATTACAGATAATTGCTTCCTTCTTTATACTTTTCTGTATATTTCTTTTTTGAAAACTATGAACATGTCTTTTTTATTAACTTAATTTTTAAAAACTCACTGTGATCAAAAATACCAACTTTAAGTTACTGATAATAGCACCTACCATTTATTAGCTCTTTGCATCTTGAAAAATAATTTTTCTTGTAAAATAATTTTATTGAGGTAGTTTTCTATGTGATAAAGTCAACCAATTTCAAGATATTTGTATACCCATATTCATGAAGATATTATTCATGATAACCAAAAAGTGGAAACAACACAACTATCCATCAGTGAATGAATTGAAGAACAGAAGGTGATATATACCTACAGTGGAATAATATTCAATTTTAAAAAAGAGAAAATTTTGACACATGCTATTACATAGATGAACTTTGAAGACCTCATTCTAAGCAAAATAAGCCAGGCACAAAAGGACAAATACTGTATGATTTCACTTACATGAAGTATTTGGAATAGTCAAAACTACAGAAGTAGAAAATAAAATGGTGATTGCCAGGGGTTGGGGGAGGGGCAATGGGATTTTTTCAGTGGGAAAGAGTTTCAGCTGGGAAAATGAAAACATTCTGAGAGGGATAGTGGTGATGGTTTCACAACAATGCAAATATGGTGTGCTCCATGCTGCTCAACTATACACCTAAAAGTGATTAAAATGGCAAATTGCATGTATTTTTTACCATATTAAAAAAATGAGATTTAAGAGAGTCGGCAAGATGGCAGAGGAGTGAATGAAAGCCACACTAACCTCCTCCCAGGAACAATCTGTAATTACAACTAAACTGTGGATAAATTACCCAGAACAAACAACTGAAAAATTGCAAAACAGAAGCCTTATAACCTCGGACAGACAGAAAAACCACCTTCGGCACAATCTGACTGGTAAGGAGTGCAGTGGAGACTCGAGAGGGCTGGCTGGGCACCCACAGGTGGCAGCACTGGAGAACTAATTAAGCGGTAGGTTGGATCCCCCTGAGAAGAATGGGGTCTAAACCCTAACCTGGGATCCCCAGCCTAGAGCACCAGAGCCCCAAAGTACACAGATGACAACCAGCGGTGAAAAGCAGCAGGGTTGCTCTCTGCCAGAGACAGACAGCTGGATATGCAAAGAGTCGTTTAAAGGGCCAACGCACAAATTTTCATTTGTTGTCACTCACCTGGGATTCTAGCAAAGGTGGGAGCAGAGTGGGCTGGAGATGCCTGAGAAGAGACTGGGGATGGAAGCTTTGGAGAATGGAGAGAGTAGCCACAGGGATCCAAGTTTTAAGTCATCTCCCAAACAGCAGCAGCCATCTTGCTCAGGCAGACCACTCCCCTCTGAGCAGCAGCAGCAGCCTGAGGGGAAACAACAGCCCCACCCCCAAGACTCTGCTCTGGTTCTGTGGTGTTTAAGCCTGACTACTGAGTGCAGAGTGACTAGACTGACAAGTGAAGGAGACAGCCACAAACATCCCTGGCAAAGGCGGGTCAGAGTGGACTAGAGGAACTTGAGAAGAGACTGGGGGAGGAGAGACTAGGGGAGGAGGCTTGGAAGAAAGAACTGAGAGAGTACTCGCAGGAATCACAATGCTGAGTAATCACCCATACTGCAGCAGCCATCCTGCTCAGATAGACCACTGACCTCTGAGCAGCAGCAGCCTGAAGGGAAACAATAGCCCCGGCTCCTGGAGAAATTCTGCCCCACCCTATCGTACTTAAACCTGACTGCTGAGTCATAACCATAGAGAGCAGATCCCTGGCAGTCTCAGAGCAGGCTGCCTAAGGTCGGAGGGGGTCAATATCTGACATCACCAGAGGTGGATGCAGAAAGAAAAGATAGTGGTAAATACTAGAGGCTACTGAGACAAAATCCACTGTGGTCTTCTACACAATTAGCAATATTTTCTTTCCGGCACAGTTTTTTAACATTCATTTCTTGTCCAGAAACCTTGTGCATATTAAGTTACTAGAATTTATACTATAGTTTATTTCTCTCCTTTCTCAATTATAGTCTTAATCTCTTTACATCCTTATTAATACTGGTTCATTTGCTGTTGATACTGAATTGTACCGGGGGTTGGGGGTGGAGATATTTTTGCAGATGTGGGTTTGTTCCCAGGGCTTTGTGGTTTTCTTCTGGCAGTACCTGCACAACAGCATACAAGACATGGTGGGCAGAGGGACCCTCGGTCAACCAGCTGGAGGGAAGGACCCACCAAAGAACAATCCAACAACCATCAAAACCCAGTTACATCTAGACAGCCAGCATAAATGTCATCCCAAGAGCAGCAAGTTCAAGAGATCAAGGAGACTGCACCACTGAATCTCACAGGTCTCCTATCTTAGAAGTGCACACCACAAACTCAGGGAGTCAGAGCAGATCAATTTAAGAAGCAGAGGCTAACAAGAAGAGTCTCACACACAATGGAAAGATAAAGAAAAAAATGAACAAAAGAAAAGGAAGAATACTCAGAAAGAGAGCTAAATGAAATGGATGCAAGTCAACTACCAGGTACTGAGTTCAAAGCAATAGTCATAAAGGAGCTCAATGAGCTCACTGAGAATTACCAAAAACTACAGGGAAACTACAAGGAATTTGCTGCAAACTATATCAACATGAAAAAGGAAATAGAAATTATCAATAAGAGCCAAGAGGAAATGAAGAATACAATTTCTGAATTGAAGAACACAGTAGAAGGAATAAAAAGCAAGCTAGATGAAGCAGAGGATCAAATCAGCAAGCTGGAGGACAAGGTAGAAAAAAAGCAAAGAAAGAGCAAGAAAAGAAAAAAAGATTCAAAAAGAACAAAGGGATGTTAAAGGAAATGCAGGATAACATGAAATATAATAATATCTGTATAATAATGATACCAGAAGGAGAAGAAGAAGAAGAGCAAAGGATAGAAACCCATTTGAAAAAATAATGATGGGAAACTTCTCTAATTTGATGACAGAGAAAGTCACACAAATCCAGGAAGCACAGAGAGTCCCAATCAAGAGGAACCCAAAAAGGCCCACTCTAAGACATCATAATTAAAAGGGCAAAATTCCAAGACAAAGAGAGAATCTTAAAGGCAGCAAGGGAGAAACAGGAAGTTACATACAAGGGAGCACCAGTAAGACTAGCAGCTGACTTCTCAATGGAACCACTACAAGCCAGAAGGGAATGGCAAGAAATATTTCAAGTAACAAAAAACAAAGACCTGCGAACGAGACTACTCTATCCAGCAAGGCTCTCAATTAAAATGGAAGGTGAAATCAGGAGTTTCCCAGACAAAACAAGGCTCAAAGAATACACCTCCACCAAACCAGCACTGCAAGATATGCTAAAGGGACTGTTTTAAGAAAAGGAAGGAAAAGAGTGAGAGAGAGGAACACAGGTATGAAAAAAGTAAAATGGCAATGAATAAGTACCTATCAATAACACCTTTAAATGTAAATGGATTAAATGCTCCAGTCAAAAAACTGGGTATCTGAATGGATAAGAAAACATGACCCACACATATGCTGCCTACAAGAGACCCACCTCAGAACAAAAGACCTACACAGACTGAAAGGGTTGAAAAAAATAATCCAAATGGACAGAAAAATAAAGTTAGGGTAACAATACTCATATCAGACAAAATAGACTTCAAAACAATGTTCACAAAAAGAGACCCAGAAGGATACTTCATAACGCTCAAGGGAAGAATCCATCAGGAAGACATAACATTATAAACATATATGCATCCAACATAGTAGCACCCAAATACATAAATAAAATCTTGGAGGACTTCAAGAAAGATATTGACAGCAACACAATTATCATAGAGGATTTTAACATCCCACTGTCAAAAATGGACAGATCTTCCAAACAAAATATCAACAAAGATATTGTGGCATTGAACAATGTCCTAGATCAAATGGACTTAACTGATATATATAGAAACTTTCATCCCAGAGATGCAAAATATACATTCTTTTCAAATGCACGTAAAACATTTTCAAAGACAGACCACATAATAGGACACAAAACAAGCCTCAACAAATTCAAGAAAATTGAAATCATGTCAAGAATTTTCTCTGACCACAAGGGACTCAATCTAGAAAACAACCTCAAGGAAAAAAAACTCAAAAACACTCAAATTCATGGAGATAACAATGAACAGGTTAAGAATGAGATCAAGGAAGAAATAAAACATTTTCTGGAAACCAATGAAAATGAACTCACAGCAACCCCAAACTTATGGGACACAGTGAAGGCAGTCCTGAGAGGGAAGTTCATAGTGATACAGGCCTACCTAAAAAAGATAAAAACATTTCAAATAAACAACTTAACCCTACATCTACAAGAACTGGAGGAATGACAACAAAGTCAGCCTAGAGCTAGTAGAAGGAAGGAAATAACCAAGATCAGAGCAGAATTGAACAATATATAGACTAAAGAAACAATTCTAAGGATCAATAAATCCAGGAGCTAGTCCTCTGAAAAGATAAACAAAATCAACCAGCCTTTAAGCAGACTCACAAGAAAAAAAAAGGAGGACCCAATAAAACACAATCAGAAATGAAAGAGGAGAAATTACAACTGATACTACAGAAATACAAAGGATTGTAAGAAACTACTACAAAGAACTATATGCCAAGAAATTTGAAAGCCTAGGTGAAATGGACAAATTGCTAGAAAAATACAATCTTCCAAAACTGAATGAAGAAGAATCAGAAAGTCTGAACAGACCAGTAACAGCTGAGGAAACTGAAGCAGTAATCAAAGAATTTCTGGCACACAAAAGCCCAGGACCACACAGTTTCACAGGAGAACTTTACAAAATATTTAAGGAAGAGCTAACCCCAATCCTTTACAGACTATTCAAAAAAAACCAACAAGATGACAGAAGACTCCCAAACTCTTTCTATGAAACCAGCATCATCCTAATCCCAAAACCAGATAAAGACACAACAAAGAAGAACTACAGGTGAATATCACTGATGAACATAGACGCCAAAATCCTCAACAAAATATTGGCATAACACATCCAGCAATACATTAAAAAGATCATACAGCATGATCAGGTGGGATTCATCCTCTGGATGCAAGGATGTTACAGTATTCACAAATCAATACATGTAATGCATCTCATAAACAAAAGGAATGACAAAAATCACATAATCATATCAATAGATGCGGAAAAAGGATTTGAGAAGATACAGTGCCCATTTATGATAAAAACACTCACAAAGTGGGACTAAAGGGATCATTCTTCAACATAATAAAGGCCATATATGAGAGACCTATAGTCGATGTCATACTCAATGGGCAAAAACCAAAAGCTTTCCCACTAACAAGGATGTCTTGTTCACTGCTTAGGAGTGCTTTCACTACTTCTATTCAACATAGTATTGGAAATCCTAGCCACAGCAATCAAACAAGAAAAAGAAATAAAAGACATCTAAATTGGAAAGGAGGAAGCAAAACTGTCATTGTTTGCAGATAATATGATGGTGTACACAGAAAATTCTATAGACTCCACCAAAAACTATTGGGCCTAATCAGTGAATTTGGCAAAACAGTGGGATACAGAGTCAATATTCAGAAATCAAAGACATTTTTGTACACCAATGATGAAATATCAGAAACAAAAATCAAGAAAAAAATTCCATTTGATATAGCAAGAAGAAAAATAAAGTGCCTAGGAATAAACCCAACCAAGGAGGTAATAGACCTGTACTCAGAAAACTACACAACACTGAAGAAAGAAATTAAGGAAGACTTAAACAAATGGAAGAATGTACCATGTTCATAGATTGGAAGAATTAACATAATCAAAATGTCCATACTGCCCAAAGCAATTTATAGATTCAAAGCAATTCCTATTAAAGTACCAATGACACATTTCACAGATATAGAACAAACATCTCAAAAATTTATATGGAACCTTAAATGATCCCAAATAGCCACAGCAATTTTAAGAAAGAAGAACAAAATAGGAGGGATCAAAATACCTAATGTCAAACTGTATTTACAAGGCCACTGTAATCAAAACAGCCTGGTACTGGCATAAGAACAGACACATAGACCAATGGAACAGATTAGAAAGCCCAGAAGTAGATTCAAGTCTCTTTGGTCAATTAACATTCGACAAAGGGAGCAGAAGCATAAAATAGAGTAAAAACAGCCTCTTCAACAAATGGTGTTGGGAGAGCTGGACAGCTACACGAAAAAAAATGAAACTCGATCACCAACTTACACCATACACAAAAATACATTTAAGGTGGATAAAAGACTTAACTATAAGTTGTGACACCATAAAAGTTCTAGAGGAGAACATTGGCGAGAAAATCTGATTCCACTCAACAATATTTTCTCTGATGTGTTCCCTAGAGCAAGGGACATAAAGGAAAGAATAAACAAATGGGATCTCATCAAAATAAAAAGCTTCTGCCCAGCTAAAGAAAACAGAATTACAATGAAAAGAGAACCAACCATATGGGAAAACATATGTGCCAATGATACCTGAGATAAGGGTTTGATTTCCAAAATATACAAAGAACTCACACAACTCCACTTCAGGAAGACAAATAACCCAAATAAAAATTGGACAAAGGACTTCAACAGATACTTCTCCAAGGAGGACATACAGAGAATCCAGAGACATATGAAAGGATACTCAACATCACTAGCCATCAGAGAGCTTCAAATTAAAACCACAATGAGATATCACTTCACACCAGCGAGAATGGCCATCATATACAAATCAATAAACAACAAGTGTTGGAGAGGATGTGGAGAAAAGGGAACCCTAGTGCACTGTTGGTGGGATTGCAGACTGGTGCAGCCACTGTTGAAATCAGTATGGAATTTCCACAGAAAGCTAAAAATGGAACTGCCTTTTGATCCTGCAATTCTGCTGCTGGGATTACATTCTAAGAACCCTGAAACACCAATCCAAAAGATCCTATGCACCTCAATGTTCGTAGAAGCACGATTTACAATACCCAAGTGCTAGAAGCAACCTAGGTGCCCGTCAGTAAATGAATGGATCAAAAAACTATGGTAGATTTACGTGATGGAATACTACACAGCAGAAAGGAAGAAGAAGGTCCTACCCTTCGCAACAGCATGTATGGAACTGGAGAGCACTATGCTAAATGAAATGTCAATCAGCTGAAAGACAAATACCATATGATCTCACCTATAAGAGGAACTTAATCAACAAAACAAACAGCAAGTGAAATATAAGCAGAGACATTGAAATTAAGAACAAACTGATAGTAACCAGAGAGGAGGTGCGAGGAAATAATGGGGTGGGGAAGGGAATGGTTTTCAGAAACATACAAAGGACACATGGACAAAACCAAAGGTGGGTAGGATCAAGGGTGGGAAGTGGGGATGGCTGGGGGTGGTGGGGAGTGGTGGGGAAAAATGGAGACAACTGTACTTGAACAACAATAAAAAAAGGTTAAAAAAAGTTTATGAAAAATAAAAAATGAGATTTTAGGTGTACAGTTCAAAGACTTTTAGTAACTTTGTAAGTAACTAAATCATAAATCAGTTTTACAGCATTTCCATCCCCTCAATAAGAACCTGATTCCCATTTACAGTTAATCCTCATCCTCTTCTTCCCCCAGGCAACCAATAATCTATTTCTGTCTTGATATATTCACATTTGCTGCACATTTCATGTGAATGGAATTATGCATGTGCTCTCCTGCATCTGGCCTCTTTCACTCAGCATACTGTTTTGAAGTCTGTCCGTTATGTAGTGTGTATCGTAGGCTGTTCCTTTTTTATTGCCAAATAGAACTTCACCATGTGGACGTGCCTCATTTTGTGTACCCCATTCACCCATCCTCGGGTGTTTAGGTCGTTTCCATTTTGGAGCTGTTATGCATAATGCTGCTATGAACACTCATGATTTTACTACTCAGAAAGAGCCTAAATAAACCCATATGGATGCAAATGCATTACATGTATGTATGTGTATGTACGTATGTATATGGGTATGTGTCTTTTTTTTCTCGGCAAAGTAGGTGTAAGTAACTGTATTTTACAGAAGAAGAAAAGAGAGGTTCAGTAACTTTTCAAAGGTCACCCAGTCACTGGCCATAAAAAGGTGTGGTGGCGACTTTCCTCAAAAGTCCCCCCGGGGTGCCATGGATGAGAGTAATATGACTGAGACATGCTGTGATCTGCTTGGGGAGGAGAAGTGAGCAGCGGCCAGTTTCTCAGGGGAGACAAAGGCCTCGAGATCCCTCCTCCTTTTTTTGGATTGTAATACCCAGGAATACAGGCAGCAAGGATCAATCAGTAGATAACATTTCAAAGAAATCTGAGGGCTTATTATGAGTCAGTCTGTCGGGAACAGAGTTTTAGGGTTTCTTGCTTGAACCCTTAACATATGAATGAAAACACTCTTAGCAGAGCAGATTTCCTAGGTTTATCAGGAAGTCTTTATGATGCCAGATTTTTCCCCAGGACTCGCTCTAGCAAGGCAAAGAGCTGCACCTCTCCCCAACAGGTATTCAGGCTTAAGGGCATTAGAGCCAGGAAGCGCTTCTCCCAGAGAACATGGGGACTCTGGCTATGTCAAAGCGGGGGGCGAGAGTCCATTGCTTCCTCTTTGTTGCAGCCCCCCAAGTCCTTCCATGAAGGCCTCCCAAGTGATGGTGTCTGGCTTAGGTTGCCCCCCGCTGTGAGAGGTCTTACCCATTATTGACTTCTGACCAAGCTTTGGGGGCAAGGAGAGGAAACTGAAGCAGAATTTGCTACCAGAGACAAGCTTTGTCTCCTACGGCTGACATTCCAAAAGTTGTCACTAGCCCTTAGCCACAGGGAGTTGAGATACAATTCCTAGAACCAGTAGGCAGATGGGTCTACAACAAAAAAGGATTTGAGTGGCCATAATGGCAACAGAGTAAGAGAGGAGAAAGGTTAAATGATCAATAGTGCCCCCTGGTTTTTCTGGGGCATTTCGCCAATTGACTGGATCAGGGGCAAATACATGATTCTTTAAACCAGACCATATTCTTGAGAACTTGCACAAAGAAATTTGAAGAAGTCGGGCTTCAATAATCCATAAACTGGAAGGTGGATTATTATTATTAATCCATAAACCTTTGGGGATCATGTATAGGGAAGAGCAAAGCATTTACACAGGTGTGTGTACATGTGTGTGATGCATGTACATGTGTAACGGAGTCAATCTGTTTCTTGAAGGGTTTCCAGTCCAGGGGTCCTGGAGTCCCCACAGAATGTCCTCTCCTGTGCCCTCAGGGGTCCTCTCCAATGGGCAGTGTGGTACTTAGAAAGCAGAGCAGCGATTAAAAGCTCTTTGGCAAGAGGTCAGACAGAACCGGGTTTGAATCTTGTCCATTATTTTCTAGTGGTGTGACCTTAGGCAAATTTCTCAGTCTCTCAAAGCTTCAGTTTCCTCCCCTAATGGAGATGATAACATTTACTTGATAAAATTCATCAGAGGATCACACAAAACGATGAATGTGAAATAGTTAGGGTGGTGTTTGGCATATAATTGATGACCAATAAATGACACTTTATGTATTATCCTGTGTATCTTTCTTTTGAATCACCCTTTATCATTGTGAAATTCGCATGCCTCTAAACTAGCAACACCAAATTTCTTTTGCTAGGGTTTACATGGCATGTATCTTTTCCCATCTTTTTTTTAATCTTTTGGTGTCCCGACATTTAAAGTGTAGCTTACACACAGCACATTATTTTTTAATCTGGTGTGACTATCTCTGTTTTTTCATTGGAACACTTAGTCCATTTACATTGAATGTAATTATGGATACAGTTGTGTTTTTGTCTACCATCTTTCTATTGAGCAGGACTTTGATTCCTAGAGTCACCTTTCTGGAGTCTTACCCTAAAGCCCAGGATGTGGACCAAACCCCTCCACCTCAGTGGGACTTGAACCTCTGTCTCCTTGACAGCTGACATCCGTTCACCTCTTTAGCTTCCCAGCAGGTTTCCTGGCGTTCTCGCCGCATCCTCAGCTTAGGAGTCAGCCAACAACGCGAAGAGTAAGTAGCTTTCTCATTAAGTCCTCTCTATCATTCCCCCTTCAAGTCCCAGACTCTGACAGCCTTGCGTTCTGATCTCCGCCCAGAAAGGCTGCTGCGTCTGCTATCACTGTTCTTCCCCCCACCCACCCCCACCAGTGACTTGGCAAAATGCCCTCAGGAGAAACCAGGATGAACGTGAACAGTGCCAAATACATTTCCCTTCTCTTAGGGATCACAGCCTCCTGAATCCTGCCTACACTGGGTGCTCTCCAGTTCCTTCAAACAATTACCTTGTGTATTTCATCCAACTTGTGTAAGTATTTTGGCAGGAAGATTAATCTGAGACAAACCATTCCCCTATAGCCAGAACCAGAAGCCTTATGCTATTTCCATTTATTGAGCCTGTCTTCAAACTACCTTAGAATGGGCAGCAAAGGTTTTTGTTGACAGGCAATTGACTTGATCCTAGATCAGTCTACCAAAAAAATGGGATGACCTCATAAGATGGATCCCAGGCGAAACTATCTGAGACATCTCACTGATATGAAACAGAAGTTTAGGTGTTTCTTAAAAGTTATTGGTCCTGAGACTATGAAAGAATCCTGGAGCCTATTAAGATTCAAGATACTTACATTGCTTAGGATTCTTCTCAAAGGTCATCAAACGTAGGGCAAAGACCAAGGAAGTTTAGAGTCAATTTAATGAGTGGCTTGGTGAGGAAGGTGTGCTTTTGAGGGTAGAGTGAAGAACCAGGCACCTGCGTAAGACAACCACCTGCAAGAGCACTTTTTAGGTTATGAAGTCATCGACTCAGCCATCAAGTCATCCAGATGCTGCTGGGGACAAGAACTGAGTTCACTTCCCCAGTAATCTCAGGAATTACCAGAATTACTTGAAATACTAGTTTAGATGGGTGGGGGTGAGAAGAATCACCCTGAATGTCTGCAGCTCTGGGTCTCACATGCAAAGGAAATTTCTGGTCGTGAGCAACCTCAGTTCGCCGGGATGGTTATTGTCTTCTTTAGGAAGTATGCAGTTTTCACCCCCTGTCCATCGGTCAGGGTCTACTCAGGGGTCAAAAGCCTCATCCATCATTTTAACAGAGTGGTTAATACCAGCAATTGTTGGTATTAGGAATCAAGTTTTGGATGAATAAAAAGGAGAACTTCCCCAATCTGGTGAAGGAAATAGACTTCCAGGAAATCCAGGAAGCTCAGAGAGTCCCAAAGAAGTTTGACTCAAGAAGGAACACACCACGGCACATCATAATCACATTAGCCATGATTAAAATGAAGGAGAGAATTGGAACACTTCTGATGGGTACAAAGGAGTACCCATCAGACTGTCAGTGGATTTCTCAAAAGAGACCTTACAGGCAAGGAGGGGCTGGAAAGAAGTATTCCAAGTCATGAAATCCAAAGACCTATAGCCAAGATTGCTTTATCCAGCAAAGCTTTCATTTAGAATGGAAGGACAGATAAAGTGCTTCTCAGATAAGATCAAATTCAAGGAGGTCATCATCACCAAGCCCTTATTATATGAAATGTTAAAGGGACTTATCCAAAAAAAAAGAAGATAAAAATATGAACAGTGAAAGGACAGCAAACTCAGTTATTAACAACCACACCTAAAACAAAAGCAAACCAAGAGGACAGCTAGATCAGGAGTGGAACCATAGAAATGAAGAACACATGGAAGGTTAGCAACAGGGGAGTGGGAGGAGAAGGGGGGAGAAGGCACAGAAAATAGCATAAACAGTAGGTAGAAAATAGGGGGAGGCAAGAATGGTAGGGGAAATATAGAATCTAAAGAACTTGAGCATGTGGTTATAAACTAAGGGGGGGAGAATGGTGTGGGAGGGAGTGTGCGGGTGGAGGGGAATGAAGGGGGGAATAGAACAACTGTAATGGTATAATAAAATATATATATTTTTAAAAATGGCGAAGTGGAGACACAGAGGAATCCTGAAAGTGGTAACGACAGGGAGCAACTGCCACCCTTAGATGTGGGGAAACAAAAAGGTGAGCTGGTGGTGAATGAAGTTCAGGGGGTGGAGGAGTGTCCCTGAGAGCAAGAACTCAGGCTTCTGAAGAGGGGCCGGGCCAGCCACGGGAGATGCTGACGCTCGTTCTGGGACTGTGAAAAGCTGCAGACAGAACCACCTGTTGCTACCGGAGCCACTCATCCCTGCCAGGCAACGCTGACCGAGGCGTCTTCTCACTCCACCAGCCTCCCTCTAGCGCCCCCGACTGGCAGAGCTCACAGGGACCAGCTAACAAAGCAGGAATGTAGCCTGCAACCTCCCATTCCAGCATCCCAAAATACGGGGAAATGCCTGAAGCTGAGAGACAGTAGCTTAACTGTCCACACACACAGGAAGATTAGGCTTCAGTATAGAAAGATGTAAGAGGAACAAAACTACAGGACTGGAATTTTTTTCAGTGAGAAAGGAATCTGTGTGTTGTTGGTGTTTAAAAGACAAGTGATACTTCAGGCAATAAGGCCCATTCGGGAGACAGTCGTGAGCCTCCACTTCCAAATGTGGAGTTCGGTAACTAGTTCAGACTTGCGGTTTTGTTTACGGCGACATCTAAGTTTCAGGAGCAAATAAGAACATTTAAAGTTTGCCTTATTTGTGAGTTGAATTTATTACTTCCTATAAGAATTTAGGATTTGGGAAGATTTTGCATGTTGTCAGAAAAACCGAAGCACTTAAAAAAGAAATATGCCTGGCTGGTGTAGCTCAGTGGATTGAGCGCGGCCTGTGAACCACACGATCATGGTTCGATTCCCAGTCAGGGCACATGCCTGGGTTGCAGGCCAGTTCCCAGCAGGGGACGCATAAGAGGAAACCATACACTGATATTTCTCTCCCTCTCTCCTTCTCTTCCCATCTAAAGATAAGTAAATAAAATCTTAAAAAAAAAGAAATATGTTCAATTTAGAAATGCATTCAAGAAATATGTTCAATTTAGTGTTTTGAAGTGCTGAGCTGAGCTAGTAAATAGGCCCAGGTACTAGTCAAAGCCTCCACCAATGATATTGCAAAAATCAGCTCGACTTATAAGATAATAAAATTCATAAGCCAAACTTAAAAACCTAAAGTTTTTTAACTTTGTCTTAAATTGAATATTAATTCTAAAGATTACTAATTATATTATTTGTTAAGCGATTATTTAACATATTAAAATATAATGTTTTAAAGCCAAATTTCAACTTATTCACTTGAAAAGAAAAAAAAAACACTGAAATCTTTTCCATATAAGAAACCTGCCGTATAGTGTCGGGCCCTAAAGATGGCGGATGCATCTATCAAGAAGATTGCACCAGAAGGGCTTGGCTGAGGCAGCCCCAAACAGGATACTGCAGCCGAGCCAGGTAGCCCCCACCCTTGGGGGCATCCCTGGATCACGAGTACTAACTACCAATCAAGATGCTGATCACGCGCCCACCCACCAACCGCCGCCAAGAGCATGCAGTGAGCATGCACAGGACAACTTATCAGGACCACCTCCCCTTTTCCCCTGCCCCCTATATAACAGCCCCGCCTAAAATAAAATTTGCAGCTTGATCAGAATCCTTTGTCTTGCTGCCTTTCTCCGCACCTCTTGTTCCCATCCCTATTCATCCGTTTCAGGTAGACTCGGGACCCCAGTTGACTGTCCCGCGGGACGGAACAGTATAGGACACCAGAGTGCCCCCGCCCCACTCCCTGCACCATGAGATTTTCTAGAAGTGGCTGGAGAAAAACAGAGAGGCAGCCTGGTTCCTCTCTTACCCCAGCTCACCTTAGAGCCCTGGCCTAATTTGTCCTGCTTCCTTATTCTCTATCAAGCCAGGATACCTCACAGAAGAGCAAGGAGGACCACCAGATGTGGGTGGCAGAACCTGGGCTTGAGTCCCAGTTCCACCACCTGAAGAACCCATGCCTCAGTTCCCCAACCCGTGAAATGGGGGTGATGCCTGCCTCACAGGGTTGTTGTGAGGATTGTGCCCATAGTGCTTGGTACACCAGGGCGGCAGAAGGTGAGTCTCCCCCGTGCTGGATCCTGAGTGAAGGGGGGAATTAGGGTCACAATCAGGCCTTGGACACTTCCTTTTTTTTTTACTTATTGACAGAGAGAAAGAGGGGAGGTATTACCTTGTTGTTCCACTTATTTATGCATTCATTGGTTGCTTCTTATACATGCGCTGACCGCCCTGACAAGGATCAAACCCCCAAGCTTGGCATATCTGGGCAATGCTCTAACCAACTGAGCTAGCCCGCCAGGGCTTCCTAGTCCTTCTCGGTAGGAGGGTTCCTTCAAAGAGATGGCCCTGCTGCAGACCACAGAGCCCCGGCTCCCTCCTTCCCTCAGGCACATGTTCTAGCCCCAGAGGAATATCTTAGACAGAAAGGAGACAGGCCCAGGAGCAAAGCAGGCCCTGTGGACCCCGGGTGGCTCTCTGCAGGGACATGGCAGCCACTGGCTGGAGCAAGAAGGACTCAGACCCGGGCTCACCTGCGCTCACAGGGTCAACTGTCTGCACAGCCTCAGCTGGAACATGCTCAGAGAGCAGCATGGGGAAGGTCCCTGCCTGAGGAGAGAGGAAAGGGGGTGAAGGTCCTCTCTGTAAATACCCGGGAGGGAAGGCGTGAAGGTCAGAGTTATCACTTTCCCACTAATTCATTCCACACACGACTTCAAACTGTTCTGCTAGGCCAGGTCCTGCAAACAGAAACCCTACATACCCTTGCCTTTCTGGGACAGCGCCTGAGAATGTGTAGAGATAGAAGGGACTCTTTGCACCCAGAGAGGGAGGGAGTGAAGGCAGAAGGCAGTTTTCCAAGACAGTGAGCAGTCAGGGTGGCATAGGAGGCTAGAAAGGCAGGTGGGTGTCAGCTCGGAAAGCACCTTGAAGTTAAGCTCAGGTGTGTAGATTTTATTGGAAGCCAGGGAGAAGTCTTAAGCAGGGGCTGCATTTTAGGAAAAAATCAGCTGGAGATGTCCACAGGGAGAGATGAAGTCTGCAGGCAAATTGGTACCAAGTCGGAGGGGTCCAAATGGGGCAATGAGGGCCTGACAGGCATATGAGATGAATAAGAGAGATTTGAGCGAGGGTCTCAAGACTCACAGTCATTGTGGGAGTCCAGGCCCTGGTGGGTGGAGGCGGGGCTCCAAGGCCTCTGGGCCAGGCAAGCTAGTCTGCCCTGGGCTCTGAGACCAGCCCGCCCCCCACCCACCGCCGAATGCAACCTCATTCCCCTGGGGTCCCTAGCACACTGTGTGGCTGGCCTTTCTACTGCCAGGAGCAATGTCAGCACAGGGCACAGCACAGGCAGTGCCCACAGAAACTGAGGTGAAGATCATCCTGAATTATCCAGATGGGCCCGATGGAAACACAAGGCTCCTGAGAGGTGGAAGAGGGAGGTAGAATAGAACGTGGGTTGGTGTGATGGATGTAAGAGGGATTCAATCCGCTGTTGCTAGCTTCACAGATGGGGAGAAGGGCCGGGAGCCAGGGAACACAGAGGCCTCTGGAGGCTGGCAAAGGCGAGGGAGTGGATTCTCCTTTAGAGCCCCCAGAAGGGAGTACAGCCGTGCCCACACCCCAATCTCAGCCCAGTGCGCCGCCCCAGGTCAGACTTGCGGCCGTAACATAATAAATGTGTTGTTGTGAGCTACTAATTTGTTATGGCAGTAACAGAAAATGAAAGCAGACTCTAAGGCTGGCTCCATATTCCTCAGGTGGCAGCTCAAGGTCAGAGAGACCTTTACAAGACACCCCACCTGAGGTCACCCTCTAGTCACTGCGTTTTGCCACGTTATTTCATCTGGTATTGTCCGTTACCTGAAATTCCTGTGTTGGCTTGACTGCTAGCCCCTCATTAGATGGTAAGCTCCAAACCACGAGGCACCTTGGTCACGCCCATCCCTGCATCCCCGGCCCAAGAAAGTGCCTACAGACAGGCAGCTCCGCAAACCCGTGATGGGTAGACGAGGGGATGGGTGAGTGAAGACAGGGGCGCACCAATGACATGAAATCTACGGAGCCAGATTGCTCCGCGGCCACTTGCCGTAGTCACAGCTGCTGAAGACTCAACAAAAGTACACACACACCCTTCCACGTCCTCCAGGACCTCCAACCAGTTCAGGTCACACCTCTTGAGATGCTTGTGCCAAACCTCCAGAGTCCTCAGCCTTAGCTGCTGCGGCCACCCTAGGACAACTTACGCCAAGAGTGAAGTGCACATTCTTTCCACCCAACAGAACCGCAGGGGAATCCGAGACAGTCCATGAGTAAATAAGTGTCACCTCTAGCTCAGACAGTCCGGGAAGAGACCGAGCCTGTGTGAGAAGAGGTGTTGCCTTCTCAGACTTTGTTCTGTGTTTTCCAAGCACTGCAGACAGGCCTTTTCTCCGGGAAATGACTTGCCAATCCAAACAAGGATGCAAACAAAACCCAGGGAGACTGGCTGGCGTGAGGCTGCCGTTTCATCCTGGGGAGGAGAGGCAGCAGAAAGGGGGACGTGGGAGCGGGAAAAGTGGGGACAGGGAGCGTGAGGACAGGGTGCGCAATGGGCCGCTGCGCTCGCAAATTCCATCAAGGCACCACACGTGGGCACAGGGTAGGTGACGCGTACGAAGTGACGTTTATTGAATCTGTGTTGGAAACAGACACCACGAAAGGGTTTGGGTTTGTGAGCTCACTGAGAGTTTAGGGTCGTGATGGCTTCCTGTCATCAAACCTCACCCACAGAGACGTCCTAGCTGAAACCCCGACAATGAGTCTTCATCTCATAGAAGGGAGAATCAGTGGGAAAATGCCCGTGAACACGAACACAATTTTTGTATGCACAGTCTGAACTGTTTATTGTGCAAACCTCAGGCATGTATATCCAGGTGAAGCTGTGAACCAGCTAACAGTCACCAGCAAAATTAAGTCCGCTGGGTCTGGCCCAGCACTCCCCGCCTAAACCTAAGAGCTCACACATCTGACCGAGTGACTGCCGTCTTCATCGGGGTCATGTGCTGTACGGGAAAGGCATTTAAAAGCACGTGTATTGCTAATGTTGTAAACTAAAAAAAATAAAACCCAAACCCAAGCATCATTAATTACTTTGCCTGGATCGATAAATACCAGTCCCCAGTGCTTAGTGTACCACAGGACAGAAGCCATCAGTTAAATAAATTGTCAGGTTGTTACCTAGTGATGTTCCATTTGCTAATGCGTGTTAGTCAATCCGTGGACTTTATCTAACACATACGCCAAGATTTTATGTAGTTGTTCGAAATTCTCTGAACCTCTCCCTTCCATCACTCTCGTAGAAGGATGAACGTAAACCAACTCATTAGATACAATGTCCCAACCACAAGCCATCAAAAGCACAACTCTGGTCCTGTTTCAGATCTCCTCCCAGAAGGGAGAGGCCGTCAAAGCCTCGGGAGCCGCCGTGACTGTCCTCTGCCCTTGAAGCCACCTCCCCCCCTCCGCCCACCAGTGGAAGCCAAGCTGACTCACGTCTCTAGATTTTATTCACAAAGCTTCCAAGCCTAACAGGGTACCTAGAGGGGACCAGAAGGGTCCCGGGAAGCCTCCTCTTTCTTCTGGAGCTGTCCTGAGTGGGGCCCACAGGTGAATTCAAAGAGAACAGAGGTCCGAGGCGGACAGCAAGCCCAGACCTGGGGAAGCAGGGTGCGGAGGCAGCGCGACACCAAAGCCGACTGCCCCAGCCGCATTTGGAGACCTCCCATGTCAGAGATTCCCAGCGCATCCCGGTTCTTCTTTAATGCCAGGGAATGCACATCTTCTCCGCCTCCCTCCACTGGAAAGCACTGCGCCATTCCATCTGCTGCAACCCTCTGCCCACAAGGCAAGCTGTCTCCCCACCTCACTGCAGCTTCTCCTATAAACCACGACACTCGCACGCACAGGCCATTCTGGATCCGAATCCAGCTGCTAGAGTTCTCGGCCTCTGCCCACCACGGACCACTTTCACCCCCGAACCCGTCTCCTTTCCCTGGAGGGCTTGCTTATTTCTCAGCTTGAAGAAACACCCCATCAGAAAGGAGCAGCGAAACGTCCTATGTGCAAATATTTGCAAAGAATTGTTTTTGAGACGACGCACACTTTAAAAATTCAAGTCAAATCCAGGAACACACTAGTCGGTCCGCATCAGCCGGCCCTTCATCCACAACAACCAGAAAATGATCAGTTGCCAAAGTAAAAGAGATGAAGGCGTCGGCTGCTCCACTAGGAAGGTTAGCTCCTTGAGCTTGGGAGGAAGCCTGAGGGGGAAACACAGAGGCTTAATTAAAGCCAGGTTTCCCCTGCCTTCTGGCCCTCCTGGACCTGGGTGTAGGTGAGGACGGACCCCACCACCAGCGGGCAGTTCTTTCCCGGCAATTCTGAAACCGGAACACAGAAGGCACTTTCCCAGAGCCCTGGTAGGTAGGGGCTACCAAAGCTACCTCTCTATCTTCCCTCCCCACCACAAACACAGGGGAGGAGAGGCACTTTTCACCCACCAGCCTCTGCCTCCGCAGACCGGAAGGGGAACTCCGGAAGCCAACACACCCTTGCTGGCTTCAGGTGCCGCTCAGATAACCTCCTGCTATGCCAATGCCAAGGGCCCTGGGATGCGTCGTCGGGACCATTGGACAGTCCAGCATCTGAGGGGGGAAAGCCCAGAGAGGAGGATCCGAGTCAGGCAGGCGAGGCTGGAAGTCAGCAAGTGAGTACTAGGCAGTTGGGTCCGTGTGGCTGCAAAGAGGTGGTCACAGTCACGGAAACGGAGAGGCTTACCACTAGGTTTCCCCTAGGGCACTTAGGCTAGGCCTGTCCCCAGAAAGACAGGGGGCAGCAACTGCCCAGAGGAAGGGCCCCTTGGTGATTCATAGGATGGAACCGTCCTTCTCCTGGTTGCTAGGCAGGAGCTGGGATGTCCTGGAGGTGGGCATTCAGCCAAGGGAAGCACTGTTGGCCTCTGAGTCCTCCTGGCTGCCCCCGGCCACCTCTTCCACCTGGTCGGGGCTGTCGGGGATGTTGGGCTCGCTGGAGCACTGGCGGTGAGGTGCAGAAAAGCTGGGCGGCAGAAGCAGGCACTTGTCCTCGGCACCAGGCTCCTCGCCTAAGCCTGGGTGCATCATGGAGGCCATGGCCAACAGCTGGATGTCCGAGTGGGCGTTGGCCACCGTGTGCCGCCGGACGCTGCCACACTTCTCCAGGTAGGCCTCCCCCTCTTGCTCCGTCAGAGGGGTCAGGACCATCTCATTCAGTGGCCGGCTGATGGTGGCCATTGGGGAGGCGAAGTTCAGGACAGCGACCTTGGACCGGACCCGGGAGTGGCGCCTGGCTGCAAGAGAAAAGCCAGCAAAGGCTGTAATTGAGGAGGAAACAGTGGGGGGGTCAAAATCTCTTAATCGACGAGGAAGAAAGAATAGGCTACAAAATGCCAGGGAGCAACCAAGACGGAAGAATCTACGCCAGCCAGTGGCAGAGGTTTTCTCCGAAGCCACACATTTCTATAACGTCCCCACACTTTTACAATAGCCATGTATTACTTTTATGATCACAAAATCAATACCTATAAAACAGAAGCACCAGAAGAGTTCAAAGAAGCAGAGACCCCATTACAGAACCATCCTTTAAAAATGCCCTTGAGAACAACTCATTTCTCTCTTGCTGCTATTAAACGCAAGCACTTCAGCTTGGCAACTGCAAAACCCGCGTTGCGGCCCCAATTCCCCCACCAGCCTGATTGGAGATGGGGTGAGCATTTCCCACACGCAGGTGCAGGAAGAGGAAAGGGCCAGAAGGAAGGCGGGCCCAGGGCACGGGTAAGTTGAGGGCAGGGGGGACAGACGTATATGGCAGACACAAGCAGCCCCCCCAGGAGAAATGGGAATGCACCTGATGGTGCCCGCAGGACCTCAGCCGGGGAGAATGAGACGGGAAACCTGTCTCAGATGGGCACCTGGGTGTTGTCCACCCCCCTGACATTGACAGTCCAGCAGCCCAAAGTCCTTGGAGGGTTTGGCAGGCTGCAACCTGACAAGAGAGGCCAGTGGGGCTGCGGCTGGGAGCTGGGGCCAGAGTCAGGGTGGGCAGCCTGAGGAGGGGGTCCCCAGGACTCCTGCACACTCCCCCCACCACAAGAAACACTCCGTGAGCTACAAAGTGCAAAACACCTTGCTCGCTGCAGGAGAAATAGAAACATGGATGTGATCCGAGGCTGCCAGAGGGCCTTGAGCCCAGTGCTGAGATGTGTGTGTGGGGGGGCGGGGAGCTGTCTAAAGCACAATCATTAACTGAGTACCTACTATGTGCTGGGTTCTGGATCATGAAAGGATATGCTTCACCCACATAATCTCCTTGAGACCATTTTGGAGAAAAGGCACCTGAGGTTAAGATGCCACATAACTTTACAGTCACAGTCGGTGATGCAACCAGAACTCAAGCCCAGGGCCCACAGTGGAGCTCTGGCCTGTGACCCCTGGGAGGCCCATACACAGACAACTATTCAAATAGGTCAACATGGCCAATGCCAAGGCAGAGGTACTCACAAAAACACCGTGGGGATTCAAAGGAGTCCCACAGAAGGATCATTTCAGATGGGCCTGCTCCTCTCAGAGTGACTAACAGACTGAACCCCGAACGGCCACCCACTCACTCACTGACAGGCCTATGCTGGGGCTTGGGCTACAAGGGGAACCATGTGCACCCTGCCCTCAGTGAGCTCATAGTGTAAGGGGCAGATCGACAAACAACCAGGCCGTGGCTACACAGCATGGCTGGTGCTGGGGTGTGGTCCGGGGTCCAGGAGAGGGAGGGGGAGGCAACACAGTGCCTCATCTGGTATGGTTCCCCAGGGGCCAGGCCACCTCTAGCTGGGGCACATAATGTGGCAGATAGCAGCTCTGCCTGGGTCCTGCCCTAAGGCAGGGCAATTCCTTTCTTCTCTGCACTCAGCCCTTGGCAGCTCAGAGACATTAAGTAACTTACTCCAGGCCACACAGCTGAAGCGCAGCCCTTGTAGTTTCCAAGGCCCAGCTCCGTTTGCAGCTGGCCCCACCTTGCTCCTTACTGCAGCTCCCTGCCTTCCCCATGATGAGTCACCGGAGAGGCCTACAGCCCTTCCTTCTGCTTTCTGGCTGAAATGTTTTGGTTCCCAAGACCGGGTGTGGGCAGAACCCAGACCACAGGGGCCCCAGGGCTGTGTCGAGTCCCCTGGGCAGATATGCTTCCTTGCTGAATTCCCGCCAGACTGCAGATGCAACCCTCAGGCAAGCGCACCAGCTGTGTCCCCAGTGGGGTCAGCCCGCACTGGGCGCCCTTGGGAGGCCTTCAAAGACACCAGGCCTGATGGACAGCTCCCCACACTGCTGCTGTTTGCTTTCTCCCCACTTCTCCACACCAGGGGAGACGCAGTCCTGCCACTCAGAGAAGGAAACCTCCCACCAAGGGACAGATGAAGCTATTGGTATCCCCTGGGGCTTCAGAAAAAGGGTCCCTCCCTCACCATGGTGCCCTTTGAGCAGGGAAGGGACCCACCCCCTCTGCTGGCACCCAACCCGGGGCCGCCTCCTCCTCCTGCCTTTCGCACGGGATGGGGCGAGGGCAGCCTTTCTTCCTTCCTCAGGCACCAGGTTCCCGCCGCCGCCCAGCGCTGGCATTCTCCCCCCTGCACGCTCCTTTCACACCCCTGACAGAAAAAAGCCTGGGTGAGGCGGTCCTCCGGCCCTTTGTTGGGGCCTGAGTTCCCAGGCCTTTGATCTCCATGGCTCACCGGCCTGGCCCCACCGGAGTGGCGGCCACAATGCAGGCACTGTGACCCCTGCACACCAAGTCCATTGTGGGCGACCCTCTCCAGGCCGCTGCACCTGAAAGCCCATGAATGCCTACTTGTCAGGAAGAGAAGTTACAGTATCTGGAAGCAAAGGGCCCTCCCCCTGGGGACACAATGAGGGGTGCGGGGGTGGGGGGTCGGTGTGGGAGGCCAGGGCTTTTGTGCAGGAGAAATGGAGCCCAAGATGTTTGCTGCCCCTGTGAGCAGCTGGGGCAGCGGCTTGGAAAATTCGGGGATTTCTGGAAAGGTAGGATGGGGGCCTGGGTTCTGACAAATTGGCCTATTTAAGGATTCATTACCATCCCTCTCTTCCCCACTGCCGGGGAAAATGACGGCTTTGGAGGGAGACATGCACACACACACATCACTCCACACGGCCTCAGACTCATCTTTTCTCTCTGAAGCAAGCCTTGCGTGTCCAGGGAACGAGGCTTATCCCTCAAGCCCACAGGCCTGGCTGGCAGAGTTTTCCCATGAATCCCGGGATCAAACTCCTAAGGAGCATCAGACCACCTCTCTGGTTCTGGCCACCTTCCCGCTTGTGTGACCCTGGGGATGTGTGTTAATGAGGCAGAGATGGAGGTAACCGTGGTACCCACCCCCTGCCCCACTTCCTGCTGGTCGTGCCAGGATGGAGGGAGTACATGCCAAGCGCCTGGCCCAGCACCTGGAATGAGACAGGTGTTTGCTACACGGTGGCTTTTCAGGTGATTGCCAGCTGCCCTTGACCACTCCCAGCCCGGGCCAGGCCCCAGGGGATGATGGAAGAGTTCTCCTGAGGGTACAGGGGTTTCTCGTGTCCAATGCATCTCCTCAGTCTTCAGGTCAGCAGGTCAGCAGGTCATCTGGACACAGCCATCCCTCGGGCAGGATCAAGGTCACTGTCTCCACTCTACAGAGGGGGAGACAGAGGCCCAGAGAGGCCTCTCAGTCTGGCAGGGGCTGTCTCGGTAAGGAAGGGTACCGCTGTGGCCGTCTTAGAGTTGCCACACCCAGGGGTTTGAGGGCAGGTGTCCGGTCTCAGACAGCTCTTGGGCTGGGGTTGAGAGGGAAGACGCACCTCCTGGGGTGAGGGGGTGAGGTGGGACTCGTGGGAAAGTGCAGATAGTTTGGGGGTTCAGAAGCCTGGCTCCAATAGCCAAGTGACCCCGATCCTTCATTTCCTCTGAAATGGGAACAGCGGTGCCCACTCGGTAGCACAGTGCCCAGCCCGCCCAGCACAGGGCCCAGGACGCTGCCTGTGCCCGGGGCCGCCCTTGCCACCAGGCAAAGTGCAGCTCCGAAGCTCTTTCAGTTCCTCAAATGCGGCAACCGCTGCCCCCACCCCAGCGCCCTCCCGGGGATCCTGCCCTTGGCCTCAGGGACAGTCTGCCTTTCCTAGCCGTTCAGCTAACTCATATGCATCCTGTAGGTCCCATCAGAGATATCTCTTCCCCATCACTTCCCCCAGGGAGCCCTCCCTGATTTCCTGTCTAGGTAAAGACCCCCTGCCATGGGGCCCCTGGCCCTGTACTTCCCCACACAGAGCACTTGTGCCCTGATGAGTCATCATCTGTTGTTTGTGGCTTTCCTCACTGGACTGAGCACGCAGAGGGTGGGGCCGGGTCAGTTTTGTTCACGGAGGCACCTGCAGCACCTTACAAGGTGCCCGGAACAGGGCCTTAGTGTGCGTTTTCTGAATTAATAATGAAAAACAAACCAATA
Organism: Sturnira hondurensis; assembly: GCF_014824575.4. Classification (NCBI taxonomy): domain Eukaryota; kingdom Metazoa; phylum Chordata; class Mammalia; order Chiroptera; family Phyllostomidae; genus Sturnira; species Sturnira hondurensis. The sequence goes on along the minus strand of NW_028075269.1, from coordinate 12,875,419 downwards.
CAGGGTCATTTCCTTCCTCCCTATCCCTATACTCAGACAACACCTTAGAAGGCAAGGATTGGCCTTGGCATGAGAATAAAACCTTAGGCCCTTGCTCGATAATCTGACAAAGTACGTATTACCAGTTTCGCTGGAGAACTGAAGACACCCCTTTTAGAGTCCTCACTGAACAAACTCCCGCATCTACCCTTGGTCCTGGCTCTAGGCCCAGCGACGATGGATGGAATCCCTGCCAGGGCCCCCCAAACCCTGCTGGCGTCCTGCCATCTGCCTGGGTCCTCCTGCCCCACTCAAGGTGACCAGTGGGCTGAGCCCGAGCGGGAAGCTGGTCTCCAGGGAGGGCACAGCAACATGGCAACCAGTCACAGCAAGGAGGGCAGGCTTCCACTCAGGCTGGTTCCAGCTCCCGTGTGGAATGAGGGAGAGAGGGAGGGAGGGAGGGAGCGGGCTGGGGCCAGCACCCTCCGATCTGCGGTGGCTGTGGTTAAGCTGATGTCTCCAGAGAAACATGATGGGGCTGTGAAGACTGCAGCCAGCCCCGCCTCTCTCTGTAGCGGAGAGGCCCGGGAAGGGGCGGGCGCCTCGCCGGGGCTGCGCCTCTCCTTTTGGCTTTGAAGTTCAGCTCCAGCTCCATTCCAGCAAGGAGAGGGGGCCAAAGGTTCTAAATTCGGGGAATCTCTTTCCATCTCTGCACCTATGTGGGTGCTGGTCACCCTGGCCTCAGGGTACAGATGCTATCCATCTAACGTACATTTTTGAGTGCCTACTGTATACCAGACATGCCAGTTACTGGAGACAGAATAGCTGACAAAACATCCTGACGTCTGGGGAGCCTTTGTTTCAGAGGGTAACTGAGAACTGTCTTTTATGATGAGCCCTGTCACAGAGCCACTTTCCCACCCAGACTGAGGTTTCACTGAGATGAAAAGCTACCCCGACCCATCTCTAGCCTGCCCCCCCCCCCCCCCCGGGGTGGCTAGCGCAGGGCCTGACACTCAGGAAGGCTAACTTTCTGGGCCCCACGACAGTCCCTGGCAGGACTGGTCTCCAAATCCGGGAGCCCCCTTCCTTCCTTGGGGTGAAGGCCCGGCGGCACCTCCAGAAACACAGTGGGGAGCAGCAGCTGCATCTCCTCGGGCCTCATGGGCCGGAGCTGGCTTCCCATTTCCAGCTGCTTTCAAAGGCAACGGCCACGGGGGGTGTTTTCACTCGAGTGGGAGTGGTGGCGTATCGCCCAGTTTCTGGTATCAGGTACAGGAAAAATTAACGCGGCAGGCACGAGAAAAAGATCACAGCTACTGAGCAGAGAGGCGGACCAGACAAGCACCGCCACCCAGGCACAGACTGAGTCCCGGGGGAGGAGGGTACCCAGACACGGGCCAGCCGGAAAGCAGGAGGGGGTCAACAGGCACACTTCCGCATGGGCCTGCCCCCGAAGCAAACGTCTTGGCCCATGATCGGGGCCCAGTACAATGTAGCCGGCGATGGTGCGATCATCAAGGCTCCCAGCAGCTTGAGAGCTGTGCCCCTTACCCAGCGTGTACGTGGGGCCCGAGACGCTGCGGTCCTCACTGATGCCCAGGAAAGGAGAAACCACTTGCTTCACCAGCTCCTCCAGCTGCAAGTAACCCTCACTTGGGCCTGTGGGCTCATGAACACTCTGGAAACAAACACCCAAGAGAGGCAAATGTCAGTCAAAGTCGCCACGGCTGGCTGGCCCTCCTCTTACGTTCAAGCATGACTGCAATGCAGGAAACTGAGGCCTGACGCCCAAGGCACTTGTCATGGGTCACTGTGACCAGAACTGTGTACGGTGGGTGCCATGGTGCCTCTCGCACAGGTCTCACCAATGCAGTGGGGTCAGGGCGGTCCCCACCCCAGCTCCAAGGTTGGGGCATGGTCCCAGCCATGGTACCCCAGCCTCACTGTCACAGTAACTGCGCCACACTCAGCAGGCAGGCACGTGATATGTGTCCAAGCACAGAGGCTTCCCAACAACCCGAGGACAGTGACCCTCTCCTCTCCATTCCACACCCAAGGTAATTCAGGCCCAGAGGGTTTAAGCAAGTTGCCCAGGAAAACACAGCTGGTAACTGGCAAAAACCCGGGACTGGAACCCAGGCTGTCTGGCTCCACACAGATCTCACTGACTCTTGTTAACAGGCTAGAAAAGAGAGGGGACAGAACATGAAAACGTCCAGAACAGTAGAAGAAAGGGGGAGTCACTGTGGAACAAGATGTAGGTTTAGCACCGAGATGAAGTCAGTTCAGAAGCCCAGCATGACCAGAGGCCTCGGAGCCGAAGCCAGAGCAAACAGCAGCCAAAACAATGGGCACAGCAGTCAGACCCGGAGAGGAGCCAGGAAGTAACCATGGTTTCCTTAAAAGCCAGCAGACTCCTAGGGGACTCCACTGACCACGGGGAAGGACTCCAGGCTACGCTCTCACACTGAGGGCCTGCAGGGGAGCAGAGACAGGGATCCGTGGGCGTTGTCCCCAGCCCAGCAAGCTGCCTGTCGGATTCTCAAAGTGGAATGGGTTTTGCATCCCCCTCCCTTTAAAGTGAGAACCCACCCCTGCACTGGGGTTTTCAGGGATTGCAGGGGGAGGCGGTCGGGCAATAAAGGCGGAGGGGCCAATCCCCCAGGCCACCTCACCAGGTGAGGTGGATGCTTCCAAAGAAGCAGGCTGACTTGGCCCCTTGTTGGCTCCAGGATGGTTGGGGTGGCAGGGGTGGGGGCAGGGGGGCAGCTTTAAAGGCACAGGGTGCCTCCTGGTGATCTCAGGACCGGCCTCCACCTGCCAGGAGGAATCAGAGTCCACGCTGGTCAAAGTCTCCAGTTCAGCCCCTTCCTGGGACAGCCTGAGGACGGGGCCATGCTGCACGTGGCAGAAAACTTTGAGCCCCTTGTGTGTTTTGGAAAGGGAGGGGGTTTGACCAGGGGCATTTTGGAAGCGCACTGGAAAAGGGAGGGAGCAAGGCCTGAGAAATGGCTCTTTGCCCTGTAAGCCGAGTCAGGTAGGGAAAATTGGCCCAGACCTCATGGAGCTGTGGAAGGTGGGGGGCTGGGGAGAGAAGGGGGCCCAAGTTGCCTGCAGCAGGAATAGTCCCCGGGCAGTGCAACATGCAAGTTCCGCTCAGACCAGAAGCTGCTGTCCTTCCTGCTCAGGAAGATGGACCTCGACTGGGAAAAGAACTGCGTGTGTCCCTGTCACCCTCCTAGCCCCAGGCTCTGTAGGTCTGAGTGAGGAAGGGCGTGGGCCTCTAGAACCAGTCCCAGGAGGGTCCCAGGGAAACGATGTCAAAGCTCCACGTTAGAGAGGGACCATCTTAAAAGCTCACAGGCATTCCCAAGTCTCCTGAAAGATGGCAGGGGGTGGGGGAGGCGGGGGTAGCTCAGAAAGGCTGAGTGGAAAGGTAGAAAAAGCAAGGGCTGAGGAATGAGTGACACATTCATCTCTTAAAAATTAAGATGTGACTGTGGACTACTTGGCCACTTCTCTGAACCTCCCCTCATCTGTGAAAAGGGAAAACAGGGACTATTTCCTTGCCTGACTTCCCAGAAATTTGTCACAACCAGAGTTTCTCCACATATACTCCTCCCACCAAGGCTGGAATCCCTGTGTGAGGGTCACCACCAAGAGGACTGAGGTCAGAGATCTGGGTTCATTCCTACTCCAGCTCTTACTACCCAGTGCCCTCATTCACTGAACAGATGTTTAATTAACACCTACTATGAGCCCAAGACTGTGCCTCGTGCTGAAGGCAGAAGACATACAGACCTGCCTTGACCGGAGGGGGCTGGTGGGCCACTAGAAACCCAGCTTTCTGGGTGGAGGGAACTGGGGCACAAAAGTCCCTGAACAACAGGGGAAAGGCCAAGAAGGCCAGTGTAGCCGGACAGCTGAACAGCTGGGAAGCCAGGTTCCAGTGAGGCCGGGGAGGGGAGGGGGCCGGAGGCCAGGGTACAGACTTGGGCTGTTTTTCCGAGATCGCCGTGGATCGCTGAAGCGCTGAAGCTGCCCCGTGGAGAATAAAGTGGGGTGGGGGCCAAGGGGGAAGAAGGATGATTCCCCCAGGATAGCAGACTAACCATTTTTAGGGACTCCATGGGGGACGATGACAGCTTTCTTAGACGGCTGCTGGGTTGCTGGGCACAGGGCCTACAATGTTGGCATTTATTAAGGCCCTCTTGGTCTACTGTTTACAGGTAAGAACCCTTCCCCCAATTCCCCTTCCCCCCAAAAAAAACAAAACAACAAAAGAGGAACCACCTTTCATCCCTAAAACATTACACACGGAAATGAGAGGGTGGAAACCCAACTTTCCCAATCTTCCTCTCCGAACCCCTAGGAACCCATATTCTAGGTTCCTTATTCGGGATCCAAGCTCTGTTTTCTGCTCCTCAGACACGAACCGCACACACACTTGTCCACCCCTCTCCCTCTCCTTCCCCGACATAACAATACTGTGCCTGGCACTCCAGCCAGTTACGCCCACTCTCATCCTATGAGGCAACGCTTCCTTGGCTCTGATTTCAGGAAAGGGGGAGAATGTCCAACTAGAGAACAGGAAGAGAACGGCCAAAGGGGAAGGGAGATATCGGGGCCCCAAGGCCGATGTCCGACCCCTGCTGAGAGGACCACCTGGGACCACAGGCTGCCTGAGGAGGATAGAACTGTTTCCCATGGACGGGCTCAGAGCTGATACTGCAGGATCTGGAATTGGTACAGAGGTGAAGGATGGTTGTCACCTACTTGGGGGGGGAGGGGTGTCCCTAGCCCACAAGCCCTGTTTCTTGAGAAGTATGCACTCCCATCCACAGGTCTGGGATCGCTGAGGTCATGTTTATACTCCTCGATCCCACTCAAGGTCATAGCTGGCTGTGCCGCGGGGAGTTCCATAGCCCAAGCTGGAGCAATCAACGTCTTTCCCCGAGTGTCCGTGGTTCTGAAACTTACCACCTTGCCAAGGGACCTCAGGCAAGTACGTAAACTCCCTGAGTTTCACTATCCTCACCTGTAAAATGGGACCACAACAGTGCCCACCTCACCATGTGGTCATTTGGGTTATTTGATTTGGAGAACAACACGTTTAACAAAGTCTTTGGCCCCTGCCTGGCAGGAAGCGGCAAATGTGAGCTCATCTTCCTACTGTTGATTTAGAATTGGGACAAAGGGATGCTAGACAGCCATCTGGGGTTGTCTCTTGATGGAAACACAGGAGCTATAAGATGTCACGTTCCATCAGGTGCGAACCAAAGCATGGAATGCAATTCTGCAGAGAGAAAGGCCGAGTCCAAGAGAGGCCAGGCAATGCCAGGCAACGCCAGGCAAGGCCCCGCAAGGCCAGGAGAGGAAGCATCAGAGAACCAAGGTGGGCCAGACAGAAGTGGAGACTGGTAAGTGGAGAAAGACAGGCTCTGTGGCTTGACCATGGTCTCCCTCTGGTTGCAGTCCTTTGGGAAGCTCATCTGCCCCAGGAACCTTCCAGGGAGTCCTGGTCTGGCTTGAGCTAGAATGCAGGAGGTTCTTGTCATTGTTCCTAACCTGTGACTCCCTGACAGAGGAGAGGAGAGAAGGGTGTCCGCTGTTTGAGTGACAGGGCGTTGCTGCTCCCTCCCCACTGGGGTCCCAGCACAGCGCCAGGGACCTTGAAGATGCTCAGTGACCTTGAAGATGCCCAGTGACAAAGGAACATAAGCGACTAAAGGACACTACACGAAGCTAAAGTACTCTGGGCACTTGGTTCCTTCCCCTAGTCCCTTCTTTTCTTCTTTGAGCCTTGGGGGCGCGTCTTCTCCGGGGCCTCACCTGCAGGATGAGCAACATCTGGACAATGGACGAGGGCAGCTGGGACTGGGCCAACAGCAGCAGGTCGCCCAGCTTCACCTTGAGCAGGACCAGGTCTCGGAAGCCCAGGAGGGAGATCTGGCGGATGGTCAGCTCCTGGCCCTGGAGGAGAGAAGAGGCAGTGTCAGGAGGGGAGAGCTCACGGGACTCGCCATCAACCACGTGGGGTGTAGAGCACCCAGGATGGGAGAGGACAGGGGGTCTGCAAGGCCTGGTGTGGGGGCTGCACTGCCAAAAAATCAGAGACTTGGCCCCCACTCTTCAAAATGAGAGCTCTGACTCAGCCCACCTCAGTAATGCAAAGATAATACATAGAAGGGGGGCCATGCCTGTCACGGGGACCACGAGGGCTCAGAAAGGAGGAGAAGAGCGCACAATGGGGGAAACAAGAGAAAGGCCATCACCTCCTCCTCACATCCAAGGCTGCTTCCTCCACTTTATCTGTTAAATGTTTAAGCACCAGTCACATGCCAGGCAAAGGAGGAAAATGGGAGACCTGTCAGACTCTTATATACGCGCAAGTAACTCAGGAAGAAAAGTGACTGGGAAAGTAGGAGAAAGGGGCTTGTTCAACCACGTGGGGTCGGCACAGAGAGAATCCCAGGACTGACACTTCCTGTGCTCTGTCTGTGGGCTAGGCACAGCTCGAAACAGTCTTCAGGTAAATAATACATTTGATGCCCACGACCACCCTTTGAGAGAGGTGCTATCACAAAACCCACTTCACAGGTGAAAAATCCTAGAGCCCAGAGTGACAGTCCTTTGCCCCACGTAGCGCTAGATCTCGAACATGAACTACTTGATTTTGGAGCTCCTGAAGTCTACCCAGACAGAAAGGGGGGGAAAGGACCCACTTCCAAGGCTCTCCTTTGCGCATATATACACAGAACATACAAAAGATCGATTGCTCTTGGTAGAGACAAAAACCTCATTCGAGACTACCCTACCGAATGGGACATAGGTTCCCACCCTTCAAGGCTCCCAAGGTTTAAGTTCTGCATTTCCTGTAACACCTTAGGAAGGTTTGCAGAAACACAGGCAACAGTGCTTGGCCATCTCTGCACCCCCTACCCTGCAGCCCCAAGAGGCGCACACAGCACCACCCACTCCCTACAGGCTCAGCTCAACCCCTGCTTCCAGACCGTCTTCCCTGACAGCGGTCCACACCCCCCGCCATCTTTTCCAAGGTCCTACAGTTTCCATTTTTCGCACCGCATTCCAGCACTCGGCACTGACTACTCATCCCGTAGGAATCTGTGCCCTCACTTAACCTCCAGGAGCCCTTTTATTTTACAAGCCAGAAAAACGCAGGCAAAGTTCTGCAGCCTCGCACAGGGCAGGCACTCAGAACCACACTTGTCCGACGAGGGACCTGTGAGATCCAAGGATCTGGCTGGACTCACAGACACCTCTGGGGGTGCGACTGAGAGTAGTGAGGACCCCTAAGGCAGGGGTTCTGAAAGTAGGGTGTCTGGACCAGTCACAGCATCACTGGGGAAATCAGGGGGAGATGGACAGGGGCTACGCCAGTTGTTGCCAGATCTCACCATTTCCCCAGAGAAGGAGGGCAGCAGCGGGCTCTGCCCTGCACAACTGGGGTCCTGCCTGGGCCAGAGCCTAAGAGGGCCCTTGGCCCTTGGTGATGGTCCCAGGACCATGCCCACCCAGACCCCACACTCCCCGTCCTAAACCCGCCTGGGTGCCTGCACCCGGGAATTCCATACCCAGCTGGTCCTACCAGAGACCCAGGACTACAAACTCCCTTCAAGGGGGTTGCCAGATAAAACACAAGCTGTCCGGTTAAATTTGGACAGCGTTTTAGCATATGTCTCAAACATCACATTATTCGTGTTTGTCTGAAATCCAAATTTAACTCAGCATCCTGTGTTTTCATTTGCTAAATCTGTCGACCCCCGCCCCCCCGCCCCACNCCCCCCCCCCCCCCCCCCCCCCCCCCGCCAGCACTGTCTTCTTGAGACCCGCTGCTGGCCGAGGAGTGACTACTGCAGGGAAGGGAGAAGCTTGCGGGCCCAGGGGGCTGGCCTAGCCATGTACATGCTACCCATCCTCTCATGGGGACGCCGGACAGAGTGAGGGTGAGGGCCAGGTCCTGAATGGGAAATGGACGCTGTAGGCATAGCCCCCCAATGTTTAAATATTTGAGAAAGAGTTCAAAGAACCCCAAGTTCCTTTAAAGCGGCATTTGTAGCAAACAAAGAACATGGGTCGTGCCCTCTGGCACCAGGTAGTTCCTGCTCCCACACAACCCACTTAGAGACGAAGCCCTGACCCCTGGGCAGGCGTGGGGCAGTGAGCCCACGGCAGCGCAGGTGCATGGCAGAGACTTCTGTTTTGGAGAGGGTGGTCTCCTGTTCAACCTGCCATAGGGGATGTCCATTCTGACCCGGCACTGACCGGTCCTGCAGGAGGGCAGCAGGGGATCGGATGGTAGAATAAGCTGAGGTCACAGGGTAAGAACATGAGAGGGATGCCTCTCATCTTTTAGTCTAAATTCCTCCCTTTGCAAGACATGGAGGTTTGCTCAGAGAAGAGAAAAGCATTCACCCAAACCCAACCAGACCCCTAGTCCAGTGTCCTTTGGGCTGTATCGTCTTCGGGAACCCCTCATGGAGGGCGAGGAACATCGTTCCTTTCCCACAGTGCGGGAGCAACAGGAAACGTGCTTAACATCGTGCCTCTGAGAAAGGGGGGTGAAAGGGAAAGAAAAGAGGTCTGCTTTCCCCACCTTTTCTCCTTCTGAAAACCACGGGAAGCAAACCACTCCAAGAATATACAGAAAAGCTCCAAACCTCTAAGAGGGTGTCCAAGGCAGATGGACAGCTGCTTCTGCGGGGCCTCCTCTTTCCTTGAGGTTAAATGCTAAATATAGAACCAGAATGCCCTGCAGACTCCCCAAGTCCTTACCCGACTCAGGCCCCAACCTCCTGGCTCTCCCCCATGCACCGGGGGGCTCCAGGTGGCAAAGGTCAAGCTGAGGCCGTTCAGCGAGACTGACCTGGACTGGATAAAATATTGCCTGCAGGGTGGGGAGAGTCTCAGCGAAGAAGTGGTCCCAGACTTCAGCCAGAACCTCAATGCGCTTTTCACCTACATAAGGGCGAGAAGATGGGAGGGGAGAAAGAGAGAAAAGAACTTGTCATTACTTCTGGCCTAGGAGAGGCCAGAAGACAGCTCCATGTCCAATGGAGCAGGGGAGACGGGGCGCAGGGAAGAAATCTCATTACCTCCATTTGGTCTGTTAGGTGTGACTACATTCAACACGGAGTTGGACGCAAAGACTCGACCAAATCTATGCAAATGTGCCTTCTACCCCCAAACCAGAAAAGGGAGCTGAATTTTGAAAATCACATAATAACTGCTAGGATCACAAAAACGGCTACAACATCATCAGTCATTATGCTAAACTACTTATCTATGACATCTCATGAGTAGACTCCATTACCCCATGTACGGGCTCAGAGAGGCCAAGCGTGTGGCTCAAAATCACACAGCCAGAGGCAGAACTGGGATTCCAGACCCCCACTCTCGACCAGCGTGACCTGGGCAGACCACGTGCACAGTTTTACATGGCTTGTTGCTGTTTTAATCACTGGGACACAGACTTCTTATTCTGGACTTGAGCTGTCAACTGAGGGAGGAGGAAAGAGGGCCTGGAAACTGTCACCTCCACCCACTGCTTCGCGGTAACCGAGAGGGCGGCATTTCTGAAGTGGTCACCTGCAAGGCACAGGACCCACACCCTGATCAGGAAGGCTCCCACCCCAAGGATCAGGAAGCCTAAGCCACCCCCAGACTAGATGTGCACAGGTCACCCAATGCCACCCTCGCACAGGAAGGCTGTGCGAGGAACCCCGCGCCTGCAGGAGAGGTGGGTGCCGGCAGAGAGGGGATGCACTGTGGCTGCTGTTCGATGACCTAGATAATAGAGCCGATGGGGCACTGTCATTGCTCGTCTGAGGCAGAGAAACTGGGTCAGCCAAGATTAGACACTGAGAGTCGCAGCTGGCAAAATGCTGCCAGTTCCACTGAAGTGATTTAGGAAGATTCATTTTAACATCTTTCGTCTATTAATTTAATAGACAATAAAAGCGGTGGCTGGGAGAGAAGAGCAAGGGCATGACGAGTAGCTAGCAGGGCCAGAGACGCGCAGATGTGGAAAGGTCGGAGCGAAATGTATTCGGGGGGAAAGGCAAATCCATCACACCTGCTACTCTACCTCACAAAGTGCTAATTACACTTCGCTGGAATCGCTCATTTTCCTTCCCTGTCTTGACGAGAATGGGAGTGAGTGTAGGGGCCCTTTCTGTGCTCACCATTATCTTTCTAGTGCTTAGCCTGGTGCCAGACACATCGCTAAACCAACTTCGAGAAATCTTTGAAAGAATGAATGAACGAATGGCACATAATACGTGTATAGGGGTTTTGGTAAATGCCTGGACTGGTGAGTGGAAGGAGGTTAACCTTTAACCCGAATATGGGACAGGACAGAACCAGACTTAATGGTTAGCTCCAACATTCTCCTCTGCTTAAAGAAAACCTCCATCATGTGAGCAACGTGGCCGGGCAGAGTCTGTTTCCTCCTGTGTCTTCATCCTCCTCTATATCCCCTCAGCCTTTGGGCCCCCATGATGTTGATTTATTTCAGCCCCTCACACTCACCATGTTCCTTCGTGCCACAGGGCCTTTGCATGTGCTAGTCGCTTTGCCCTGACTGTTCTTTCCCTCCTCTTTGCCTAACGTACATCAATCTATCTCTGCAGTTTCAGCTCCAACATCACTGCCATAGGAAAGTGGTCAAATCCCCCTAGTGTGGATGGAATGGTATTCTTAGTACTTGATCTGGCCGCAGTGTTGTATTTGGGGATGATCTGATTTGTATCTCTCTCCACTACCAGGCTGTGAGCTCCACGGGGGCCTATCACCCTGTGATGGTTTCGTTCACCACTGTGTCCCCAGCACCTAGGAAAGCACCTGGTGTAGAGCTGATGACCAACAAATGTTTGAATCAATCTGTCGAGGATCCTCTTTGCCAACGTAGGCTATGCTAGCTCTCTGCAGGGAGGAGTCAGGGAAGTCAAAAGGACCATCTGAAATGTTAGGTCATCCTAAAATCGAGGTGAACCCCATCACCTGGATTAATGGACCTCAAAGGAGAGAAGGCTATTCCAGGTCCTTAGCTGACAGCCCTTACCCCACGCGTTTTCCATAGCGAAGACAAAAAGCGGAGGCCCTCCCGACCTGAAGGAAGGGAAGGGGAATCCTGATGGCTGGTGTTGGTGCCTGTTTACTCCCCTTCACCCCAAGACAGAAAGCTCACTGGCACAGGAGGTGATCCTTCGACCCAGCAGCAGGTGGGCACCTGGGTGTAATTGCTGCCTGCAAACTTCAGAGAGTCATGGAGGTTTTGGAATATGTTCAGAAAAAGAACATCAGACAGACACCGAGTAACAAAGCAGAGTAGCTGTGGGATAGAAAGATTTAAAGGCAGGAGGCGGGGTCATCTGCAGAAACAGTCCACACGTCAAGGACTTACCTCCCTGCAAAGAGGAAGGGGGTTTAGGCAGAAAGGTGACTGTCTTGGAAAACTCTCCTCTAACGTACTATGGGAGTTTAGATCATCAGAGGTATGGAGAATAGGAATGGGAAACTTCTTTAAAGTCGAGATCACCAAAGCAGATGACTGAGAGTCATGTGCCTTACCCCGCAAACGCCCAACACATGGGTGGGACCTGCCTCTGCCGTTCCTGCAGTCGCAAGCCTGGGTGTGCGTACATTAGCAACCAGTGAAGTTCATTCAGCAACAGGATGGATCCTATCAGTCACTTTCCAAACTATATTTTATAGTGAGAGAATCTTGTTATCCAAACAAAACCTTTCCTGGAGTCGCAATACGTAGAATAAAGTAGAGACGTTCTGGCTGAAGATATGATAAACCCTTCAAGGTTCCCCAGCACCCTGAAATCCGGACCCCGGGACTGAGCGCCCCAGAGAGAACACCCTGGCCCAGTGTCCTCTGGCCACTCTGGGGCAGAGACACAGAACCCTGGGTGACCACGGTCTACCTGTCTAGCTCCATTGTTGAGGTTTCACTCTGAATGTATCTGCTGAGTGTCGCTGGGGTGAGAGACAGCCAACTTTCCTTTTGAAGGGCTCTCAGCTCTTTGGTTTTGCTCAGTATCTTTTCATAAAGCTGGTATTTTTCCATATTTACACAAGCATGTAATAACTCCCCAAATGACTTACAGACAAAGAATGTGGCCATGACCATGGTTCTTCTCCCTCTTCCCTAGGCGGCCACCTTCTGCACATGTGACCTAGACTGCCCCCAAAGTGCAGAGGGCCCACTAAGGGCTTGTCAAAGCAAGTCACTTATGAACAAGGCCTGGGGCTAGCAGGCATTTATAAGGGTGAAGAGTCTTCGCATAGACAGATCCACACAGGTTCAGTCAGCTCTCAGATAGAGAGATAAATGTCTCATCTCCGTTCTTCCAAAGGTTTGCTGAGCACTTGCCGCTGCCGGCCACTACAGGTCCAGTGTTGGCTCCTCATTTTTCTCCCACTTCATCCTTCTAGCAAACACTACACTGGACGCCAGTCTCTTTCCCAGAGAATGCGGGAAGGAAGGGGCTGATCTAAGGCCTGCCGTGTCTGGGTCTAGAAGTAAGTGTGACCTACAGGTAAAGGTCTTTAGGCTGGAGTGGGAAAAAAAGAAGGAAGCAGTTTGCGTACCCACCACGGGCTGGGTATGGTGCTGCTTCGGTCATGTACTCTATTCTGCCTCCCATCTCTACCCGCATTTTATCATTTTGAAGAAAACAAAAAACCAAAGCTCAGAGAAATGAGAAACTTGCCAGAAGTCACCCAAGGAGTAGGTGGCAGCAAAGAGCAGGTCCCACACAGGGGGGAGCTGACAGACTGGAGGTGTCATGGGGTTGGCGGATTCTTGCCTTTGGACCCCTCTTCCAATTCCACTCTGTCCTGTCAGCGGGGCTCTAAAAACCTTTTACAGCCAGAAAAATTTCCTTTGCCTATCGAATCATACCCCCCAAAGTGGGTGTCTGCTAATGCCTCCCAAAGGGACAGGCCTCCGGTCACATGTGACCACAAGGAATACAAGAGAGGCCGACAGGAAAGAGCCTGGATCAGACGAGACAGAGCAGCATGACGGGATCTACAGTGTAGTTCCCCCCATCCAAGGGGACCACCAGGACACACCCCTGCCAAAACCCCCCTCAAACGAGGTCTCCAAAGAGACTACCCCCAGTCCACTTTGTTTTGCAAAACACAGTTCCAGCTCGCATTGCCCCGAGTGGCTGACTCAAATGGAAATCCCGCCGCCTAGCTGGAGAAGCACCGGTGGGTGTGAATCACACACTCCCAGCCTGCCGCTTCTGAACAGAAGCACTTCAGCTGTCCAAACATTAAAGGCTGAGTCACGGGGACCCTGCTCTATGAGGGCAGCCTTGTACTTGCCTTCGCACAGCTTAATCTTCTCCTCCACAAACAACAGTCCTTTTGCAAGAAGCTGGTTCTGCCAAAAGAGAACAAAGAACACAAGAGTTGAGCTACTGTGCAGTGTGACAACCCTCTTCCACTTCCAATGGGTGAGGGCACAGCATTCTGGGCACTTGTGAGCTCATCACGCCTCCAAGTTTCAGAAGACTTTAGTCTCCCCTTGGAAGGCCAAGGCTTCAGGAGAAGACAGTGAGACATCCTATAGCAAAAGAGTGAGACATGAGCCAAACCCAACCTCCACCCCCACCCTCCCAGCCATGGAAGAGGCATGTTGCAAGCTTGGCTGAATTCTACAGATGGATATGGACACGGACACCCAATATCCTCCAATTCCTTAATCTAAACTTAGAAAAAAGAACATTGAGACAATTATGCAAAAATAATAACTTTTAAGAGATAAATTTAGGGTATCTCATGCTGGCCTGAAAGAGACTGTATGCAAAATCTTAAGCAGCAGAGTACATTTCCGCCACTCAGTGTGTGCACGGGAAAGTTGTAGAAAGAGAGTAAGACTTAATCCCATTGCAATTGCAACTAACAACAGTTACACATTCTATGTATACTAGAAGGTTCATACCCTTCATCTCATTTATCTCCAACCCTCCCGATAACCCTATCGGGCTGTTGCCTTGACCCTTACTTTTCAGTAAGGGTGTTTGCAGTAAACACTTGCCCACAGGAGACAAAGTTGGTCTTCCTGGCTCCAGAAGCAGGGCTCTTTCCACTCTGCTTCCCTGCCTTTTGTCAAGGCTCCCCATCCAGACTCCTTCCTTCCTTCCTTCCTTCAAAAGGCTCCAGCTGGTCCCATAAGACACAGAACATCCTTTCCACAATCACAGAAGCTCGGAGAGCAATAACAGGCTGGTGCCTCCCCTTCTGGAGTGGGGAGGCTCAAGGTGGTGTGTATCCTACAACAAAACTTAATGCATTTCTTAGTATCCTGTTTTATAAAACCCTAAAGCCCTGTTGTAGTGAGGGCATGAAATGGCAGCGTGGAAAGAAATCTGCGTCAGGCTGGGGTTTGAGTCCCAACTTGGCCACATTCCAGCTGCGTGATCTTAGACTTAATTTCCCTGAGTCTTGAGTTCCGCATCTGTAAAATGGGAACCATAAAGTTCTTATAAGAATTAATCACTACAAACAGACACACACCAAGTATTTTATGTTCTTAGTAATCACTGGTGAACAGTGGTAATAGTTGCTCTCGTGGCCCAACTCTCTTCACAGAAGGAATGGAGAGTAAAGAGAGTGTGTAATAAACAGAACTACATAAGAAATAACAAAATGTTTTAACAAAGGCACGGTCACCTTTGTGACTAATATACATAAAAAAAATGTCATAGGCCCTACTAAAATGCACAAGATATGGCCTAATGTTAAAGATTGGTCACCAGTTAGTTTCAAGATGGCAGATAAAACCCTAAATCAAAGTGATTTCCCAGAAGGATTACGGAACGGAGAGGTGATAAAGGTAAAACTCTACCCACGTTCTCCACCTCCTAGCCAAGCAAATGAATGCCAGCAGTTCTGGGCCAGAAAGCAAGAAAACACCACAGCACCAAACTGAGACTTAGTGAGAGAGTGTCCTTAAATCCGAGCGACATTCACTTCGTTTGATGAAAGTCACACTGTACACTTTAAGGAATCCATGTTTAAAATAGCCAAGGCTCTCCTTCCTTTCATTGTATTTCTTCTCCCTCCAGGAAGACATTTGGGGAAAAAAGGTTTGTTTCCCACCCCCCCCCCCACCCCCCAAGGAAAAGAAGGTATTTGTGTATATGGTAAAGGAAACATTCTTTTAAAAATTCTCATGATACACAGCATGGAAATTCTGTAGCTTAGACCGAAATAAGAGTAACAAAAACTGGGGGTTCAAGGAGCCTTAAAGATCACCTCTCCCCTCTCCCCAGTGCCGTGGTCAAAGCTAGCAGTCACGTGTGATTTTGATGATATCTGAGGGAACCCATTTCCCAAGGAACTAAGGCACCTTTCAAAAGCATGTTGAAAATGCTTAGACTCCTGAGATTTGGTAGTTTGTTTACTTTACAGTTGAGTAAGTAGAGTTGTCATCTCTTGTGGACGGAGCATAAGTTGTTAGGGAAGGACCTTGTGGGTCAGCTTGGCCCACAGCCCTGCCGCCTACCCCGTGGACCCCTGCCCCTTCCCACACGCTCCCTCTTGGTGGACTGGCCTGGGGCCTGCCTCCTTCCCCACCTGGTCTCACACTGAGCCAACAATCTCTGCTGGGAATCTGCAGCCACCGGGCCCCTATGCCCCAGTGGGCCCTGCATTCCCAAGGGCCCTGCACTTAGGATTTAACGTGCTGCAGTTCCATCTACACTTCTTAACATTTTTGTCTTCGACTTCGTGTTCTGTGAATGCAGTCTGATGGGGTGATGGAGCACCCGCCAGGGACTTGGGGCCTCAGCTCACTCACGGACCTGCCTCCTACAACCTTCCCAGCCGGGACTTTAAGGCACCTGCTCCCCACCTCCTAGAGCCTGGCCCAGCAGGGTCTCCCCATCACTGTCACCCTAGCCCTGAGGTAGTGACAGGGTCATGTGGTGGGAGCCCAGACACTGGTGTGGGGAGAGCTGGGGTCAGTGCAGCCCTCTCCAACTACACAGGAGCTCTCTGCTGCATGTGCCGGTGACTCAGTTGGGGGGCTCTGCACGCATGACCTACGGACCCAGACTGTTCGGGTGAGTCTCTCGGGGGGTCACCCATTCACAGGCCCGTGGAAAGCAGTCACATTTTCATTTTGCACAGGGCCCTGCAAGTGATGGAGCCTGTCTGTCGGTCACTGCACCTAATGACATACCAACAGCACATCTAGGGGGCTTAAGGCTGCTGAGACCTAAAAGGAAAAAGAAGAGAAAGCCAGCCCTGACTCAGGCAGCTATCTTGCCTTGTTTGTCTTTCTAAGCGTCTGTTCTCCCCCGACCTCACCCCACAGTATTCCCAGCCCCCAACAAATGCCTGACTCTGGAAGGTGCTGGGCACTGTTGGCAGCAGGGCAGCAGTGATGGAGCTGGAGAAGAACCAGCTTTTTCCTCTGGTCCCAGTCCCTGCCCCACGGCGCCAAACCCACACCTCCCCCAGTTCGAAGGCTTCAAGCCAAAACATGGGCACATTAAGTAGCAGCCACCTAGGAAACGATCTGGGACTTGGAACTGGGCCGTTGTTACTTAATGCATCCCTCCACTCCATAAATGAACTTAGACGTGGGACACACAAGACTTTAATGAAGTGGCAGACAAGCCCGGAAATGAAAAACAGCCAACATATCTATTTTTTTCTAAGGCATCGTAAAATGGGCTGCCAACACAAAAATGAGGTTCAGCTAGGAAGAACGCACAAAACAAAACAAAGATGTCTGGGGGAAGGCATTCAAAGCCTTCAATGGGTGGGAAAGACCCAGCCCATCCTGGGTGATCACAGAGGGTGGGTGGGAGGAGGCAGGGGAGGGCACTAAGGAGGCCGGGAGGCTGCAGTGCGGGGGCTTGTCGACAGTGTGCCTCTGCTCACGCAGACCCCTCTGCAGACCCGCCACAGGGACCAAAGAAAATGGGGAACCAACAAGGCTGGGGGGCAGGGAGACTGATGCTGCCCTCATCTTCCTGGATGAGGTAGAAATTGACACACGGTAGAAATTCTGTGAATGCTAAGGCTACTAGACCTCCAACAGTCCTCTGTCACTTCTAATGCTTTAGCGGTGATGATGATAATGATAATGGGTAGAATGATGGCGTTATTTGCTGGTGTTTACTCTTTGCCAGCCATTGTAGTATGCCCTCTTCATGCATGTGTCATTGACCTTTGCCACAATCCTATCCCCTTTTAACAGATGAGGAGACTGAGGCAAAGGGAAGCAACTAGCCCATGTGAGACCAGAATGTGCACCCTGGTTGGTCCAGGTCCAAAGCCCATGTTTTTTCCCCATTATAGTCCTCTGATTTACTCCAGCAGTGATAACATAAAAAATACTGAGATACAAATAGCCATCATTTGTTGACTGCCCACTATGTACCAAGCACGTTGCATATGTCATCTCATTTGGTAACCATAGCAACCTTTTGAAGCCAGTACCAGGATTTCACCTAGATTACCACTAAGAAAACAGAGGCTCAGAAAGGTTAAGTAACTTGCCTGTAGTCACACAGCCAATAAGTATTCTAGCAAGCATTGAAATGATTGGAATCCAGGCTGTATTTTGCCGTGTACAACGATTATATACCATGAGTATAATAATCCCATGTATAAAAATGTGGGTGTGCATTATACACAGCAAAATACGGTGCCTGGCAGAAGGGCTGGTGCTTTTAGCCGTCACACTCTCCTGCCCCATCCACGGGAGAAGTTTCTTAGGCCCTTGCCCACAGGGAAAAGTAGCAGAGATCCATTTCAGGTTCACGGATCCTGGAGGCAGCTGGCTTGACAATCTCCGGCCATGTGACTAGGTTCCCCCACCCAGCTCCCATCTAGCTGGGTCACTTCCGCTGTTACCAGCTTCCACCTCTCCAGGGCCTTCATCTCCACCACCCACAGGTGATGTCTAACAAGTGAATGCCTGGCTCCTGGGGGGGATTCAATTCCAAGTTAAGATGTTCTTTTCTACCCTGGAGAGGTCTGGTAGCATGCCACTCTGCCTACCAAGAACTCATATTAACCAACGACTCCACTCCAGGCATTTGCTGCCAGGAACACTGATGTCTACAAAAGTTCCTGTTGTTGGCCAGTGATAGAAGTCACGGGCCGCCTCCATTTTTTCCTCCCGTGACTTTGAAAGCAAGGCCATCATCTCTAAGGATGCCTACACTTCCTGTGAACTCTCATGCCTTCCTAGGTAAGCCACAAAAAGTCTTATAAGCACAACTCGCCCCCGGGCCCAGAGAGTCCCTAATAAATCAGTTCTGGTGCGTGTGTGGGTGTGATGAGACCAGACAGAAATCCCCGGATGGAGAATGAAGATTAACAACTTGATACAAATACTAATTTTTCATTCAGCACCTCATCAGTGGTTATTAAAAGGTGAATGTGGGTTTCTAAAAAGTTATTTTTACAAGGAAGCAGGAAAACAGTCAATGTCTGGACCACCCTCTCACCCCTCACCAAAAAACAAAACAAAACACTGAAATTTTTCTCCTATGGAGTTTTCAGGGGATGCCTTAAGGGCATTCTAATAAAGTATAATGCAAATTCTTTTCATCTGCAGCCAGGTGGCCTGGGTCTGATCTTTGCGCTGCGTTTTACTAGTTGTATGGTCTTGGCTAACCTTCTTCTCTGAGCTTCGGTTGCAGGATCTGTGAACCAGTGATAAAATCTTCCACAGGGACTAGCAGGAGAAATGAGTGACTTAGTACAGGAGGTGCTCGGAGCAGTTCTCAGACCTGAGTGTGCATGGGAATCGCAGCGGACCTGCTCAGACAGACTGCTGGGCCCCACCCCCATGGTGCCGGAGTCAGTTGGTCAGAGGTGGGGCCTGACGACTTGCTTTTCCAACATGTCCCCAGGTGATATGGAAGATGCCGGTTCAGGGGACCTCACTTTGAGGACCACCAGCTGAGAACAATGCTGGGCACGTGAATCTCGAAGGTGTTAGCTGTTGTTACTAGTGTCATTATTTCCGTCCTTCCTGTAGCTCTTCAACAGCCTTGCTGTCCTCTCGGACCAATATTTCTCAGCCCTTCCAACAACTCTCAGTCTTTACTTCTCATGGTCACTAAGCTACTGAACATTCCCACTCATTTAAACACCTCTTTTCAGGTGTCCATCCCTGCCTCCCACCCCACCCCCACACCCCCGCTGGCTCCTGGATTCCTGACTCAGTCCATAGGAAGTCACCCAATTTCACAGGTACTGGGTTCCTGAAGACATGTACTCACGTGGAACAAGACACTTACAGGATATAAGGAGGTGTTGTTCCCATAAAGCTAAAAAGGACTATAAAATCCCTAATTAACCTCATAGTCGAAGCTCATCTTTGGTTGATGTATTTTCGGTACTTTGTACCTACATGTTCCTTCTCTAGCAATTGAATGTGCAATAACCTCGGTCCAATGAGGCTAAAGATTTACCATTTCAGCAGGCCTATTGATTTTTATCTTTATCTCAATTATAGGAAGCCCTATGGTTATCAATGTCAAGATTCATCTTTCCATGTATCTTCATAAAATTTGGGAAGTATAATAAAAATATTCAGATAATTGCACAAAATTCAAGTAATTGCCAGGGAGAGTAAGTAGAATGAAGCTGCTGAAAGGGGACCCCCGCCTGGTGGGCAGACCATCCAGCAGTACCCTGACTGGCACCATCCCATTCTCCCTGCACAGTGCCTTTCTCCCAAGTACTGGCCAAATCCCAAATGCAGCCTCTTCTCACCTTTCTTGTCTTCTCCCCGGAGCCCAGCTCCTCTTGCTCAAAGCCCTTTTGTCTACCGGCCGCAACTGTACCTTCAAAGTATATGTGAATTGTCCCCTATGACCCTCTACCCACCTCATCATCTCTTTTTCCACTTTGGGAATAACACTCAGTTTAGGAGCCTTCCCAGACTGATCAAAGAAGAGCTGAAGCTTTTCCTCCCTATTTAAAATGGGTTTGAAAAGCACCATCATCTCTCTACCCAACTTACTGTAGATTCCTCCAAGTCCGGTCTTTGTTCCTCCAAAATGTATTTATTCGCCCAGGGCCTGTTTCTAGGCTGTTACCATCCATTTGGGTCTTCAGGTAACACTGTCCTGTGTGTTACCTACGTGGATGCATGCTGATCTCTGGACGGTCTTCGGTTTCAAACTCCATGGCAACAGGGGCACTGGGTCCCTTCCTCCAGCTTTCTGTCACGTGCCACGAGCCCAGTGACTCTTCCCTGATAATCATGAGCTAAGGGGACACGGACCTTCTGGATCTCTCACTGACATGAGCAGCAAATGGAAATATTTATAGCAAATATTACCGGGTCCATGACCTATTGGCCACTGTGGTAACTCATTTTCCCTTTTCCTAAGTGCCACCTTGTTCAGAGCCACTGACTATAGACCGAATTTCTGTATCAGGCAAAACTAGCTCCAACCAAAAGACACAGGACTTTCTGCGCTTGGAGGAAAGCTTTTCGTGAACACAGTGCAGTCAGCAAATGAAGAACACCAGAAGAGCAAACCCTCCCGTCGCCATGGCCTGAACCCCCCAGGTACCCAAGTACAGGACAGA
The DNA here is from genome assembly GCF_014824575.4 of Sturnira hondurensis. Taxonomy (NCBI): domain Eukaryota; kingdom Metazoa; phylum Chordata; class Mammalia; order Chiroptera; family Phyllostomidae; genus Sturnira; species Sturnira hondurensis. Next base: position 12,854,824 of record NW_028075269.1, on the reverse strand, counting down.
AGAATGCAGAGCACTTCATATCGCCGGTTTCCAAAGCTGTAAGGAACCAATTATCCCTGGAGGTTTCACCAGGATACAGAGTTCCTCAAGAAACCCCATTTTCCTCCCAGGCGCAATTTGAAACAGAGGAAAAGAAAACTCAAGGCTGGAAATGCTAAAGATTCTGCCAGCCGGTGTCTCAGGGAAATCCCTGCTGCCGGTACTCTCCGAGTGCAGACAGGAGATAAGCGCTACTTTCCACGTGCTTCCCCACCCCCACCCCCCGCCTCCCCTTGAGGCATTTTCATTATTCTCCACTGGAGACATTCCTTCTGCGAGTCTTTACAGCTGCAGCGCGAACTGTGTTCACCTTCGAAAGCAGAGCCACAGAGATGGCTTTGTAAGTGGTGGGTGATACGAGGCTGGGACTCTGGGACAAGGTGGGCTTCACTGCCGAATGCAGACGGCCAGGAGGCCACCCTCTGATCCTGCTCCACATTGAGAAGCCCAGTGCCAGGCAGCCCATTCATCACTTCCCCCAGCAGCCACACGCATGGCTTGGGGGTCTTACCTGTCCACCCCTAGGTTCTGTCCCTCACCTGTCCCAGACCTCCATCGCACCTCCTTGCCAGAGGAGCAAACTCTTGAGAGCCCAGCTGACTTCTTTCTTGAAACCACTTCTGCGAGTCAAACACAAACGCCGGCCTCTGGGAGCCTTCCCTCCCGGATTTCCCTGCTCAGGGGGATAGTTCTTCTTTGCTCTTCTTTGGAAGCGGCCCACTTTCAAGCAGCGCCCAGCATGGGGCTTTCCAAACCTGAGATGCTCTTGAACCGCCCTCACGATTTGGCCATAGCCAGGGCTGCCTACACTATTATTCCTTTTATACGATATTAAAAACGGACCCACTTTTAAAGAGCATTGATGTTTAAAAAGGAGACAACAGCAACATTGTTGGCCATAAATACAGTGCAACTCAACAATCAACTAACTCAACACAAACAAAACGGTTTGTAAAATCCTAGTTAAATAGTGTCCCCGGCTGAAGACAGTAAATGGGAGGCCTGCTCTCTCCTCCTCAAACACAGAAGGCCACCAGGCTTGCAGAAGTGTGTGGGACAGAGGCACAAACCACGATCCTCCTGGGCACCATCAGACGCACTGAAGGGAAACAAGGATCCTCACCAGGCAGGGGAAATGTAGTTCAATGCCGCTGCCTGGACCACCTAATACACCCCACATATCAGTGGTGGACAAGCCCACCCACTCCCCCTAAGATGCGTTGCTGACACTGCTATGTACCTAGTACTTTCTACGTACCTAGGACCTAACACAGGTAAAAATAATAAAAGGCTCTGTGCTCGCACGAGACTGAAAACTACAATTAAACGAACAGTGTCTCAGGCAGCCTTCCCTCCCAGCTAATACCCAACACCAAGGAAAACCTCCATTCAAAACTCTGAAAACCAGGACACAGCCCCCACGCCCAGGGACTCAATATTCACCAAGCAGTCTCCCCGATTAAGCTCTCAATAGAAAAATGGCATGTGGTTATTAGCTGTTAAGTGCCCGGCATACTCTGAAAGCAGCATTAACCACCCAGCAAACCTCAGGGCCTCCTCTGATAAACAAGTCCCCACCCAAGTGCCCTTCCCCACCCATACTCAGGGTAGCCCCTGAAGCCAAAAGGCGACTTGACATTTAAAACCTGATCAAAACCACACCAACCCCTGTCTACTTTAAATGTCAACAAGGAAGGCGGCTGGGGTGGCAGGCTTCTCCAAGACTGATCGAAAAACCACTTCTCTGTAGTTGCATTGAAAAGTCGATCATTAGAGGCAGCAAGAGAAGGGAGCTGAGGACAATGCTGACCTTTGATTCAAGGGCAGCTGAAGTGATTCACACTTGTGACTAATTATCTTTTTTCATCTTTCTGTCCATCTCTCTGAGGGCAGGAGCTCTCTTTCAAGCCGCTGAGGCAGCTGACCCAGCTGAATTCCAGGCTTCTGTGGGGTCTCGCAGTGTCCCCGTTCAGAGCAGCTGTTTTCCACTGTGTGTGCGTGTGTGTGTGACAACTGACATTTGTGATTCTCACACAGTCACATAAAAGTTTGTTTCCTGAATCATAAAAAGAAATAAACAGAAGCATGCCTATGTGGTTTTTAAAACCTAAAACCTCTTTAAACTGTCTTAAAAGTATGTTCTCCTTGGATACAGAATACCACCAACCTGAAACCACAATGTCACAGGGTTTTCTATCACTTTCCCATGAAAAGAGGTGTATCACATTTTAGAATAAGAAATACGAACATAAGCCCTGGCTGGTGTAGCTCAGTGGATTGAGCACGGGCCTGTGAATCAAAGGATCGCGGTTTGATTCCCAGTCAGGGCACATGCCTGGGTTGCAGGTCAGTTCCCAGCAGGGGCCAGTTCCCAGCAGGGGATGCATGAGAAGCAACTATACATTGATATTTCTCTCCCTCTCTCCTTCCCTTCCCTTCTAAAGATAAATAAATAAAAATTTTTTAAAAAGGAAAAAGAAATACAAACATAAAGAAATGTAATGAATACTTACCACTGTCTGACTCTGTGCTGGTTGCTGTTCTCAGCACTTCACAAGTAATAATTTATTTAGTCCTCACAACAACTCTATAAGGTTAGGTCCAGTGACCTCTGTTTTTACCAAACAGAAAACTGAAACACAGGGAGGCAAAGCAACTTGCTCCAGGTCACACAGCTAGCAAGTGGCTATGGTGGGTGTTGAACCCCAGAAGCCTGAGTCTGAGGGCCATGCTCTCGACCACTCTCATATGCTGCCCCGCAATATACTAAGTGCTGAGTGCTTTACACGTGTTATTTCATATAAACCATACAGCGACCTATAAGGTAGGTCATATTTTTATTCCCATTTTACAGATGAGGAAACTGAGGCACAGAGAGGTGAAGCACCTTGCCCAAGACCACTGTCAGCCAATCAGCAGGCAGGATGACCGCATTAAGGTGCTACACAGCACCTCTCTCCATGTGCCCTTGGGTGGAGTCGGGAAGGCAGCTGTGTCAGTGCATTAGAAGCCCCGTCTTCTAACTGAACCTGGAACCTTGACCTCATTTGACCCATAGCAACAGCATTTAGGCAGGAGAAATGTTAGATCACCTGACACAATTCTATCTCTAACAGAACAGACCAAGAGGTGTACGAACAAGAAATAACTTGGCTAAAGGGTACACAGAAATAACCCAGTTGGATACCATATACAGGTATGGGAGGGAATTTCACTAGAAAAGCTATTTTCAAAGTGCAGCTTGGGGGTCCCCTGGGGGATCTCCCCAACCTTTTCCACGTGGTCGAAACTATTTCCTTGATAACACCAGACTCTCATCCCCTTGCGTCCTCCGTGAGCGTACTGTGGAGTCGGCCAGAAACAACACGGCATCCCGGCAGACTGAACAGGAAGAAGACAGGAGGAGTCGGGTATCTTCCAAGAAGCCACCCAGGGCAGAAATTTACAAACATATAAAATAATGCCACTCTTCTATTCTTCTATTATGCAAGTTGTATTTTCATAAAATTGTTCATGCTAAAATGTAATGGGTTTATTGTTTGATGAATTAAGGCATATTGTCAAATTCCTCAGGTTTACTTTCTAGTATCATGAAAGTAAGTAGAGGTAATCCAAATAGGTATAATTTTTAAGAGCATAAAGGGGTTCTGAGACCAAAAAGCCCAAGAACCACTGCCCAAGACTATAATCTCCGTAAGAGCAGAGACCACACCTGCCTCCTCCTGGGCACGGTAAGAACCTGGGTATGTAATTTTGGATGTTGATCAAATGGCCAGGTGTACAGCATTGGCCATCCTGTTAGGTACATGTTCCCACATGCGCAATAATGACAGGTGCTCAGACCCCCCCCCCCCAGCTTACCTGGAAATAGTCTGTAATGAATGATCCAAGTTCACTCTTCAGCAGCCGCCTGGGGAAAGAGAAACACCGTCAAGCAGCCCTTGAAGGCGCAGCTCCTGCTGTCCAGGTTATAGAGACGTGACGATGATGAAGGGCTGTCCAATGACAGGGACCAGGGCCAGGCCTCAGAAGGGTGCACTTTCCTTGGCCCTGGTAATACTGCGCTGCCCACGTTATCAGAGAACTGGGGTGATGAAAGTCCTACAGGGAGATCCACTCCCTCCTTCACAAAGGCAGCCTTCTCAACAAGGCAGCCACCGGAGACCCTAACTAGCAGGCCAGGGCCCCTCGCTGCATGTGAAACGAGCTCACCGACCAACAAAAAACCAAGGAAGAGAAAGACCACAATTTTGCAAGCCCCTACATTTGCAGGCTTTATGGTTTAAAATGCATTTTTATGCATTCTTCAACCGAAGATGAAAAAGTATGTGTCTATGGAGGGAGGGCCCATTATTACCCCTCCTATGTGGATAAAGAAATTGAGGTTCAGAGAAGCCCCCTCAATAAGTCAGTGGCATAGTTAGGATTCAAACTCAGACCTTGTAAAAATTCAACATCTTTTCCCATAATCCCCACCCCCGTCCTCCTCCAAATCCATTGGAGACATTCAACCTGGAGCCATGGTTTGGGGCTACTCATTGCCCATTCCCGAGGGACTGAGGCGGCCCTACCAGGGGACCACAATGGGGAGGGCGGGGCTTATTCATCCCAGCAGCAGTGACTGAGCTGTCCTTTGCATGCTGCAGACGGTTCCAGCCCAGGCGCCCAGACATGCACAAGACAGATTCCGTCTCTGCTCTCACGGAGCTTCCATTCTGCGGGGAGGGGTGGGGGGTGGGTAGCATGTTAATAAATACAATCACAAGACAAGTCTGAAGAGTCTTAAGTGCTAAAAAAAATTCAAATAGGGATATTGGCACCAGATTTTTTTTGCCCTGTGACAATTCATGAGACCCTCTCTCCTGCTCTGTCTTTAATTTGATCCAAACCAGGTGAAGGAGCGAAAAAAAGAAAAAAAAGAAAAAGAAAAACCGGCTCCCAGGCCCAGTGAGGTCCCTGGGTGTACACTCTTCATTACTTCAAACAGTTTCAGTTACTCATCCAGCCAGCCACGGTTATTAAGGAGGAAAAGGCTTCTGACACCCTGCTGGGTATAACTCCCCAGCTCCGAAACACATTCCCACGTGTAGGATAAACAGGAAGTTGCAGTGAGATAGCGTTCTGTGCAGAACACAGACACGGAGGGATTGAGACAGCAGAAAGAGACACCCACAATCTAAATTTCTGTACCAGAAAGAGCCCTGCACAGCTGCAAATATGTGTTGAGCAAGGAAAACACCTTCTTTTTCCCAGAACAGAAAATGTGTCTGTGGCAGATACTACATTTTGAGATCCAACTGAATGGCAAGTTCCTGAAAGGCCACCCCATCAAGAGAACCCAGGGAGTCCCCCAGATGAGGGCAGATCTGACGGAGACAGACGGCTGCATCAGTCACTGGACCGATAGCAGGTCAGCCATCAGGGCTGTTTGAGGCTAAAGGAGACTCTTAAGGCAAGAAACAAACCCAGTGGGTAGCCCCTGATGGAGCTTTGAGACAGGAGGGCAGGAGGCTGCTTCTGAGGGAAGACATCTCCCAACTGAGCCTTCATGGCCATTCAAAGTCTTCAAACCAGAGGTGAAGAAGCTTCATCAAAATGGGGAAAGACTAGTCCCATTTATGGGCTACCTATTTCCCTGGCATATCTTAGTGTTCACGATGCTGAGCAACTAACATAATCCTGAGACCAATGACATGGAATCGTTGTCCTCAGGAACCCATGCTAGGAAAACTGTGGGCTCATGAAGACACGTCAGTTAAAATGGAGAGAGAAAGAGATCAGAGGCAGGGTAGGCTTCGAGGTCAAGAACGACGGAGCCCCTCCTGGAACAAGGTGGAAGAGGGATCTGCCCAAGTGCAACAATCGTTAACTGCGGCTGAAGGCGATGACTGCCCAGGGACATCTCACAGCGGTGTTCCATCATGGAGTACCCCACTGAGAAACCCAAGAGGTCTCCTCCTACCACCTCTTAGGCACGGCGGAAAGCCTACAGGCTGCAGTGAGGGGGATGGCATGGCCCCTTACAGTGCAGCCAGGACCACAGCAGGCCGTGGCCAACCCAGAATTCTGCGGAGCGTCACAGGAAGACAAAGCTGGAGGTAGGAATCAGCTGATAACAGAGCAGACGCTAAGGAGTGAACTTGATGCAACTGCTCAGACAAAGGCTGAGCAGAAAGGACTCTGGTGGAGAGATGGTGATGGGCAAGAATAAAGCAGCAGAACCCAGAGGGCTTTCACCACACTGATAACAATGATCCTTGCCCTTTACTGAGATGGGACCAGACACAGGTGTGGGAATCTGCCTTCTATACTTTAGACATAGTGGACTATAACCAGGTTTGGTAAGAGGACCACATGTTTGTCCTTTTACCAAGTCCCAAGTTCAAAACCTTCACCACTAGGTATCGTCATATAGAATTATCATAACAGAGTTGACCTTATCTGATCATGTAAGTCAACACTCTCTTATCCTGGGAGGGCAAGTCCGTCGGCCCCTCTGCCCCCTACAAAGTCCCGTCTCATTTCCGTCTGAGCAGGTTATGGGTAGACAAGGTCACTGCATCTGAGTATAGAGCTTTCATTGCAGCAAAACACGGGAATCGGCACGAACATGCATCCCTGAAGTGCTCGCAGAACTAGGGTTCCTTCAGACCATGGATTTCTGTGCAGCTGGGAGAACACAGGGAATGAAGAAGTGCTCTGAGTCATGCTATGACAAGGTCTACATTTCCTGAAGTCAAAAATGCAAGACACAGAACAAGAGAAAGATACACATTTCTACTTATGCGATACCAACACAGTCACCTGTCAAACGGCTCTCACTTGCTATTCTGTCATATCTATGCGATTCGCTTTCCAGGAGGCCCTTGGCACTGAAATATATAGCACCTTGATTTTTAAACATACACAACACACATGCATTTTAAAAATTATGTATAAATGCACTGGGTTTTGTCTCCTTTTCACCTCCCCAAGTAAGAGGGTGGAGGAGGTTGGAGCTGTTGCTGGAAATTAGGGAGGGCAACAGAACCCTTAGCAAACTTTATTCTTTGAAGTTAGGAGGCACTGGCTTGCAGACACCATACCACACTGTCTATGGACCTTGTATAAAGGGTCGAGTATCCCCAGGTGCTTTCCAGAAATATCTCTTAGATAGGCATAAAGAAGTTCTGGAAGACTAAATGAAAATTGTTACAGTGTCATCTTTGGGGTGGGGGAGTGGGCGGCAAAGGGAACTGAGTTTCCGGGGTACCAGAAAGGAAGATTCTTCACTGTATAGGTCATTATATATTTAAGAGTGTGTACCCTAGAAACACAATCCTACTCAAAACCATTACACATTTCTTTTGAATTAACAATAACTGCCACCAAGGTTACCTGGATGGCTTAAAGCCAAAAAGAAATTGGGGGAGGGGATTCCCATGAAGGGCACAATGTCAGGAAGCAGGCTGTCCTAGGGGTATCAGAGAACCCCATAGGCCTGAGAACCTGGCAGCCCAAACCCTCCATGGGCGGGTAACCCAAGAACTTAACTCAGAGAGAGAAGGGGTGAGGAGAGGGCAGAGCTGGCCCAGCCAAGCTGGGAACAGAGTGCAGCTGAATCATACTGCAAAATCCACTTTCTATTTCTATACCCCGTGTTTATTCTGCTAGCAGTTGGTTTACAAGGAAAAAGCAATTCTGAAAAACTACCCTGGTCTTAGCCGAACCGAGAGAAAGAGGGATTTTCCACCCCTCTGACTCGATGCACCACCTCCAGGGGGAACTCGGCAGTAGCTTCCCTCCAAAAAAGGGCAGAGCAACTGATAGAGAATGAGGACCCTGAGAATGAGCGCACTGAATCATAACTCTACTGAAAACCCACGATGCATCAGCCACGGTGCCGGGTGCTGGAGGGGAAGGATGGGACTTATCTCAGACTGTGATTTCTTCCCATTGGGCCCCTCTCCCAAGAGCACCATCTTCTGCAAAAACTGGGGGTCGAAGTGTCCAAGCATTAGAGATGCAGAGACCTAAAATCACAGGGGGACAACTCGCCCCGCACGCTTCCTCACTCAGCCAGCCAGCTCAGCCTGCAGAGTGCGGGAACACGAGAGAAGCAGGAGAAAAAGGACAGGACTAAAGAGCCTGTGCTTTCTGGTCCCCTAGATGCACGGAGATGAAAATCTCGATTCCAGGACCTATGTCCCTGCCAGCCTCAGGGGCCTCGCATCTTGCAGCCTCCCTTGCAACCTTTCTTCCTTGGGAAACAGGAAAGTAAGGCCTTCTTGGAGCAAAGATAGATGATGGACAGACAGATAAATAAATAAGAAATGAAAAACAAACTGCTCTTCAGATGGGGCCTGACTATTCTTCCCCAGTGAAAGTTTACTGAGCACCCTCTAAGTAGTGAGCACCGTTGTCAACATGGTATGTGTGTTTCCTCATTTAAGCCTGTAAACGAACTATAGCGTAATAGCAAGGAAATGAGCCCTGGGAGGATGCTGAGGAGGGCAGGCCCTGTGCCCACAGGCCCTGTGCCCAGCAGAGAGGGGCCTTGTCAACTGCAAGGGTCTGGGGGCAGTTGCCGGGGTCTGAAGCCCGACTGCTGTCCCCTAGTGGTGAGCAATAACCTGTGCCGGTTCACCTCCCAGGTGAGCCCCTTGGGCCTGGCCCCTCAACTGGAATTTAGGGATAATGAGGTACCCACTTCACAGGATTGTTGCAACGGCTAAAGGAATTTTGCCAAGCATGAGGCGCACATTTTTGCCCAAATTTTTGAGGGAAAAATAAGGATGTGCATTATACATGGGTAGCAGTAATTCCATATCTATATAAATGTTTTCAATTGTTTTTATAATTTCTTTTACCTTGTATCCGTTCTTGCATCTTGTAATTATTTGTCATATAAAATTTCTTATATCAATATGTTCAAAAATAAGTGCTAAAATTCCTTTATAATAAAAAAATAAGTATCTAAATATAAACAAAAAATTGGATTAAAAAAATTAAAACAAATTATTTTTTTTTCCTGAAAGTTTGGGCCAAACACATGGGTGCACATTATACAAGGCAAAGTACGGTAATCCTAGCCCAGTTCATTCCTGGAATAGTGTCCGGCACACAGCCAGGCTGGCAAGTGTTGGCTACGATGGCAATCGTCTGACCCTGAAGCCCACACTCTAAGAAGTCCATTCTACTGCTCACCGGCATCTCCTTAAAGGTATCGCCAGACTAGCAACTCACCTGGCACCAAGGACTCAGGTGAGGCTCGTGAAGGGCGCACAGAGCAGGGGCCAGGCCACCCTGCTGGAATTAAGGTGATCAAGGCAGAGCTTGGGGGAGAGACTGCAGAGACCTGGAGGCTGTGGTGCAAGCGACATCCCAGCTTCAGCAGCTCTCAGTTGGTGTTTCACACCTGGACTTGCATGCCAGGCTTCATCTGGAAACAGAACTCTGCCACTAACCACCACCACCAGCAGCAGCAGCAGCAGCCATTGAGCTAGAAGGAGAAGGAAGTGGGGACCTGAGACAAATGGGAAAGGAACACTCATGTGGGACCCAACCCTAAAGGGAAGCGGGGCGTGAAGTTCAGTCAGAAGCCAAAAGGACCAGAAGAGAAAAAAAATGGGGAACCACTCACTGGTCTGCATTATCTCATCCCCTGACCCTCCCAGACTGACCGGGTGAGACAGCACCCAGATGGCGAGATTTCCTGTTTTTACACAGACCCACCGTCTTGCTCCTCACAGGCTTGTCAACCCACATTCCCACTTCTTCAGGCCTGAAGGTCAAGGCGGCATTGCTGGAGTCCAGCTGGGTGAGAGGCGCAAGGATGACAGGAGGGCAGGAGAGTGGGAACCAGCGGAAACGACAGAGAAATCACCTAGATAGGAGCCACGATGTCCCCGGCACACAGGACAAAACCCAAGGCAGCAAAATCCCAAAGGACAAGGAAGCTGCTTGGAGACAAGGTGCCATGGGGCTTGTTCAGTCAGTGCAAGTGGGGACAGCCTATGGGTTGATAAATATTTCTGTGCCACTTGGCAATTTCTATCCCAGGTACTCAGACCCTCTGCCCTCACCTCTTGGTGGGATCCTGCTGAGGATAGGGGGCCAGCCTATGGGATCCTGTGCCCGATGCCACAGCTGGTCAGTACCTGTCCAACCTGACTGTTAAATCCTCCAAAGATGACTCTCCTCGCTCCTGCCACAGGACGTGTTTCAAGCAACAACACATAGTAACACCACTCTCCTATTGGGTCCATTCTATGGGAGCCCATCAAAGGTGGTGTCCATGGTTCAGACAAAATGCTAATATCCTGCACCTCTCTGCTTTCTGCACCCCAGTGGGTGGCAGTGGGGACAGTGAAAAGATGGAGAAAACTAAACATGAAGAGCACTTAATGAGCTCCTAATTACGGTGCACACGAGAGGCTAGGCTGTTGGCACACAGCGTCGAGAGTTCCCCAACAGCCTTGTAAGTAGGGATTTATGCCTGTTTTGCAGATGAGAAGGGCAATGCTCAGAGTATTGTCTGGACCATACACTGGAAGATCCCAACTCAAATTAAGGCACCTGGAGCATAGCCAGTGGTACCTCCCATGACCACTGGGGCCCGTGGGCACAGGCCAGGGGCCTACAGCAAACTCCTCCCAGCAGCCACGCTCCAGCCCCCGCTGACCAGTACCAGGCCAGACTGGGGTCCAGCATCGCCCGATGTGAACTTCCCAGAGATCCCTGGATTTTTAGGGGAAATGTCTCTATTTCTAAACATTGTATAGGACAAGCACCACACGGACCAGCCCCAGAGATTCTGGACTTACTACTTCCTTCTAACCATCCATCCTGCCCCTCAAAGTCAAGTCTGTTTCTTAACCACAGCAGACAAAAGGTGTCAACACATAGGCAGAGTCACCTGGACCAAAACAAGAGAAGATCTTACTTACGCTCTAGGATTTGGACTAGAGTCCAAATCAGGGCCCTTCCAAACTATGATCTACAATGCATCCATAATCCCAAATCATCAGGGCTTAACATGGGCAATGCCAGCTCTGTGTACCTGTTGCAGCCTATGTGCTGTTTTTAAGAACACAGGAGGCTTGGGTTCAAATCCCAGCTCTACTACTAAGGAGCTAGCAGTTCTGGGCAAGTCAGTCCACCACCCTGTGCCTCGATGTCCCCCTCTGTAAGACAGGGGCAAAGCAGCTGTCTCAGAGGATATGGCGAGTTTTATAAGAGGGGCCATGTGTAAAGCACGGCTCCTGCTAAACAATACACAAAGGAAAAACTTCTGTTACCTTCTAACACTTCTATTAACATCTGCTATTACCATTAATTACCTCCCAGAATCTTACTGAGACTGGTCTACTCCACCTTCTCATCTCCTCCCAGCCCTTCCCTCGGCGGTGGGTCTCTGAGACTCCCTTGATGGGGTGGAAAATCGGAGGTGGCTTTCCCTTGGAGGGCTCAGGCAACCAGCGCACTCTGAAGGAGGACGTTTCAGTGCAGACCTGTCAACGATCAAACACAGTTCTTGGCACCTCCTCCTTCCTGGAACACCTCTGGGCTTTCCTCCATGACACCTCCCTCCCAGCAAGAGCAGAGAAGCAGGGTGGCTGGACGGAGAAGGAAAATGCCCGTTTCCTGCCTCCGGCCAGGGGCAGAGAACGCAGCAGCTCTGGTTTCCGGAAAGCCTCACCTCTGGGCGTGTTTATTTCTGAAGGAAACAAAGTGCTGCGAGGGAGAACGAGGGGGTGGGCGGGCATGCAGAGGTGGCAAGTCCATTTTCAGCCTCCTACCTGCTCCTCCTTCAGATTTCAACTGAGGCATCCCTTTCTCCCGAGGCTAATTATGTGTCCCTCCTCCTCACTTCCCCAGCACTCTGGATTCTGCCATCACCCCACTTAAAACACCACACAGGAACGGCCTGCTCAGCTTCCCGCTCTCATTCTGTGGGAAGCCCTCCAAGGGCGAGAACCACCCACCTCAATGGCTACCCTGGAACCTGGCTCAATGCCTGGCAGAACAGTCCACAAATACCCACTGAACACGTGAGTAAGACACCCTGGCCAGTGTGGCTCAGTAGGTTGGGGCATCATCCTGGAGACCAAGAGATCACGGGTTCGATTCCCAGCTGGCACATACCCAGGTTGCAGGTTCGATCCCTGGTCAGGACACATACGAGAAGGCAACCAGTCGATATTCTCTCACATCAATACTCCCCGCCTCCCTCAAAGCAATGAAAAAATGTTTTGGGGGAAAGATAAAAAAGTGTTTTTAAAAGACATCAATAAGAAAATCAGTGGTCCCTCCCTCCCTACACACACACACTCTAGCCAATCAAAAAAGTAAAAGCACTTTGAAGACCCTCCTTGCACCAGTTCTTATAGGAAACAGTACCCATAAATCGTAGGTTCCTCACATTTTTCTCAGTCTTCTTGGTCACATACACTCAGTAGAACAGTTGGCTGAAAAGAATGTTCAGGAAGAGTGTGCTCCTGTGTCACAGAGTTCGGCCACTCTTGTTCATGGGAGAGCTCGTGAAACCAAACCCCTAACCCAGACTTGTCCCCATGGCCAAAATACAGCCACCTCAGGATGGGGACAGGAGAGGGGCATTAAAACCACATCAACAATTTGAGTCAAGAAGACACACGGGACCAGCCCAGGCCAGGGCAGAGGGTAATCCAGGACAGCCGGATGGGAGGCTGGGAGGGCCAGACCACACGCACTCTGTTTCACTGGGTTGTATCTGCTTTGGAAGGTCATTGTTTCCTTGCCTCTAGGGATGCACCAATGTGCACATCCTGCTTCCTCAGGCAGTTTCAGTAGAAACTACTTGGATTTATGGTCTTCCTATTGACGGAGCGAGTGCCCTGACTTTTATCCAGGGAAAATTTGCCGCTTTCTCAAGGTGTGACATTCCTGACGAATCTGTTCTTAAAAGGTCCCCCCACCCTTCTCTTCATCTCATAATGTGCTTTAGAATTTGACCATCCTGAGGCCAAAGTTCTTCCTCGTAGCTACCCCAGAGTCTCTCTGCGAAAATTTATACTGGAGTTCATTTCTGATGACATGTCTGCGAAAAAAAGAACTAATTGTGTGTGATGACTGCATTTAGGGACCCAGTTACAAAAAACTTCTACCTTCCTGACCATCCTTTGTGTTGGCGAATACAAGGTGGGGCCAAAGTAGATTTACAGTGTGACTACATGGAACACAGAGTTTGTCCTTGTATCATTATTTATTAGTTATTGTATTATTTTCCACGCAAACCATTGTAAACCTACTCCTGCCACACCCTGTATTTAAAGGGAACCACTTTTCCCAGGGCACATGGCTAAACGCCACAGTTAGAAAGAAGGTCCGGGCTGGCTGGGGTGACCTGGGGAGGCTGAGTGAGGCTTTGACACTGGATGTGAACACTCCAACAATATTTATTACTGTTTGGCTTGAGTAAAATGGAGAACTGAGAGAGTCGTCTCCTCTGTTCTTTCCTCTGCGGGAAGGAGACAGACACAGCTGGCTCTCCTTGAAGAACCGAGCCGCACCCGAAGGTCAACATCAAGTCCAGCACATTCTTGGAGGGGCCCCTCCAGGACCTGTCTAGTTTGAAGTGAGCTCACCTCATCCAAACTGCTAGAGAAATCTTTATACTGTGCATGGGCAAGTTCATCACATTGCCTTGTGCGCCACCCAAATGACGGGTGGCACTCACCATCATTTATCACTTTAGCACTGCTAAATTTTCACAATAACGGGATAATATTATGCGCCGAGTGCCATACTAATGGCATTCTCAGCATTATCTTGGTCCACCCAACCACCGTGAGGTCATGTTATTATTATCCCATTATATGAAAAGAAAAAAAGAGACTTAGAAAAACAAAGTGCTTTGCCCCAGGTCCCACAGTTCATCTCATTGTGATCCCCAGTCTCTCTGAACCCAAAAGCTACTCTCCTAACAAGTTAAAAAATTTTACCAAACCTGGCACAGATCTTCTTGCACAGAGAACCATCACAACTGATAGAAAAAATGGGCTGGAGAATAATTTACCTTCTCTCCTTCCATATCTTCATCCCTATATTCCTACCGTCCTCTGCTCCCCACCCTCATGCACGCACACCGCACACTGGTCATGCCTCAACACTGCTGAGTTTCTGGATCTATTCTGCAAACAGGTTTTTCAAATGGAAAAAGAAGAGAAAAGGAAAATCAAAACCCAACTGCCTATTTGTATGTAACTAGAGAGAATATTATGTCTCCCCTGGCATATTAATTACTATAAAAAGGGCAGCTGTGTTTGTTTCCACGCGGGCACTTAGAGATGTGGACACATGTGCAGCTCAGCTCACTTGATTCTCCTTGGATGACCAGATCACGTAGAGGACTGGGACACATTTCACGTTCCAGTCTAATCACCATCCTAGGGCCAGGGCACGGACAGCACAGAACACGGGTAGGAGAAGATCTGGTTTGGGACAGCTTGGACTTATTCTGGGTTCAATTCACATTTGAGCAGTCAGTTTCAAACTCCAACCATAGGTATTTCCCATCAGCCTGGAAATTGCTCAAAAGCATAGAGTGGAATATACAGCAGCCCTCAAAACCCAGCAGCCAAGGGTTGTGTTAAAAATCATAGCATATGCGGCTTCCGGGCAAAATGGCGGTGTGGGTAGACATACATGGCTCGCCTTTTCACTAAACCACTTCAGAATTATGACTGAAATATAGAACCACCAGCACCACCAGAAATCAAGTTAAGTTTGACAACTACTGAATTAAAGAAATCACACCCATCGGGCTGGTAGAAGGGGCACAGACTTGGAACAGGCTGGTCCCACATCCACGTGTGGTGGGTGGATAAAATTTGGGAGGGATACTTTGAGAGTGAGGAGTCCCAGCCCCATACCAGGCCCCCCAGCCTAGGGTTCTAGTGCCAGGAAGATAAGTCCCCACAACTTCTGGCTGCAAAAACCAGCAAGGATTGAGTAGTAGAAGAAACTTCTGGAGCCCCAAGCAATTCCTCTTAAAGAAGCCACACACAGACCCACCTGCTCAGAGCCACTCCCTCTGGGCTCTGGAGCCAGGGAGGCAGCTTAAGGGGCACCAGTGGCGTGCAGAGAGAGGCTGAGGTGTCTGGCATCAAGGTGAACAGAGGCCATTGTCCCTTTTCAGGGCCCTCTTCCCACAAAGCCAGCAAACTGGTACTGTATCTAAGATCCCAGCAACATGGCTAACACTGTTTGACCCACCTTGGACATCCCCAGAAACTCTGCTGCACCAACTTACTGGCCGACCCAAGCTGCTTTTCCATATGAATAACTAACTGGCATTGACTCATGCTTTACAACTTCCTAAATCCTCTCAGACAAGTAACAGCTGGCCTCAGCGAGCCCCAGGCTCAGAACTAGCAGCCTATATTCACAGCTTGTCTTCACCTGGAAATCTCCAAGCCCAGCACAAGTAGCAGCCATCTCAGATTGCTTTATAACTCAGGAAACATTGCCCCAGGCAAAACACAGGTGGAGGCTGATCTTGACCTGCATCACCTGGAAAACCCCTACCCCCATGTACCCCATGGACAGCTACAGACCACGTTGGAGCACCACCACCCTGCCCCTGCACAGCTGATCCTCCACGGAGGGCAGAGATTGGTGGTAAGAGGGAACAGCCAATCCTGGCAGCTGAATGGCCCAGGTAAATCCCTCCCATTAATCAGCCAACAGCAACCAAGGCTTAACTGCAAGAAGAGGGTGTACTCAGCCCACAAGAAGGGCACACCTCAAGCACCCAGCTTGGGTGATAGGGGAGACTGTGCCACTGGACCCTACAGGATACCCACTACATTAGGCCACACTACCAAGATGCAGAGTCAAAGCAGCTCTACCTACCACACAGAAACAAACACAGGGAGGCTGCCAAAATAAGAAGACAAAGAAACATGGCCCAAGTGAAAGGACAGATCAAAACTCCAGAAAAGGAGCTAAACGAAATGGAGATAAGCAATCCATCAGATGCAGTGCAAAACACTGGTTCCACACTCAAGGAACTTAGTGAGGACCTTAACAGCATAAAAAGACTGTGTCAGAAATGAAGGATACACTAACTGAAATAAGGAACAATTTACAGGAAAACAAAGCAGAGCCAAAACCAAGAATCAAGTCAATGATTTGGAACACAAAGAAGCAAAAAACAACCAATCAGAACAACAAGAAGAAAAGAGAGCCCAAAAAAACAAAGATAGTGTAAGCAGCCTGTGGGACAACATCAAGCAATCCAACATTCGCTTCTTAAGGGTACCAAGAAGCAGAAGAGAAAGAGCAAAAAATTGGAAATCTGAAAAAATAATGAAAGAAAACGTCCCTAATTTGGTGAAGGAAGTAGACATGCAAGTCCAGGAAGCACAGAGCCCCACACAAGATGGACACAAAGAAGCCCATCCCAAGACACATCATAATTAAAATGCCAAAGGTTAAAGATAAAGTGATGGGAGGAGGGGTATGGGAGAATGGCTGAGAGGTGAGTACAAATAGGTAGTTACAAAATAACCACGGGGATGTAAAGTACAGTATAGGAAACAGAGTAGCCAAAGAACTTACACACATGACCCACGGACATGAACAAGGATGGGGACACTGCCTGAGGGAGTGGGAGAATGCTGGGTGGAGGGGAGCAAAGGGGGGAAATCAGGAAAACTGTAATAGCATAATCAATAATTGAAAAAAAGAATCACAGCTCATGAGAGATGGGCTCAGAGGCTCATGGGAGAGATGATGGCAGAAAGTTAAAGACCATCCCCTTAACCTTTCTTCCAAAAACCTTTCTCCTACACACAGTGTAGTGCAAAGAGCACAGGTGTTGCTATAAACTGAATTGCGTCTTCCCACTAATTCACATATTGAAGCCCTGCACTCACCCCTGCCAATAGATGGTATTTGGAAATGGGCCTCTGAGAGGTAATTAGGTTTATATGAGGTCAGGAGGGTGGGGCCCCATGACGGGATTGGCACCCTTCTAAGCAGGGACACCAGAGAGCTTGCTCTCCCCTGGTATACATAAAAAGGAAGCCATGTGGGCAAGCAAGATGACAGCCAGGAAGAGAGCACTCCTCACACTTCCAGCTTCCAGACAGTGAGAGGTGTGTTTTGGTTAACCACCCAGCCTGTGGCATTTGTTACGGCCGCCTGAGCAAACTAATACGGGTGTCTAAGTCAGACAGGAGCTCAAATCCTGACCCCACCCTTCATGGCTGCATGCCGTTAGACAAGTTATTTTGTTGTTTTTTAAGCTGTCTTTTTATTTATTGCTTTTAGAGAGAGATGAGAGAGAGAGAGACACACATCAATTTCTCATTCCTCTTATTGACGCATTCACTGGTTGATTCTTGTATGTGCCAGACTAGGGATTGAACCTGCAACCTTGGCATATGGGGACCATGCTCTAACCAACTGAGCTACCCCAGCCAGGGCCTATCTTGTTTTCCTGATGCACAATTTTGCAGATATACCACTGGGGACAATGGTTGCCCCCTGGGGCTGTGAGCGGGCAAATGTGATGCAGGTGAAGGGTGCCTAGAGCTTTTCCCAGGGAGTTCCTAGAGCTCCCTTCGCCCCCTCACCCCACGTGGCCTTGGCGCTAGACTCCGGGATGCGACACACCCGCCAGCCATCCCTCCCTCCTGCACACCACAACTGACCCTGTAAACAGGTAGCCTGGTGGTCCAAACTCATCCCACGGCTGTGTTTTGTTTGGCCTGGAGCAATGTTTGAGAAAATGTGGATTATCTATCCACATCTAAAAGCCAGGAAATTTCATATAAAAATCCCAGTTGCCTGTTCTTGAGAAATCCAACAAGATATCACTGAATCTGCTCTCGGCGTGGTAATCCCCTTTGGGCAGGGGGTGAGCTCTCACCTCCTGGCACTCAGGCCTCACCTACTTGGAAGACCTGCTTGGCCCCTGAAGGCTTCTGAGTCCGCAGCCCCTGAGCTAACTAGCAGGGCTGGTGAGATCTGGGGAGGCCTGCATTTTCCCTAGCTGCCCACGAACAAGGATTTTAAGCACAATTTCAGGATTGGTCTCCTGAAGTGAGGAACAATTAGCAGATTCCTGAGTCACTGTTTTTATTTATACTCCTATTGTGAGCTGAAGAACCTTCACGGAGAGGAGAGGCCAGAGTCTTAGTCCTTGAGAGTCAAACCGAGAGCCCAGCTTCCCCTCTGCCAATCAGCTTCACGGGACCTCAGTTTCCTCCTGCGTGGAAAGAGGACTTGGGCTAGATAATATTTATCAACCATTTCCACATCCGTGTAATTATTATGTGAAATTCAAGCAGCTGGGTAGAACTTTAACACAACTCTGTGTACTTCTGAGCTTAAAGGTTTTAATGAAAGCAGAGCTCTTACAATACCTCATTGACCCTTGACACGGGTCTTGAGTAAATGTAAACAGGACCTGAACAATGGCCTTGTTTATTGTTCTGCCCACTCCAGGGTTGGGTCTTTTGCCTTGATGTGTTGTACTTAACGCACCAGACAGGAACGAACACCAGGACATTAAAAGACCTGGAATTTAACCTCCTGTCCTGAGAGACTCGCCTGCCTCTCTGCCCTCACTTCACTCCATTACCCAACCTCTGGTGCTCTGAGCACGTGGGTCTTCTTTCAGTTCCTTGCTCATTGCTACCACAGGGCCTTTGCACCTGCAGTTCCCACTGCCTGGAGCCCTGTGCTCCTAGTTCATTCCATAGACGCACCACATCACCATTCCTCGCCTCCTTGGCAGGGCAGGGTTGTCATGACAAGGGCTTTCATCACTCGGCTGTGTGGCAGCTCTTGTCACAGCTGAACTTCTACGCATTGTAGGTGTGATTGGTTGACTGATGATTATCTACTAGATGGAATATACATTCCAGGGGAGCAAGGTCCATGTCTGTTTTTGCTCAATGTTGTCTCTCCAGTGCCTGGCCAATAGGGAGGCTCAAATATGCGATGAATGAATGAATGAAAGAGTGAATGAAAAGTTGACACTACTCTACTGAGAAGATTCTGAAAGACAGTGAACTCCTCAAGGACCTGCCCTGACTGGTGTAGCTCCGTGGGTTAGGCATTGTCCTGTAAAGAAAATGTCAACGGTTCGATTCCCGGTCAAGGCACATACCTAGGTTGCAGATTCGGACCCCAGGCGGGGCACACAGAAGAGGCAACCGATTGATGTTTCTCTCTCTTTCTCCCTCCCTTCCCCTTTCTCTAAAAATAAATAAAATCTTATAAGAAAAAGTCCTCCTCAAGGACCATGTCTTATTGAGGGTTGTATTGCCAAAACCTAAAGGAATGACAGTAACTGAGACTGATGTTAAAAGCTACCAGGACCAAGTACTTAGTGTGTTCAAACCCTGTTCTAACAGATTGTTTATATAACAACTCAATTTAACCTATGCAAGAATCCTATGGAAGAAGACACATTTTCTATCCCCGTTTCACATAAAAGGAAACTGAGGCACAAAAAAGTTGGTAAGTCACTTAGAAAAAAGAAAAGCAATGAAATCCCAAACAGTCTGGTTCCAACCACTAGGTATCTTGCCTACCATGGCGCCTAATGGTTGAGCAGGACACAGTCAATGTTCATTGACATGTTCAAGGATAGAAGACATCTACCCTTGTCCTGGCTGGTGCGGTTCAGTGGATTGAGTGCTGGCCTGCACACCAAAGGGTCACCGGTTTGATTCCTAGTCAGGGCACATGCCTAGGTTGTCGGCCAGATTTCCAATGTGGGGTGCACAGGAGGCAACCACACACTGATGTTTCTCCCCCTCTCTTTTTCCGTCCCTTCCCCACTCTCTAAAAATAAATAAATAAGAACTTAGCAGCCATAAGAACTGACAGAAGGAACAACAAGAACCAAGCAGAAAACAGAATTTAAGCTGAGGCCCCAGCGCAGGCCCACAGGAAGTGGCCTCTGGCCTGGGCTGTGTGTACCTGATATTTTCGTTCAGAGCATAGAGCTCGTTGCTTTGCAAGCCTCCACCTTTGAAGACGTTGATCACAGCTGTCTGGACGCTGCAGGGAATAGAAAACCCCTGGTTAGGGGATCTGCCTCCCTAGGGCCACCTCAACAAGCAGCCGAGAGCCAAGGGGGGCTGAAGGGGCCCAAACCCTGTGGCATAAACACGGCCACGTTTCCCATCCCTGGGACCCATCATTTTCCTCCCAGGGTGCCTGGAGACGGAGGAAGACTGAAGTCAAGAGGACCCCAAAGCAGCCCCTCCCCCGACATCCCCCTGCCAGGCTGACAGTCACCCACCCTCACCTAGCTCCCTGGCAGCCCTGCTGGGGAGTGGCAATGGTAAAGGTCAGGCAGTGGGATAGGCTCAGGAAACTGCAAGGTCAGCACCACCGGGCCTGAAAGGGTCTGTAAAGGTGTTTACTGCAGGCAGCAGCCGACCCACCCTGGGGCTCCTTCACGTGGGAGGCGCCGTCTTCAGAGGGCAGCCCCGGGCTAATAAGAAATGATCGTTCTTTGCCCTTTTTTTAAAACAGTACTTTCCTCAGAAGACTCCCACCTGGTGCTAGCCTCATTTGCCCCTTCCCTCCTGACCCCTACGAGGTGTACAGACAGTATAGTTAACCCCTTGAGGGGCCACAGTGAAGTCTCAACTCCGCCTTCTCTGGGACCCCAGCCCAATATTTCAGCAAGGAGCTGATCACAAGCTGGTCTTTACCAAGGGTTCCAGGCCTCTTTTTTAAAGAACATGGACCTGGTTAACATCAAAATATTTCAGAGCCCCTTCTCCCTTCCCATCATAAGTGTTGCTCATTCACTGAGAAAATCCATAATGATCCAAACTGCTGATCTAAAAGGAGTCAGTAATGCTTTCGAATCATGATGCATTTAATTTATCCAAAGAGTAAGTGTGTATCGTTTTGAAAAACTGTGGCCCTCAGGAGCACAAGACAAAGTATCGGCTCTTTTACTCAGGGCTTGGTGTGCACAGCTCAGCCGGACACCTTACAAAACAAGCCTAGAGCCTCCTCTCCCAACCACCTGTGACTCACTGGTGAGGTGACGGATCTCTGGTTTACGCTGCTCAGCTTTTCACAGATACCTGTCTTATCTCCCCAAAGAGGTGGAAGGGACTTGAGGTTATGTATATGGTCCCACCCTTGGGTCCTCTGAGTTGGGGATGTGACACATGAGCATGAACAGCAACTGCAAGTTCCAACCCATCTGTCTCGGGCTGGTCAACTGACTCTGCTAGCCCAGAGGCCGCCAGGGGTCCACTCTGCCTCTTCTAAAATGGATATATTCTCTGTAGGAAAACATCCTCTCTTCATGAATTCCCTCTAGAACCATGACCTTCTGAAGCAGGGATGTCAGAAGCAGCAGAAGCTTAGCCAGGCCCCGGACCTGCTCTGGCCCTTGGCCGGCCGCCCCCTCCACACCTGGCTGCCTCCTTTACCTGTTCCAGGCCGAGTTGGAACTCAGCTGCAGGGCCTGCCGGGCGGCTTGGAACCGGGGCAGGTCACTGAGCACCGGAGAGCTCATGAAGCGTGGTCTGGGCCTGCGGAAGGAGCCCATCTTGTGGAACTCGATAGGCAAGCCGGGGACGAAGCCGCGGGTCATAAGTCCAGGTGAGGGACGGCTTCTCCTCTGGACCAGAAGGTTCCGACTGCCCACAGAAAGGGCTTATCCCAGGGCTGCTGCCTTCAGGCTCTCAGGTGCTGGTAAAGCCACAAATTCAGCCAACATCTGAAAAGAGAAGGCAGCTTTTATTGAAAACTCCTAGGCTGAGCAGCCCACCTCTGAGCGGAAGTTAGCTGGGACTTTCCAGCCAAACTATCCTAAAAACAACTCTGGGACACCCCAGTAACCTCTGTACCCTGCAGGTTCCCAGTCACAAGCTTTTGGGTTAAACAGTGTGGTCACCCCAAAGTAGGAAGGCCGTGCCAATGGGGCCAAGTTGAGACCAGCCCTACAGAAAAGTGATTTCTAAGTGTGCTTGGCTGTGGTCCCTAGGCATACCCACCGAAGTTCGGGCACTGGCTGCATTTCTGTGGCCCCCACAATGCTGTGCCTTAAAAGACAGCCCCTGTGCACTGCTCAGTATTTCCTAACGTCTCTGTGCCTCTTCACTCGGGCACATCCACCACAACCCCTTACCCACCATCGACTCTTCCATCCCGTCAGAACTGATTTATTGAGTGCTTACTGTTGATTAACCACTGGTGCATCCGAATCTGTCTGAGACCTAGTCCCTGCATTTGAGGAGCTCATGGTCTACAGAGAAGATAACCATCTGTTTGTGTATTCATTCACACAAGAAATAGTTAGTGAGCACCTACTATGCAGCAGGCCCTCACTCAGGCCCTAGGGCTATAATGGTGGCCCAGGAGACTGTGGTCCCTGCCCTGTGCAGCTTACAGCCAGCGGGCCCTGTTCCATGTTGGCATTCTCACTCCCTTTCCCGGGCTTTCTGATTGTCTCTACTGCTCCTCTTACCCAGAATTCCTTCCTTTTCCTCTCCACTTATCTAAATCTAACTCACCTTGCAGGACTGGGTTCAAGGGTACAGTCCCCTGAGCAGTTCTTGGAACTTTATAGCTTCCTGGTTAATGGCAATGGCTTGGCAGTGAACCTTGGTTTGAGGCTCAACGAGGCCACTCCCAAGTTGTGAGACTGGGCACAATCCCAGTCTGACAGTCCCCAGCTGTCAGCGCTGAAAACATCACAGGACTGACAAGACCTGAAATGAGACCATGTGACATACCTTTCAGGGCTGTCTCCTTCCATCCTGACCGATCACTTTCTTTTTTTTTTGACTTTCAATTTTATTCTGTGTTGGTTTCAGGTGTACAGCTTCGTGGTTAGACAGTCGTGTACCTGACACAGTGTCCCCTCGACATTTCCAGTACCCGTCTGGCACCACACAGACTATATTCCCCATGGTGCACTTTGCATGCCCGTGACCAGTTGTAATTCCCAACTTTTCAGACCAACAATCGCTTTCTTCCTCGGCACCTCTGGACCTGTCATTTCAGTCCTTTATTCTTTAGTGAACCCAAAGTCCTAACTGATGCCTTAAAGTGAGTTTGGGAGCTGATCAGAGTGAAGAACGAAAGGAAACACCACAGACGTTAGAGTCACTTTTTTCTTGGGGGTTTTACAGCTTAGCCCAGAAGTATTCTCACTGCCACCTCTCTCGCCAGCTAGCTCTGCTATGTCCCCAGAACCAACGCTGCAAGATAAATGTCTCCCTTCAGGCTGGGAGAGGGTGGAGGGTTTGTAGCCCCAGCTGCAGCATTTGAAGAAGGAGAAACCGAGGTGTCATCTCCCGATCGGAGGCTGCTCTGGTCAGAAGAGGAATGAGGCTGTGAGACAGGCACAGAGGCCATCTAACCGGAGGGCGTGGGAGGGGTCGGCAGCTGTCAATACTGTAGGCAATGATCACAGTGACTATGAACTTGTAAGACCAAGAGCCAAAGAAGGAACGGCTTGCCCTCCACCTGTGAAATTTAAAGGGAAGCAGACTTACACCCCATTTTCTTTTACGGTCTTCTGTCCCTCCACTCCCTTCTCAGAATGAGTCAGTAGTGACAAAATCTAGCAGTGAACGCCGGGGACGTGATAACACACCTGCTCAAGTTTCAGAGGGTCTCAGGAACTCCACAAGCACCACTGGAATCTGGAAAGCGCTGTACAAATCAGCAAAGGCGGCACAGAAGCCATAAAACCAAGGACGTCTCTTCAGAATCCTTAAACTGCCCGGTTTGGGGATTTGACTCGCCCAGCAAAGGCCACACTATAAAGAGAGAATCCATTTAAATGGGCCTGCTAAGTGCAACTCATCTGTGTAATTACAGGATATTACTCCTTTTACGAGAATCTTAAACTTGAGGTGATGGAGCTGCCTCCCACTCCGTGGCAGTGGTACAGGAAAGGAGAAAGGTGAGCTGAGTGAATCACTTCGGGTGTTTACCTTCCGGCTGCCTGCCAAGACAACCACTTCTCCAGGAGGCTGTGTGACACCAGGGATCACAGGGCTGGCTCCTGTCCCCTCTACTTCTCAGGTGGTGTCCCCCCCAGGCCTCCCACTCCAAGCCACGAACGCATCCAGCAAGACACACAGGCAGCCTCATCCACACACTCAGTCACCCTTTTTCAAAAAGGGTAATTTTCAGCCAAAAGACACGAGGACTGCAGCTCCCACAGCCTCCCATCAGCTGCAGAGGATCACACAACCAGGAGCTTCCTCTGACTCATTTCTCACCGGAAATCTGCCACCCTCAGACCCTGACGGGCTGAAGACAACCCAAAGCCCACCATCCCGACTTCTGGACAGGTCTCCGCAGAGCACCCCAAGGAGGAAGCTGCTGGCAGTGCCATCAAGAGCGGCCAGAAGGGAAAAGCTGGTGCCCTACATCCCCCTTCTACCGAGCTGGCCCCACGGGCACAGGTGTGTCCTGAATTAACTGTGACAAATCAGAAAGCGACAAGACGGATGGGGCCTTGGAGGGCTGCCAACCCAGGACCCCATTTACAGGGGGCATCCTGTCCAGTGTCACCAAGATAGGAGAGGCTAGCGGGCTGGGACTCAGGTTCCCTGACTCCTGATCTGGCCCCCAACCCCGACCCAGGCCGTCCCGGAAACTCCTTGAAGACAGACACGGGGACTTACTCATCTCTGTATCCTCAAGCTTAGGCGTGCTGCTTGAGAGGCAAGGATGAAGGAAAGGAGAGACCCTAGCACAGCAACAACGGCCTGCCGGACAGGATGACAAAGAAGCTAAACATGCTCAGGCCTCACAAAACCCCACTGGAAAATCAGTGAAGTTAGTAACCTGCCAGAAGTCACACAGCTAATAATAAGTGGCAAGTCACGGAGAGGTGCCCAGACTGGCCTCATGCTACAGCCCATTCCCCCTTAGTCAAGCTACCAAACTCCACCACAAAATCAGAATTGAACAGACCAAGTGAGTCAGGGAACACTCAGTCGCAAGATTTCCTATCAAAATTTAAATCCCATGCCCCTGAGATAAACTGACATAAGAGACTCTATGACCACAATTCATGGGGGCAAGAGGAGTGGGATGAAAGGAGAAAGCATGGCCTGCCCTAGTTATACATCCTTTCCTTATGAGCTGTGTGACCTGGGGCAAGTTACTTAACCTCTCTGAGCCTCCACTTCCTCCTGCATGAAATGAGCACCCTAACAGTGACGACCTCAGGATTGCACGAGGATAAAAGCACTTAGAACAGTGCAAGGCAAACAGCAAATGCTACATCACTGCTTGTTAAAAACAAGCAGGAATAATAAAACAAATTATTTCTAAATTTCCATGCGAGGGCATTAGCAGGAATACGACAACACGTCCGCCTGCTTACGGTGAGTGAGCTCAGCAACACCTGGAAACTGCTGGGGAAGAGCGAGGTCTCTGGTCCCAGTGGTGGTCACAGTGCATTGGGGCCTCGCCTCTGCAGGCCTTTGGTAGCTCGTGGCGGTATTTACTGACCCTTCACATCTGTGTAGTGCGTTCCTCTCTTTCGGAGTGTTTCCACACACCATCACCCTTCTAAACCTTACTCTACCCCATAAGGCAGGTCGAGCAGGAATTCTGTCAAATTAGCAAACTGAGGTCCCAACGGGCTACGTGACGTGGCCAAGGCTGCAGAGCTTTGGGTCCAGGAAGCAGACCCAGCTGAGCGTCCCCCAACCTCAGGCCTGGCTGGCCATGTGCGCCCTGCTGGGCGAGTCTCCTTTCCCCTCTGTACATTTTAAAATATTTCCATGATGAAACAAGCTTAAAAAGGAGTTTGTACACACACGAACACATACACCTTAACTGAGAATAAAATAATTACCACCAACTTAAGAAATAGAATGTTACCTTAGAAATCCTGTGTGCTTCTACTTTCCCAATATCAGCAAACCTACTTATTTATCATAAAAAGGGTAAACACTCACAGAAGTCTATGACATAGAAAGCGTAAGGCCTCCCTCTGGCCCTGTGCTCATGCAGGGACGCGCTGCCCAGGACTTTCTGAGATGACAGAAACATTCTCCAGCTGTTCTGTCTGAGGTAACAGCCACCAGCCACGTGTGGCCGGCTACGGAGGCCTTCAAAAGTGGTTTCACGGCCGAGGAGCTGACTTTCAATGTCATTTCATTTTTAAGAACGATACATATGTGCACACTTATTATTTTAATACAAATGGGTAAATTGTTCTTCTGGCAATACGTCATGGTCATCTTCCCATATCACTGTATATTGATCTACTGCAGTATTTGTAATGGTTTCTTAACTATTTCATTTAGGCGATACCATACCTAGTTTAACCAGTCACCTACAGGTGGGTATTTCAGTCGTTCCCAGCTTTTTGTTCCTGCAGAGAAGGAGCATTATCTGCGCTTCTTAGCAACCACGTGAGCATCTGTGTGGAGCACATTCCCAGAAGTGGATCTGCTGGGTCAAAGGGCAGCTCTGACTCGCTCCACACTGAGACGAACACCCGCCCCCAGCACAGCCCAGAAAGTGCACTGGGCCTCGAGCTCCGAAGCAGGAGTGGCCTCCAGAGGCTTTGGAATGAGACAGACCCTGGCATCAATGCCCATTCTGCCACTCACTGCCTGGGGTGCGCAGGAAAACTGGTGCCCCAAAGATAGAGTCACCTCTTAGTCCCCAGGACCTCTGAACTTTACTTTAGATGGCAAAGATGTGACTAAGCTAAGGATCTTGAGGGAAGGAGTTTGTCCTGGAGGGTCCACGTGGGCCCATAAATACAATCACCTGTACGAGGGATGCAGCAGGAGACCAGAGACGGAAGAGGAAAAACACACAGGTTCACAAAGAGGAGAAGGTGATTCGAAGATCGGGGGGCAGAGACTGGAGGGATGTAGCCCCAAGCCAAGGAATGCCGGCAGCCACCAAAGCAGGGAAAGAAAAGACACAGATCCCCCAGAGTCAGCTAGAAATTGGGATGCTGTGGGCAGGAAAAAAAGGGAGGGAGGGAGGGAGGGAGGGAGGGAAGGAGGGAGGGAAGGAGGGAGGGAGGGAGGGAGGGAGGGATTGTCCCCTAGAGCCACTGGAAGGGATATATGGCCCTGTGACCCCCTGATTCTGGACGACTGACCTCCAGAGCTGTGAGAATAAATTGCTATTGTTTTTAGCCACCAAAGTTGTAGAACTGTGTCACTGCAGCCACAAGAAATGACGGCACTCACTGTGCAGCCTCTTCACTCTGAACTGCAGTCCCTACAGTTGAAAAATGGGAATAGCCAGACATACCTTGGAGAGTTGTGGTGACGAGAAAGGCTGCCTATGAATTGCCTGGCATGATTCCTGGAACTACGCAGGTTCTAGGCGCAGGTGCAGTAGAGGTTTGGGCAAAGGTGCCAGAGTCGCCCTTACTGTGGGACCAGGGCAACTGACTTAGGATTGGTATGGGGTTGGAGGGAATGATTTAAAATTGGTTTAAAATCGCCCTGGTATGCAGGAAGTACTTGATCCATGGTACCCATTACTTATTTTTATTACCACCATCACCACGGTGTTAGTCTGCTAGGGCTGCCGTAACCAAACACCACAGAGTGGAAGGCTTAAACGACACACATTCATTTGCCCACAGGTCTAGAGGCTGACACCAGCCAAGGTGTCAGCTGGTTTTGTTTCTTCTGAGGCCTCTCGCCTTTACTTGCAGGTGGCCACCATCTCATGGCACCCTCACATGGTCTTCCCTCTGCGTGTGGGCTTCCCTGATGTGTCTCTGTCTGTCTGAATTCCCTCTTCTCACGACTGGGTCACAGCCCTCCCTAACAACTTCATTTTAACTTCACTCCCTCCTTCAAAGACCCGGTTTTGAATACATTCACATTCTGAGGTGCTGGAGGCTAGGACTCCAACATAGAGATTTGGGGGAGGACACAGTTCAGCCCCCCACCGCCACCACCACCATCATCACCATCACAGAAAGTTCTTTGCCTAATGTCTGTTTAAAAAAAAAAAAAAGGCAGTGTTTTGGTAGGTGTTCTCTTCTGAAGGGCCAATGCAGTTAACATTTAGAAAATCGTGCTTCAGAAATTATTTAAAGGCTAAGTTTTTGGCGCTTAAAGGGTTCACATCCACTGTCTGGAAAGCTGGGTCCCAGATTCGTGAAGCACTGTGGCAGTTACCGGGTTATCAGCACTGCACACGCTGTCCCAGGCTCACCCAGCAGGGGCTTCTTTGAGAAGCTGCATGGTCAGCACGGGAGACGTGTTTCCTGGAGGAAAAGACGGTGCAGTGTTTGTTGCTCTCTCATCCCGGCTGCCCAGGCTGGGGCACAGGGAGGGGCACTGTCAGGGGGCAGGGCCCGCGGGCAGAAGGAGGTGGAACTCTCAGTGGAAAATGCAAATGAATTCCACTAATGCACCAACCTTGAGTCTGAAAAGGGAAGTAGATGAATGGCACAACTTAAAATAAAGAAGTGGGAGGCTTACAATGACGCTGAGGCTTCCAGGAAAAAGCCATTCTGCGTGTAAACAGCAAAGTCAAAGAAAACTGAGCACAGTCTGATGTGACCGCCCCAAAATGAGGAAAAGCCAGTTCCCAGGGGAACCAGGCAGGCAGCCGGCTTACACGCTCCCCCTCAGGACCTCCCAGCGTCAGGGTCCCCAGCGCAGAACTCTGCCCTGGGACTGGAACACGGGAACCAAGGGCCACGTCTTTCAAGACTTAGACAATGTCACTTCACTAGGTAGGCCCACTTTCCAACCGCAGCCAGAATTCTCTTGGTGACGACCACGACGACGAAAATGGCAGAGCCATTCAATCAATAAGTTCCGGTCATGGAGCAGACACAGAGCATGAACTCTCTCAGTGGCTTTAAAATGACTGTTGGGGGTCTTCACCCAAAATTGCCAGTGAAATAGGTCATCTCAGAAATCATCCGAGTGCACCGATCGCATTTTGGGGAAACATATTACATGTGTACCCATGGGTACCGAGTCAACACGGACCACATGTTTCACGTGTGTGTATGTAGCACTCAAAATGTGTGAACGCCCTTGTCTGATCTTCACGACCTCCAGGATGCTATTACAGGCCCCATTTTACAGAGAAGGAAATGGAGTGCCAATGGAGTGTAACCTGTCAAAGGTCACATGGCTTGTGACAGGTGGTACTGGGGCCAGAACCCAACAGTCCAAGACCCACCACCCTCACATCACCCTGGAGCCTCAATGCCTTCACAGGCTGTGCAGAGCTCTTAGAATAAATCCCCAAACCCCATCCTCACGCCCTCACCTCCCACCACTGCAGGCAGGCTCACTGGTCTTCCTTCCTTTCCCCGAACACCACCTGCTCTTGCCTGCCCCAGGACCTTCGCACATGCTGCGCCCTCTGTGTGAAATCCTTCCCACCCACTTCTCCAGGTTCAGACCCACACCTTTCATCACCAGTCCTTCACTCGTTCGCAGAGGCAGGCCCATCACCCCACAGACCACCCTCCTCACCTCCTTTGTTGTCCTGTCACAATCTGCCACAACAAATCCTACAGAACGACTTCTTACTGTTTTTGTGCAGTTCGTAAGGGCAGAGAATGTGTCTATCTTGTTCTCAGATGCATCCCCTGGGAGTATAGGGTAGGAATTCACAGATATTTGATGAATGAGCAAATGAACCCACCATGTGAGAGGCGCCATAACTGGGAGGGACACAGGGACGTACGTGTCACCTGAGAACACCAACACCTAAAATCACGGGCGGCTTTACCATATGAAAACATCCTTGTATTGAAATCAGATCACCCTAGGTGTAAATCCAGCTTCTACAATGTATTAGCCAGTGACCTGGGCAAGTGACTCGAACTCTCTGCATCTCAGCTTCCTCATGTGTCCACTCAGTGTGACACTGCTCTCCACATTGTTAAGATCAAACGAGATGACCTAGTTCATGGCCTGGCCCCTAGAAGGGTATCCACCCCCTGAAAAAACTGTAGCTAGCAGTGATATCTTTAAACAACACTGTGCTTCACTAAACCGTCATAGGCTCCAAAAGGCGACAGAGAGCCGGGGGAGGGGGGGGGGGCACGGGCCCTCTCACACATTGCTGGAAGGAGAGCAGTGTGGGGCAGCTGTCCCGAAGGGAGATCTGACAAGACCTACTGAAATGACACACACTGTGGCCTCTGACCCAGCAGTTGTACTTCCAGGAATTTTACTCCAGGCATGTCACGTGACTTACATAACAAGGGATTTCACGGTAGCCTTCTCTATACCAGCAGCGGGTTGGAAAGAACCTGAGTGCTCGGCAGCAGAGGCCCAGCCATGTAACCCGCGGTGTCCCGTGTGTGGGAATCCTGCAGACGCTCCGAAAAGGCGAGAGCTCTCCAGGCACCGGTCGGGGTGCTCTCCCAGGGACACTCGCAGGGGTGTCCAAATGTTTAGTGTCTCTGGGCCACCTTGGGAGAAGAAGGGTTGTCTTGGGCCACACATTAAATACACAAGCACTAGTGAAAACCGAAAAGACAAAAAAACCAAACAAACCCATAATGTTTTAAGTAAATGTACGATCTTGTGGTGGGGCGCACTCACAGCCACTCCGGGTCACGTGTTGGACACTCCTGCAAATGAAAGTCTGCTAAATAGCTAAATGCAGAATCCTGAGTGGATACATTATGCTTCCATCAATGAAAAAAAAAAGAGCATTTACATATTTTATTACGTGTGCACAAAATATCTTTGAAAGGACAAACTGGAAACTGCTAACCCTGGTTCCCTGCAGGGAAGGGAGCTGGGTGGCAGAAACATCGTGGGGAAGAATTTTCTCTGTAAACCTTCTTGCACCTTTGAATTTTAAAACATGAAAATGTATTGCTTATTCAAGTAAGTAANGCTTCCATCAATGAAAAAAAAAAGAGCATTTACATATTTTATTACGTGTGCACAAAATATCTTTGAAAGGACAAACTGGAAACTGCTAACCCTGGTTCCCTGCAGGGAAGGGAGCTGGGTGGCAGAAACACCGTGGGGAAGAATTTTCTCTGTAAACCTTCTTGCACCTTTGAATTTTAAAACATGAAAATGTATTGCTTATTCAAGTAAGTAAGAACAGACCACAGTGAATCCCCTTCCCCTGCTCCCTAAAAAAAGAGAAAGACAAAAATACAGGTTATAGGATTTGCTCGAAGTCACTCAGCTGTTTGCAGGAACTCGGGATTCACACTTGGCTTCTAATCCCAAGTTTGGTGCCCGATCAATTACAGTCCATTCACTCATTCAACACAAATGTATTTATTCAGCACCTATTCTGCAAAGGAGCTGCCTTGTGTAAGGACGCATGGGCCAGAAAATAAATTCTGATAAGAACAGAAGCTAAAAGGAAGAACCCCTTTCTTTCCTTCTCACACCATGTAATATGTATTCGCCCAAAGGTCCAGGCCCGGAACATCACAGAGAGGGCGTGAGGCCGCCCAGGCTCAAGAAGGCAGCACACTATGACTCAGTCCAATCTGGCTTTTACCATCTCAGGATGTAAGCCCAGTTTCGCCAGATGTGAATCTTCCAAGAAAAGCCAGAAACCCAGATGTTTAAAAAAGGAAAATCACGGGACCCATAAGTGTTGGCCCCTAATTCCCCGAGCTGACTAGCACTTCAGGAGCCTGACGTCGCAGGTCCATCACATTTATCTTCTCCTGTCGCAGCTACAGCCACCAGCCACGTCCCACCTTTGAGCCAGGGCCTCGGCCAGGTATAATGTAAGCCTGCATGAACCAGCCACTGTGGACTTGGGCAAGTCCCTTCCCTTCCCTAGAGCTTCTGACTTAACAACTAATCAAGAGCCTAGTCAGAGGCCGTGATGATCTCTCAGCATCGCCAGGTAAGCATTCAGCCCCTACCTGAGAGCCTGGGCACCTCTGAGGGAGTAAGTAGGTAGCCCAGCACAAACCCAGCACCTTCCGCTGATGTTTCCACTCCCCTCTACTACATCATCCAGCTGGCCAGCCTCTTAACTAGCCGGCTCTGTCTTATCTCACTCTTTCTTACCCCACCCCCAAGTGCTCAGTTCCTCTTCGCGTTGTACACACACCCAGATTCACTCTTCACCCTGTGAAGGCCAGCAGTAGCCAGGGTACGGCTAAAAGAAACACACGGCAAACAGGACCCACCGAGCCAGCCTGGGAAACTGGATCTGAACTCCCCACACCAGGCCTTGCCCATTGGATGGAAACCAAGTCAGAAGTAGGTTTGCAAGAGCAGTGAAGCCAGTTTGCAAATCAACTGTCTAACATGGCTGCTTTATGTATAGTATCTACCATCAGAGCCCGCCTGTCTGCCATGGTCAAGGTGGCAGCAAGGCTCCGTGGGCGCCTGTCCTCTCAGCTCATTTCTACCCTAAACCATGGAAGTAGGTTTTATCATTCCCATTTTGCAGTGGACGAGACTGGAGATGGGAATTAACTCGCCTAAAGTCAGGCCATTAAGAGGTACCCATAGTCAGATCCTAGTTGATTCCAGGACCTGAGCCCCTAACCCCCTTGTTAGGCAACCCTCATGGCTGCCCACGCATGGGCAAGAGCTAAATGCCGCCCGTGACTTCCCGTCGGGGACACCACCAACAGCTTCTTACCTTGTCCAGGCAGCAAGCACAGGCAGCAAGTGCACTCGGTCCCTTACAGGAAGGAGGCTCTGTTTCGTTGTGGCATTTACCAAGCCAGCTGAAGTCATCGTGTTTGTTTACGTGCTCACTGTCTGACTATTCCTCATAGCATGTAAGTTCCTCAAAGTCGAAGACCTTGCCTGCCTGGTTCAGTGCAGTACCCTTCTGTGAGCACAGTGCTGGCCACAGGAAAGGGGCCACGGGAATATTCTTGAATGGTGGAACGAAATGCAGACGTCCAAGCCACTGGAAAGAACGGCCTTCCCATTTCCAAGGGACCAGAAAACCCCCCTTCACAGCTGACTGAGCTTGGGCCCACCTAAGCATCACTGAATGTGACCCCTAGGGCTGTTTGCTGGCCACTGGAGCCTGTGAATGTGGCAGGGGGGGGGGGTGGGGGGGGAGGCGGGGCGGGGAGACGCCTTCTGCAGAGCACAGCATGTTTGTTTGGATTGAGGACAAACTTCAAAACTCTTAGGAGACAAAAGCTGGCCAAGGGACAGATACTCACTGCTACAAAGGAGAAAATGTTAAGGGTCAAGTTTAGACTATGGAAAAGGCTCAACAGGAAGAATGAAACAACCTTCTCTGCACTCCACTCAAGTGCAGACAGGAGAGTCTGAAGTCCGAAGTTGCGCAGGAGTAACCACTGTGAGCTCAAGTGTTTGTCTCTGACAGAAATGGCTAACCATCCACAGGACTCAGAGCACTGACAATTTAGACTCGTCTAGCGGTAATTATTTCATCACATTACCATCACCACCCGGGCCTGCAACCACTGTGTAATCACCAGCAAAATCCCCTGCTTTGGTACCAGTCAAGCAAAACTGTGAGGCATAACCACACATCTCATTTACTCAGCTACACGGCAAAAAAAAAAGTGTCGAGTTTCTTGGAGTGCACATTATTTGGGTGTGGCCCATCAACGCCCTCCAGGGTGATTCTGCCCTGCCTCTACCAGATGATGAACTGAAAAGTCCAGACACGAGCAAGTGGGAGTTTGATGGACCATCACGTGAGCAGCTGCGTGAGCAATTGCATCTCTGACCTGTAACATATTTCAAACCCTGGTGGGGGACGGTGCAGCCCAAAGCTACTGTCTGGCAGCCGGCTCGAGTTCAACTGTGGGGAAATGTGCTCTAGACGAACATGTGCTACTTATTAACAATTAGTTGCACTCTCTCAATTGCAGGAAGAGGATGAAATGCTTTTTCATAAGGAAAGGAGATGAAGGGAGAGGAAACTTCTCCCCACATCACGTAGTCAGGTAGAAGAGCCTTGGATAGGGGGTCAGAAAGCCATATGGGCACTCAGATCTGATCATTTCCCAGAGGTCATGAGTTCCACTGAAGTGCTTTCAATGCCAGAGGAAAGGAGAATAGAATATCTGCCCACCGCAAGGGGCTCGTGGTCTTGCAGAAAATACACAAATGTTACAAATGCAACTGGACACCAAGGGCTGTGGTTAAAGATGGGCAGTTGCAACAAGACTGAGGCGGAAAGGCTGGGTCACCTTCTCCAGTTACAAGGCAGCACTAATGGAAGGCCCACTGAAAACTGAGTTCCCCATTTTTCTTGCCTGGTCCTGCTAAAAAAGATGGACACTAGAAACCAGAAAAGAAATTTTTGGGAAGGCAAAACAAGCTTCCATAAGTAAGGCTCAATGAATACGCTTTTTTATCTGTGACAGGCCAGGATGGGATGAACATAACATATTTCAACAAATATCTGCTGAGTCCCTACTCCCCCGGGCACCGAGATGAGGCAGATATGGTTCTACCAGTAACGAGGACCAGGGAAGAATAACTGGCCGTGATTAAAGATAAAGAGAAGGACAGGAAGGCCAAAAGCAGGGATGGCAAACTCGATGTCTTGGGCAGGGGAGGGGATCGAGGCAGGGAACACGACCATGGTTAGAAGGCCAAGGGTGGATGGCAACACTCGAAAAACACCATTCACACCAAACAAAACCCATCTGATGGCAAAGCCTGGCCCACCGGCTGACTTTAGTCTGAGGCCCTCAGGTTAGAGTGACTGCAGGACAACGTGCCTAGGGCTGGAGGAATGATGAGCAGAGAGAGGGTGAAGGCCACTGCGGCAGGCAGAAGGGAAGATGAACCCAGTCCTGGGAAAAATAAACAAAGTTACTGGACCAATAAAACTCCAGAGGCCTATGGTATAACACTCACCACTAACATCCACACAGTACTTCATAGTTTCCAAGTTCAACGTCAAGTCATCTCATTTGATCTCCCCAACAGCCTGATGAAGCAGGCACCGTTATTTGCCCTATTTTAGAAGTGAAGAATTTCTGGTTCGGAGCCTGTGCACTCTGGCCCCACAGCTCTGGAGGGTCGCACTGGGACTTAAGTCCATTACTTTTCCGGAATTTCAAAGAGAAGAACTCCAGGCTACTGCACTTACTAGACATCTCCTAATGATTCTAATATACAGCCAGGCTTGAAAACACAGGTCTACACCAACGTTCTCAACTGGGGTGATGTTGCCGCCCCCTCCCTTCCCCCAGGAGACATTCAGTAACGTCTAGAAGCATTTGGGGTTGTCGTAACTGTGGGGAGTGGGGATGGATGATGCTACAGGCATCTAGTGGGTAGAGGCCAGGAATGCTGCTAAATATTCCGCAACCCACAGGACAGCGCCCCACAACAAATCGCCCAGCTGGAAATGTCAACACGGCCAAGGCTGGGAAACTGTGTTTTAGACTCTAGCACCTGGCTCCTTAATCTGTGATCTGAGAATCAGCAGAATTAACACCACCTCGGAGCTCGTTAGAAATTCCGGCCCCAACCTAACATCACTGAGTCAGATTTTTGCATTAATAAGATCCACAGGTGGTTCCTACGAGGTCTGAGCCGGAACCCAGGCCACACTCCCTTGGCCAACCCAGAATTTTAGAACAGAAAGGAACTTCCGCAGCAGGGCAACCTCACGGTTTTGTAGACAGGAAAACTGAGACCCAAAACAACCCAGCTACTGGCCTCTGGTCCCATGGCTTGCCCATGGCAGAGCCCAGATCAGACTGCAGATCCCAATTCCCTGAGCTGTGTCATCCCAAGACGCCACTTGGGACCAGCACCCAAACTCTTTCAACAGCTCTCCTCTCTGCAAAGCTGATACTGACCTTGTGGGTGTTTAACGGGCCTAGAAGGAAATGACTGTCCTGTTGGTCAAGAATTTTCTATTAGGGAAGGAGGAGAGTGATGAGGGGGGAAAGGAGGGAAAGGGTCTAGTCAAGGAACATGTATGAATGACCCCTGGACATGGACAACAGGGTGGGGACTGACTGTGGGAGTGGGGGCGGCAGGCAGGGGAAAGCAAAGGGGAAAAATTGGGACAACTAGCCCTGACTGGTGTAGCTCAATGGATTGAGCGCAGGCCTGCGAACTACTCGATCGCAGTTCGATTCCCAGTCAGGGCACATGCCTGGGTTGCAGGCCAGTTCCCAGCAGGGGACGCATGAGAGGCAACCCTACATTGATATTTCTCTCTCTCTCCTTCCCTTCCCCTCTAAAGAGAAATAAATAAAATCTTTAAAAAATTTTTTTAGAAATTGGGACAACTGTAATAGAATAACAATTGCTTTTAACAAAAGAATTTTTTATTCACGTATCTCAGAACACCACAAAGGAGGACCATGGGCGCCCACTAATTTTTCCCCCAGATACTTTACAGTGAACGTGACCGTGCGGCTGCCATAGTGGCGACCCCAGCAGCCAACAAGCCGGAGCAGAGTCCTCTCAACTGACGGCAGCAGTTGGCAGGGTCTCCCCCGCAGACAGCTGCGGAGCCATCCCGAGACAGTTCCAAAGCAGTGTTTAGAATTAACCGGCAAGTGTAAAGGGGTTTACATGGAGGATTTACGCAGCTGAGGTCATGAACAGGTTGTGGCAGGGTTTGAGGCAGCTCAGTTCAGAAAAATGCAGACACACGTCACAGCCCCTGCTGGACTTGTGCCCCAGTCCTTGGGAAAAAGACAAAGGCAAATTCGCTCAGGTATTCTCCCAGGCTCAGCTTAAGCTGACACACAGTCTAGTTCCTGAACGCCTGAGGGAGCCCAAAGCGGTCCCTGAATCCTAGTATTTGCTAGAAACCTTACTGCTGACAAGGACGCCTGCCACAGAGCACAGAACCCAGCCAGTGGCAAAAGGAACCAACAAAACTGGAGGCAGTTCTGGGACCAGTGAGGAGAGAAACAAGAAACTGAAGGTGTTACTGGTGATGGGCAAGCAGCTGGAGTAGAACCAGAACACCGACAGGGGTGCGTGGCAAAAATCTCCACACCTTAAAACGCAGGGGCAGGAAGAAAATGAACGCCTAGCAAGGCCAGTACATGCTTTTACATACTGTATGATTCTACACAAAACAAACTGCACAGGTACTTACAACGGGTTGATTGGGCAGTAGCAGGGGGAGATGTTGACCAGGTTTTCCCATAGGCCCACAATCAAAAGAGGAAGAGAGAGAGATCTTTCGGTGAGTTTCATTGCTCTCCAAACCCTTCTGGGCACAGCTGACCCCTCAGCACACCAGGGACAAGAACAGGGTCAGAACAATGAGGCGCTCTCTTGGGGTGATGGCCCGCCCCCTTGACGCCTCAACTGACCACAGCCTAGTCCCATCCCCACAACGCACACACCACACACTTCGATAAGGAAGACTCACATCCTTTCTCAAAGTGCAGACACGGAGTAAAGGTGCCTGATGTTCATTCTAGGCCTATCCTTTCATGAACCAGCCACACTCCACCCAAAAAGCTTCGCAGAGGTGCCCTTCAATTCCTGACGAAGGACCTGTTGACCACCTTGCTCCCCAGAGGTGGACAGGGCCAGCTGAACCCAGCTGTGAGCCTCTGCTTTTGAATGACACCAATATATATAATACTTATTATCCTGCTCCAGAAATGCACTATTTTTTTTAAAGAGGGTGGTACAGAGGCTGAGAATATCCTCTACACATTTCAGGAAGAGAAAAAAAGCCTCCAAAATCCCAGACTATGTTGGAGCTGGAACAATCAAGGATTGAAAAAAAAAAAAAAAGAAGTCAAATTTAATAGACCGTTTAAATTCCTGGCTTATGGTAATTAGAGAGCAAACAATATTTCTTCAACCCTTGCTAGACAGAACTTAATCCAATTTAGGTAATCACTAACCTTTGCTTTCTTTCCTCTCTCTCACTTTCGCTCACTCTCTCTCTCTCTCTCCTCTAAATAAAATGCAAGAATTGATCTACAAAGGCCCAAAACGGGCAAAGCATGAGAAAAGAGTGTTTAAAGAGGGTGACTGGATAAATGTTACCTCCAAGGGCCGAGTCCCGTGAGAATGAAAACAGGCTTCACGGGTGCCCACATTTCTATCGACTCCAACCTGAGGATTCTAACTGGCACCTTCACAGCAGAGGGCGTGCCAAGGGAGGTCAAGGTACTTCCTTCCCAGCTGTCCTGCCCTGGGCACCTCGGCTGGCACACCGGGCCGGTCGCCAGGTCCTGCTCTGGAATGTGACAGCCATCCCCTGCCAGATCGCACTCCCTACAGCGCCTCTCTCCATCTTCCGTGGAATAGCTACCACCAGAATCATGCAGACTGACCCTTCAGTGCCTCCACGGCTCGCCCACCTCCCAGGCCCCGCCCCCTCCTTTCGGAGCCGCTGCCCTGCTCTGCCATCAACTTCCCATCCAGAAGCTGACGGGCGAACACCTGGGATCCTCTTGAGTACTTTGACTCTGGCTTCATGGAAGGCCTTCAAGGTGAGAGATCAAAATGTACCGGAAGGAACAAGGAGCTTACGTAACAATGGCTGTGTTAGGTCAGGAAAGTAAAGAGCCTCTTGAAGCCTCCATTTTCAGATCTTAAAGGAAAGAATCTTAAAGGAAAGACCATCTAACCACTCAGGTTGTTGGAAGGCTCAAATGGCGTTAGCATGGTTGGACTTGGCTCTCAGTATTTGCCCAATACGTAAGCTGGCTCATTTAACTGTTCGGGTTTCAAAGCAAACCTCAGGTCCCCGGCCCCTAAGAAAAATGTGAATTAACTCAAGTTCACCAGCATCACTTTGCACCATCTATGCTCCCATCTTCCCTCTTGGCTCCAAGGGGGATCTTGCCTTATAAAGAGGGTAACACTCTCGATGTTGCCAAATTCTTAACCCCATCTCCCATAAAAAACCCACAGAATATTTGACTCCCGAATTTCAGCAAACCGAGATATGAATTCATACTAACTGGTTAACAAATGATAGTTTCTATAAGCATTGTTTTTGACAAGCATTTGCATTCTGCACATAGACAGGCAACTCTAGAGAACAAACTTTTAATGACGGATTAAACACAGTAGGGAACATTCAGAGGGGCTCAAACTCTATTTCTCATATCAATTCTCTACTGACCTAGCTCTGCAAAAAAAAGATTAAAAGGGAAAAGTTTGCAATTCTAGAAGTTGGATATATTTTACCTTGTACGAAGGCGGTACAAAAGGGATGGCCAGGGGGAAATACGCACATGCATACCACAAAACCTTAGGACAGAGAAACCATTAAGAAATCCACAAAGTCCTTACTAAATTCAATTTTCTTTTGATAAATGGTTTAAATATTGCACATACATCATCAGTGAACAAAAAAGATTATGATTTAGTTCCGGATGACCAGCATGAAATTTTCACATAGCAGCTTAAAAGGGTTCTAAAAACAGGATTAGAGTCCCCCCCCCAATAATTGAGCCACTATTATGTGACAAAGGAAGGAGGAAGGAGGAAGGAGAAAGGAGGAAAGGAGGAAGGAAGGAAGGAGGAAAGGAGGAAAGGCGGAAGGAAGGAAGGATGAAGGAAGAGAGAGAGAGAGAGAAAGGAAGAAGGACTAATTTATTTCTAATGCATCTCTTTTTCACACTGCTAATGGTTCTGGCTATTAGAAGCATCAGTAAAATACTGAAAGGACGCTGTTGGAAAAACCTAAGGCAACTTTGTGAGTTGACCAGGCATTGTTTCCCTTATCTGCTGCATTCGGTGCTCTGCACAGCACCCTAGGTCAGATTCTACAGTCTAATCTTGCACGGAGAAGACAGGCCAGCCAGGTTCCACAGAGGGGCGCAGCACCGTTCTCAGTCGCACTAGGAACCTCACACCACAAGCTAAATTTAAAACGTGGCTAAATTAGTTTCTGCAAGCCCCATTTCCCCTCCTGACTCACATGCTGCTGCATGTTATCAACAGAGCCTCCCACCCTAGAACAACAATTTACCAGAGCGCAGCCCTGTGACATTTTAGGCCAGCGAAATGTCAAGTCTGCAACGCAGGGTGGTCGGGATCACCGAAAGGAGGTCAAAAAGGGCAGTCTCCAAAGCTCGATCAGCAAGCACCCTTTCGTGGGGTGGAGGGCAGAAGATGTGGAATATCTGTACCCTTAACTTGCATGATTGCTTTGGTCCTTTGCATGGGTCATTGGCATTTGCATGTCTGGTCTGGTCCAGAACTGTACCTCGGCTAGGAAACCTCCAGACGGGAGCTTTTTCCAAGCTGGCCTTCTGAGCAGACTCCAGGCTGAGCGGCCGCACGTGAGCCGTCGGGTCTTATAGGACTTATGGCATAATTGAAACCTTGTGCACCGCAGAATTGCCGTGGCATCTATAAATACTCGCTGCCTCACTACTGACGAACAAAACGCGGGTTCCTGGCACCGCGGGAGTAGAGACGGCTGCATGTGACCGAGGGCAGGGGCCGGGTAGAACCAGGGAAAACCCTACTGGCAATCAGGGAGGCACCCAGAGCCGACATCTGAAGCACTATTTCCAAGCACACAACCGGTTCTGCCCCGGAGCGGCCTCCCCTAAGAGGAAGGCTGGGAAGGGAGGCTCTGCAGGCGCTGGGGCGGGGGCTCCAGAGCGCCCCCTGTGTGCAGTGAGCACGCTGCGCGCACACAGTAGGCGCACAGGGGAAAACCTGGTCAAATGCAGGGCAGGCGGGAAAGATGAAGCGAAAGGAGTTGCCAGGAACCCAGGGCCACCCGCCCCAGCCCAGTCTCCCGCGGTGCCCTGGCCCCAGTCGGCGCACGTCCAGCCGCACGCGCACGCGCGAGGGACAAAGCTGCTGCCTTCCCTGCACTCGCCTTCCACGCCTCCCTCTGGAAAAAAAGGGGAGAGCAGGAAAAGATGGGCTGTGTCGGGGCTGTCCCGCAGGCCGATGGAGAATGAGAGAGACAAACAAGCAAACTTTCTTTTTCGATCTGTTGACTCAGCGTGGGCCCCACGACTGGTGGCATGCCCCATCCCAGCCCACAGTGGTGCCTCGCCCACAGTGAGTCTGGGACGCGGGGCTTGCCTTTGCCCTCCCCACTAGGGGCTCTCGAGTCCAGTCCTCTACGCCTGCCCGCAGCGTCCAATCCGAAGATACTCAACCTCGTGAGGGTCTCTAGCCAGTGGCCCCAAATGCGACGCCCTGTTTCCCTGTGCCCCTCCGGATTGTGCTCGGCGATTTTGTTCTCAATCCTGTGCCACTGCTGAGCCAACGACTCTGCCCCTTCCGGAGACTTCCCCAGTCACCCCCTCGGGTCCCGGGAGTGAGTCACTTGGAGTCTGCACACCCGCAGCTCACCTCCTCCCCAGACTCCGAGAGCCCTGGAAAAAGTTTCCGGTCTTCCCGAGAAACTTTTCTCACCCGAGAGAAAGGAGAGACGGGTGGCGCTCCCCACCACGCTCCGTCCAGCTCGCCCACCTCGGTCCTCTCGTAGCTCTGCCCTCCGCAGGGTCCCATCCAGCCTCCAGTGCTCTCCAGTGCGAGTCAACAAACCCAGCGGGCGCGGAGCTCCCAGAGCCCGGAGGGTGACACGTTTCCCTCCTCGCTCAGCTCACGGCCTCCTCCTCCTCCCTCCACCCCCGCCTCCTCCTCCTCCTCCCACTTTTCCTGTCCTGGGTTCATCGCTTCGGTTTCTCTCCAAGGGCTCCCACGGCCCTCCATCCCACGGCTCCCCAGCAGCCACTCGCGCCCTGCTAGGGAGGGGGCGAAGGGGAAAGGGGGCGCCAGCACCAACATCCAGTTCAACAATTTCAGGAAATCCAACTCTTTGACTTGAAAAGCCGGGGAGGATGCAACAGGTCAAGGGGGCTCGGTCCTGCATTTCCCTCACACAAGACAAGATCCCCCACCCCCCACGATGGTATCGACCCCCGGGCCCCCACGACAGGAAACACTACCAAGAAGCCCCAGGGCGAGGCTGAGAACCGGAGAACTGGAGCCCGGCACTTTCGTTGTTTTGAGGGACGGACCCCAGGCCCATCCCAGAAGTTGTTTTAAGTGCATTCGTGAAAATACAAATTCAGTGCAATCTCTCCCTTAGATTTGCAAACCTCTTTTTAAAGCTCACAAATTCTCCACTGAAGGTTTCATAAAATGGGCGGTCCTTCAGAGTTTGAAAGAACGGAAAACCAACCAATCCCAAAATTAAAAACAATGTAAAATTATTTTCAGATCTTTTTTTTTTTTTTTGCAGGTGTTAAGAATTTGATGCAGCTGTCCTCAGGACTCACTGGCTTGCGTAACTTCACCCTATGGTTGAGCAAGAAATACTTTTAAAATGCTGCCCGCGTACACATCACACTTAGGCTTTGAAACCACAGTGACATTTGCTGAAGAAAAGATGTGTCTTTTTAAAGTCAAAACAGAGGAAAAAATCGTGTTTGTTTTGAGCATGGTGACCTTAGAAAGCCTATGTAAGGGACCTTGGTCAGGGTGGGCCCAAAGGGGAGGGAGAATTGATGAAGCTCTGGGTGCCCCACTTGCCCAGTGACATTAGTGAAAGCTCCAGTTTTCTTGGCACAAACCCTAGGATGAAGGAAAGACTTTCAATCTTATCCCAGAAATCGTGTACAATGAAAGAACTTGTCCCTAGGCACGTGCTGGGGAAAGAAAAGCTTGAGGAGACAGCTATCTGGGAGGGGAGTTGAGCTACGTCTTCCAGGCAGCTGAGGGCTTAGGAGCCAAAGCCAGGAGTCAGAAGGTCAAGGTTTGTGTACCACCTCCTCTTACTGGCTGGAGGATAGGAACCAAATTACTTAATTTTGCTATGCTTCAGTTTGCAATCCTGAAAGTGAGGACAACATGGTAGCTATCTCCTAAAGTTGTTATGAGGATTTAATGAATTCCTACAGAGAAAGTGCTTAGAATCTCTGCTGGGATTCAACAGATATTAAGCTACTATTACTATAATTATCCCACAGGTCTGGGAGGACCAGCTAGATGCATATTAGATGTATATAGTTTGATTGCCATTGTTGTGTCAACATTTCTGAAAATATTTTATTTGTTTTATTTTTAGAGAGAGAGGAAGGGAAGGAGAAAGAGTAGGAGAGAAACATCAATGTGTGGTTACCTCCCACGTGTCCCCCACTGGGGACCTGGCCCGCAACCCAGGCATGTGCCCTGACTGGGAATCGAACCAGCGATCCTTTGCTGCACAGGCCCATGCTCAATCCACTGAGCCAGGGCTGTTGTGTCAACATTTTTTAAAATAATTGCTCATACATAAAAAAAAAAACAGAAAACTTCAGATCTCTGATGAAAAACACAGATTTTTCAGCGCGCCTTGGAAAACCTGCCGTATGCTGTGCCACAGGCCCGCACAGCCACAGTCACTAGAGCTGAAGCACTTCTCTCCTCTGCAGACAGGGCCCTCCGTTCCCAGCTCGCCACAAGCGGGGCCACTCCCTCCTCTCTGGTTCCCAGCCTGCTCACCCATCGCCTCCCACCCTGGTGCAGCTACAGAAGGGAGGCTGGCGCATATCAGGAAGGGCCAGAGGTATGAGTAAGCAGAACTTATGCTGTAAGATGGCAGGGCTTCATACCATTTTTCTCCCCAGCTCCATGGCAACAAGGTTTTTTAACCAAGATTTGCTCGGACTCACATAATTTGCACAGTACTGAAGTAAAAGAAAATGCGGGGGTAAAGTGGAGGCCAGCGGGCATGGAGACAGGGGGAAGCAGAAAGCTTCCCTGGGGGGGGCTGCCTGGGCATCAAGACCACCATCCACTTCCTGCTCCTCCAGAGGCCTGTCCTTCCATTTCTCCTTTGTTCCCATAACAATGCCTGTCCACCCCATCCCCCTTCCCACATTTCCATCCCCCAAATCTTATCAGACTGAGCTCAGGGAAGGGTTGGGTGCTTGTCCAAAGTTACACACAAACAAGAAAGACAGGGCAGGGATCCCTGATCCCAACTCAGTGCTCTTGAACTACACTAGACTCCCTGTTGGTCTCATTTACTACTTCCATCTCTGAATAATAGTGAAATTCACTTCAGTTTTACAGAATCATAGCATTCAACGCCTTAGGATCTGACCTACAATAGGTAGGAAATAAATGTCTGGTGAATTAAGGCTTTCAAGGTCTGATCTCCAGTCTGGACTTCCTTTCATGATACTTCAACGTCTCGCACCGTGTCAGAAAATTATTCCAGTGAAGGAAACATCACGCCCTTCCATAAGTTATCTCCTCTATGTAGATGGAAAAATAGAAGCCCTGAAAAGAGCCTTTGCTGGTGCCTGGTACAGAGGCTGTGAGGGGGACGGCAGGTCCCCCAGGCCTGTGCAGACTTAAAGCGCCCAGTTTTTCAGGTTTTCAGAGTTCCAGTCATAAAATAAGTTAATGTAGTTACTCATGAGAAATACGAATCTAAATATAGAACTTGCATAAGCACTCAATACGTATCAACAGTATTGCACTGCCCATAAAAACAGGACCATTTGAGGAATCAACTCAGCATCTGATCTAACACCAGGGGTGTAAAATGAGTGACCTTTGGCACAGCAGGAAAACCTATTCCACAAATGAAACCTGAGTTACTTTCCTTTTGCTCTCCTTTCAACTTCCACAGTACAAACACTGAGAACCTTCAAGTTGGGTTTTTGGAAGAATTTTGGAGGATACGAACAAAACATAGTTTTCATCCTTTTCTTAGTAACAGTGGGGTATTTCTGGTATGTTGGTTTTTATTCTCCTTTTTGTCTTTGGCTTTGGGAAGTATCTGTCATCCACTGTAATGAGGCTGGTATTCACTTTGATCTGATTGTATTTTGAGAATGACTTGAATGAGCAAAGCTTAAATGTGAAAAGAGCCCTGGATGGCGTGGCTCAGTGGATTGAGTGCTGGCCTGAGAACCAAAGGGTCACCCCTTTGATTCCCAGTCAGGGCACATGCCTGGGTTTCAGGCCAGGTCCCCAGCAGAGGGTATGTGAGAGGCAACCACACATTAATGGTTCTCTCCCTCTCTTTCTTCC
This sequence comes from Sturnira hondurensis, assembly GCF_014824575.4. Lineage (NCBI taxonomy): Eukaryota > Metazoa > Chordata > Mammalia > Chiroptera > Phyllostomidae > Sturnira > Sturnira hondurensis. The sequence continues at coordinate 12,809,888 of NW_028075269.1, read as the reverse complement.
TCCCCCCTTTCCCTAAAAATGAATTAATTAAATATTTTTTCAAATGTGAAAAGAATTTTAGCAACCTTACACAAATGTCCCCTGGATTCTCCCAGTTTCAGTGATTCCTTTCCACAGTTCTAAACCAGCGCGTTGGTTGCCAGCTCAAATGAAAACTGAGTTACCTTGGTTGCCAAGTACTGACTGGTCATTTATTAGTATCAAGTGCTGGGAGTGCCACCGTGAACAAGGAACACAAAGTCTCCAACGTCAACAGGCAGAAGGCAAACAGTAAATACGGAAACAAACTCGTAAAGGACGTCATTTGAAGTCCCATTCTGTGCCGTGACTAGGATAAAGTGGAATTCTAGAGTGACGAGGAGGAGAAGAAAAGGACTTTATTTAAAGTCATCAGGATAGTCTCTCAGGGAAGAAGCTTTGGAGTTGGGGTTTAAATAAGAGTGGCATTCCTTTGGCGCAAAAGTGCGTTCCAAACAATAAATGACCAGTACAGAGGCCTGGAGTCAAGAAAAGTCATGGGGACTCCTGGCTAAGATGAAGATATAGGTAAACACACTGTGCCTCCTCACACAACCAAAAGAAGGGCAACAACAAATTTAAAAACAAAAAACAACCACGACTCACAGAAAATTGAACTGTATGGAAGTCTGACAACCAAGGAGTTAAAGAAGAAACACTCACCCAGACTGGTATGAAGGGCAGAGACAGGCAGCTGGGGTGGAGAGGACTCATGGCAAGGCGGCGGCTGGAGGACCAGAGCAGGGGAGGCTGAGGCTGTTGGACCGGGCGGCCCCACATCTAAGTGTGGGTGAACTGGGAGGAACAACTGGGGAACGAGAAAAGACAATGCAACCCAGGGTTCTAGCACGGGGAAATCAAGCCTCAAACTACTGATCGTAAACACCTGTGGGGGTTGAGGTGTCAGTGGGAGAAACTCCCAGCCTCACAGGAGAGTTCGTTGGAGAGGCCCACAGGGTCCAAGAACATACACAAGCCCACCCACTCAGAATTAGCACCAGAAGGGCCCACTTTGCTTGTAGGTAGTGGGACAAGTGACTGAAAACCAACAGAGAGCTGAGCTGGTGGCACTATTCCCCCTTGGACCCCTACCCGACACACAGCACAACAACACAGTGACGTTGGTTGCTGGAAAATACCTAAAGCTCTGCCCCTTTATACGTAACAGGCACATCAATACCAAAAAAAAATGGCCCAAATGAAAGAACAGATCAAAGCACCAGAACAAATACAACTAAGTGATGAAGACATAGCCAACCTATCAGATGCACAGTTCAAAACACTGGTAATCAGGATGCTCACAGAATTGGTTGAATTTGGCCGCAAAATAGAGGAAAAAGTGAAAGCTATGAAAAGTGAAATAAAGGAAAATGTGCAGGGAATCAACAGTGAAGGGAAGAAAACCGGGACTCAAATCACTAGTTTGGACCAGAAGGAAGAAATAAACATTCAACCAGAACAAAATGAAGAAACAAGAATTCAAAAAAATGGGGAGAGGCTTAGGAACTACTAGGACAACTTTAAATATTCCAACATCCGAATCATAGGGGTGCCAGAAGGAGAAGAGGAAGAGCAAGAAATTGAACAGTTATTTGAAAGCATAATTAAGGAGAACTTCCCCAATCTGGCAAAATAAATACACTTCCAGGCCAGGAAACCCAGAGAGTCCCAAAGAAGTTGGACTCAAAGAAGCACACACCAATGCACATCATAATTTCATTAGCCCAGGTTAAAGATAAGCAGAGAATCTTAAAAGTAGCGAGAACAAAGGAAACAGTTACCTACAAAGGAGTGAGCGAGCATAAGGCTATGAGCTAATTTCTCAAAAGAAACCTTACAGGCAAGAAAGGGTTAGAAAGAAGTATTTGAAGTCATGAAAAGCAGTGAACTACATCTAAGATTACTCTATCTAGCAATGCTTTTGTTTAGAATGGAAGGGCAGATAAAGTGCTTCCCAGACAAGGTAAAAAAGGAATTCATCATCACCAAGCCCTTATTTTATGAAATGTTAAAGGGACTTATCTAAGAACAAGAAGAAGATCACAACTACGAACAGTAAAATGACAACAAGCAACCACTGACAACTGAACCCCCAAAACAAAAACCAATACAAAAACAAACTAAGCAAACAACTAGAAGAGGAACAGAATCACAGAAATGGAGATCACATGGAGGGGTATCAGCAGGGAGGTGGAGGAGGGGGGTTGGGGGAATAGGCACAGGTAATAAATAGCATAAATGGCAGGTAGAAAATAGACAGGGGGAGGTTAAGAACAGTATAGGAAATGTAGAAGCCAAAGAACTTATATGTATGACCCATGGACATGAACTAAGGGTGGGGGGGAATGGAGGTGGGAGGGGGTGTGCAGGGTACAGGGAAATAAAGAAGGGAAATGGGACAACTGTAATAGCACAATCAATAAAATATATTTTTAAAGGTAGAAGCTTAGTAAGTTAGAGAGGAAAAAAAGAAGATCAGGAGGATTGAAAATGGCAGACAGATGGAGAGGAAAACTCGAGATGAGATACAAGAAATAGGTTAGGGTCAGATCATATAAGACCTGAGAAGTTATGGTAAAAGTCTGGTCACAGTGGGAAATAACCAGAGGGTTTTAGGTGTGAAGTGATATGACGGGTTTCTGTATTAGAGAGATCCCTCTGGCTGACATGTGGGAGATAAGCCAGAAAAAGGGCCAAAGTAAGGGCGTTCAGCTCTGTTAAGGAGGTGGCCATGGTAAACGAAGGAAGCGATGATGATGCTTAGAAGAGGCTTGCAGCAATTATGTTTGTAGAACATTATGGAACTGCAAAGGATAGGACTTTCTGATTAGTTGCATGTGTGGGGAAAACATAGGAATTATGCGTGATGCTTTTATTTGTGCAATGGTATATGCAGGTGTGTCGTTTACCAGGATTGGAAAAACAGGGTGAGCAGTGAAGTTAGGAGAATCACTAGCTCTGCTTTAGCTACGTGAAGTCTGAAATGCCTGGTTGAGACCCAAGGAGAGATGTCAAGTAGACATTTGAATATATGAGATGACATTGAAGACCAGACAGGTACATTTCAGACCTCTCAGCATATATACAGGGTCTGGCAAAAACAACATCCCCTGTTTATTATATAAAAATCGTTTATTACCAAATCATAAGCATGTACACACCGAGCACACTCAAGCACACACCATATGACATTTTAGGTGAAATGTTAAATTGCTGTCCATATCGTGTGAGACGTTCACGTACCCTGCCAACCACACTCGCTGGCATTACTTCTGCGGGAAAACCAAGGCAGTCGGTGGGTGCTTTGGAGAGTAACTATGGATGGAGAAGAGATTCCAGGAAAAACAGAGGATCTAGTGAAAGAAAAGGAACCAACTGGGGAAGAAAAGGAAGCAAGTTGCTAATGAGACCAGGAAATCCAAGAGGGTGGAATATAGGAGCTGCCCGAAAGAAGGTGTTCGGAGAAGGAAGGATTGGTCAGGTACATCCAGTGCTGTCGGAATTTCGAGCCAAATCTGAATTGATTTTTCTTTGGCCAAATACGGGTCACTGGTGACATTGGTAAAGGTCCTGTCAGTGAAGTGGCAAGGGAAGAAATCCTGACAGAGCGGGTTGAGAAGAGAAAGAGAGTCGAAATGGAGACAGAGAATACTAACAACGCTCTCAAGAGTTTCGCTATAAAAGAATAGGAGGGCGGTGCAAGGTCAAGAGAAATTCTGTAGATTTGATGATCTGACTGATTCTTTTTAGTTGGGTGATAAATCACAAGGCAGGTTTTGAAGGCTGGTGGGAATTATCCAGCAGAGAGGGAAGTTGATTTAGGTACTCAGTTTCTGGGATGAGGGTGGGGAAATAAACACTCTCTTACATGCATTCTCTACATGTGGCCCATTGAAACACGTTTTTAAATGCAATACATTGGCCTGTTGATAAATAAATAAATATAAATAAGTGAATTGTCCAGTTGAGACTATGGTGAAATGGTGATACAGGAAACAGTGTGGCCGTAAGACGTTGCAACGCCCAGGGAAGGGTCTCATACCAGGGCTTCTGCATTACACAACTGCAAGACACGTCGGTCACCGGAACCCCACCGAATGGCATCTCCTGGGGTTCTGCAATATGTCAGACTCGACCTAAAGGTCTTCTGGCCGAGCTCCTTCGCCAGCCAACCATTGGTGTAGATCCATCTCCATACTTTCTCCAGGGGTGGAGGAATCCGGCTACACACATCCAAAGCTGCTGGCATTGCATTGCCCAGTTCATCTCTCAGAAGGCCCTGCATCCAGATGACAGAACATGTTCACAGCAAATGATGTATCCCAGTTTTTAGGTCACAATGTAAGATCGGCATGTAGTCAATCCATCCCCGCACCTGAGGCAGGACTGAATGGGAAACATCCAGAGATACTCCCAGTCGTTCCAAAAAACTGTTATCACTCTCCCTCATCACTGTAGCTAGCATTTGGGAAGGCCCAAGCATATTATACTCCTTCCTCCAGGAGTCATCACACACCTCAGGTTCTGCAGGGCGGGGCAGCAGATCCTCATCCTGGGAACTGTGGCCGGGGACTGATCCTGGCAGTAGGCCGGTGAGGGGTGCCAATCGGGTGGCCCTTTGTGAACGGAAACTAAGGGACTTGGTGATGGCGTTAGTTGGCCAGTCTCCTAGCTTCACACCTCCCCCAGCAAGAGCTGGCTCAGTGTACTCCTGGCTTCCTAGCAACACAAGAAACCAAGGCTCAAAGTTACCTTCATCTCCCAGACTGTCATCACCACATAGCCTTTTGCATTCCCTTTTCTTAACTGTCTCCTAGCCCTTCCCCATCCTCCAAAACCGTCTGTTGTATGTGGTCAGAAACTCATAATCTGTCATCAGCAAAATACCCTGTACCCCCCACCTGTGTTGTTCTGAATGTTTCATTAGACTTTATGCCTTAATTCAATGGTCCTCACGTGTTTTGGTCTCAGGATACTCTTAAAAATTATTGGAGACCCCAAAGAGCTTCCGTTTGTGTAGGTTATATCTGCCAATTCCTACCAGATTTGAAATTAACCATTAAAATGAATTTATTAATTTTAAAATAACTATAATAAAATGATCACAACACATGTTATGAAAAATAACTATGTACTTTTCAAACTCATGGGAAGAATGGCATTACTTTACATTTCTGCAAATATCTTTAACTTCTGGCTTAATAGAAGACAGCTGGATTCTCCCATCCACTTCTGCATTCAATCTGTTGTGTTATCACACATATATAGCCTCTGGAAAATTCCACTGTACATTCATGAGAGAATAAGAGTGAAAGGCAACTAATAGCTTAGTACTACCATGAAAATAGTTGGGATATGTAAGTCTCTGACAGGTTTCAGAGGCCCCCTGGGGTTCCCCAACCAAACTCTGAGAATCGATATTCTAAGCGAACCCTAATTTACCCACAATTCTTCTCAGATGATGGTAGTTTCTCTCCAATGCCCCTATGTCACTGGACTGTGAGGCAGAGTGGTCGCTTTCCTTGCTCCCCATGCCACTTGAAAACCACAGTTCCTCCCTAAAAATCCCCATCGAAACATCAGGCTATTCTTCTCATTTCCCTTCCTCGTTGTGGTCATGGCCGACTCTTGGGTTATCCCCTGCTTCCCCTGAAGCTTTAATGCCTGGTTCATGGTCATGCTCTTAGCTACTGCTCCTGTCATAATTGGTGGTAATTTCAATGTCCATAGAAAGAATCCTATTCAATATCCTGGCACCTCAGACCCTTAACTTCTGCCCCGGTGACCTTGTCTTCCACACTCACCATGGATTTTCCCTCTCACAGTCAGCCTTGACCTTACCATTTCCTATTGCCACCCTATCCCACTCTCTAACTTTCCAGCTAACTTCCTCCAGGACTCTGATTCCCATAATTCTTCAACTCCCTGAGCTATACTGCCTTTTCACATCCTCTCATTCCTCTCATGTCCTCACTTCTCTCTTCTCCCAGAGTAGACTCCACTATCATGTTAACTCCCTTGCATGCATCCTGGACCCCCATGCTCCTTCCTCACTTCACTCCATTTGATTCGCTAATTCAGAGTTGTTCAGTCCATCTGCTCTCCTACTCAATGCCTGCATCAGTGTTCCGTCCCGCGGAACAGTCAACGGAGGTCCCGAGTCTACCTGAAACGGATGTATAGGGATGGGAACAAGAGGTGCGGAGAAAGGCAGCAAGACAAAGGATTCTGATCAAGCTGCAAATTTTATTTTAGGCGGGGCTGTTATATAGAGGGCGGGGAAGAGGGGAAGTGGTCCTGATAGGTTGTCCTGTGCATGCTCACTGCGTGCTCTTGGCGACGGTTGGTGGGTGGGCGCGTGATCAGCATCTTAATTGGTAGGTAGTACTCGTGATCAAGAGATGCCTACAAGGGTGGGGGCTACCTGGCTCGGCTGCAGCATCCTGTTTGGGGCTGCCTCAGCCAAGCCCTCCTGGTGCGATCTTCTTGATGGATTGCATTCGCTATCTTTAGGCCCCGACACATCAGTGTAAACATGGCTGGGGAAATGCACACAACCCGGCTGTTCTGTACCCACATCCAATAAATGTCTCCAATCTATTCACTCTCCCTCTGGCTCCCACATTCCAAAATTTCCTCCCACATCCTCACTCTCACCTGAGAAGCTTCCTTCCTTCTTTGCGTGAGAATACAGAAGCAGCTAACGAAAACTGTCCATAATGATATTGACTGAATGTTGGTGGTCCCTGCCCCAGGTCATATGGTGAACCCTTTGTCCCCAGTGGATGGCATTTGGAGGAGGGAACTTTGGGAGGTAATTAGGGCTAGATGAGGTTACGAGAACGGGGCCTTCAGATGGGATTAGTGCCCCCTTAAAAAGAGAAAGAGACAGAAGATCTCTCTCTCTCTCTCTTTCTCTCTCTCTTCTACCAAAGAAAGGTCGTGTGAACACAGAGTAAGAAAGTGGCACCCATGAGCCATGAAGAGAGCCCTCACAAAGAATTTAATCTGCCAGTACCTTGATCTTGGACTTCCCAGCCTCCACAACTGTGAGAAAATGGACGGCTGCTGTTTACGCGTCCTATCCGTAGTATTTGTTACAGCAGCCTGAGCTAAGACATGCATACTAGCACTGCAGTGCCCACCCCCTTGCTGGAACCTTCAGCCATTTTCTACCTCCCTCCTGTTGCTGGGGAGGAACTGCCAGGGCCAAATCTGGGGCTACACCTTCCACTGGGCACCAGACCCTGTCCCCTGACCCTCCCCATCTCCTAGTGGAGCAGGGAGCATGTCCCCCTACCCCTCCTTCTGGTTTAGGTGGTGCAAACAACCTGAAAGAATTTTCCTTGTCCCTGATACTTCTTTTCGTTTTCTTTCTCCGACCCTCTCCAATCAAGCTTTCATCCTCTCCATCCTGCTGAAACTACCTGTCAGCATTGCCCACGGTGCCCATGTCACAGGGGAGCGCAACAAATACTTGCTGAAGGAATGAATGAATGATCCTCAGATAGTGAGGATCTCACAACAGAAAAGTTGCATGTGTGTGTGTGCACATGCACACACAGACACACACACACACACAGAGGGAGAGGGAGAGGGAGAGGGCAGGGAGAGAGAGACCTCTTCCTGGCCCCCATGGTTGTGACGCCCCTTGGCCTTGTTTCTGGGAGGGGCCTGAGGCCCCTTTTACCCGAGACAGTGGGGTGTAGGGTACGTGTCAGGCTGGCCTTTACCCTGCAGACATCTGGAGCAGGATGGGTTTCCCTCCTCATAAAAGCCAAGCGATATTTCCTTCTAGGGAAGAAACCTACACTTTGGTTTAGACCCAGTGGGCACTTGCCGGATCTATCGGAATCTCCGTTGCAGACACAGCCTGGTGTTCAGGGACTTTCTAGATGAGGTTCCAGGGAATTATGTGAAATATTTGGCATAATGCTTGGCACTGTAGAAACGTGACAATAGAAAAGTAATGAGCACCAGATTAAAAATAAGAGATTGGTGTGTTTATTGTCTATCATGTTTGTTTTCCTAGACAATGAATCCCAATTATTTTGTGGTAAAGCCTAGTATTGTACTCAGTTCTCAGTTGGGTTCACATACATTTTAGCTTTTTATCCCCAATACTCTAATATTTATTGTATTACTGCAATACAAATAAATATACAAAAGTATTTTTGTATTCAAAAATACTGTTGAAAATAAAGTAGACTTCACTTAAGTGGTCTAAGAATATAGAAACAAATGAGAATTCCAAAATAAAGACACGGCATTTACACTCTCCCTACTTCAAAAGCAGATAAAATAACAATAAGGAGCCTAATTCCATAAATGTGATGACATAAGACGATGGTCTGCATTGGATATGCACAACGGCAACTGGAATAAGCAAGAATGAGTTTATGCTTCTTTATCCCTGTTGGGCAAGAGGAGGGAGGAAGTGGGGAGGTGACCGAAGGGAAAAGGAGAAACAAGGGGAAAGGGACAGACACTGCAGCAGCAAAGGGTTCTGGTCCAGAGAGCTCATCCAGACTACCGTCCAGCGGCCGGATGAAAAATCCCTGGCAGCAACCGGGCCCCTTTCCTCAGAGTCGGTGCCCACCAAACAACCCTGTCACCACCCACCCAGCCTCCTGGGCACCATGATACCCCCACAAGGTGCATCCCATGGAAAGTAAGCTTTTGGGGATTGACTCATACTACCTACACTTTCCAGAGATTGATGTGTAAACTAAGATATTGGTGTTTAGTCAATAATCTTGGTCCCTGGGACTCTACCTAGAATCACATTTATAAATCATCATTTATAAATCATCTTTTTAGGTGAAAGACTCAGCATTAGTAGGAAATGTACTCATTTTCCATTTCAATCTAACTCTTCCTTTGCAAGATGGAATTGCCATTACACCCTCAGCATTATGTATGCCTCACTCTTCCTTCCTCTCTCCCTCTCCCTGCCTCTCTCTCTCTCTATCATCTCTCCCTCTCTCTCTCTCACACACACACACACACACACACAAATGTGCACTCTATAATAACAATCACAAATGACGTTAGCATTAATTGCAGACGTACAAAGTGCTGACACCATGCCAGGCGCTTTGCAAGCTCTATCTCATTCCTCAGACAGCAAGACATGCATGCTACTATTATCCCCATTTTACAGATAAAGAAATTGAGGCTAAAATAAATAGTTTAGTCCTTTCCCAAGGTCATACAACTCCTCAGAGGTAGACATAACCACAAACTACAAGGTGTTATTTCCCCTTGTAAGTTCGTCCCAACGTTTAGTCATCTTGAGCTCCCCATTCAGGAAAAGGAAGTCACAGAGCTATTTGAGGGAAGATAAATATTCTCACCCAAACCACCAACCATAGGGAAGCTTCCTGCTGGATGTGGGAAGTGAGAAGAATTCCACATCAGTAGAAAGCGGGCAGAGCAAAGATGCTCTGTTGCACAGGACAACTGTACCTGGCAGTGCCTGAGTGGCTTCCCCCGGTCAGGAGGAGCCAAGCCAGCACGTCAATGGCTGCCGTTCACAAAGAACTCTCTGTTTGTTCCCCAGCATTAACTGGGCGGTTCTGGTCTGACAAGAACACAGACCAGCCCCTCACTCAACACCTGTTTCACTTCTTATAAATACGATACTCGTGTTACTAGAGTTTGGGTGTTTCAGCGTGGCTTTCGTCGATGCAGTCTGGCTTAGATCTCCTAGACGGACATTTCTTAAACTGGCCTCTGAGGAAGAGTAATACCACAGGATGTGGTTAGTCTTCCTGGAGAAGGGTTCCTTAGTCAAATAATTTATGGGAATACTGCCTACAATAGCATAATATGCCTTCATATATTAAGAACTTGGAAGTGGTCTGCCAGAAAAAAAAAACATTCAATAATTTCATTTCTTTCCATGGAATTCTATTAACAGTTTAGGATCTAGTGTCCCACAGATTACAAGTGGGGAAATGCTGTCCTAGACAAAATAACTGCTTGTTGGTCAAATTTGCTTTGAAAAGGGCCCAGGACCAAATAAGGTCAAGGGTAAATCTTAACTGAGTCTATTCAGTAGACTGTGCTTTCTGCTCTTTTTACTTTCTTGGGTGACTAATCTACTAACAGCATCCTAAATTTACTGAGAAAAAATATCCCTGCCTACCTCCCATGGCAGAAACAAAATGATGAACCTTGAACAATTATTTCCCCTGACCTGCCCAAGAGCCTCATCTGGGCTGGGGAAAAGAATAAGAACCAGCCACAGAAGGGATGAGGAAACCGACTGTAGATGTGATCTGAGGACATCAGTAGACCAGCATGAGCGGGGCACACGAGTCCCGGGTCCCAGGCTCATCTCCCAGCAGACAGGGACTTCTTTAACTCTTACAGCCTGCCTGGGATGCATCATGACTTGTCCCTTAAGGGAAGCCTGGCACTGTGCCTCCACCGAGTAGACACTCAATAAATCTTTATTAAAGGAAGGAAGGGTGGGAGGAAGGAAACAAATTGAGGTTTGGAGATGTTAACTCGCCCAGCATCACGCCTCTAGCAAGCAGGAGAGCCGGAACTCAAAGGCAAAAGAGATGAGTTCTTCCACGCCTTGCCACGCTGCCAAGGTTGTGGTAACTCTAGGGGCTGGCTTGAGACTCGGGCCACATTTGCTCCATACGTTAGCTTTGGCATTATTTTAACTTGCGTAATCAAAATTGCTGTGTTTATACAGCACTTTTTTTTCAGACTGCCTGAAAATAAGAGCTGAAATTTAGTGCGTACTTCCTATGTTCCACGTACTACACTGAGAACTTGACCCAGCTCATTCCCTGAAACAATTCTGAGAAATAGCTACGATCACAACCCCATTTTACAGATAAAGAAACTGAGGACCAGAGAGATTAGCTGACAACCTCTAATTAAGGGGTGGAGTCGGTATCTGACCTGAGGCCACATGGCCCCCAAATTCCTCCTCTGAAGCCTTTTTACAAAATCCATTCCTTCTGTCCAACGACAGATTCCTGAGAGCAGGAAAAGGCAGAAAAAAGTACAACCCACAGCTGGATAATATGTTTATTTTATAAGTTTAACCCTTAAAAATATGTACATCATTCTAAGCACACCACAAATATCAACTAATATAGTTCTCACAATACCACCAAAAAACAGTGTGAGATTAGTTCTATCATTCTTTCGGTGTCTTAGTTGAAAAATAGAGAGCTAAGCAATCTGCCCAAAATCACACACAGGGNACAAAATCCATTCCTTCTGTCCAACGACAGATTCCTGAGAGCAGGAAAAGGCAGAAAAAAGTACAACCCACAGCTGGATAATATGTTTATTTTATAAGTTTAACCCTTAAAAATATGTACATCATTCTAAGCACACCACAAATATCAACTAATATAGTTCTCACAATACCACCAAAAAACAGTGTGAGATTAGTTCTATCATTCTTTCCGTGTCTTAGTTGAAAAATAGAGAGCTAAGCAATCTGCCCAAAATCACACAGAAAGTGGCAGAGCAGGATTCCAAACCAAGAGGTCTGGCTTAACCACCTCAGGGAACAGGGAGGGACCTCCTTTAAAACTGAAGACCCAGCCCAAGACCAGTGGCTAAATGATTTCTCAGAGGAATGCAGAGCCATCTGCCATCCTGGGAGTTAAAGGGGCCAGGGAGCTTGAATTACTTAATCACTCTTCAATTTAGATTTCCTGGCTGAATGGGTTCCTGTTCTTCCTACTGGAAATTAATAGCCAATTGTTAGTCTGCATTCCTGTGGGAGGGGTGGGCTGGGCTCCCTGGGCCACTGTTTCTAGGAGAGTAAACTCTCAGCCAGCGTCAGGCAGGTAAAGAGAGCCAAATCCCTTTGTCAAGCCAGCCGAGCAGGCAGAGGTACTCGCTTATTCCGGTGGTCCCCTTCCTTCCGTCTTTGCAGGAAACCTGCTGCGGGTCGGTTCACAGCTCATCCGCACTGCAGATGAGCGGGGAGCGGAGGAAGGAAAGGAGGGGGGAAGAAGATGTGAGTCGGGGGTTTTTAGTTAGGAGGAGGGGCAGAGGTCTTCTGAGGAAGCGGTGAGAAGCTGCAACCACAGCATCTACAGAAATGATGTTAAGCCATTAACAGTGAGTCCTGCTTAGCTCAGGATCTGTCCCCAGCTACTTGGGAGAGACGCGAGCTCCAAGAGCGAGGGAGCGGTGTCTGTCCTGGCACAGGGCAGGCGCTCAATTGCTATGTGTCCAGTAACTTGGGGCATGAATGTAAGTTAACAGCACCTCGAAGAAACGGACTTGTTTTTCTCTGGTCCATGCATGTTTGCCTTCCTTTCTGTGGACCATTACGACTTAAGGGATGCTATGTGACGTCCTGACTCATTCCTGGCAACTCTTTTTTTTTTTTTTTGCCAGGTGAGCTGCTTATGCTTAGGTCAAGGGTACAGGCTATGAAACCAACTATCAGCGCTCGCCCAGCAATGTGCCAGTGTGAACTTGGGGGCCTGACTTAACCTCTCTGAGCCTGGAGCTCCTTGTTGTCTCATTCCCAGTACAAACACCCACTTCCCCTCCAGGAGCCAGGACAGGAGTGCCCTTCTCCTCCCTCCCAGGTGGGCTGCCCTAGCCTTGGCACACCTTCCCCTACAGCATTTGCCTCGGTTACAGCGATCAGTTCGCCTCTTTGTTTCCACTCACCAATTAACGACATCAGTGATGCCACATTATTGATCTCTGAATCCCCCATACCTCCGCAATGCCTGAGGTAAAACAAGAGGCTCTTTAAAAGAGCTTGTGGAAGAAAAGAGGAAAAATGGGAATGAAGAAGGATAGACAGATACAGAGAGGAAAGGAGGGCAGACATAATTAATTACCCCTTTAAAACCATAGGCGTGGTTGGAGAAATGCTAGAAAACCCCTACCTACCTATCCAAGTGTCTTAGTCTGCCTACTCAGCACCTAAAATGTCCTCCTTGGGAGATTCATTCTTCGCAGGAAGATGCTGCCTTCAGGATCTCCTTGTTTCCTCCCCAAGGGTAATGTGTTCAACTCTCAGCACCCAACACCTTAGCATTCCTGTACAAGCTGGATTTTCAAAAGGCAAGTGGGGAGAAAGCAGGTCACCACTCTGATGCTAAAAGTAGAGGACAGGAATCCCTAAAAGGGAAGAGAGGGATCTGTGACTTTAAAAAATGTCAATCTCAGTGAGACAGAGTGATAAGGAGAACATACCATTTCCATCCCCACTTCATCCTGCCCCTCCCACACCTCATTCCTCCTCGTGCACAACGCACATCTCCAGGAGAAAGTTCTCTGGGCAGGCTCCCGCTGGGCCNCTCCGGCGGGCCCCCCCCCCCCCCCCCCCCGTTGTCCTGTGCAAGTCTGGGGTCTCTGGTGTCTACTCCACCACTTTGGTGCTAACAGAACATCTTTTCTCTCTTTCTCTCTTTCTTGTTTCCCTTTTAAGGTACGTACACATTCATTACTACTTCAGCCGTGAGTTTGAATGGGGTAAGGGAAAACACTCCCTCGTTTACTAACATTCCAGACGGGCCAGGGACTTCTCAGGTCACTTCGCCCAACGCTCTGCCTCATGCTGGAATCCTCTCCAGCAGCCCTTCCACAGTGGGCAGCTGGCTTCCGCTGGAACCCTTTGCAGGAGGAGGTGTTCGCTGCCTCTCAAAGCAGCCACTCCATGTTGGAAAGCTCCAGTGGCCAGCTACAACCCCATATCTGCCAGTCTGAAACATCTTCAAAGGAGAAAAACGAGTGAAAACAACGCAATTGTGTTAGATGACACGTCGGGAAATTGTGCAGAAGTTCAAGGGGAAGGGGAAGATTAGGTCTTTGCTTCCTTTTGTAGATAGACATATCTTCTTCTACATAAAAGAACTAGTCTCATGGTTAATTTTAAGTGGCATCTTGACAAGGCTAAAGGATGCCCAGAGGGCTGATTATTTCTGGCTGTGTCTGTAAGGGTGTTTCTGGAAGAGATTAGCCTTTGAATTGGTACACTGAGTAGAGAAGATCCCCTTCCCCAATGTGGGTGGCACCATCCAATCCACTGAGGGTATGAATAGAACAACAATAACAACAACAAAAAACAGAGGAAGGGCGAATTTTCTAATTTGTTCTCTGCTTGAGCAGGGACGGCCCTCTTCCCCTGCCCTTGGACCTGGGTGCTCCAAGACCTTAGGCCTTAGGAGGCAAACTGAATGACACCACCCACTCTCCTGGCTCTCCGGCTGGCAGAGGGCAGATCGTGGGATTTCTCAGCCTCCACAGCCATGTGAGCTGATCCCTATAATAAATCTCCATGTATACTCATGCCCTCACGGTTCCATTCTCTGGCGAGCCCTGCCTAATAACAGGTATAAATAAACACACTGCATCTTTTGATCACAGTCCATAATGGTTCTTTTCTTCTAGTAGAAATAGTAAATACCTACCTATGGAACCGTGGCTCTCAAACTTCGTGAACTCGGTACCTTTTGTACTCTTAAAATTTATTGATGACCCCCCAAAGCCCTCAGTTTTTGTGACCTCTATCTATCCTTATTTACTATATTAAAAACTGAAAGTGAGAAAAGTTAAAATCATTTAATTCATTTCATAACAAAGAACATCACTAACATATTTTTTGTAAAAACAGACTATATTTTCCAAAAGCAAAGTATATGCAGTGAGGAGAGTGGCATTGTTTTGGGGCAGGGTTTTTTTTTGGGGGGGGGAAATCTCTCTAATACCTGGCTGAGGAGAAAACAGCTGGATTCTTACATCCGGTTCTGCACTCAACCTGTTGCAATACCAACATCACATAGCCTCTGGAAAACCCCACTGTGTACTTGTGTGGGAATGAAAGTGGAAAAGGCAAACTATGTGTTATTATTACATATGAGTAGTAGTAGTATTAAAATAGTTTTGAGCTCACAGACCCCATGAAAGGGTATCAAACAACAAAGACCAGGTACAAAATTTGCAGAGCAAACTGAAAATGAGGGGTATCTTGCTCAAGAGCTCTCAAGAATCTCAAGACAGCTGCAGCAGAGCATTGGACTGAGCCCGGGACCCTACGTGTGACTGACTGCCCAGGCCCAAAGGGCAACTTCAAAGGCCCCCGCCCCACACTTTGGGAAGTGCTCCTGTAGTTACTATGTGCATTTTGAGTCAAATGCCTGGCTGAGGGCCGTGAGTTCACACCAAGGCACTAGAGAGGTAGGGATGTGTGTGTGTGTGTGTGTTGGAGCAGCTGGAACATCAGGTGTCAATGGTCTTGAGCAACAGCATAGCCGTAACACCATACAAACGTCACTTGTGCAGGTTTTCTCCACGGGTGCCTACTACAAAACCTGCCTTCTCTAGCCTGTCAGTCCACTCTGACACACACACCCCTCCAGCTGACGGGTGGCACCCCTGTGTTCCTAATGGTCGCACACCAGATAGTCAGATACTTGTCATAGTTTCCTGTTTTGCGTTTTTATTGTGGTCACAGGCTTTGATCAGCAAAACTGATCTCTAGAGTCCCCACCTTCCTGTTGGGTATCTGACACATAGTAGGTACTCTCTGCATGTGCTGGGTTGAGTTTTATTGTTCTGGTAGCCAGGGGGTTACTTATTAGATGCTGTTAATGACTGATGGTTGGCAATGCAAATATGCCATCTGGTTCTCCTTCCTGAGAACTAGGCTGTTAGGGAGGTCAATAATCTCGCTACCCATGGGTGCACTTGCATATTTGGGTGGCAATGCATCATTCTCCAGCAACAAGCTAGCCGTGTCTCACGATGTTCCCGAACCTCAGGTATGTGCACGGGGCTGCTAAAGGTTTTATAGTATTTAAAATGACGCCTTTAGAATCTTGGTAACAAATCAGACAATTTCGGTGAACATAATACAGGTTTGTAAATATAGAGCAGATCCGTTTACGATTCTGGTCAAATAATATCTCTAGCATAGAGGGAAGTGACAGTGGCCTCTCTCCTACTCGATGATAAAAACCACACAATACGGGTATTAATCCTTCATCTAAGATGGCAGGACATTCTTCTACTCATATTCAAAGTTACCACTTTGCAAGTGCACAGGATCCAAGATCCTTCCTCTATATCTGTGGTTTCACAGATGGAGAAATTGAGGCTCAAGATAAAAAGTATGTGTCCAGATCACAGAGCTATGCAATAAAGCAGCTCTGAGGGGGCACACCCAGTTCTTCTAATACCTAGATAATGAACCACCCACACTGGGAGAGTATGGGCTTTCAGTTCAGGGTGGGTCCAGATCACTAAAAATGTAACCACTGATTCATTGGTGGATTGCTAACAAGTAAATCCCCAACATCTCCAAACCCAGCCGACGTCAACCCCCTGAAAAGTGCCCCAAAGGCCACCCCTCCCCGAGGTTCCTGTGAAACACCTTCCCTCCCTTTTCAGCATCTCACCCTCCTCCCTCTCCCAGGCCCCCTTTCCTTCCTTCCAATGTGTATTCATCACCTCGGGGAGAAGAAGCAGCGTTCACGTGGCTGGCTGCTCGGGTTGGCCAAACAAAGTCTATTTCGTTTTCTTCCATAACATAAAAGAGACATTTTTCATTTTCACCAATAACTTTACTGATTTGGACATTGGGAGTATGTTGGCTACCTCCTGTGTGGTATAATGTTGATTGTTCTCAGCGAATGTCTCGATTTGATTGCTCTCAACTTCAGCTGGTCTACCTGACCATGGAGCATGGTTGAGCGAGAAATCCCCAGCACAAAACTTCGCAAACCACTTTCGTTA
Source organism: Sturnira hondurensis (assembly GCF_014824575.4). Lineage (NCBI taxonomy): Eukaryota > Metazoa > Chordata > Mammalia > Chiroptera > Phyllostomidae > Sturnira > Sturnira hondurensis. Next base: position 12,793,127 of record NW_028075269.1, on the reverse strand, counting down.
CACGTGATCCATTACAGCACCTTTTCTAATACACGGCACAAATCTGGTTTTGCATTTCAGTCATGTTTTTACTTTTCTTGAAGTAATAATATATGATATGCTGCAAATGTTGTGTTATTCTCTTACATCTTCCATATTAAACTGGCTACACAAAAATTCACCAATTTTTAATTTTTTAAAAAATACACACTGATATGACAGCTGTCACAATACAATCTAACAAAATTGTTTCAAATGAAGTTAAAGGCAGCTAAGAGCTACTAAGAGCCATCTTACGGAAAGAAAACAAAGAAACTTTTGGCTAACCCAGTAGTTATAATTCTATTTCTTTATCGCCTGTTACTGCCAAACTCCTGGAAGTGGTGTATACACTGGGGCCTCCCTTTCCTCACCCCCCTTGACTTCCACGAGCCTCCCCAGAGCTCTCCAAAATCACCCACTCAAGGGTCAACGATGTGCTTGTTTCGAAATCAAATGGCTTCGACTTGGTTGCAATTCTTCTTGATGTCAGTGACCATGCTTCCCTGATCGCAATATGATGACGTAATGCAGAAGCTTTTAGACTTAAAAACAGGTCAGGGGTTTAAAGGCCATTTGGAAGTTCAGTTGTTAACAGCAAGGGCTTCGGAGCCAGGCCACTTGGATCACCTCTTACCTGCACAATTGACTAGATGGATCCCTTAAGCAAGTTGTACCTCAGCGTCCACATATACCAAATGGGGACATACCAAGTACCCAGCTCATAGGGTTTTGATGAAAGTCCATAAATATGTTAAGAACGTTATCTGGCACCTATTACATGGCCAATAAATTTGAGTTGTTGCAAATCTAAGTTCACCATGAAGAATTAATTTTGCAGCACCCTTCACATATCCATCCACGGAACAGAAGGTGTTAGTTTATGCTCTGAAGTCAATGTTTCTCCTTGCTGCAGTCATACACCCCTCTCTTGGGCGTATTTCCTTAAAATAGATCAATTTGGAAATCTGTTGAGGCAAATGATGACACTCCCTTCCCAGATGGTTTCCATAAGGGTCTCAGAGAATCATGTTAATGAGGAACAGATTAAAACAAACCTTAAATTCGTGGAACACCCATGGCTTGCAACAAACATCTCCAAGGCAGCTTCCACTTTCTGCAAGCTGAGCCCTTGCATCTCCAACCCCCAGCCAGCTCCTAAATTTGCATGAGGCTTCTGAGGCTGATGTTCAGCTCTAGCCACATATTTGGGATTTTTTTCCAATTTGCTTGTCGCTGTTCCTTGCCTCCGGCTGGTAACCGTAGAATGCATAAGCTCAAAGTTTTTCACATACCCTAGGAGTCCTTCTTTGTTCTGCATGATAATGATGATGAAGATGATGTTGGAAATACTACTTGAGTGCCTACTATGTGCCAAGCATGTTTCTAAGAACTTTATATGTATCATTGTCCCCAGTGTCCAATGCTTTGCCTCAAATACACATGCAAAATTCTGCATGTTCTGACTTTCGATTTCAAAAAGTGACCTCTACTTTCATTTCCTTTATGAGCAAACATCTCTCATAAGTAACACGTTCAAACTCTCATCGCTTTTGTGCACATAGGAAAGGATTTAGTAATATTCACAAGGCACCTCAAAACCAAGCACTTATACAACCAACAAGCCACAGATAAGGGACAATCAGTTGGCTGAAACTAAGATAAATACCCCATGACTTACTCTTCTCTTTGGTGGTGGTGGGTGTGCTTTTGCAGAGAGTATGACTTTGTTCTTAACTATAAAACAGTAGAATAAGCTGAGAGATGATTAGAGAAGCTTCTGTAGGATTGTTGGGTGTTTACTAGGCCCAGGCTCTGTGCAAAGAGCTCTACATGCATTATCTTACTGAATCTTCAAAACAGCCATGAGCTGAGTGTTGTTATTACCTTCATTCTACAGATAAGGAAACTGAGGTTAAGCAAATCATTTGCCCAAGTCATCTTAAGCCAAGATTCAGACCCAGGTGCACCTGACTTTGAAGTCCATGCTCTGAGCAGCTCAATCCTAGGTGGACCTCTGTGGCAGTACGTTCTCTGGTTTTCTGTCTGTGTCATCAAACTGTTGAGCCCTTCTCTGGCTTCTCCCATTCCCTGTGACACTCTGTAAATCTTAGGGATGATCATTCATTGTCATGTCACTTGCTCTATGAACCCTTGAAAGCTTTCTCATCCGCCTGCCTCTCTGAAGATACCCACAGCTCCTGCACCTAGTTCTTAAATAATACATGTTTTCTTTTAAAAAGACTTTATTTATTTATTTATAGAGACAGGGGGAAAGAGGGAGAGAAACCTCAATGTGAGGCTGCTTGTCACATGCCCCCCACTGGGTACCTGGGCAGCAATCCAAGTGTGTGCCCTGACTGGGGATCAAACCAGTGACTCTTTGGTTTGCAGGCCCGTACTCACTGCGCTGAGCCACACCAGCCATGGCAATACACGTTTGTTGAAGGAATGAACAAATGACCCGTCTAAAGAGTATTTGGAAAATATTAGCTATTTAATTCTTGATGAATGAAGACCTTCAACCTCTAAGACTGTATGGGATTTTGGCCCAAGCCATGGTGGAACTCCTAATAAGCACATTGATATAAGATATTGGTTCTCAACCAGGAGTGATTTGGTACACCCACCGCCACCCCACTGGGGATGTGTAGCACTGTCTAGGAACATTTTTAATTCTTATACCCAGGGGCAGGGGGATGCTGATGGCACTACACATCTAGTAGCAAAGATGCTGCTAAACATCCTACAACATGCAGGACAGCAACCCACAGCAAAGAACTACTTGGCCCAACATGTCAATAGCACTGAGGTTGGGAAACCTCATAGAAGGGTTTGGTCTTCCTAAAACTGGAGTCTTGGTGGCTGAAACAGGCCAGGGATGATTTGCTTTACAGTTAGCACTGCCTTGTTGTTCACATGGAAGAACGAGGGGAAAACTGGGGGTGCAGCTGGGGGATCCAGAGGTGTAACTTCTGACCCTGAGACCTGGAACAGATCTGACTTGCTGTAGGCAGTGATTGGGCTCAACTTCTCATCTGTAAAAGAGGCATGTTCAGCGGGGTGAGCTGCTCTTGTAGCTCTACAATTCTCTAGTTTTAACAAAGTCTAAAACTGAACTCCCTCCCTTCCTCTCTTACCCTTCTGATTCACGTCCAATCCCAAGTAAAGCTTTATGTTTACCTACAAAAATCTTTTGCAACTGCCTCTTTTTACTTTTACTCTGCAATTTCTGTCACCTCTCACCTCTCTCTCTCTCTCTCTTTCTCTCTCTTCACCTAGGCCCTCTTTATCGCCACCTGAATTACAGGACGAAATTCCACCTCCTTTTCTCCAGGGCTAAATCCTTGAGAGATTCCGGAGCTTGACCTGGATTCCCAGCAGCCTGTGCTATGTGACCTGAGGCGTGTTTTCTCTCCTCTTCCTGCTCTCTCCACCTTCCTCGGGGACCATCTGGTGCTTCAGAACCCTTCTTCACGAGGGTTCCCTCAAAGTCAGCAGAATTGCCTCTTTTTTGCTCACCCTCTACTTCCCCCTTTCTGCCTAAAAACAGAGCATAAATTTCCCAGGAGCAAGGTGCCCTCCTGGTACCAGGGAGAAATAGACGTTCTTATTACCCAACAGACAGTTGACAACCAGACGAGCCTGTGCAAACAGACCTTGATGACATCACCCTTGCCTTCCCTTCGCGTCCCCCCTGCAGCTCCTAGTCACTTTCTCACAATGTACCACCCAGAAGCCCGCACCCCTTTCCTTTGTCTAGCTCCTTCACCACAATTTCTCGCCTTTGTTAAAACGGAGTTTCAGTCCTGGCTGGTGTAGCTCAGTGGATTGAGCACAGGCCTGCGAACCAGAGGATCTCGGTTCGATTCCCAATCAGGGCACATGCCTGGGTTGCAGGCCAGTTCCTGGCAGGGGACACACGATACATTGTGTGTCCTCGGCAGAGGCAACCATACATTGATATTTCTCTCCCTCTCTCCTTCCCTTCCCCTCTAAAGATAAATAAATAAAATATAAAAAAAATAAAAATAAAACGGAGTTTCAGGCCCTGAACCTGTTTCTTTGAGATGATCACTTCTTTTCTATAAAGCCCCTGCCATGTAAAAATATCAATATCAAACAAAAACGTGTAGGCTTTTCTCTTGTTAGTCTGTCATTCGTCAGCTGAATGTACAGTCAGTTCTGAGCCTGAGGACCTGAGAGGGTAGAGAGGAAGTTTTTCCTGCCCTAGAGAGGCAAAGGTATTATTAAAATACGACTGACCACAGCTCTTTCTGCATTCCGAGCACAGGCAGGGGCATTGTCCATTGTCCCAACGATGGGGAAGCAGGGAGGAGCGGTAGGATCCTTTGTGTAGAAAAATGCGGTGATAAGCTTTTAGGTGTAAAACGTTGTCTGCCTCACACTGGGATGAGAAAGCAGAAATAAAGGAAGCTTCCAGGGTTTTCCATAATTAAGGAGCAAGAATTCATTTTTCCTTCGCAACCTGAGCCATACGCATTTTGCAGGAGCCCGGTAATCACATACGGGAGGGAAATGAAAGCAGCTGTTCTTCAAGGTAAGGCCGGGGGCAGGCCCCAGAGGCGCCGATGCTGACCCGGTCAAAGGCAGAGGTGTCCTAGAGTCTGTGGCGGGTACCTAATAACTGATCATCTAGTGCTTACTACGTGCCAGGCACAGTTCTAAGCGCTTTCCACCTAGGTCAGTTCATCCCTGCAACAATCCCCTTGGTGTTATTTATTATCTCCATTTTGCAGATGAGGACACTGAGGCACAGAGAAGTTAAGTGATTGACTTAACACCACACAGCGGGTAGGAGGCACGCCCCGGATTTGTACCTCAGCAGTCTGACGCGAAAACGTATGCTTTTAACCACTTTATTACATTGCAGGTGAGTGTGCTTGCCCCGTGATGAAGTTAATTCCGTTAGCCACCCCCAAACACGGAAAACGATATGGAGAGCGCTCCATAGAACCTCATTGCCCTGGGGGCTAAATGGTGCAGAGAGCCAAAAGCAGCCCCCACTATCGGTCAGGATGGGCTGGGGGTGAGGGCGAGAAAGCAGGGGGCAGGAGGTCAGAGCCAGAAATGGTTTTGTCTCTCTCTCTTGCTAAACCCTCTGTGGGGATGGGCCGGTCTCACTGTATTTTACCCTTGTTATTAAATGAAAGAGTGAGCCCGTTTCATCTGGACGACCCCAAGATGCCTTGTATAGAGTAGGGTTCGAAAATGATGAGTTTTTAAAAAATATTTTCATTTCTTTATTTTTAGACAGAGGAGAGGGGAAAGAGAAATAGATGGAAAGAAACATCCATGTGTGGTTGCCTCTTGTGCACCCCCTACTTAGGACCTGGCCCGCAACCCAGCCATGTGCCCTGACTGGGAATTGAACCGGTGGCACAGGCTGGCGCTCAATCCACTGAGCCACACCAGCCAGGGGAGAAATGATGAGGTTTTTTTTTTTAAGTGATAAACTAAAACTGCATATACATACCAAGGAGGAAATAAAGGAAGCTGCACCCCGCCACCACCCCACACTCCCCTTCAGGAGCCCCCAGGGAGGGGGAAGATGCGGAGAGCGTCTTGGGGGGTGGGGCAGGAATCAATATTCTTGCCTGCCTGAGCGGGCATCACGGGATTCTGGGGAAAGAACAGAAGGCCCCTGTCCTTCCTTCCTACGAACAATAGACAGAAGGAAGCGGGACACTCAGTGCCTGAATTTCCCTGCAGGAAACCCGAGCCAACTGAGGCCTCCTGCTCCCCCCTCCCTCACTGACCCTGGTTCAGTTCCAGGTGGGCTTTCTGCCTGTTTGGTAACCAGATGCCCAAAAGGGCCAAGTACAAGTTCATACGGTTTGTTGGCATGGGATGGGGGGGGGGGTGGTTTTGGTCTGTTTTTAATTTTAACTTCGTTGCTTCTAGATATAAGAATTTTTAAAACCTCAAATTCATTAGAGAGGGATGCCGAGGTACTTTACTTCATATTTACTCCGAACTTACTGTGTCTTTGGCACCGACTGAGAAAAGAATCAGCCCTTTAAAATATTTGGGTAGTACTGAATTACTTAATTACCAGAGCTACTTAATTATCTTCCTGAACCCCATTTCTCACCGGTGAACTGGGAACATTGGTACCTACTTCATAAGGATGTCGTAATGTCATTACCTTGTAATTCTACATGCAGGCATCTAGCACCGTATCTGACACACAGCAATCTCTTTGAATTTAGCATCTATTATTAGTTTTCAATGAATTTCTTATTAACAAGTATTCAGTTGAACACACAGGAAACAAAGCCCCAATTCTCTGAGGTCTCACTTTCTGCCGTGGCTATAACATACACACAGGAAACGATTCCTTTATGATGCAAGGCTGTCGGGCATAGCACCACCGGCCCAAGAGGGTAACAATGACAAACGCACCCAGAAGTCCCGAGAAGGGAGAGATCGGAGAGGCCAGCAGAGGCAGGACTTGAGTGGCTTGAAGGAGGAGCAGGATGTGGGCACGAAGAAAGGTGAGGTGGGGAGCTCCAGGCTTTGCGAACCTTGCCGCCTCCCAGGGCTGATCTGCAGGGAACCCTCCTAGTGCCCAGCCTGGGGTCTTTCATGGATCATCTACCAGATAAGATACGGACAATGGGTAAGATAAAGTCGGTCTTCTAGATGTAAAAACTGACACCCATGATTTTGTCAGAAAAGACCATGGAGCAAAAAGTTGTAAGGTTAAGGGGGGGGGGGGGCTATCAAACACAACTTCAGGAATATCCAAAAGAGGAACCTGGCAGTTACTGTAGTAACAACCACTACGATAATAATCATGATAGCCCTGGCTGGTGTGGCTCAGGGGATTGAGCACGGGCTGAGAACCAAAGGGTTGCCAGTTTGATTCCCAGTCAGGGCACATGCCTGGGTTGTGGGCCAGGTCCCAGCGGGGGCCACATGAGAGGCAACCACACACTGATGTTTGTCTCCCTCTCTTTTTCCCTCCCTTCCCCTCTCTCTAAAAATAAATAAATAAAATCTTTTAAAAATAATGAGAATAACCACAATGACAGACTATTAACATTACTAAGCACTTATTTATTGTGCCAGACATTGTAGAAAGTGTTAAATGTGTATTGACTTCTTTGGTTCTCATAATTACTTTATGAAATAGATATTATTATATATTTTCCTTTCCAGGGGAAAATGGGGGCTTGGGCTGGTTCAGAAACGTTCCCCAAGGTCGGCAGGAGATAGATGCAAACCCAAGTCTCTCCACCCCAAAGCTGCCCACCCCAAGGCTCAGGCCCTGCACCGCCATAGGTGGGCCCCTAGGCAGCTTCGGGGTGGGGGTTGGCTCCCCGAGGAACCAACTATGTGATTGATCAGAGGGTTGGAACATTCACTCCTACCCCCTGACCTCCACGGAGGGGGCAAGGGGGCTGGGAACTGAGTTAATCACCAATGACCAATGCTTTAATCAATCATGCCAACGTAATGGAACCTTCGTGAAAACCCAAAATGAAGGGCTTTGGAGAGCACGGGGTTGGTAAGTATACCCACATTCTGGGAGGGGGGCACACCCCAAACTCCACAGGGACGGGATCCTTCCAGACCCTGCATACCTCTCCATCGGGCTGGTCCTTAGTAAGCAGCTGGTAATAGCAAGTAAAGATGTGCTTTCTTGGGTTCTGTGATCCTGTACAGCAAATTACTGAACCTAAGGTAGGGGTTGTGAGAATACCCAATGTGTAGCCAGCTCAGACAGATGTCTGGGTAACACAGGAACCCAGTAGGTACCTGTGACTGGTAAGCTGAAGTGAGGGAGTCATCTGGTGGGACTCAGCCCTTAACCTGAGGTATGGGCAACTGCAGGTAATTAACTCCAGGTAATTAGTGTCAGAATTGCACTGACTTGTAGGACACCCAGGTGTTATCCGCTGAGAACTGGAGAATAGCTTGCTTAGCATGGTTGCTGTCAGAAGTGGAGTGTGGGTGAAAAAACACCCCTCGGATTGTTTTTTGGGGTTTCTGCCACTAAGCTCAGCACAGTAATAAATGTCTGCTTTTTAAATCCTTCAGAAGAAACTGGAAATAATGAAGAGATCCTCAGGGTTCCAGCGTGAAGCCCCCACTTTGCCAACAGGCCTCATCAGGCTGCCGTTGGAGCCAGCCTGGCTGCTGCCACACTCCTGGGAGAGAAATTCAACTTTTAGAAAAGAGCGCGTGTCTCCAAGTGGAAGTCTCGTCCTGGAAGATGCCCCTGGCTGCTTCCCAGCTTTCTGCTGTGCCCGAGTGTTTCCCCTGAGCAGCCAGTCTCTGTCCCCCGACCCATCCACTCCTCTTGCTAAGCCCCCCATCCGCCAGGCCTTAGGCTGCTGCGCCCACCACTCTAGCGAGGCAAGGTTTTCTGCCACTTGTAGAGAAAGAGGGCAGAAGGGGGTTGGCTTTTTCAAAGGATTTTGTGTATTAATTTTTTAGAGAGAGGGGAAGAGAGGGAGAGAGAGGGGGGAAGAAACATTGATGTGCCAGAGAAATATCAATTGGTTGCCTCTCACTTGCCCCCAGCTGAGGACCTGGCCCATAACCCAGGCATGGGCCCTGCCCAGAGGTCGAACCGGCAACCTCTGGGTTTGCAGGACAACGCCCAACCCACTGAGCCACACCAGTCAGGGCAGGGCAGAGAGTGCTTCTGATCCTGGAGGTAGAGGGAGTGTACACGGATCACTCGGTCCTAATCTTTTGGGGGCCACAGACTCCTGAAAGTGGTAGATCTCTCCCCCAGAAAACCGGGGCTGTTTTTCTGTATGAATTCTGCATGAAGTCAGGGTATGCACAGCCTTCCTAAAGACACTGCCTGTGGCACACAGTTCTCAGGCCAGTGACCCGGCTCCAGGCACTTTGCAGTCATGTTTCTCATTGAGAGGCTTGCCAGCTCTTTGGCATTAGTTTAGGCACAGCATGCCTCTCTCTGATTCAGCAACGTTTCCTTTCCTTGCATCATTGACCTTGTGCATGCCATTCCACAGGTCTTCCTCAGGCTGGCTGCCATGAGACTCCTTCTGCTGGCTGTCCTGTTTGGGATGATAAACTCACTTCCCAGCCCTGAACCGCCCCTCGCTGGACGCAGAACACCACCTTCAATCACACTGCCCAGCCGCACTCTTTCCCCCCACCCCGGTGCTCTCACCCGGGCCTGCTTTCCTAGCCTCTGGTGCGAGTCTGCATTAGAAAGACCTTTTTCTCTTTAGCCCTGTGTCCTCTGGATCAGTTTTCCAGAACATTCCTGAAAAGTGTAAATCTTTCAAATCAACTAGATTTTCCTCTTTGGCCCTTGCCTGTAAATTTGATGACTTCGTTGTTACTAAATTTTAACAAAGGAAGTTTGTTAAAAAAAAAAAAAAACAAGAAAAAAAAGCTACAAAAATGTCAAGTTCCATGGCCAAAGAGGATCTCTGATGGTATTTGTTTGTGCTGCCCCCTACTGGTTAGAAAAGTAGCACTAAATATACCACTAAGGAAACAGCTGGTCAGCCCATTCTTAATCAAAATGCTCAGTTTTAATTTATCTTGATTTTAAATGACTCAGAAAGTAATGTTGGTCTTTGCTATTTACAAAGGCGGAGCACGCGGTTGTCTAGTTCAATGTTTCATTATGTCCATTAAACATTCTTGCCTTTTAACCCAGGAATTTCCTTTCCAGGAATCTGTCCTGAAGAAATTGTAAGAAATGTAAACCAGAGACTACCTTTAGAGATGGCCGTCTTGTTATTGATGGCAGTAGAAAGTCGGGACGAAGGTACACGTCTGACCACGAGTGGCATGACACAGCCACAGGATGGAATATCATGTTCACCTGAACATGGTGTTACGGAATGCCCTGGCCAGGCTGCGCAGCGGTCAGGGCCTTGTCCCAGTACGCCACATGTGGGGGTTCGATCCCCGGTCAGGGCACATACAGGAATCAACCAATGAATGTGTCAGTAAGTAGAGCAACAAATCCATGTCTCTCACTGTTTCTCTTTCCCTCTCTCCCTTTTTCTCTCTCTCTCTAAAAATCAATAAATTTAAAATAAAAATTCATACAACTAAGAAAAGATGTTAACAAAGAATTGTTAAGGATATAAAGAAACATTATAATTAACATCATGAGCAAGACAGAACCATAAGCACTGCACAATGTCAACAATAAAACTTGCATCTAAAACGCCTGGAAGCAAAACACCAAAGTCTAACATGGTTTTCTCCAAGTGATCGAATGAGGCTACTTTACATATTCATGTTTTCCAATTTTCCTACTACCACATATTTTTAAAAATAAGGAAAAAACCATAAAACTTGTTTCCACATGCTGAAAAATCACAGGCTTTATAATCAAATGACCTAGGTTTATACTCAGACCCCGTCTCCTCGGACGAGCGTCTCTATCTCTCCACACGTGTTTCCTCGGCAGCGGGTGGAGGTGAGAATAATGCCTGCATCACAGCGTTATACTAAGACTTCTGTCTGCTTAACACCCCTTCTCTCCCATTAGTTTCCCCGTATGTTCGCCTTCCAACAATTCACAACCGGAGAAGCCCAAACCCGCTTCCCTCCGCCCGGCCGCTTCTCCACAGCTCGCCGCCTTGTTCAAACGGTGTGTAAGCTCTCAGGCCCAAGCACTTTGGGGGAGTTTCGATTCTTGTTTGTGAAATCCCTTGTGTACCTATAAAATAAAACTTTTTTTCTGGTTAATTTGTCTTTGCTCACTTTAATTCACATAACCCAGCTCCTGAAGCTAACATAATAGAGGACAGGGGTTCCCCCCCTACACTGTCGACATCTGCTGAACACTCACAAGGGAACAGGAATAGTGTCACTTCGACAACCCGTGCTGTACGCTCGGCTGAAGTCCCTTCTCGTTGCCATCTTAGCTGCTCAGACTATCCACCTTGCCCATGTGAAAAGGTGAACTGAGGCATATTAAAAATTGTAAGAGCGTATTGGAGCAAAAATTGACTCAGATCACAAAGAATCCCATTTGGCAGAGAGAAAGGAGCTGTGAGACTCTGTACAAAATGAAAAACTCTGGCAGGCAGAAGGAAGGGTGCGGGTACAAGGAGGTGACGCCAGGCAAAGAAGTCGCTTGGTTATTTCAAGGTCACTTTCCTTCAGGGGCTTGAAGGGGTCTCTCTAGTGCTGATCAAGCGATTCCTGATCGACTGATTGACTTCAGATTCCATTTCTGGGAGAGCCGGAGCTGTAATTAAGGTTTGGTTTGATGATATGGTTTGATGGCCATTCAATTTGGGGCCTGTTGTCTCGTTTTTCACACGTGTAAGGGTCCCCAGTAAGTCAGAGGTAGAAAGAAAGATAAGCAAGCAAGCAAGATAGCACCTGTGTCACCCTTATATCCGGGCTTAGACAACCAAGACGTTCTCCAAATGGTTAGATGAAGGGCCACTTACAGTCGAGACTTGAATTCTTACATACTTTTTACATGAGGGTGGGGATCGAAATACTAAAACATTTTAGCCAATCTATAATCCCAAATACCACTTACCAACAGTACCTGAGAACCTTTTTCTAATATGCACTGCGCCTATCAACATGCCGTTAACGTCACGGTTGAAAGCCCATTCCTCACACGGAGTTTGCCAACCGTGTAAATGTGGTGTTTCTCAGAGGCTAAGGGGGCCGAAGCACTGCCTTCCAGACTGAGGCTTTTCTGCCATGAGTCCAGCCGACCACCCCCGAGAACAGACAGACAGCTGATTGGCTGTCACTTCAAATACTGTACCTAAATATCGCAGTCGCCATGGGAGTGTTCCGGAGTAAATCACAAACAGGGTACCTGTAAAGCAAGAAAGATAGCACCTGGTGCACGTAGGCACACAGCAATGACATGATTATTAAATCTGGTGCAAAAATTCTAGTTAACTCCATATTCTGACTTCTGAAATTTTTACATGTACCTCCTTATAGATTTGAGCTGACTTTCTTTCTTTTTCTCTTTCCTTCCTTCCTTCCTTCCCTCCCTTCCTCCCTTCCTTCCTTCCTTCCTTCCTTCCTTCCTTCCTTCCTTCCTTCCTCCCTTCCTTCTTTTGGATTTATAACTTCCCATTCCTTTCTGAAATGCAGCCCTGTTCAATGGGGCAAGAAGACTGGATGATAAGGGTCTGCAGTCAGAATACTGAGAAGAGTTAGCATTGAATCCAGGGTTTCCTGGGCCAGAGAGGTCACCCTCCCCACCCCACCCTTTCCAGGTCTCACTGCGCCTCAGGAATTCCAAAGAAAGGCCTCCTTTGGTATTCTGAGAACTCTCCCTTCAGGGTGGTTTTATCAGAGGAATTGAACCAGAAAGTGTTCAGCTCAGGTAACAGGATTAATGAACATTCCTCTCATTCTGCAAACGACCCGTCTGGGGGGAACACCACCCTTGTCTTACTGAAGTTGGCCCAGCCAGTTCCAGAGCTGCCCAAGGCTGGCCTGGGATTTGGAAGCCAGTTCTGCCGAATCCTCGACGGCTCTAGGAATGGAGCGTTATAACACTCCCCCTTGTCCTCATGGGGCATTTTTTCTGTCCTGTCTGCCCCACTGGTTTTCAGCTTTGTACTTCCAGGTCAGTGATGATAGAGAGAGCCTGGCCTACATTAGAACAATGGGACATAAGAGCAGGAACTAAGATTTGTGGAGCCTTCCCTGGGGACCAGCAGGAAGCTAAGCACTTGGCATTCAGGAACTCCACAGAATGAGCCTTCACCAGGGGGGCTCAGCTCTCACCAACCAGCCACCTCGAGTGTGTTGCACCCTCCAGGACCTCTAGAAGGCTTCCATGAGCACTGGCTCTTCCGCTGAAGGCCTGTGCAGACATGGGCATGTAGACTTGAGTCCCAGCGTATACCGCTCAGCGGTAACTTAAAACTTTCTGTTCACTGTCTCCTCCCATCGCTACTCCAGAATTTCTTTCCTCCTCCAGTTGTCTTTTCATTTCTCCTTCCCCACCCTAAGCCTGTATCATTTCCTGGACTTCCCAGAGCCATTGGGCACCACCTCTCACTTTGCAAAGCCCACCCGGCATCTCAGCTTATAAAACAGGTTAGTCCCTGTGGGCAGGGGGTTCTCAGCTCCCTCCAGCCACTACATTATCTGACACAATTCTCACAACATTTCTGAGAGGTAAGAACTCTGGACTGTTAGCACCTCCATTTGACAAGCAAGATACAGGCTCACGGATGAACTTGTTTATGGTCACTCAGCCCGATTCAGAATCAGGAGTTCCAGAGTCGTGAGTGGTCTTGTTGTGACCAAATGTCCCTGTTAGGCCCAGACGGTCCCAGTTTAAGCCTGTGTTCCTCACTCTCCAAAGCACCCTGGTCTGGAGTCTTCTGACCATCCTATGTCATAGGCTTGTTCATCTTTGCATCCACAACACCTGGCACAGGGAAGTGCTCAGTGAATAGCTTCAGAGACACTCACTTCTCCCCACTGGATCTTGACACAGACGTCACCCACCTGAACTGGCTTTACTGTCCCTGCCTCTTCCTTGGGTCCAGTGAAAGGGCTCAGCTCCCTGAGGCACAGGCACGTCGCCCCACCCCGAGAATCTCTCTGTGCGGCAGGCTCCATTTATCTCCCCGTGGACTCACGCCATAGCCCAGGGAGGTGGTCAGGCAGGCTGGGCGACCACCTTGGGCACCAGGGTGAAGGCTGAGATGCTTGCTCAGCCTGGCATCATGTTTCATCCCCACCCACCACCCTGGGAGAGAATTGGGATTGAGAGGGGTCACAATTGTTTATGGGCTAGTGTTTCAAGTGAGAGTCGGATGCAGGCTCCGTAGAATTAATTCCCTCTGTTCCCAGAGGGGAAATGCTCCACCACACCTGGCTCTGAGACGGCTCCAAAGTCACCCCTAGGTAGTGACTACCTAGGTAGTCACCCAGGTTCCCTTCACTGCCCCGATTCCCTCTGGTGCAGGTTCAACTTTGATCAGAGCAAAGAGAAAAATCAGCCTTTCCCTGCTCCCAGGCCATTTGTGTAGGAACTCAGCTCTGTGGGGTTGTGTTTCCAGTGAGTCAACTTTAGGCAGCACAAGGGACCAGGACCCTGCTTCCCTCTCCCTTTAGACCAGGGACACAAATTCCAATGCCGGACTGAGATGTAGAATGGTACTTAAAAGCAAAGATTGAGGAGCCACAACACCTGAGGCTGAGTCCTGGCCCTTCCACTACTATTAGTGCTGGCCTTAATTTTCTCACCTGGAAAGTGGGCAGTAACAGCACCTCTTCCGAAGGCCGACCATGACAATGAAAGGCCACGGAAGCACTTAGAGTGCTGCCTGACACGCAGGGCTGTGTTCATAGGCATCATGTATTGTTATTATCATTTTTCGCTGAAGGTGGCCGTGGGTGACTGGGTGACGGGCAGGAGGGCACGGTGTCAGCGCGGCCAGAACACGTCCCATCTGGACTTCACAGCCCGAGCCCGTGGCCGCTCAGGCTCCGTGTTTCCAAAATCTTCCAGTTTTCCCCTAAGAAGCCAAAAATCCAGACTTTTATAGGACATCTGCTAACTTGTAAGTTCTGACACACAAATTTAAAAAAAAAAATTAAACACTGGGCAAAACAATGCAAGTGGGTGGTCCCGATCCAGCCACATGTCACCAAGCAGCAGTGTCTGCCCAGTTACTCCCTCCTGTCCCTGTGGCCACGAAATACAGGGGTGGGTGAGATGGTCTGCGAAGTAGGATTTGATGGTCAAAAGGGAAGAGAGGGACACGGGGAGGCAGCTGAGACTCAGGTGGGAAGCCGCCGGGTGGCAGTGCCCAGCCTCGGGGTACCCCGTAGGAAAAGGGCAGCCCAGCCTAGGAGAGCTTCCTGTTGGGACAGGCTGCAGGCGACGCCCACATTTTGGATGGCCATTTCCAATGACACCTCTCTGGCGAGTGAGGAAGACCATAAGTAAATGGTGGAGTGAGATCATTTTTGCAGTGACCATTGTTCTGTGGCCTGGAAACGTGTGGTGCATGGTACACACGCCTGGTGGCATGCGAGGGGACTTTATGTGGGAAGCAGATGACCATTTTTAAAGATTTTTAATAGCTGTATATTGACAACATATCTTAGAGAAATAGTTGCTTCTCTCTTGAGGACAATGATATTTCTTCATTCAACATGCATTCTCTGAGTCCCTATAAGGTACCGTATTAGGCATTAAGGAAAAACACCAGAGAGCAGGACAGAGAAATCCCTGATGCACTGAAGCTGACATTATACTTTTTTTTATTTTACAGTTAAGTGAGCTTGCCTTTCTAAGTAAATTTAAGAATCCATTATTAAATAAGCAACGAGTGGTTGGTTGGCTGACGTTGCCAAAACCACAGGGGTGGCACAAAATGAGCCACACCTGGGATGCCTTGGGCCAGAGGCAGCTTATTTAGAGCCCTCAGCAAGGAGTTTCCAGACCGGTACGCTCACCAAGAACTGCTCAGGTACATCCCCAACCCCAAGCTCAACCGCAACCTCCTCCTCTGCTTCTCTCTCATGTCTTCCGTTCGTTTCTTGAACTATGTTGTGTGATGCGTGTAAGCTAAAGGCAGAGTATTTGCACTTGGAAATTACAGGAAAATCCACCAATGGGGTTTACCTTAATCCTGGTAAAGCTTTATAAATCAAGGAAACTTTGAATGAGAAAATATCCATAGAGAACAGTGGTTTTCCCTTTTGCATATTACATATTTGGCTAACCACGAGTTGCACTATAGAGAACCTGTTTTTCAGAATCTATCAATATCCTGTAATTGTCCTCTTAAAGCTCCCACTGAGGCAGACCATGCTGCACCTGCCTCTAAAGAAATGCCATGAACTTGAGAATAATCTGCCCCTCGAGTAGATCAGCAGAGCCTCACCTCCGAGGTGAATGAGCAACATAAGCACACGACAACATGTTGCTGCCCTCCTCTGAGCCTTGTGCACACCATGCCTGTTCCCATCCTAAATAACTCAGATTTCCCCCCGAGGAAAACAGGAGGGAATGAACTGTAGAGTAACTTTTATTTCCTCACACTTTACTCATTTCATAACACTACTCCTCAACCCTGCCATCTGAGCAGACAATATTCATAAAACGATCTCAAGGTATACATGAAAATAAAACACAAATTCAGATGGAGATACAGAGCAAATGATCTAATGAAATGCTAATGAGTCTTTCCAAACTGACACCTAACAGAGGTCATTAGTGAGTGAGTCGTTTTGCAGTCAGGGCTCAGGGGAACTACAAAACTGTTCCTTAGCCCCCTCTTCAATCAGCAGTACTAGATAAAGCACATGCATTCACTCATTCACTCCCCCAGTAAAGGTGTATTTAGCTCCCTCCGCTTGTTTTGTCTTGGGTGAGACCCTGGATAGAAGGATGAACAAAGAGGGGCTTACCATCTACTGTGTGAGAAAGACAGTGATCACAAAATCATACAAAAACAAAATTCCAAACTGTAAGGAGTGTTATATGGGGAAGGTAAATGTAAAACAAACAAGCGATCTGACCTCAGCTGAGGAGTCAGGATGAATGGACAGCTGAAGGGTAAAGAGGGATTAACGAGGCAAAGAGGGAAGGAAAAGTGTTCAAAGCAGAGGGAAACGATGAATGCACCCCTGCCTGCTGATGGGCCAGTGGGGCTAGAGGCCGTAACTCTGAAATAGAAGAAAGTAAGGTATAACTACAAGCTGGGGCCAAATTAGGCAGGATTTTGGAGGCCATGGCAGGGAGTTAGTTTGGACTTTTTTCTCCAAGCAATGAAAGCCACTGAAGAGCTTAAAGTCAACTGATTGTCCCTCAATATCTATTTTCCCCTTGGTCTATGGACATTGACCATCTGGGACAAAGACTGCATTTTCCAGACTTCTTTGCATCTAAGTCTGTCCATGTGACTAAATTATGGCCAATGCCATACAAGCAGAACCGTCAGATGGGACGGCCTTTTAAGGCCCCCTCTTAAGAGGCAAACTGCTTGTATTCCTAGCTCTTTTCTTTGTCCCTTCTTCCATTCTACGGCCTAGAAACCACATGCTGCCGTCTTAGACCAGGAGGACAAAGTCGAGTATGATGGAGCGATGGGAAAAAAGGATCCAGCCCTGGACTGTCCTTCCACTTTTTAATTAACTGAAGTATAATTTATACACAGTTTTTCTACACACCCAGCACGCATTGAAAGTACACAATTTGGTGTGTTCAGATAGCTGTATACATCTATGCAACTACCAACATAATGAAGATTCAGATCGTTTCTGTGCCTCCCAAAGATTTCCCTGCCCCTTTGCAAGTCATCTCTCCCTGTGCTCCCAGCATGAGACATCCCCTCACCTGCTTTCTGTCCCCAGAGACTAGTTTTAATCTTCTAGGACTTGATGTAAATGGAATCATACAGTAGACACTCTTTTTGTCTAGCTCCTTTCATTCAGCATAATTATATGGAGATTCACCCATGTTGTTGTACCAATAGTTCCTTCCTTTTTATTGCTGAGTAGTGTTCTAGCCTATGGATATACGGCCAGTTGTTTAATCCATTCACCAGCTGATGGATGTTTGGGTGGCTCACTGCTTGGGTCATTAGGAACTAAGATGCTATGGAAATGTATGCACCAATATTTTTATAGACATATGATTCATTTCTCCAGGTACATACCTGGGAATGGAATAGCTGAGTCATATGGCAGGTGTCTGTTTGACAACATAAGAAACAGCCCATTATTCAGAGTGGGTTTGGGGTTTTACACTCCCACGAGCCGTGAATGAGAGTGCCGGTTATTCCACAGCCTCGTCAGTGCTTAGTCTTTAAACTTTTAAGAATTCTAGTGGGTATGCAGTGGGTTACTTAGGTTTTATAGGAGAAAAGATTACCTTTTTAGTTGTGTTTAGGCCACATTATTTTGGATTTTCTGTAACTCTTTGGCAGAGCTAATGCCACTGAAAACAGAGAACAAGAGTGGAAGGAAGAAGACCAACCAGAAGGCTCCTGTGGTTTAGATAAGAGTCGGTGGAATGAAGTCAGAGGGGGCCAGGGAGATGGAGGGGTTGGCAAGATGCTCAGGAGGTAATGGATTTAGAGTCAGTAACAAGTTAAGTATGGAAGGTTAAGAAAATCACTCAGATGACACAGCCAGGGGGCTGAGTCTCAGACCCAGGCTCATTTAATGCCAGGGTGTATTCCCAGCTACTCTTCTCTTTGCCCCCAGCTGTCCACGTCATATGAAAGACAGCTGGCAAGTACCACAGCTTCAGCTGCAGCCCCTCTGTCAGCTTCTCCACTAGTTCTGGAAGTCCTTACTCAGTCCAGTGGGATGATCTTAAAGTTATTTAGGCGATGTCATCAGAAGCTCATGCCTGAGGGTGCCTGTCGCGGTTCTTTCTGTGGCTCTCTGAGACGACATGGGCCACTCAGAGAGTTCACACATCGGCAATGCCCAACCTTTGTGGGCATCGCTTCTTTCAGGAAGGAGTTCATGGCCTAATCTGGGCAAATTAGTCTCGGAAAGACATTTGTGAGAGGCCTATGGGGAAGCGACTTTCTTGCTTTTCTGAGAGAGCTGTGGGAAAGACCTTTTCTCTTTCTGCAGAATGTGGAAGAGAAACCATTAGCCCTAAATCCGTCAGCAACCATCTGTGGCCATGACTGGGGATGGTTTTACAATGAAATGGTCACCACAGAGGGCGGAGTACAGAGAGAGGAAGAAAACAATCTTCTGTGACACTTTTGGGTGCTGTGTTAAATTTCAGATGACATTGCCATTAATGGGCCAATAAATGCCCTTTCTACTATAAATCTGTTACTGTAACTGAAAGTATCTGACTATAATGGTTATAAAATCAAATATTTTAACTATAGGCATATATTACTCTAACAGTTTTAGAGAAATGACTAAAAGGGGCCAATAGCATCAAAATCCAAAGAATTTCTTTTGAAAAATTTCATAATGAAAATAGTAAAAAAATAGGAGGATCTTTCTATCAAGAACCTATTTCTAAAAGCCAAATAAAATCATTGCAAGCAATAATAATAAACAGTTACCCTTACAGATTATCTACCATGTGCCAAGCCCTGTACTAAGCCTATTGTATGCAGTATCTCAATCAATCTACACAACAATCCCATGGAGAGGGGTCTATGAATATCCCCATTTTATACAGGAAGAAACCGAGATTCCAAGAGTTTAAATAATCTGCTCGATGGTCCAGTAAGAAACAGGCAAAACAAGGATCCAGTCCTGCTGATCTAACTCGGAAACAACTGCCTTTCTAAGTATGTAGGGTGCATACTTCTGACTCTCACACCACTTTCCAGGGTAGGACCCGTAACGGGCGTGGAAATTCATACCCACAGAAACTGAGTAAAGCAGGGAGCTCCCACAGTTGGTGACTGCACGAAAAGGCGACCCTCACACAGGGCACAAAGCATTACATCTTAGATATTAATAGGCAAGGTAATTACACATGGAAAGAACCTCCGAAACTAGGCACTCTGTGGTGCCTTAAAGATCCCTCATTAATCACTTTCTTTCTGACCTGGAAGAACTAGGGCCCAGAGAAGTTTCTTCTCTTGCCCAGGACAACACAGCACGTTAGTGGCAGGGGTACAACCAGGATGCAGGTCTTCTGTCAAAGAGAGCTTTTCTCTGACACACAAAACAGCCTTTGATGAGCCTCCTGTGCAGGGTGCCTGCTGCCTACGCTTGATTTGGGAACTCTGCCCTGTCTTAACGGAGTAGATCCAGGCCCCAGGGTCCCCTGGTTTTCCCTATAGAAACAACCGCTTCCCCGGTGCACGGCCTTGGAAGGACCGGTAAACGGCCCCCGCCCCAGACATGTGAATGGAGGCTCTCTGTCCTGGCATTCTAAACTTGGGTTACCCCTTATTTTGGTAATAGATCTGTTTTCCTTTCACAAATTCAGAGTCAGTTGTTCACAAACTGAGAACCTGGATGAGTTAAGGCTTCTTTAGTTACAAGTATTAGAAAACTCAGGCTAGATATGCTTAAGGAAAAAAAGGGGGATGGGGGAGGAGTTTGGGAATTTAGTGCCTTAGATGGGGGCCCCATAAACTCGGGGGACCCATTCCTCGTGGGCCAAATCCTGCCCATCATCGGCCTTTGTAAGCAGTTGTACTGAGCACGGCCCATTGGTGTATGTGTCGTCCCCGCCTTTGTGCTGCAATAGCAGAGATGAGTATCCGAGGCAAACAATATGGCCTGCAAAGCCTAAAACCTTTCCTGTCCAGCCCATTTCGGGTAAAGTTTGCCAATTCTGGGCTTAGGTGGAACGTACTCATTGGTTTCAGTAAATCAGGCCTTACCCCCTGAGCCGAGAGGGGTCTATATAAGGATTCTGGGAGACAAAGCCCTGATTTGCTCCATTTCCTCAGTTCTCCAGCGTTAAATACCCTGTTACCATGGCTGATTTCCAGCCATGCACATGTCACTGATCACGAAGTTACACAGAGCATGCCTTATAAAGTATTTCCACCAGAGAAAACAGACGTAAATAGTCTCAAGGGCATAGATAATAACAAAAGGCAGCAAAATAACTAGGAAGGGATGAACTTCAAGAATTTATTTTTCTCTTAGTATGTTACTGAATTGCACATTTATGTAACTTTTCATAGTGGCCATATTTGACGATAGCCTTACACTTAAGAGTCAAATCTCATTCACCACCTCTGGCAGAGAAGTGGGTTAAACTCACCCAAACCATTACAGAGCCTTCTTTTACTGTGGCAAAAATAACAGATATTAGGTGGTAGTAAAGCAAAGGAAACAGACAACCCCCACCCCCAGACAAACGTCCATTATGGAACACTAACAATACACCAGGTGGTTTTACAGGAGTAAAATAGGTACACCCGTGGGTGAGAGCCTAGAGGTGTGTGGGTGCCCTTAGACAGGCTGCCCTCGCCCTCAAGGACCTCCATGAAACAGTAGTTTATGCTCACCAGGTAGACCCCCAAGCAGGGAAGGGGACCGATTACCTCGTACTGACAGCTGGACCAGACATCTCCGTAGACGGAAATCAGGCCACCGAGGAGGGTCAGACTCCAAGGAAATTTAAAAGCACGATCCCTTGGATACAGACAATATTAAAAGCTGTTCCTTATAGACCATAATTCACTGACTACACAAATGGCCTCTGGGAGCATTATTAATAGGAAAATAAATGTCTTAGATCTATAGAATGCTTGACAACTCTCCAAGGACAGCCCTGGCTGCCATCTGATTTGGGCCCCATGCTCCCTCTGGAGAAGACGCCATCTCTGCCTCACAGATTAGAAAACAGAAATACGAAACGGTTATAGCTGGTCACTGGGTTGGGTCTCTCGTTCTCACCTGTTGATTCCAAACTCTTTCTATTCTACAAACTGTAATCCCGCGAGTATGCTTTTGGCTTGGGACGTGTCCACACACCCACAGATCAAAGCTGAAGAACCAAGTCACCAGAAGAAAAAAAATGCCAACATGAATAAACGCTTTATTCATGTATTTATTTTCACAGGCTAATGAGTCTATTGACATATCTTGCATTAACTGATATGTTAGTGCATGCAAAGGTGGCAGTGAACTTGGCTCTGTCACTTGACTTGCAAAGTGGCAGATTTCCACTCTCTCAGCTGTGGATCACATAGTGGTTTGGAGCCCAGGTTCTAGAATCTGGATTTGAACCTGGAATTCAAATCCAGGGCTGCCTGAATTTGAACCTCAGCTCTCTCATTGCTACCTGGGGGATGTTGGGCAAGTTGCTTAACCTCTCTCTACAGCTTAGCGTCCTCATCTATAAAATTGGTATAATTACGGTGCTTACCTCATGAAGTTATTTGAAGATGAAATGAAATTATATGTGAAAAATGTGTAGAACGGCGCCTGGCATGTTCTAGCCCTTGGTAGATGGTGGTGGTTAATACTTGTATTACACTCAACACTGTAATCTCGACCATTATTACTGAGGGCTCCACCAGAATTTTACTTTGCCCAAATGCTAGCTTCAGAAGTCAAACTTTAAAGGGAAGTGCCACATTTGGGATGTGTTTATTCCTGCTATGGTCTTTACTAGTAAACACAACATACATTCATGTCCGCGTTTTTTATATTGCCCAAAGCCTTTCTGAAAATACTCCCTCATTTACTCGTCCAGTCACAAGAGGACTGGAATCATTTCTGCACTGGACGGAAGGAACCTGAGACGCAGAAAGTTTGGCTAACTTGACAAGCACTGGAGCCACCGCCCAGCCAGGCTTTCTGACGCCGGCGGCTGCCTCCGGAACTGCACTGTGTTAGCATTTTGGCTCCTAAGTCACAGGTTGTTCTTCGTTCATGGAAGCTTCCCGGATGCTCCCCAGCTTCCAAGGTCTCCCGGCGTTGGATGCCTCTTCGGCACCAGCACCTTTCCTTGAGTTGGAGAATTCCCTCCTCCCCCCTTCTCAGTCCGGCAGATTGGGCAAGACCAATTCCACACCCCGCTCTCTGCTGGACCCTGACTCTCTCTTGGTCACGTGACTGAGTGAGGCACAAGCACATGACCCAATATGGGCCAATGAGAGGTTGTGAACACCAGGTTTTCAGCAGGAGACAGTAGAAGAGATTCCCTGTATTCCTGTGTCCAGTGTGGCCGAGGACAACCAGCCACTTGCTTTAGCTATTTCATTCCCATGAAGGGAGATGGAGAAGCTGCCACAAGACGGAGGTGTACCATGCACATAAATGAAGGATGGAGTAAATGGTACTGAAGGCAGGGGGAAGAGATGGAAAAAATCCCGGTCCTTGGTGATACCATCTGAGCTGCTGGAAAAAGCCTAACCCGAGGCCAATGTTCTTTCTAGAGTTTTCCGTTATGAGTCAAAAATGTCCTTTTATCATTGAGGCCTCCAAGTTGGGTTTTCAGTCATTTACAAACAAGATTTCTACCTGAAAAAATGAACCTTTCACTATGAGCTACACAGAACCCTCAAAGAAAAGGAGAAATTTAGGCTAGACTAATTCTATAATCGTGACATGGGATATATACTTTTCACAGTGCTTGCTTCCAGTTCTAAGTTTTCTTTATTCCCTTTATTTTACATAATACTTATTCAAAAGTTAATAGTCCATTTTATTTCCTATCAGGAGAAAAAATGTGGTAGGTATTATGTGCCTCTATTACAAAGAAAAATGTTGGTATGAGATTTGGCCTATGAGTAGTAAAAAATGGGAGAAGTCAAGGAAACTACTTGTCATCGGGTTAAAATCCCGTAAACACCTTCTTTTGTTGCATTTGAGTCTTTGACATTTGCTAGCAGATTTAAACCTTCTTTTCTGCCTTTCCCTCGTCTCCCTTCCCTTACTACCGATCCTGTGACCCACCTTCATCCATGTTCACTACTTCAGCCACCCAGGACCCTCCACTGGCGATACCCCACGGTTTCTCACACCTCTGTGTCACCACACCACTTAGCCTTGACCCTGAAACGTTGTCCTAGTGCAGGCTGTGCACTCCAAAGCTTCCACCTTCAGGGCTACATAAAGATCCGTAGGTGTCGGCAGCTCCACACATCCGTATCCATCCTCTTGAGGTGTGTTGAAAATGAACCCCCCAAAAACCACCTGGCCAGGTTTTGTGGATTCACCAAGTCTCAGGACTAGAAGGAAACTAGCTAGCTTATGCAATGATCTAACTGGTGTGTATTGACCAGCTGTGTTACAAGGGGTGTGGTATAAATAGCATCAAATAATATACTAAATCGTTGAACTTAAAAAAGTAGAACTAAGATTGATAAATAGAACTGAGTTAAAATCAGGCACTTGTGTTTATCAGAAAGTGCCTGTAACTGCTACAAATCAATAACGAAGCCTGTTGCCAAGGCAGGCACTCCCCAGAAGGGGTATTCCCATGGCTGAGAAGCACATGAAGATGTGTCCAAGGTCATCACTCCCTTGCAAGATGCAAGTGAAAGCCACCAGAAACCAGAATCAGCGCAGAACGCTCGTAACACAACTCACATGAATGCATACAGTATAACCATTCTGGAAAACCAGTTACTGTTACCAAGCAGTTCAGTATCTACGAAAGCTGAATGTGTAAAACCTCTGACTCAGCATCCCACTCCTGGGTACATCGTGGACCGAGTCAAATAACACAGACCCAGTTGACTGGGAGTCGCACTCTAAAGTAGAAGAGGTAAAAGGAAAAAAAATCCTCAGAAGGCAAAATTACTCTCGAATGTTCCTTAAACTGCCCATAACACACCATGTCTACTATTTAAAGTGTGCTACCCAGTTTAAATAACAAAGTTCATTTAGTCCTCACAACTCTGAGACAGGTTCTAGCATCCCAATGACGCAGATGGTCTCAGAGGGTAGAAAAGCTTGCCCAAGGCCACACGGCTAAATCCAGAGAGCACTAGGATTTAAAGTTGATCCCAGTCAGTCCCCTCCCTCTCACCCATTTTGTACCACCTTCCCAGCTGATTGCCTCCATGAGTCTAGACTACCCCATAAAGGAGGGGAAGAGAAAAGGGGGTTCGGAGCTTCCCTGCGTCCCAACTTCCATTGCCCCTATTTCCCAGCCTGCCTCAGGAGTCTTGCTTTGGGTTCTCCTCCAGTTTCCCATTCACAGCCGCAGCCTAGACCCAGGGTTTGTAAGTTATAGCCCACGGGCCAAACCCCGCCCATCGCCTGTTTTTGAAATAAAGTTTTATTAGAACATAGCCAGACCTGTTGGTCTACTTATAGTCTATGGCCGCTGCTTTGGCCCTACAGTGGCAGGGTTGAGGAGCTGCAACTCTGGCCCTCAGTGCCTAAAATAATTACTATTTGGCTCTTTCAACCCCTGGCCCAGACTAATAAACTCGCCCTGCAGTCAAACCCCTCAAAGGACCAGGATGCAGTGGATTTCATCATGTCCTGGTCCGAGAACAAGTTTCCTGGCCACTTAGGCTCCATCCCCAAAGAGAGGCATCTGGAGGCCTCCTGTTCCTAGTGGAACGAGCCTTTCCTCTAATAGCTCAGCCTGGAAGGACTTGTTTGGTCCACGTGACCATGGTCATCTGTGTGAACTGCATTTATGTTGAATCACGTCACAGCACTGTAGTGATTTTGCATGTCCTTTATAATGTCATATTAAATGGCTCACAAGCCTTATTTGATCCCAACACTAAACTCTGCTCATGCATATTCTGTCTTCATCACTAGCTGCCCATGGAATATGGACAATTGCTCACAATTTATACAACATCAGAGAGAATGCCAGTCAGGAGTGCCGGCCTATTAGCCCATACCCCAGATTAGTTCTCACTGCATAGCTGATGAAAGGAAACCTCTACAAAGTTAACAGTCCCAAAGAAGGTTAAGATTCCCTAAACTGAACATCCAGAGAGAATCATTAGTAAGCTTACAAATTGTGTAGTGATTTAAAATTTCTAAAGCCAAAGCTATCAGTTTAAATTAAATAATTTCTGTCCTGACTAAAGTCTTCAGTAAAGTAGCACTGAGGTTTGCTAAATTCATCTGAACTTCACAAATTTGAGTTTTATACCAGGAAAGGAGGCAAACACACTTTCCGATCCTAATAGTGCAATTCAAAGCATAAGATTTTAATAACAGCTACAGTTTTCTAAACTTTTAAATTGGACAAGGCGCTGTTTTCCCATGCATCATCTCATTTAATCTTCCCAACATCCATATAAGCAAGCACTATTGTTTTTTTTAATGTGACGAAGATTTTTTAAAAGATTATTTATTTATTTATCTTTAGAGGGGAAGGGAAGGGGAGAGGGAGAGAAATATCAATGTATGGTTGCCTCTCATGCGTCCCCTGCTGGAAACTGGCCTGCAACCCAGGCATGTGCCCTGACGGGGAATCGAACCGCAATACTCTGGTTCACAGGCCCGCACTCAATGCACTGACCTACACCAGCCAGGGCTAGCAAGCACTATTGTTATCCCCATTCTACAATGGAGGAAACTAAGGTGAAGAATGACAAGTTAACCTGCACAAATGCCCACTGCCATCCAGACAGACCTAGCTGTTCATGCCTTTGTACCACATGGCACCTTATACACATCTCATCAAACGTTACCAACTGGGCGAAATCCAGTTATGTGAGAAATCCAGCTATTATTGACTTGAAAAGCACAGATGGCATTCCTATTGAACGCCGGGTACTCTTCTGTGTTCTGCAGGCACAAGCTCACTTCCCCACGGCCCCTTCTGTCCTATCATTCTTTTCGTTTTTCAGATGAGTAACCTGGGACCCAGAGAGACTGAGTAGCTTGCCCACCGTTACAGAGTAAACAGCAGAGCAGCAGGGACGTAACAGAGGCAGGGGTACCGCAAAGTGCTCAGATGCCCTCAGGGAAGTACCACTTTGGTACATCAAATGCCTCAAGCGGGAGACGATGTGTTTGATTGGGCAAGGTTGTGCACGGGAGCTGGGGCCGGGCCAGGGGGCTGTGCCACACGGGAGTATGGAATTTAAAGTTCCCAGGGGACAGAGAGGAGAGAACAACCTCAGAGGCTGGTGGGGGGGGAAGGGCACCAAGGGAAGCCCTCAAAGCATAGCCAAACAGGGGCTTTGGAGGGAAGAAATCCTGAAAGAGATGTTGAAGCTGGCGTTGCTGGGCAGGCACACGTCTGTGTGTGTGTACACACTGCAGTATACACCCACCTCCCTTCCTCAGACTTCACCAGGAGGTTGTCAGTACAGTCCACCACGCTCACTGAGGTGCAAGGAGAGTCTTTTAGGGCAACTCAATGAGGTGCCAAGTTTGGGGTTGGTACAAGGTGAAAATACAGCCTGTTTGTGTGGATACAGAGCCAGACCCAAGGGGCCACTGACACTCATCCAAGGTCCATAAATTACTGACAGGGAGCTTATCTCAGTTCCTTCCTGCCAACCACACAACCCAACAGAATGAAGTATTCTTTAGTACCAGGTGCTAAACAGGGAAAATAAAAGGCTCATTACAGGGTATTTGAGACTAAACGTCACTATCATGCACTATGAAACGGTCACTTTACCCATATTAATGCACTTTAACTACTCACAACTACCCTATAACGTAGGCGCTATTATGGTCATTTTGTGGCAGAGAAACTGAGGCACAGAGAAGTTGGGTGACTGGGTGCAAACCACACAGCGCTGGTGAGAAGCACGGCTGGGGCTTCAGCTCAGCCAGCCCGCCTCAGGGGCCGTGACCTGAACCTCCTCAGGCACACCTCATCTCGCCGAGCGCCACAGGTTTCTTCTACAAATTGAAGGTAAGACCCTCCACCAGCACGAAGATGACAACACAGTGTATTGCAGCGGAGCCCGCACCGTCTCCGAGGTGTGCCGGCACACTACACCGCCTGGTGCAGGTAGCCGGGAGCACAGGGCCCTAGGAGAGTGCGGTAATGGCAGTCATCGCAGGACCCTCTAACCTCCGACCCGCAGCCCCCGCATTCCCAGTGTCCGTACTCCATCTGGTAGTCCTCTTCAATGCTAGATTTCATTGGCAACGCAGGAAAGGGCAGCGATGCTTGGCAGCTGCTGGGCCTCTATTTTGAAGGGTTTGGCTTTTTCATACAGAAAGAGATACGGGGGATGAGATGGGACTCGAGCCAGATGTCTGGTCCCCAGACTCCTCCCTGCTTCGAGCACAGCCTTCTCCGTCTGATTACATCTGAAGGGAAGGCTTGTCTGTCCTTGGCTCACCTGCGCCTTCAAATAGAGACAGCGCTTGGCAATACTACAAAGCAAAGCTTGTCTCTGACCAGAACATGGCGACCAGGACAAAACTATCTTTGATGTATTAAGTGTTTTTAAAACCTGAAACATGCTTAGGCCTTTGAAGCTTGGACATTGGTGTGGCTTAAACCTTCTTTCACACGGGGGCGGCAGCAGTGGGGGGGGGCAGGGTAAAAACCTAACAATATTTAGAGCTGGAAATCCCCAACAACACAGCTAACACCTGCTTTATTTTTTCTCACCCCCATGGAAATGAGTTCATCAAATGGAACAAATGGAACTCCAAGCAAATTTCTCGCCCAGGGCATAGTCCAGGCCATTGCTTCCTTCCCTGAGACGGAAAGAGAACTGAGAATTAGCAACCTGGCGTGGCTGGGAGGTGGGAGGAGGACTCTCCTATTGGAGGAACCATTAACTTTTAGAGTCATCTTCACAATAACATTAAGCCATTTACTTTGCAATTATGCAGGGAACCGACACGGGTGCTCTGGGAGCACAGCGGCACGCCACCAGCTGGCGTTACCTCTGGAGCCCTGGAGGACACATCTGGCCGCAGAGCTGCTCCTCCAGAGAGCCCCGCACCAGGCCTCGCAGCTGGAATGGAAAGGCAGCTGCTGCATCAGCCAGCAAAGCCAGGAAGGCGCAGGTTGCCCTGCCCAAGCGAGAAACTGTAGATTCCACTGTCTTAAGTACAAAGAGTCAAGGTCTATGTTCTTGGCCACAGAAATTAACAACTAAACCAGTAAAAATAAACACCAAGAGCTACTGAGCATCTATAATAGGCCAGGTGACGTCCAGGGTACTCTATTGACATTTTATAATAGTGAGGTGGGTGCTAGTATTATTCCTGTTTCACAAGTAAAGAAACAGAAGATCAGAGTGGCGGGTGGGGGGGGGGGNTATTTGAGACTAAACGTCACTATCATGCACTATGAAACGGTCACTTTACCCATATTAATGCACTTTAACTACTCACAACTACCCTATAACGTAGGCGCTATTATGGTCATTTTGTGGCAGAGAAACTGAGGCACAGAGAAGTTGGGTGACTGGGTGCAAACCACACAGCGCTGGTGAGAAGCACGGCTGGGGCTTCAGCTCAGCCAGCCCGCCTCAGGGGCCGTGACCTGAACCTCCTCAGGCACACCTCATCTCGCCGAGCGCCACAGGTTTCTTCTACAAATTGAAGGTAAGACCCTCCACCAGCACGAAGATGACAACACAGTGTATTGCAGTGGAGCCCGCACCGTCTCCGAGGTGTGCCGACACACTACACCGCCTGGTGCAGGTAGCCGGGAGCACAGGGCCCTAGGAGAGTGCGGTAATGGCAGTCATCGCAGGACCCTCTAACCTCCGACCCGCAGCCCCCACATTCCCAGTGTCCGTACTCCATCTGGTAGTCCTCTTCAATGCTAGATTTCATTGGCAACGCAGGAAAGGGCAGCGATGCTTGGCAGCTGCTGGGCCTCTATTTTGAAGGGTTTGGCTTTTTCATACAGAAAGAGATACGGGGGATGAGATGGGACTCGAGCCAGATGTCTGGTCCCCAGACTCCTCCCTGCTTCGAGCACAGCCTTCTCCGTCTGATTACATCTGAAGGGAAGGCTTGTCTGTCCTTGGCTCACCTGCGCCTTCAAATAGAGACAGCGCTTGGCAATACTACAAAGCAAAGCTTGTCTCTGACCAGAACATGGCGACCAGGACAAAACTATCTTTGATGTATTAAGTGTTTTTAAAACCTGAAACATGCTTAGGCCTTTGAAGCTTGGACATTGGTGTGGCTTAAACCTTCTTTCACACGGGGGCGGCAGCAGTGGGGGGGGGCAGGGTAAAAACCTAACAATATTTAGAGCTGGAAATCCCCAACAACACAGCTAACACCTGCTTTATTTTTTCTCACCCCCATGGAAATGAGTTCATCACAAATGGAACTCCAAGCAAATTTCTCGCCCAGGGCATAGTCCAGGCCATTGCTTCCTTCCCTGAGACGGAAAGAGAACTGAGAATTAGCAACCTGGCGTGGCTGGGAGGTGGGAGGAGGACTCTCCTATTGGAGGAACCATTAACTTTTAGAGTCATCTTCACAATAACATTAAGCCATTGACTTTGCAATTATGCAGGGAACCGACATGGGTGCTCTGGGAGCACAGCGGCACGCCACCAGCTGGCGTTACCTCTGGAGCCCTGGAGGACACATCTGGCCGCAGAGCTGCTCCTCCAGAGAGCCCCGCACCAGGCCTCGCCGCTGGAATGGAAAGGCAGCTGCTGCATCAGCCAGCAGAGCCAGGAAGGCGCAGGTTGCCCTGCCCAAGCGAGAAACTGTAGATTCCACTGTCTTAAGTACAAAGAGTCAAGGTCTATGTTCTTGGCCACAGAAATTAACGACTAAACCAGTAAAAATAAACACCAAGAGCCACTGAGCATCTATAATAGGCCAGGTGACGTCCGGGGCACTCTATTGACATTTTATAATAGTGAGGTGGGTGCTAGTATTATTCCTGTTTCACAAGTAAAGAAACTGAAGATCAGAGTGGCGGGTGGGGGGGGGGAGTTAGATACTCAAGCCCATGTGTCCCATTCGTGGCAAAGCTAGGACTTGAACGTAGATTTTTTTTTTTTGGATGCTGGATTCCATGCTTTTAACCATCACCCTAACTGGCTCCCTAGTGAGCAGCAGTCTGCCCACCGATTACACAGCACCCTGGCTGCCTCAGACCTTAGCAGCCATATTTCCAGGCACCTGCTCAGTGCCACCGGTGAACTGAGATGTGGGGAGCACACCCATCGAATAATCAGCAGATGGAGGTGGTCTTTCCCACCTTCACACAGAGCACACACACCCCCCCCACCCACCCTCTAGTCCTTTCCCTTTTCCCTCTCCCATTCCCAAAGTCATGAAAACCGGCAGCCGGGTGACTCACAATGAGGGACAAAGCAACTATTCTAATCCATCACCTCTCTGAGTCATTCTCTAGTTCTCGAGATACACACAGGCACTAGAGTTACACTTTTATCAAACACGGTATTCAGTGCCAAGTCTCCCGCCCACCCTGTTCCCATCCCCAGGCTTCACCTGTTAGTATTTTCTTGTGATTCCTTCCCAACATTCTTTGTGTGTATGTAAGACTCTACAAACCTATCGTACCCTCTCATGACTCCTGCCCATTTTCTCAGAGCTCTTTCCATGTGATGCACTTGGAGAGAGCATCTTTATTCTTTTTTATAGCAGCATAGTATTCCATTTTTGGGAAGGGCTACATTTACTTAACAAACACTCAGGTGTTCTTCAACCTTTATCTCTTCATAAGTTGAAACTTTCACCCCTCGTGTCTATATCTTGGTTGGTTAGGAGGAAGTTTGCTGGGCATCCCGACGGTCCAACACTACCCTCCACTACAGCCTATCAGCGTAAAGAAGCTAAGCACACTCAGCAGAAGCCCCAGTGTACAAAGATCTTGCATGCCAGGAGAGGTGGCCATATTTGTCTTTTTTCTAAAGTTTCCATTTCTCTTCAGCCCAGAAAAAAAAAGTGGCATCTTGAGCTGGGTAATCTATACATAGAGGATGTTTTAAATTCTAATTTCATGGGCTCATTAAGATAACCTATACTCAAACCGGCCAGCCTACCAGCTCAAGGGAGACCAAGCAGGCAGGCCTCGGCCTCTCCGGCTGGGCCATCGGGGGCCAAGCAACACTCATCTCCACTAAGACACTATGTCCCCAGGCTCCCCCACCCAAGCCAGAGATGCAGCCCTGCAGGTGTGACAGTGTCACCCCGGTGTTAGATTTGTCACCAGGAAATAATATGTGTTTCTTCTCTTACCGTACCTTTAACACTTCTTACTGAAAATAGCTGTGCCAGGCAGCCACCCCCTTTGAGTAAGACCAGCACAGAAAAATGTGAGTGAGGACACTTTGGATTCCTTTTGATTGTCTTGACATTCTCACCTTCCCTAAACTCAGTCACTGCTTTCTCAAGCTGTCTTCTCCCTCCTGCCACCTCCCTCCCTGTCACTGATGCTGTTGATGCCCTGCTCACACTCTCTTGGGTGGCACCATTTCAGGGCACAGGGGCCTGGCTTTCAATGACCGGCATCTGCTGCTCTTTGCCTTATGCTTTTTCTGGCTGCCAGTACTCACTTCACACACAAGGCAGACTGGAAGGGCTTGGCAATTAGAACCACCATCACCACCCCAGCCACCTTCAACCAATGACTGACCAAAGTAAATAAGTAAATACATAAATCAGTAAATAGCCCAGCTCCCTAGCTACTCAGATGGGAAAACTCTAAGGATGCATACTCTGTCATTTTCCAATGTTCCCCCACAGGATCAAGCCCACTGTGGTCACTTGCTTGAAAATGTACCATTTACTGGCCTTCTCTTGTCCATCTGACTTCTTCTCTCAGTACAACTGGAAAATCATAGATGTACATGGTTGCTTTATCCTTAGAACCATTCCTAACTTGCAGGTGAAGACAGTGAGGAGAGATCCACGGACTTAGCCAAAGTCGCAGACAAGAGCCGAACTGTGGTACAAAAGCAAACCACCTCCAGCGCCCTCTCCTCTACATCTGACTATGTCTGAGCGGAGATGATGAAACACGGTGTTTAGAAATTTCTTGGCTATGAAGCTTAATTTGTTGAAAATAGGTCAGAGGAGAGACTATAGCACATTCTTGGAATTTGGGCCGTTCTAAGAAACCCAGCAGAGCACCTCCAGTCCCTCCCTTTCCTGAGCTGTACTCAACCCTCGCTGTTCAGAGGCGGCTCAGATGGGACATGTTCTCGCATCTCGTCCTACACAGTCTGCCACGCCGTCTCTCCCCACTGGACAACTCTCAGAAATACCACCTGTAGCAGTAAGCTACTGCTACAAAATGAAAACTTGGGACTTACAAAAACAAGCATATTTTATTTATTTGTTCGTTTGTTTTTATTATTAGAGAGAGGGGAAAGGGAGGAGAAGGAGAGTGAGAGAAATATTGATGTGAGAAACTTACTGATCAATTTCCTCTGGCACCTGCTCTGACAGGGACTGAACCTGCACTCCAGGTGCCCTGACTGGAAACCAAACCTGCGATCTTTGGGTCTGTGGGATGATGCCCAGCCAACTGAAGCCACACCAACCAGGGCAACAAGCATGCCTTTTTGTCGTTCACAAGTCTGCAGTGAGGCTGAGGACAACTCTGATTCAGTTTGGGTTCGAGTCTGTTCCAGGTGACAGACTCTGGGGCCAGAGAGAAGGGGCGGGGGCTCCCCAAGGTGTGTTCTTCTCATGATGGTTACGGGAGCACAAGAGCAGCCCCGCGGTGCAGGCACTACGGAAGGTCTCTGCTAGAGCCACACCCATTCCCACACCAGTGGCCAAAGCAAGTCGATGACCAGGCTCAAAGCATGTGGGGCAAGCAGTGTACTATGTCCCAAGGTGCAGAGGTGGTGAGCCACGGTGTGCTGAATGCTACTCCACGCCTATCACATAAGCTAAAAACGTGATTCCCGGGAAGGGAAGTCAAGCACACCTTTTCAACGTCCTCTAAAGCTAAAAACAAATGCTGTTCCATTCATCAAGGTTGCCCTATAAGCTGCCCAAAGGACTCCAGGGGAAAGTGAAGTGGCAGTCGCCCAGATTAGAGATCCCCAAGGTGTAAATTCCTAGTGGAGACTGGGCTATTTAAAATGACAATGACTTCACTGCTCTTATCTCCCCTATATCAAGCTTTCAAGTCCTTCTCATAAAGGATTGGCCTGCAGATACAGACAAGGGACAGACATGGTGACTCATAAGCTCCATCCTAAACAATTACGTTCTAGCAATGGAAGGGAAGGCCTGGCCAAGATGCAGAACAGTGGAATAACTGGAAAGAGAGATTCCTGAGTTTGACAACATACGTTTGAGTCTCTCCACATGCTGAATGTTATTGGTTTCTCCACCCATCTCCCCAACATCTATTTCTCCTTCTCCCTTTCAAATAGAAGCTTACCTTTTTCACCTATTTCGTTTTACTTCTTTACTTTTTATTATATTTTATTGATTATGCTTTTACAGTTGTCCTGATTTTCCCCCTTTGCTCCTCTCTACCTGCACCCCCCAGTCCCTCAGGCAATCCCCTCACCATTGTTCCTGTCCATGGGTCATGCATATAAGTTCTTTGGCTACTCCAATTCCGCAATACTGTACTCTACATCCTCATGGTTACTCTGTAACCATCTACTTGTACTTCTTAATCCCCTCACCTCTTCACCGATTCCCCACACCTCCTCCCATCTGCAATGATAAAAATGCTCCTTGTATCCACAATTCTGTTTTTCTCGTTTGTTTTTTAGATTCAGTGGTTGATGGATACGTATTTATTACCATTTTATTGTTCATAGTTTTGATCTTCATTTTCTTAAATAAGTCCCTTCAGAAAATAATGATTTGGTGATGATGAACTCTTTAGTTTTTTTTTTTTCTTCTCTGGGAAGTTCTCTATCTGCCCTTCAGTTCTAAATGATAGCTCTGCTGGGTAGAGCAGTTTGGCTATAGGTCCCTCCTTTTCATGACCTTGAATATTCCTTGCCAATTCCTTTTAGCCTGCAAAATTTCGTTTGAGAAATCAGCTGACAGTCTTATGGGACTCCCCTGTAAGTAACTAACTGCTTTTCTCTTGCTGCTTTTAAGGTTCTCTCTGTATCTTTAAACTTTGGCATTTTAATTAGGATGTATCTTGGAGTGGGCTTCTTTCCTTGCATCTTGTTTGGGACTCCCTGTACTTCCTGGACTTGCATGTTTATTTCCTTCCCCAATTTAAAAAAGTTTTATTTCATTTTTTTTCAGATAGATTTCCAATTTCCTGCTAATTCTCTTCTCGGCACCCCTATGATGTGAATGTTGGATCTCTTGAAGATGTCCCAGAGGCTGTATATACTATCCTCATTTTCTTGGATTCGTTTTTCTTCTTGTTGTTCTGATTGGATTTTTTGCTTCCTTATGTTCCATATTATTGATTTAACTCTCAGCATCACTCGCTCTACTGTTGTTTCTCTGTAAGTTGTTCTTTATTTCAATTAGTGTATCCTTTGTTTCTGACTAGATCTTTTTTATGACATTGAGATTCTCATTAAGTTCCTCAAGCATCCTTATAACCACTATTTTGAACTCTGCATCTGATAGATTGCTTATCTCCATATTTTTAGCTCTTTATCTGGAGTTTTTATCTGTTTTTTTTCATTTGGGCCATGTTTCTTTGTCTCCTCATTGTGACAGCCTCCCTGTGGTTGTTTCTATGTATTAGGTAGAGCTGCTTTGACTCTGTGTCTTAGTAGTGTGGCCTAATGTAGTAAGTATTCTGTAGGGTCCAGTGGCACAACTTTGCCTATTATGCAAACTGGGTACTCAGCATGTGACCTTTGTGTAGGCTGAGTATACTGTCCTCTTGTAGTTCAGCCTTGGTTGCCATTGGCAAATCAATGGGAGGGATTAACCCAGGCTAGTCAGTTGTAAGAACTGGTTGTGACCACTAACCACCAACCTCCATCCTCCACAGCAGTCAGCTGTGCAGAGGCAGGGTGGTGGTATTCTGATGTGGTCTGTAGCTGTCCACTGGGTGCACTGACTCTGGAGTTTCTCAGGTGGTGCAGGCCAAGGTCAGCCCTGACCTGTGTTTTGTCCAGAGCCATCCTGCCTGAGCTATAAAGCAATCTGAGATGGATACTACGTGTGCGGTGCTTGGAGATTCCTAGGCAAAGCCAAGCTGTGAATCTAGGCTAGCTGCTGCTAGTTCTGGGCCTGGGCCTCACTGAGGCCAGCTGTTTCTTGTTTCCTAGGATTTAGGAAGTTATGAAGCATGAGCCAAGACCAGCCATTCATATGGAAAAGCAGTTTACTTAGGCCTGTAAGTGTGTGTGGCAAAGTCTCTGGGGATCTCCAAGGCAGGTCAAACAGTGTTAGCCAGGTTGATAGAGCCTCAGATATGGTACCAGCTTGCCAGCTCTGGGGGGGTTAGAAAAGGTGCAATGGCCTCGCTTGCCTTGATGCCAGACACTTCAGTTTCTACAGGTATGCCAATGGTGCTTTTCAAGCTGCTATCCTGGTGATGGGGCTCAGAAGGAGTGAGTCTGGTAGGTGAGTCTGTGTGTGGGTTCTTTAAGAGGAACTGCTTGGGGCTCCAGAAGTTTCTTCCACTGACTCAATCCCCATTGGTTTTTGCAGCCAGAAGTTGTAGGGTCTTATTCTCTTATTACTGGAAACTTGGGCTAAGGTGCCTGGTGTGGGGCTGGGGTTCCTCACTCTTGAGATATCCTTCCTGAATTGTTATCCCCCACACATGAGTAAGGGACCAGCCTGTTCCACATCTGTGCCCCTCCTACCAGTAGGGATGTATGTGATTTCTTTAATTCTGTAGTTGTCAGACTTCCAGTCAACTTAATGTCTGATGCTTCTGAGTGATGGTTGTTCTATGTTTTAGCTGTAATTTTGATGTCGTTGTGTGAAGAGGCAAACCATGTCTGCCTATGCCACCAGAATCTTAATTTTGCTTACAGAAAAATGACCCACCTCCCACACAAATCCCAGGAGCAGGCCTAATTGCCCCAAGGTAATTCCGTTCCCTTTGCCAGGTATTGGTTCAGGAATAGGTAATAGGTAAGTGACCTAGAAGAGGCCAATGAGACAAAGAGTGCTTCCATGGGGAAAGACTTCTGGGAGGAACATGGAGGGGCTCCTGGAAAAAGTTTCTTCACTCCAAGGAGAACGCTCTAGAAAGACACTGACGCTCTCTTCTTTTGCAGAACTTTACCATGTCTAGAGGTAACTGCCAGGGTCCTACTTCTTCCCAAAGACGACAACAACAGCAAGACGGCAGGCAGATCAGAGAAATGGAAAAAGAACCAGAGTGCCACGGACATCGCTGAACTGCCGAATCAACCTTCGCTTGTGCTTGCCTAGCAACATCCTTACTTGTAAATGAGATAATAAAATACACTGGATCAAGACTTTGGACTCACAGTCTCTATCTCAGCCACTTACTAGCAGTGTGCCTTTGAGCTCGTCCCTTAATATCTCAAACTCCATTTTTGTACCAGTACTCATATCGCAGGGTTGTTGTGGGGATTAAATGACTGCATACGAAACACTTGAAACCTTGCAATGCCTGCTCCCGGGATGGGTGCAGATGACTCACAGGTATGACTTTTGTTACAGGGCTTTTGGTACCATCCTGCAAGGAAAAGCAGTCCTGGCCAATAACAGAAATTCTGTACTTTCCTCCGTTCACAGTCGTTGCCCTCTGGCTATTTCTTCTAGAAAATAAAACCTCCATAGTAGGAAGGCCCTGTGTCTTTTTAGGGTAAACTTAGAAGTTCTCCCACCCTAACCACTAAAGCTGGAGAAGGGTAGAAGTCCCATGGCAAAGAGTAGATGGGGAATATGTTTACTTTTTCCTTTAAAATATATCATTAGCCCTGGCTGGTGTGACTCAGTGGACTGAGTGCCAGCCTGCAAATCAAAGTGTTGCCAGTTTGATTCCCAGTCTAGGGCACATGCCTGAGTTGCAGGCCAGACCTCCAGTAGGGAGGCACACACTGTGAGGCAACCACACATTGATGTTTCTCTCTCTCTCTCTCCCTCCCCCTCTCTAAAATATAAATAAATAAAATCTTTAAAAACATATCATTATTACATGTTCTATTTATGAAAAAAGGCAGACAAGCATTATGAGAAAAGAATATTCCCACATCACTGGACACTTGGATGTGTTCTTCCAGATGTTTTTTTGGTGGCTTCTTTGAAAAGAAGAAGAAAAGAAAAACAGACATCCTTGTACACTACTTCTGAGGATAAACTGGTGAAGACTTTTTTGGAGGATAACATTGCAGTCTTTCAAAATTAAAAACTTTAAAAAAATGCATCAACCCTTTGGCTCAAAAATTCCAATTTTTTCTAAGAATCTTTCCTCTAGTAACAAGAGTGATAGATTCTTAGGTAAAGCTTCCAGGATGCCAGGTACTGTTCTGTGCATTTTTGTTAGAACTCAGTTAATCCCCCAAATGCATGAGAGAAGTACTGTTAACAGTTCTATTGAAATGCAAGTCATATGCCACACAATTTACCCAATTTAAAGTGTATGATTCAGTGGTTTTTAGTATATTCAGAGCTGTGTGACCATCACCACAAGTTTAGTAGGTTTTCATCACCCCAAAAGGAAACCCTATACCCATGAGCAGTCATTTGCCATTACCTCAGCCCCTTGGAAACTACCAATCTACTGTTTGTTTCTATGGATTTGCTTATTCTGACATTTCATGCAAATGAAATCATACAATATGTGGTCTTTTGTGACTGGCTTCTTTTGGTAGGCATAATGCTTTCCATTAATTTATGTTGTAGCTCACATCAGCACTTCCTGTATTTTTAAAGCTGAGTAATACTGCATTGCATAGATACCCCATTTTGTTGACAGGTCCATCAGGTGATGGACATTTGGGTTTTCCTACTTTGGGCTATTATAATGAATCCTGTTATGAATATCTGTATACAAGTTTTGGGTAAACGTGTTTTCATTTAGAATTGTTGGGTCAGAAGGTAATTCTACATGTAACCGTTTCAGGAGCTATCAAACTTTCTCTTAAAGTGGCAGCACCAAACTTCTGGCCACGATGGAAGCATAGGCAGACACACTGGGCCTCGTCGCACAACCAAAAGAAGGACAACGACAAATTTAAAAACAAACAACAACCAGAACTGACAGAAATTTGAACTGTATGGAAGTGCCACAACCAAGGAGTTAAAGGAGAAACATTCACCCAGACCAGCAGGAGGGGTGGAGACGGGCAGCCAGGTGGAGACAACTCATGACAAGGTGGCGGCTGTAGGACCAGGGCAGGCAAAGCTGAAGCTGCAGACCCAGTGAGGCACCTGGCAGAGTAGATGGTCCCACATTCGAGCACGGGTAGACTGGGAGGAACAACTGGGGAGTGAGATAGACCCACACAACCCAGGATTCCAGTGTGGGTAAATAAAACCTCAAAACCTTTGAGAAAACCTGTGGGAGTTGAGACAGCAGGAGAAACTCCCAGCCTCACAGGAGAGTTTGTTGGAGAGACCCACAGGGTATAGAATGTACACAAACCCACCCATACAGGAATCAGCACCAGAGGGCCCAGTTTGCTTGTGGAAAGTGGGGGAAATGACTGAAAGCCAGCTGAGAGCTGAGCAAGTGGCACTGTTCCTTCTCGGACCCCTCCCCCACATACAGCACAACCACACAGCACAGAGGGTTGCCCTGACCTGGAAAATACCTAAGGCTCCGCCCCTCACTATGTAACAGATGCTTGAGACAAAAAAATATGTCCCAAATGAAAGAACAGATCAAAGCACCAGAACAAATACAACTAAGCGACAAAGACATAGCCAACCTACCATATGCATAGTTCAAAACACTGGTAATCAGGATGCTCACAGAATTGGTTGAATTTGGTCGCAAAGTAGAGGAAAAAGTGAAAGCTATGGAAAATGAAATAAAGGAAAATGTACAGGGAATCAACAGTGAAAGGAAGGAAACTGGGACTGAAATCAATGGTTTGGACCAGAAGGAAGAAATAAACATTCAACCAGAATAGATTGAGGAAACAAGAATTCAGAAAAGTGAGGAGAGGCTTAGGAACTACCAAGACAACTTTAAACATTCCAACATCTGAATCATAGGGGTGCCAGAAGGAGAAGAGGAAGAGCAAGACATTGAACAGTTATTTGAAAACATAATTAAGGAGAACTTCCCCAATCTGGCAAAAGAAATACACTTCCAGGCCAGGAAACCCAGAGAGTCCCAAAGAAGTTGGACCCATAGAAGCACACACCAGGCACATCATAATTTCATTAGCCAAGGTTAAAGATAAGCAGAGAATCTTAAAAGCAGCAAGATAAAAGGAGACAGTTACCTACAAAGGAGTTCCCATAAAACTATGAGTTGATTTCTCAAAAGAAAACTTATAGCAAGAGGGAGCTGGAAAGAAGTATTTAAAGTCATGAAAAGCAAGGACCTACATCCAAGATTACTCTACCCAGCAAAGCTTTCATTTAGAATGGAAGGGCAGATAAAGTGCTTCCCAGACAAGGTCAAGTTAAAGGAGTTCATCATCAAGGAGTTGATGGTGATCAAAGGAGTTGATCACCAAGCTCTTATTATATGAAATGTTAAAGGAATTTATCTAAGAAAAACAAGGTGATCAAAAATATGAACAATAAAATGTCAACAAACTCACAACTATCAACAACTGAACCTAAAACAAAAACAAAAATGAACTGAGCAAACAACTAAAACAGTAACAGAATCACAGAAATGAAGACCACCTGGAGGGTTATCAGGGAGGAAGGGAAGGTGGGGAGAATGGGGGGAAAGGTACAGGGAATAAGAAGCATAAATGGTAAGTACAAAATAGACAAGAGGAGGTTAAGAACAGTACAGGAAATGGAGAAGCCGAAGAACTTACATGTATGATCCATGGTCATGAACTAAGGTGGGGAGGGGAATGTGGTGGGAGGGGGTGTGCAGGGCAGAGGGGAATAATGCGGGTGGGATGGGACAACTGTAATAGTATAATCAATAAAATAGATTTTAAAAAATTAAAATAAAATAAAGAAAAAAAGCGGCAGCCCCATTTTACATTTCCACCAGTGGTGTACAGGGGTCCACTTCCTTCGCACCCTTGTCTGCTGGTACTGGGCGGGGGGGGGGGGGGGGGGGGACAGGCCGCCCCTGCAGGGAGCCCTTACCCCGATCGACAAGCTGCTCTTCCAGGTAACAGGAATCCAATGTCAAGAGGCCAGCAGTAAATCTTGTTTTCGTGCTTAAAATGATCTTAAAAATTGATAAGCATAGAAGGACACAGCCAGGTATTTTTCTTTCTATTGTTTTTCAATATTTGTGTAATTTGTCAGCCCCAAGGATCAAGGGCTTCTCGTGAAACAGCTCAGGTGAAAAGGCTGGGGGGGTTGGGACACAATCAGAAAAGGGACCGAGGGCTGGCGGTGGCCTAACTGTGCCAATACACTTCGGGGGGCAGGAATGACCAACGGATTACCACAGCTGCAGGTGACAAAACTCGAACTCTGAAAATAGCAAACTGCACCTACAGTGATGTTGTCATGTTTAGCAGAGGACAGGACGAGAGAAACACGAGTGGAAGGAACCACAGGCTGCTCCTCACAGATGGGGGGGATGTCAGGGCTCTGCTCGTACCCTTCCTGTGCTTGGAAAGAGGATGTCTCCACACTCTCTATGCCCATTTCTCACGCTGAGATGGGACATGCTCTCTGGGGGGTGGGGCCTGGGCATCGTCTTTGACTCCGTCTGCACCCAACTGTCAATCACCAAATCCTGTTGATTTCACTCCAAAAGAACTCTGTCCTGTCCTTTTTCTCCTCCTCCACTGCTGCCATTTCAGTTCAAGTTCCCGTTGCACTTGCCTGGGTTTCTGCAACTGCTTCAGAAGCAGCCTTCCGGCCTTGAGTCCTGCTTTCCCCCAGTTCTTTCTCCACAGAGACCAGACTGGACTTGAGTGGCAGTGTGGCCTGGGGGAGGAGCCTGGGCTCTGGGGCCCAGCATCTCGGTTTCCATCCTGGCTCCTCTGGGCTCCTCCAGATTTGCCAGTCTGAGTCGGTAACTTAAATCTCCTGTGCCTCAGTTTGCCTCACCTCTCTAACCAACATGCTAATGTTTAGGTACCTGGAAAAGGCACAGTGGTAGTGAAGTAACATAGGTGAA
The DNA here is from genome assembly GCF_014824575.4 of Sturnira hondurensis. NCBI lineage: Eukaryota > Metazoa > Chordata > Mammalia > Chiroptera > Phyllostomidae > Sturnira > Sturnira hondurensis. Next base: position 12,751,654 of record NW_028075269.1, on the reverse strand, counting down.
GTGCTTGGAATTGCAGCTGCCCCGCTCCATGCCCGTGAGCCACACCTTCTGGAGTGTGGCTGCCCTGCTTACATTTGTGTTTGGCACAAGCTCTCCCTCGCAGCTCGCAGCTCGCAGCCCCACAGGACCTGCTCGCCTACCCTTTCTCACCTCTTGGTAGCCCCCTGCTTTACATCCCACACTCACGTGAAACGCCTTTTTGTGCCTCCAGCCAAACCGGCTAGTAGGCCTTCGCACACGCTGTGCCCTCTTCCTGGAACATTCTCCCTAATGTTCTCTCCATCCCACTGGCCTCTCACCTCTCAGGTCTGGGATGGTATCTTCTTTGTAAAGCATCCCTCACTCATCAAAATCCAATTAGGAGCCCTCCTTTGTGTTCCCACAGAACCCTTAATTCCCATCAATGCACTTGCTACCTTGTATTTTTAATTTTTTTATTATAAAAGATTTCAGACAGAAAGGAATACCACAATAGCCCTGGCTGGTGTGACTGAGTGGATTGAGTATTGGCCTGTGAACGAAAGGGTCACCAGTTCGATTCCCAGTCAGGGCACATGCCTGGGTTGCGGGCCAGGTCCCCAGTTGGGGGGCACACAAGAAGCAACCGCACATTAATGTTTCTCCTCTCTCTCCCTCCCTTTGCCTCTCCTTGGAAATAAATAAATAAAATCTTTTTTACAAAGAGAAGAGCACAATAGTAGAATTAGCTCTTGTGTAGTCCCTCAATTGGTAAAGTTTTGCTACATTGCTTTCTCTTTCTCTATCATTCTCCCTGTATTTAGTTTGCTTCCAAGTAAAGGACAGACATCAGGACCTTTCACCCCTAAATGTTTTTTTTAAAGATTTTATTTATTTATCTTAGAGGGTAGGGAAGAGGCAATGTATGGTTGCCTCTCATTTGTCCCCTGCCGGGAACTGGGGACTGGCCTGCAACCCAGGCATGTGCCCTGACTGGGAATCGAACCGCGATCGTGTGGTTCGCAGGCCCGCGCTCAATCCACTGAGCTACACCAGCCAGGGCCCTAAATGCTTTAACTCTCATATCTTAAAACTGAAAAAGCCAAGGGGTACTCTCCCAGCTGCAACACGATCACACCTGAAAACACGAATCCTTCTCTAACATCACTGAAGACCTGGTCTGCACCCAGCTTTCCCAGCCCTTCTGCCACACTGCATCTGAATTGCTCCTTCACTGGCCTGTTTTCTTCCAATGGGCTGTGAGCTCTCAGAGGAGTGGAATGTGTCCCCTTTCTTCCCTCTGCCAAGCACTCGGCTCCTGGCAGAACAGCCCTGGTGCCCCAATTCCTCCTGCCAAGAAGAGTTTCCAGCCTCCTCCACTCCCAGCCCAGCTGTCTCCCTATGTGCGCACACACACACCCCCTTTGGTAATGCTGGGCATCTCCCCAGTGCCCCAGGTCAGAAACCAGTGGGACATTCTAGACACCTCCCTCACTTGAGCTGACATGGGTCCCCTACCCTCTCTGGCCTGACCCCTTCCCCTTTCCGTTCTGGAGGCTAGGGCTTCGGTCTGGCCCTTCCTCCTCCCTGGCCCAGCTCAACTGAAGTTGAGTCTTAACACCTCTAATGCAGCATCACGTCCCTGTCCTGCCTCAGAGCTTGCTCTCTAAAGGCAAACCCACTCTACTTGCTTCTCTTCCTCAAGCCCTGCCGTGTACCCTCTCAGCCCAGCCTCCCGATCCAGCCTCAAGTATTAACCTGGCGGCTACCACTTCTTTCCTTCTCCCCGTTCTGGCCCCTGCCTTCCCAACTCCCTTGGCGTCTAGTCATTCAAAACTACCCACCCTGTGCTTCTCCCTGCCTCCAGTCTCTCCACCTGGCATGCCTACCTTCCAGCGTCTCACCTGCCTCTGAGAGCCCAGGGAGAAACCCAGATGTCGCTTGTCTCCGGGGCCCATTCACCGATCTGTTCCTCCCTGGCAAAGTGCCCATAGTGCTTTAGCCTAATAGGTGTTCATTAAGTACTTGCTAAGTGGATGGACAGAAATATCATCCTCTCCTTCCTCCCTGGTCTGAGTGAGCTGCAGCCCTAGTCTATCTCAGTCCTCTTCCTGGGCCCTGACGCCAGCCCAGCCCAGTCCAGCCCAGTGCTGCCCCCAGATGGACAGGACACACCTAGGCACACTGCCTCCCACTGGCTGCCAGGCCCATTTGTTGTCCTCCCTTTCCCAGCAAACTGTGCTAGGAGGGCAACAGCACCCTGGACTGTTTCTATTTAAAAAAATAATTAGCCCTGGCTGGTGTGGCTAAGTGGATTGAGTCCTGGCCTGGGAACCAAAGGCTCGCTGGTTCAACTCCCAGTCAGGACACATGCCTGGGTTGCAGACCAGGTGCCCGGTTGGGGGGGTGTGAGAGTCAACCACATACTAATATTTCTCTCCCTCTCTTTCTCCCTCACTTCCCCTCTCTCTAAAAATAAATAAATAAAATCTTTAAAAGATATTCAAAAATCTAAACAAAAACAATTTCTTAGAAAACTTTTCAAGTTGTCCTGAAGTAAAGTATTTTCTAGGAAACAGAAAGGAAGATGATACGCCCCCCCTTTGCCTGGAATAGGGCTTTCAGAATACGGTACACGTTTGTGCACGTGTACAAGAACAGATATTCCACTTCCTTATCATCATGCCATTGATTCGGTTATGCAGGGGGAGGGGCAGGGGCTTCAAGCAGAGATGCCCTTGGTCCATGGAGCTCCCCTCCTACCTGAGAAGGTTCCTGATGTCATTGTCACCTCTGGGATCAGCCCCTGCATCACACCTGGAGCACAAGCAGGAATTTTACCTTTTCACCTTCACAACTCTGCTCAAAGGGATGTTTTTAGCAGCACAGAATAAAACCCAGCAAGGAAATGTCTAGGAACCCTGGTGGTGAAGGCCCAGGACTTGACAGTGAAGCGGGTCAAAGCTGGAATCTCCACCCCCACCCCCGCACCCCCTGGGAGCCGAACAGTCAGTCCTGAGTGAGGCCTTGACCATTCTGAGTCTCTCCCGCCTCGGTTGTGGGGGGCCACTCCCTTCCTCCCAGGGTCCTTCACGGAAATTGAATGAAGGGCTGTATGTGCAGCAGGAGGGAAAGGTGATTCTCCTCTCAGGTTGTGCTGAAACCATGAGACGTTAGTGACACATTCCAAGGGGAGCTGGGAGAGCATCGTGCAGGGCTTCTGAAAGAAGGCGGCTGCCCTTCATCTGACCACCTCCAGCCCACAGGGAGGGTTGGGTGAGGAAGTCAATGGGAGAGCAGGGAAGGAGTTCTAGAAGGAGCGAAGTGTGCTTGCCACATTCCAACTGCCCACTCCTGACTCCCCAAGAGCAATCTCAAAGGCACTGTGACCTGGGAGCTGGGGACTCACCGAGGACTGACGTCTGAATCACGCCTAAGAAACCTCACGTACAGGACGGCCAGCTGCAGTGAGGGGGAGACGTGGTTTGGATTTGCCAGGGTAAAGGCGAGTTGGGTGTTTTCCCCAAGCCAGAGGGGCACAGCAGGTGACCTTGTGGGGTGTGCAGGTCATTCTGAAGAGGGCCACCAGGAGGAGTGGAAACTTCCGACCACACCAGGTATGGCTGACCTGTGCCATCCCCAAATTCATGTGTTAAAGCCTAGTGCCCAGGACCTCAACATGTGACTGCGTTCAGAGACAGAGCTTTAGAGATTATCTGTTAAAATAAGGCCCTAATGCCATTGGACTGGCGTCCTTATAAGGGGAGATTTGAACCCACAGAAATACACCAGCCATTCGTGCGCAGAGGAAAAACCGTGTGTGGACACAGGAAGGAGGTGGCCAACTGCAAGCCAAGGAAAGGAGCCTCAGAAGAAAGCACCCCTGACCTCCCCTTAATCTCAGACGTCTAGACTCTGCAACTGTGAGAAGGCCAGTTTCTGCTCTTTCCACCCCTGAGTCTGTGGCATTTGCTGCGGCAGCTCCAGCAAACTCACTCAGCACCACTCAGAGCTGGGGACCAAGGAGAGGGTCCAGGGCAGCCAGTGTCCAGGGACCAGCAGCTCAGGGACTGTTCCCTGAAATATTCACAACTCATACCAGGGGATGAAGAAGTCAGATCTAAGCACCCACCAGGCCCAGCCAGTGGGATGCCAGCCTATCTGAATATTATTTACCAGTTAAGAACTTCTGGCCCCTCACTTTCCTCTCCTGTGCCCACCCCCCACCCCCTCTCCCGACTTGGGTTCAGAATCCTCGGCGAGCCAGATGGAAGCATAAGGTGGGAGGGGAGGGACTGACCCCAGACCCCCCTTCCCAACTCAGGCCTCAGCTGGAGGAGGAACAGGGGTGTCCACTGGAGCAGAGTTTTAGGTCTGGGTCAGTACGCGGACTCACACATCAGCCGCTGAACTGAGACAGTGGGGGAACCAGCAAGGCCACCAGACAGTCCCGACCGGCCCTAACTTTCATCCCCGGGCAAGGAAAGAGTGGGGCTCTGCTGAAAAAAGTCGGGGGCAGTGACAGGGAAGTTGGCTTCCTGAAAACACCCGGTGAGTCCTGTTTACTTAACATACATCCTCCTACACACGGGGCGACTCAGCCCAGCCTCTGGCCTAGTAAGAGAGGGTGTTCACTGAGCAATTACTGTCATTCTGAATCCCTTGCCTGTCACCAGGAAGCAATTCCATCTTTCCCAAGCAAGACAAAATCTAACCACCACCGACAAAGCATTTAGAGCATCTGTGTTCCTCCAACTGACAACTCAGGTTCTACCAGGCCCGGACAGAACGCCACCCTCCACACCTCCTGACCCACAGGAGGACACTAACTCCAAACCAGCCACTGGGCTGGGCAGGCTTTGGATTCACACAGCTCTCCAGGGAGAACTGAGTTCAAACCCCGGCTCTGCTGCTTGGGCCCTGGGCGAGTTACGTTACTTTTCTGTACTACAATGTCCTCACCTGCAAAATGGATATGATAAAAGTGCCTATTCAACAGGGTCCCCATGTGGGATAAAGAAGGAAATCGGTGTCACCACTTAAAGCTTTGACTGGCACAGGGCAGAAGTCTCAGTACACACAGTTATCACGCACATCACTGCCCCTCAGAGTGAAACCTTGGGATAACTTTGGTTTATTGTAAAGAACAGTATACAAGAGGTGTGGTGATGAAAAGCACAGATTCTAGAACCAGACTGCCTAGGTATGAATCAAGCAAGAATAGGAAGCCCATTGTGTAAGTGTTTGCTATAATAGATTTGTATTTATCCATTTATCAATAACTAAGCCAATAAATAAAGATACATATAGTAACTTGGGTGCCGACACAATACAGATAGTAAGAGCATAGTAATGGCAGCTATTACTAAGGGAATGACCGTCTCAATAAACTCACATGGGTCCTGAAGTGTCTGGTCACCAAAAGACATCAGAGGCATTGAATGGGGATCAGAGAGGTAGAGTGGCCTCAGCTGCTGTTGCCTGTTTGTTGGCAGAATGTCTTGAACCCAGAAACTCCTTCTCCTGGGGCTGGCACTGCAACACTGTCTCCGACCTCGGTGCTCACCAGCAGCTCTCAGCCTCTCTCCTGTGTTACCAGGTCTGGTTCCTTCCTGAAGGGCAGGTCCCTCCTTGCAGGGGAGGCATGAGGTCCCCCGGCCTTCCAGCCTCCTGAGAAGGTGACATTTCAACAGGCCCAGCTCCCTCCGAACCTGCATGTGTTCCCACTGACCTGAGGCCTGAGGACCGATGGGGAAGAAGGGTAGTCAAGATGAAAAGCTGATATACCCCGCAGGAAATAATTGTTTAGCCGATTCCAGAACTGAAAAAACAAGTGTCACATTGGAGAAAGGAGAGTGAAGTGCCATTCAAGGCCATTGTCACAGCCTCCTCTCTGTGTATTGGGGGAACAATAGGGCCCTGTGTGTGTGAGGACAATGCTGGGTGTTATCAGCCACTTCTGTGTTACTTCTGGGGACAGGAGGGCGAGAAACGAGGCCACGATGCCCTCCTGGGTCTGCTGTCTCTGGAACTCACAAATCACAGCCACCCGGCCTGTTGGAGCTAGGAGAGGAGCCTTGCCTCCAGCCCGGGGTGCTCTGTAGTGGGGGCAGGGGACACCTGCTCAGGAGGGTCCTCACCCTCTCCCCTTCCCTGACCAGCTTTCAGAGACTCCCCACGAGTTAGAGCCGAAAGGAATCACAGGCATCACCCCTCCAAGCACACATAGTGTCTCCTCCAAGTCTTGGCCTCAATAAGGGGGCACCTGGCAGGGACCATGGCCCGGCCACAGAGCCTATTAGCAGCAGTGGGTCAGGCCAGATGGACCCTTACATTGTGTCCTCCTTCGAAACCCCCTAGTGGACCAGGTCGCGACATGACCTCGTTTGTTCCTGCCTCCAAATTGTGGCTTTGTCACTAATTATCTGGGGCCCATGAGTGAATTTTTTCTCTGTTAGGTTTCCCACCTGAAAACTGGGGTTATGTGGAGTCACTGTCAGGATTAAATGTATGAATACATGCAAAACTCCCCAAACAGTGCTTAAGTCATAGATGTCCCTCGAGAAGCATGAATGACAACTTAGATGACCACATCACAGCTGCCACTGGCGAGATTCATGAGGAGAGGGTGTGGAGATGCCTGGAAACCCAGGAGCCCAAACACCCAAATTCAGCCTTCCACCCACTATGGCCTGCGTTTCCCCCACTGGGTCCCTGAGGGAAGTTGGCACTGACCGATAGCTGCAGGGATAAGGCAGGTGACAAATGTTCGGAAAGGGTTAACTGTGGCCCACAGAGAGCAGCGGGGAGCCCACGCCAGGCGTCAGGGGCAGCCAGGGCTCAGGTCCAGCCCACCACTGCCGTGTAGAGAGGTGGGAGCAGCGTGGCCGGGCCTGTCAAATGTTCTCAAAGGGCCAGAAATCTGGATGTTTACATCACAGCTCCCCATTTGTAAACCCCGTGTCAACGAAGACATTGCAACTGCAGAGTTAGCCCCTAATCACGCACGCAGCCTGTGATCCGGACCTAGATGGCATTTCCGAGCCAGGGCATGCCTGTCATGACCAGTTCTCCTGTCCCCCGTTTGCCTGTGGTCTCCTGGGGAGTGATCAGCTCACTTCAAAGCCACTCCTTGGCTTACAGCCTCAGACCAGACAGAGCAGCCCCTTCTGCCTGGACACCACCCTCCTCTCAGTCCATGAAATGGGGGCGAGGAAAAGGAAAACCAGGGAAGTGAGGGGGGCCCACCTTGCAGGACCACCTCACGCAGATGTTCCTCTGATAAAGGAGGCAGTTGGAACCTGGCGGTGGGACCACAGGGCAGACTGGGGGGCCTCAGCCTCCAAATCTTCACCCCAGGAACGGAAGCCGTCTACGGGATGAAACGCGCTTGCTGTGCCAAAGCAACTCCAAAGCGACAGGGCTCGGGATGAGGTGCCAGGTCACAACCCTGGGGGCGGCTGCAGACAAAAAGACCTGAAGGTAAGTGCTGGTGAGGAGGGGGAGAGATCGGAGCCCTCCCACGCTGCTGACGGGGATGTGAGATGGGGCAACCGCTTTGGGAAACAGTCTGGCAGTTCCTCAAAAATTTAAACACAGAGTCACCGCATGACCCAGTAACTTCACTCCTGGCTACATATACCCCACGAGAAATGAAAACGTGAATCCAAAAAAACTTGTTCAAGAGCGTTCACGGCAGCATTACTCATGACAGCCAGAAGGTGGGAACAACCCAAATACCTATCCGCGGGTGAATGGATACACAGCAAGCATGTGGTCTAGCCATTCGGTGGAAATTATTTAACAATCCCAAGGAATGAAACGTAATTAATACACACTACAACGTGATGAACTTCAAAATCCTGGGATAAGTCGGGTGGGGAGAACAATAAAAAAGACCATGTAGCAGATCATTCCATTTTTAGGAAATGGCCAGAACAGACAAATCTGTGGAGACAGAAAGTAGACGAGAGGTGGCCCAGGACTGGGGTGTGATGGAGAGGGCTGGGGCTTGACAGCTGAAGGGCACGGTGACCTTCTGGGGTGGTGGCCGTGCTCTAAAAACGGACTGTGGCGAGGCTTATACACCTCTGTAAATACGCTGACATCCATGAAGTCACACCCTTTAAATGGTCAATCGTGTGTGGGAGTTACATGACAATAATGCTGTCATCACAAAAAAAGAACCCCAACTAAGACTGCTACCCTTGAGTGCCTTCAGTTAAAACACTTCTGCATGGATACTTCACATCAGCCCCACTGGGGAAGACAGGACAAGCGCTCTGCAAAGATGATGTTTCTCAGGGGACCAGACGTCAAACGAGGGTGACTGACTGGCCTGGTTTCCCCAGGGCTGTCCCAGCATTAGTACAAAAAGTCCTGGGTCCCAAGAAATCCCTCATTCCTGGGAAAACTGAGTTGGCTGGTCACCCTGGGGCAAAGTCTTCCCCACAGCACAGGGAAGCACTGCTTTTCGTGCTGCGGGTGGCAGGAACGGTCCCCAGATGCTTCCCCCTTTGGGTACAGGTCATCCTGAAGCTCCTCCTAACAGTCAAAAGGGATCTTCATTACTGGTGTTCCCATTTTACAGATGAGAAAACCGAGGTTCAGAGAGATGAAGTAACTTGCCAAAAGTACCCAGGAGCCAGGAAATGAATCTGGCTCTTTTCCCAAAGCGCAAGGTAGCCCCTTCTACTCATCATATTGTCTTACCGTACCCCTGGGTCACCTGTCCAGTAACACCCTTAGCCTGTTTCTGCCCCCTGGGGAAAGTAGTCGGACATCCTGACAGAAGAAGCATGAGTTTTTAGCTACGGGAAGAAGAGAAAGGTACAGTTGGGTGGTTAACAGCTCAGACTGTGGAGTCAGACTGCTCAAGTTCGCATATGGACTCTGCTAGTACTATGCTGTGTGATCTTGGACAAGCTACTAAACTTCTCTGTAACCCAGTGTCCCCCTATGTAAAATAGGAAAAATAATAGCACTGTGTGTGTGTGTGTGTGCACCGCATAGGATTGTGATGGGAAGTAAATACATCAATAAGTGTGTCAGAGGCTTAGATGGAGGCTGACAAGTAGCAAGTTTGTTAAATAAATATAAGAAAGCAGTTTACTATACCTGGAATTGGAAAGAAATCAGATTAATCTTAAGAAAAACCAGGCAGTGGGACCAAATCATGGAAATGAACTCTAATATTGTTCTGTTTCTTCCCATGAAAATGTTTATGGTTTAGGAATTGCTGGGAGATCCCCAGACCATAGGCAGACCTGTAAAAGGAACATGGTGGGGGGCAGTCTGGGCAGCCCACCCCAGCGGGATGCCGCGGGGCAGGCATGAGGCTTCGCCTGGCAAACTGGAGCCCAGGGGATCCCTTCACACTTGCCCTGCCCACAGGGACAAGGAGAGCTGGAATTCTCCAGCTGAGGTAGCACCTATTACTCTGCTGTGCTCTCTGAGTAGGTATGAGCAACATCCATTTACAAATTTGGAAACAGACTCAGAAGTTCAAGAACTGGTTCAAAGTACAGTTAATAACATGCAGGGTTGGGATGCCAACTGAGATTGAATTTTGGAGTCCCTCTACTTTATCGTGTGTGTTATGACTGCCATGTAACAAGGTACCTCAACAGTTACTAGCTTGAAACAACAAATATTTGCAATCATACAGTTTTTGAAGGTCAGATATCCAGGAGTGGCTTAGCTGGGTGTTTCTGGCTCAGAATCCCTCATGAGGTTAGAGTGAGGACGTTGGTCAAGGCTCCCATCATCTCAAAGTTTTACTGGGACTGGAGAACCAGCTTCTAAACTCAGTAATGAGGCCGTTGGCAGGCTGGCTATTGGCTGGAGGCTTCAGTTTTTCATCACATGGACCCCTCCAGTGGACTGCTCCCAGCATGACAGCTTGCTTTCCCTAGAGCAAGAGATTCAAGAGAAAGACAGCAGCCAAATGAAAGAGCCTCAAGGAGGTGCAGTCTTTCGTATCTCAGTAGTAACACATCAGCGCTTCTGCCATTGGGTGTCAGTCACGTGGACCAATCCCCGTACATTGTGGAAGGGGACTATGCAGGGGTGTGAATACCAGCAGGCAAAGGTCGTTGGGGACCATCTTGAAGGCTGGTGACACCACTGCTCACTTCTCTAAAGTCAGACAAGAAGGCACATCCTGCAAATAGGCAGGCAGTGCCCCCCACAAACCAATCACAGAAATCAATCTTAATCCAGCCACTTTTTGGATGTTGTTTATTGAATACACATTCAATTCATTCAAGGCATATGCTGGCCCCTCTGCATATGGGCAGGTGTTAAACCTAGAACTTACAGTGGCTTATGGTAGAAAAATAAGAATCAACCCATGTGGACCCTTGAAGAAAAAGAGGGAGAGGCCACAAAATAGAGGTGGACTCGGGACTCCATTTCAATCTGGCTCTAAAATCTTCTAGCCCAGGGATGGGCTCATCCTGAGACAACACCCCAGCACAGAATAGGAGAGAGAGAAGGAAGGAGAGAAGTAGGATGTGTTGGGAAAAAATGTCCTTTACTTGTTTACCAATTTCTGAAATTTCACAATTAGACATCCCTTCTTTAGCATGAGCTTATCAAGCTAAAATTTCTAGCCAAATTTTGCTAAGGAAATGGGGGTGGAAAAAACAGTGAGTCAACCAGATATTAAAGGTGGATAAGGGAAATGACAGAGAGACTGTGGGGTTGGGGTGCAAAGGAGACAGGGATTTCCTTTAAAAAATCAGAGTCCTGTACTGCCCCCCCAAAACCACTTGCCACATTCACTGTAACTATCTTGTTGAATAAATGAATAAAAGCATTTCCATGAATCCCCCCATAAGTGTGATAGGAGCCTAGTAGATAATATCTACTTTAATTGATTTTTTATTTTTCAATTACAGTTTCTATTCAAAATTAGTCTGTATTAGTTTCAGATACAAAACAGTGGTTAAAAACTCATTTACTTTACATGATCCACCAATGTTTCAAGTACCCACCTGGCCCATACTTAGTTAGACTCCGTATTATAGACTATATTCCCTATTCTGTAACCTACATCTCTGACTATTCTGTAACTACCCATTTGCACTGCTTAATCCCTCAACTTTTTTCACTTGATTCCATCCCTATCCCCGCTCGTCTAAATGCTTCTTCACCTTTTCTGCAGAACGGATCTCCCCTAGGACTATAGGAAAGTTACTAAAAACTTCGATTTAGTTTCCCCGTCTGGGTAAGGCAAATAGCACCAACTCCTATCTACCGCACACATACAGAAACTACACGTGAAAGCAATTTTACATTCTCCGAAATGAGGGGAGGGATAAATTCCAAGAATTCCGACATGCACAACCACATTTTAATTCCAAGCAGCTAGGTAGTAGCTACGCTTCCAAGGCCTCTGCAGTGCAGGCGCATTCCTCAACTCAACCAGCCCGTCCACTCAGGTCAGGGAAAAAATCAGGGTTTTTCCTGACCTGGTAAGTAAACAAGCTAAGTCATTTCCTCCCCTGAAAACCACGCGGTGCCCATGCCCTCTGCTCCCACAGTCCTAAAGCCGCCCGACTGAACTCGCACCCCTCGCTCCTTACTTGGCTCCTCCCCATTTCGCACGGCCCCCAGCCCTGGGCAGTTTCCGCCACCCTAAAGGACTACAGCTCCCAGCCTGCCCCACGCGGCCGCTGGGACCGGGCGATCGCACTTGCCCAGCGAAGCGGTCACATGACCTGGGAAAAATGGCTGCCTTGAGTGCGGAGAACTTTGCTGCACTCCAGAGCCTGCTGAAGGTAAACTAGAGTGTGGGGACAGCGTGAGGGGCCTTTTGCCCCCGGGATTTTAGCTGGAATAGGAATTGGGGATAAACGGGCCTTGATTTGGAGCCACGACTCAGCCACTACCTCTCTGTGGCCCCGGGCAAGTTGTTGCCCTTTTCTGAGCTGTTTAAAAGAAAGAATAAAACTAATACCGGGCTGACAGTGGTAGGGGAACAAATAAGATAATGATTGTGAAGGCGCCGCTGGTTTTCCTGATCGCTGCATTAGGGCTGTAATTGCTGGATCCACGTGGCCACTTCAGATCGCATCCAGCAGCCCCTGTGCAATGCTGGGCAGTGGAGAAATTCTGCATGCACCCAACCCTGAGTGAAGTGCATTCTTTGTTCTCCACAGCCCTGGGTTTTCTGTACTTGCTTTTGAAACCGTAAAAGCCGGTGTTCATGCAGCCGGTCACCTACCAGTAAGCAGAGACCGGGATTGAATCTTTATGGGCTTTTTATTCGGATGGCCAGAGATCTCAGAGGAGGGCAGGATTGCACCCTAACACACTGTCTAAACTTCTATTTTTAAACCTACCCTTTTTGTAAGGAGAAGAAAAGTGTAGGTAAGGGGTTTGGAATTAAGGGGAAAAGTTAATCAGATAAAAGCTGCAGCATTCTTTCATCTGGGTGGTGGACTGCTCACCCTGGAGAAGGAAGGCTCAGATACCATCTTGAATTGCTTGCAGTCCTCCTGGGGCACAAAGGTGGAACTGCTTAAGGTCTCCTGGAGTCAGTGTGGGTCATATGTTCAGTTCCTGAAACAGTAGCTTTTTATGTACATTGATTACTAAGCACATTAGCTATTACCTGAGACTAAAAATTTTGCAACATTTGAGTCTCCCATCACTTTGACCTGTATAAGGGCTTGAAATTCTCTTGATCATCATTTGAAAGATTGTAGTATCAGAAGGGACGTACTTCACAGGTCTTTGTAAGGATCAAATGAAATGATGGATTGGAATTATTTGCTTAACTTCAGGCTTCTTGTATGGGAAGGGGCGGCTTTATCTTCCTTTGCAGTTTGCAGTTCTTGTCTCTAGCGGACATTATGCATCTGTTTGTCTGTCTTTTTCACAAGACTGTAAGATCCACGGGAGACTTTTTTTTTCAAACCAGATGAAGAGGGTAAAATTAATTATACTCAGCAGTCACGTGGGGCACAAGTTCATCGTTCATGGCACAACATTCCTCATCGGTCCATGCCATGGTCCCTCTGTTGCTTTAACTACCTCCCCCGTGTTCTTTTGTATCTTCATCCCTAAAGGCACCTAATGTTATTCACAAATGTGGCACCAACAAGCATACCCCCAACACCTGACACATAGCACGTGCTTAATAACTAGTTGTTGGATGCATTCACGAGTGAAGTGACGCCGCCTAGTGAGGGCAGGGCCACAGTTCTTTCTGTGATGTCTGATGGGAGTAGCGCAGTTACCGTCTACGGTTTTCTGTTTTGCTGGGCTGCCCTTTTCTTGGTCCCTTGAGAGAGCAGGTATTTGTAGGAGCTTTTTTCTTTCTGCACCCATTGGCGTTCTCGGCTGCCCTCTTCTTTAGCTCAAAGTCTGAGATATGTGAACAAAAAAACTCCAGGGGTCTCACCTCCATGCCATTCCCTGGTCTCGAGGTCCACAGCAGGGCTGTCTCCGCCTCTCCCCCTTTCAGAGTCACCTTGCGTTTGTTCTTTCTCTGGTGCCCAGGGACGCTCATTGTGCTTAACAGGAAGACTAAGGAAAAGTATTCCCAATCCATCTTCCCAGACATGGGAGTGTCCTATGCACCTTTAAATCTGAAGTGTCAACGGTGTCACACCATTACATCATACAGAGACAAAACTGTGTTCTAAAACATGTTTTCTTTAATTATTTTCTTTTCCATCTGTGAATTAATTTCTAGGCCTCCTCGAAAGACGTCGTCAGGCAGCTGTGCCAAGAGAGCTTCTCCAGGACAGCCCTGGGCTCGAAAACACTCTTGGATGTCACGTGTTCCAGCCTGTCTGTGACCCAGGAGGAGGCGGAGCAAGTAAGTGTGGTCAGAAGTGACTTTTGGCCACTGGACTCGCAACCCCTTCGTCTCTTTCTTGACTTCCCAGCCATTGCTGTGTCCAGGGAAGTTTTTTCCCCTTAAGCATCTATTGATATTAAAGCAATCTAAAATAGATTTTTTGTTAATGTTAGTGAACTTAAAAACCTTTGTTTTGAACCGTTATTTCCTTGTTGTCAATGAGGCTTGGGTGGGAGGACTTACCCAGAATCAGGGCTCCCAACCATCTCCTTTTCAGATTTGTTACCTACAAGTGGGGCCAAAAGCCAGCCGTTCATACTTCTCTTCCCCAACCCGTCGCGTGCTGATGCTCACTAATTGTTGGTTGGATGGCTCAGGCCAACTCTTCAGGGGTCAGTGGCGGGAGCTCCACGGCCTGAGTGCTGTGAGGGAGGATGTGCAGCTGGAAGGACCATCTCAGCCGATGGCCAAGGGGAAGAGTAGAGGGACTCAGGGATGTTGCCCTCCGACACAGGAGTGCATGCAGACCGGCCTGTGCTGCTGCGCTGGTTGTTTGTAAACCTGGAGCTTTGTTCATTGAAGTTAGCTGTGGAAGAGTAAAAGGCAGAAGTAAGATAATCCATCTGAGTTGGAGACTTACTTTGGGTCCCACAGATACAACCCTGAAGCAAAGATTTGGGTGCAGGTATCACTTGAGAGGTGATTCTGGAAGCCACAAAGGAGAAGGTGGGGCAAATCAACCAGGGAAGAGAGACAAACCAATGGCAGGGTGTGTGTTAGTGAGTGGTTACTTCTGTGGGCAGCTGGGGCTCAGCCTTAGGGGCCTGTGAAAGGCCATGTGGAACACACACCCCAGAATGTTGGTGCCCTGGAGGGTAGAGAGGCTGGGGCCTTTCTCCGCTGACTCCCATGCCTCCTCAGTGTGGGGTTAGTGTCCCCTGTCCTCTGGTTGTGCGGGTCTGTTGCTGAACAACCTCCCAAGGCATCAGAGTGCCCTGAAGCAGTGGGATACTTTCGGAGAGTCCCCTGAGGTTCAGCGAAGCATGGTTATACCCACAGAGCGACCACAGCCACAGCTGGAAGATCAAAGGGTGGGACACAGCGTCCTAGTACTCCTCTTCCACCCAGCCTGGAGCCAGTGGGTCTCTTTGTCCTCCTAGGCAACAGCCTAGGGACAGGGCCATGACGCTCCTGCCACTCTGGCTTCAACACCCAAACCCCACAGGAGCCAGCACCTCTGGTCACAGACAGTTTAGTCAGCACAGCCTTGGGTTCTGGCCAGGGGCGCACAGCCACCCTTAGGGAAGCTCCACACGGAAACTGATTACTGAAATTCTGCAGCACACTAAACATGTATTTTTTACAGACTTGACCCCCCAAAAAGGTATAATTTTGATTTATGCACATCAGATGGCTATTGTGTTCGCTGTTGTCACTCTTTTTATTTGACAGTCTAAGGGAAAGAGAGGTCAGTGCCCATGACTAAATAGATATTGCATGTTTTAAAAATTGTTGCAGCACACCGTTTGAAAATTACTGGACTAGAGAGTTAATTGAAGGTCAGAGTCTGTGCAGTGGGAATGAGTACTCAGCAACTCTTTGCTCGAAAGCAAAGTTTCTGGCACGGTGACAGCTTCCTGTGCCAGGTGGCTGCGTCTGCCTTCTAAAGCAGCAGGCGAGCTTAGGGACAGGCCAGGGCACATGGGCATCAGCACCTGTGACAGAGGCCTCAGGACTCACGAGGCTGCGATGAATGGCCGCAGCAGTGTGTGGCCGGGGGGGGGGGTGGGGGGGAGCGCCCTGGCCCGGCCCCTGCCCGCTGCCCCTCAGCGCCCAGGGCACCCGTCTCTCCTGCAGCTGCTCCAGGCCCTGCACCGCCTCACCAGGCTGGCGGTGTTTCGCGACCTGGCCTCCGCCGAAGCAGTTCTGGCTCTGTTTCCTGAAAATTTCCACCAGAACCTCAAAAACCTGCTGACGAGAATCATCCTGGAACACATGTAAGTGCTCGTTTCTGCAGAGATCCTTGTAAGGCTTCCTGTTCCAGAAGTAGTAGGTTCACTCTTTTTATAAAAAAATTGCTTTTAAAAATATTTTTAGGGAGAGGGAAGGGAGGGAGAAAGAGAGGGAGAGAAATGTGAAATCAGTTGCCTCTTGTACATGCCCCGACCGGGAACCAAACCTGCAACCCGGGGGCATGTGCCCTGACCCGGCATCGAACTGGGGGCCTTTCACTTTGCAGGAGGATGCCCAACCCCCTGAGCCACACCCGCCAGGGCAGCAGGTTCACCGTTGAAACACAGACACCAGTAAGCAAGAGGAAAACCCTAACCCTGCCACCCAGGGGCTTAGCAGCATTACCTCCTCAAGGGAGAGCCTTTTAGGACCTGTTTGGTTTTTTCATTTACACGTGTAGAGCGAGGTGGGCGTTGTTCTTAACACAATGGGATGATGCCATTTTATAACATGCTCGTTTGCAGTTAACAGTATGAATGTTCATGGTACTTTAGGTCAATAAATATTCACCTTCAGTAACATTTTTAATGGCTAAGTATATCCCATTATATAAAGAAACTATAGTGGAATGAAGAAATTCCCAGGTGTGAGGCATTTCTGCTGTTGGCCATTTTCACTTCAGCGAACATTTCGTCAGAGGCCGTGGACGTGTGGAGCTTTGGCTTTATGCTGTTGAGGCGGCCACCAGAGTGAGTGCCTGACTGTTGTCACACCCGTAAGACACAAATGCGCCTTTCTCCCCAAACCTTCACCAGTACCGAGGGAGTGTTTTTTTCTGTTTATAAAGATTTTAGTTGTTTTTGAGAGAAGAGAAGAGAGAAGAAGAGGGAGAGAAATCTTGATGTGCTAGAAATACATTGATCGGTTGCCTCTCAAATGCCTCCTGCTGGGGACCAGGCTTGCAACCCGGGCAGGTGCCCTGACTGGGAATCGAACCTGCAATGTTTCGGTTCACAGGCCGGCACTCAATCCACTGAGCCACACCAGCCAGGATTGAATTTTTATTTTTCTTACATTTTTTCTGTTCCACACGTGGCCAGTAGTATCTCATGTCAATTTGTTTGTCTTTGCTACTACTGGTATTGAACATCTTTTTTGGCCATGTTTTTTGGTCAGTTTTATTGTTTTGTGAATTATCTGTATATTTTCTTGGCTGGGCAAATCCTTTCAAACATACACAATTTACTCAGATTCCATGAACTGGCTAGCAGCAGGTTTGAACAGACCTCTGGAATGGTAATAACAGAGAATGCCTGTTGACAAAGGGTTTTGTTGTCTAAGAAACTTCCTCATACACGACCACATTGTGTTCTGACTGCTTGGCATCTGTCTCACGGCAGCACTGTTTGCTGTAGCATTAGACAGGCCCGTCTGGGTGTGTTTGGCTTAAGCTGTAGCACGTCGGCCTCGACCTGTGTGGCTCGGTTGTTTGGGCGTCGTGCCCAGCCAAGTGAAAGGCTGCAGGTTGTTTGGTCCCTAGTCGGGCACAGGCCTGGGTTGCAGGGTCCGACCTGGTTGGGGCCCGACCTGGTTGGGGCGCGTACGAGAAATAACCAACTGATGTTTCTCTCCCTCTCTTCCCCCCTCCCTCCTCTCTAAACATAAAGTTTAAAGAGTAAAATAAGATGCAGCACATGGTGTAGTAGATGTTCCATAAAAAGAGACGAGGATGCCCTGTCTTGTCTCTGAGAGTGCTGGGCACAACAGGATTACAGTGCATTAAGCCTCTTCCTCTGTTTTTATGCTGTGAAAATAGCCCTTGTGTCCTTAAAGTCACTGAGCTGCACAAACCAGACAACAAACAGGTGCTCGTTGGAATGAGGCTCCCTCTGTGGTCCTTGCCTGTCAGAGGCTTGAAGCTCACAGGGCGGGGAGCAGGGCCCGGGCCCACGGCCCCTCATCGTCAGGAGACGCTGTCTGCATCCCCTTCCCATCATTTTTACCTCCTCTTTCTCTCTGAAACAGCTCCACTTGGCGGACTGAAGCCCAAGCAGATCTCAGTGAGTATCAAGAACTCGGCCTTTTCCTCCTCACCCCTCCTTCCCAGCCCCAGCTCTGAATCCACCAGGTGGCTGGAGTTTTTAACCCAAAATCAAAGTGAGTGAACAGTCCCAACTGAACAGTGCGTGTTGTTTTCCTTTTGATTCCACTTTTGAAATCTTTTCTGATTATAAACTTAATACAATGTAAGTGTGTTGTTAAAAAAAATAAACAGAAATATCTAAAGCCGTCAGCAAAATACTTAAAATAATGACATTTCCATTAGGGAAAACCATGGCTGAAATCAGTTTGAAAGTCTGAATGGAAGTGGGCGTTTAATAAATGATCACGCGGCTCACTCAGAGGCAGCCCCTGTTTTGAAGAATTCTCCCCGCATTAACCCATGTGGTCCTCCCAACAACCCTGGGAGCTCAGCCGAGCTCAGCCCTTTTACAGGTGAGGAAGTAGAGGTTCTGAGGTCAGGCAGGTGGCAGAACCCACCCGAAAGCCACATCCGTTTATCCCTCGAACCAAAGCTCTTTCCGCTACTGCAGAAGCTACATACTTATGAAGGCTCAGGCCCCAACCTCGCCTTCTCTACCCTGGGTTATTTCTCCTCTGCCCTGACATCGGGGGGCTTGGGTGTCCAGGCAGAGGCCTGGAGATGCTGCCACTGTGAATCAGTGCTAAGTGCAGGTGGCACGGAGCAGTGGGCCCCACCTGTCTGTCCCCCTCAGAGTCTCACTGTGTGGCTCAGATGCGCTGCACACAGCCCTCAGGGCCGCCCGTCACAGAGCGAAGCCTCGGCAGGTGCAGGCGGCAGGAGCTCTGAGCAGGGCTGTCCCCTCCACAGTCTCTCTGCCACGCCTGGTCGACCTGGACTGGAGAGTGGACATCAAAACCGCCTCCGACAGCATCAGCCGCATGGCCGTCCCCACCTGCCTGCTGCAGATGAAGGTACGTCCACTGTCACCCTCCCTGGGAGGGAAGAAGGGGTGGCACTGACTCGGCACCCCTGCGCACCATCGAAAATACCACTCTCCAGAGCGTGGGCATCTCTGACTCCATAAATAAAAAAAGTGGGTTCCCCCAAGTACGGTATTTACAAAGTATGTGTGTGCTACTGTGTTAACATAGTGAAGCATACACTGCGAAGAACTTTTAATAAGACAAACACGAAAGATGAATTTTAAAATCATTTGCCAATACCTGGAGGTTACCTAGTGCCCTTTGGGAAGGTCGAGCTCTAATAGGAAGAGCGTGCTCTCAGGTTCCAGACGGCCATCTGGAGGGTGCGCTGTGCGTCAGCCGGTTTCTCTGCAGTGGGCTGAGGTCGTCACTGGGTGTGACGGGGCTGGTCCCCGACAGCAGTCGGAGACGTGTCACTTCCCTGTGTTCTCCTTCCCAGGCTCCAGCCTCTGGGGTGTCACCTTCACTTTACAGCTGTTCTTTTTTTAGATAAGATTTTATTTATTTTTACAGAGAGGGGAAGGGAGGGAAAAAGAGTGGGAAAGAAACACTGGTGTGAGAGAGAAACATCAATCGGTTGTCCCTCATGTGCCCCAGCTGGGGAACTGAACCCACAGCCCAGGCATGTGCCCTGACCAGGAATCAACCAGTGACCTTGCGCTTTGTGGGATGACACCCAACCATCCCAGCCACAGCAGCCAGGGCTTCACTGTACAGTTCTCGTCAGGAACCTGTTTAAGCCGTGTTTCCATTCCAAGGGTTTGCTTAGTTAACACTACATAATGGGAGGCTGGCTTTACTAACCAGACACTGAGAAACTCAAAACTTGTAAGGAAATGAAAACGTAAGGGTGCCTCTGAGTTACTAAATATTAGTAAAGCTCACTTTTTAAAAGATAGAAATAGAAGTTCTAATACAGGGGTGGGCAAAAGAAGGTTTACAGTGGCTTATGTGGTTATGATTATCGCAAAGCTTTATTAACTCGAATGAACGTCACAGTGCACTTAGGTAGAGTCCAGTAAGTGCCCAGATTGTCGGCCTTCATCATTTACATGTTTTATAGTCCCCTTGCTCTCCTCCCGCACAGGTGGTACAGAGTGAGTTACAGACCTACTCTGGCCCACCCCTGTGCTGTGCCTGCATCCCACTGGATTCCTCTGTTCCCCTAGGGCCCCCTGTGTAAACTGCCAGTGTGAACACATGGTCTTTCCTCACTTGACCGCTGCTCGGGGCGGGAGTGAGCCTGGCTTCCCGGATACCCGCCCTGAGTACTTGTTGCAGGTGGAAACTGACCCCCAGCTTCTGAGGCGTCTCCTTCCTTATCTGGTCGCTAAGCGATGCCCTGGCGAGGACTGTCTGTCGATCTCAGCAAAGAGCCTCTGTTCAGAGGTTCCCCAAACAGGGTGGGGCTCCCGGCTCTAGGGCTCACCTGCAGGGCATCTGGAAGTGAGGTGACTTTGACTTTGGGGCCGTGTTCTCTTTTCAGGTCCAAGAAGATCCCAGCCTATGTGGGGACAAACCCTGTGTCTCAGCCGTCACCATGGAGCTGAGTAAGGAAACGCTGGACACTATGTTGGACGGGCTGGGCCGCATCCGAGACCAGCTTTCTGCCATGGCCAACAAGTGATCCCGGCCAGCTGCCAGCCCCGGCTGCTGTCGGCAGTGGAGTGCCCCGGCTGCGGCAGCTGCCAGAAGACAGGAAGGTGAGGGGCTGCCGTCCAGAAGGCTTGGCTGCCCTGGAAGCAGCAGCCACGCCCCCACACTGTCCTCACTGATCTCCATCCTCTTTCTGACGCCGGTGAGCAGGAGCCTCTGTCTTTGGAATGCTCCTGCTCTGCGTGCGGCCGTCACCGCGGTGGCAGGTGAGAGAGCCTTTGCTTCGCCTGCTGCCTCGGCACGTCTGCTCAGAGAGCTGGTCCGATAAGTTCCTTTCCAGCATCAGCTCGGAGTAGTTCGTCCCCAGCCCTGGAGCTCGTGGAGCGAGCAGGTGGGCGACGCCAGCAGCTCCTGCTTCCCCGTTGGAGAATCCGGGCAGGCCCCACAGAGCAAGTCACCGCAGTGCGCCCGCCTGCCCTACGTTCAGAGCCTCCCCAGCTCCCTCGGCCCTGCAGGACCTGTCCCCACAGGAAGTCAGAAGGGGGGCATTTTCCTTCTTCATGCAGCGTGGGGCCTCTTGATACGTGCAGCCCTTCCAGGGTGAAGAAGTGGGAGGGACTGGGAATAAATAGCAGTTCCGAAAATGTCGTCATTCTGGTCACACTCCTCGTAGCTTCGACCTCCGCCTGAGACTGTTGCCTGAGGCCGGTGCTGCCTGTCCTTCGTAGGGGTGACCCTGACTTCCTAATTCGTAGCTAAGCTCGTGACCACAGTGTGACCTGAAACCAGGCACGCAGCCCTCACCACCTTCCATGCGTCTCATGGAGAGCAGAAGCAAGGTTGACAGTATGTGCTTGTCACAAGAGCTGTGACGTGCGAAAGCACTCCTTCGAGTCTGGCCAAACAAGATCATCTCTGTCAGGTGCCTGACATGTCGTAGGGACGAAGTGTGTAAGGCTCCCCTGCCCCCATCCAGACCTGCTCTCTGAGTGGCCTCAGGTGGAGAGTGGGGGGTGGACAGAGGGACAGGCGGTTAAATGACACGTTAAGTGACATACCCAAAAAGCACTTAACACTGCTGTGGCCAACAGGAAGGGCTCAGTGGTGTTAGCTTTCGTTATCAATGGGAGAGAAAGTGGAAAGCGCTCTGCACCCATTGGTTCATCTACCATAACAGGGCTGGTGTGACAGTGTAGTTTCCTCCCCTGTGGGTGAGGGAGCCCACTCTTTGAGGTTAAGTCGCCTGCTGGTAACGGCCTCATCCGGACTTGGGCCCAGATTTCTCTTCCACACAGGACTCTGCAAGGGACCTGGAGTTCTCTGACTGGAGCTCCATTTGGGAAATAGGGGAACTGAGGTGGAGATGAGAATGCGCCCTCCTGGTGAGACACCAGGAGGGTGGAGGGGGAGATCCCGGGCTCCTCTTGGTCTTCCAGCGCCTGGAAGTTGAGCTGCCTTCTGCCGAAATGGCAGTGCTTGACCCTTTGGGGGTCACGGAGGCTGGTGAGAGCTGAGGGCCGTTTCTGCAGGAAATGAACATTTGCTCTTTACATTCTGTGACCAGTTTGTGGGCCAGGGAAGGCTGCCCACTGTTCTAGGTTGAGAGCCTTGTCTTCAATTCGTTCCCCTGTTTTTCTTCTATACCCAATGACACGTGAAGATCTTCAGATCTCGCCCTGTGGGCCTCTGTAAAAGACTAGTTTGAAGCAGGGAGCCCGGCGCAGGCGTCTGGAGAGCTGGACGTTCCCTTTAGGCAGATCCACTGAACAGACCGTCCGGGAGCACGGCGCGGAAAAGGTGTCCAGTGACTGGAGAACTCAATAAATGATTGCTACCCTGTTTCTCACGTGCTCATTTAAGGCCCTTGTTTTCCCCTGTCAGGGAAGATAGATTTTGGGCACTGTGTTTCTGGCTGGCCTGGCCCACTCCCACCTACTGATTTCAGAGGATGTTCGTTCGTTCAGTACTCCACCGGTTTCCTAGTAGCACTGTGCACGCTGTCCTTTCCTCAGAGCAGCGTGGTTTGGGTATCCAGACGCCGCCCACAAAAGGGCAGTGGTGTCCCTCGGTGGCAGCTGGTCCTGGCTGCCGGGGCTTTCCACCTGCCTGGCTGCAGGGCTGAGCGTTCAGCTTATCCTGATCAGTGTGCGTGTCCCATGGAGATTGTCCCACGGTTGCTCGTGACTTCCAGGCCAGTCGGGGGCTTCCCCTACAACTTTTTTTTGCTAGAATCGGCAGCGAAGACCACTTGCTGCCTCTGGGCTCTTGTAGTGAGGCCAGGATGCTTGGGGCCATCTTTGCACTCAGAGAAAGCGCATCTGCGGAGGGGCTAGCCCAGAGAAAATCAGAGCTTGGAGGTTGCAAAGGAGAAATCCAGTGTGCCTGATACCAATCTTCATGTCCTTTCTCGTGTCTCCATTGGGATGGAAAACAGGCCCAGGACTTGCTTGAATCAGGAATGGAAAGACAGACACACATAGTTGTCACGAAGGAAGAGGATACTTGGATTCCTAGACACAGGAGGCCCGCACAGCACAAAGGGCCACATTAGCGAAGGACTGGGGTTCAGGGAGCAGGCGGGCTTTCCTGAGGTTTTCCCGGGAAGGGATGGGTGAGGCAGGGCAGGCACACTGAGTAGGATTGGCTAGTTCGGATAATGGCAGGCCCTGGGCTATACCTAGTTGTCCAGTGCCTGGTCCTGGGTGGTTCAGGGCTGGGGGAGTGTTGGCTTGGGGTGTGAGAGTTTGGTGAAAAATGTATCTGCAGGTGTGACTACACATTGGTTTGTGTATCAAACGTGCTCTCGGGGCGGGGGGCAGGGTGTGTTGCAGTGTCTAGGAATTAGCTCACTCTAGGAGGAACAGTCCAGGATCAAGATCCCAAACACCAAAGCATCAAGAATGCAGACGACGAAATCTACTCGGTACAGGCTTGTGGTGCAGCAGCACAGAGCCTCAAGGTGCAGTGGTGTTGAATGCAATCAAAATCTATCTTGGCTGCACAGCCAGGGGTGGTGGGGGGCGGGAGGTGAGTGCTCGACTTGCCGCAGTCACTGAGGGGCCCCAGACCTTGCAGACTCCGTCTGGGCCTGTGCCTTTGCAGTCACCAACACAGGACAAGGGAATACAGCGGACTGAACCCTTGCTCTGCCCAGAAGTGACAGGCAGGTGACAGGGTGACATCTAACTTGAAAGAGGCAGAGAATGCCAACCCCACCATGTGCCAGGAAGGAAGGAAAAGGGGGCATTTGCTTTAGCTCTGATAACTTGCCCCCCATCATCTGACCAAGTTTCCTTTCTCCACCCAAGCTAGTTGCGCACACAAAAGAACTGCAAGTAACTGCCGCCTCAGCATCCTCTCATGATAAGCATCGTCACCGGTGTGGCAAACATCTGAAGGATTTTTTGGAAACCCTACGCTGCTCCAATCTCCTGGGGTCAGTGGAACATCCGCTGACTTAGCATTTGCCTTTCACTGCGAAGGCAGCCCAGCCAGTCCGGGGCTGCACTGGGACCCAGATAGATCCGAGTCTTCACACGCAAAGGCTGTCCTCCATTCCCGCCTCGGTTTAGGGGAAAGGAAAGTTCCAGGTTTAGGTAGTTCCTCCCAGGCAACCAAAGCTTTCCCTTCGTCTGGTGGCCTTCAGCCCTTCCACATCCGCCCCGCCTTCCCACTTCTATCTGGGGCATCTTACCGTCCTGGCCTCCCTTTTCTGGTGATTTTCAGGGCCAAAGACACGATGTAGGGATGGCACTTGGGCTTCCCCACAGCAGCCGGTTCTCTAAACACACACAGTGGGCACCACGTCACAGGTCATTGGTCAGGCTCTGTGGTCTGGTGTTTAGACGTTTCCAGAAAATGAGTCCAGTGTGGTGGCAATGGACTCTCCTCTCCGTCACTTTGTTCAGTAAGCTGAGAAATCAGGAACAAGAGAGGGTCTTTGTTACTGTCTATATAGAGAGTAATGATATATATGTTTGAATCTAGGAACCATTGGCTATCTGGCATTCTGAAAGTTTTCCAGGGGTCAAATGTTTACGAGAACCATTCGAATGCGTAACCGCTAACCTCCGAGTACTGATCATTCCTGAACATTCTTTTACTGGCCTGATGTTGACTTTCGTACTTCCTCCTCCAGGGCTCACGTTTCTGCAGTTCAATTGTCCTTTTTACAACTCCTTTAAGAAAGGACAAAGACTTCCTAGTAGTGCCCCCTGGGTGGTGCCGGAGGACCCTCATCTCCCAGGAGAGAACCGTCTTCCTTCAAGGAAATGTCAAGAGCTCACAAAGGGGAGTCGGGGAGGCTGAGCCTCTGTCAGCCCTGCGCTCTGGGGAAAGAGACGCGTTTCCAATACCTGCCGTGTCCGTGCAGGGGGCCAAGATACCTGCTTCGGTGGCACACATGGCAGACTGACGGGGAAGTGGGAAATGGGCTCCGACTGAAGACAGGGAAGCTCTCGGCTGCTGGTGTCCATGTCTCTCTAGTCCCATGGCCTCGGGCTCATCCCACACGGGGAAGCCTGACACGTTGAAGGAAGGGTGAACCCAGAGACGCCTTGGGGCATCAGAGGACACAGGGGACCTGGTTTTGAACACCTCAGACCTGCAGCTCGGGGCGGCCTCTGGCGAGGGCCGCAGGAACTCGAACAGAACACCCACGCTGCCTTTCCTTCGGGTCTTCACCCCGTGGGAGTGCACACGTCATACTAGGGTACTGGCTTGACTGCTTTAGCAAAAGCCAGTTCTGTGGACTGAAGAATGTGGTTTGTCTCTCGCACCAATGTCTGGGCTGGTGGAGGGTGTGAGGAGGTGGGACGGTTCTGCTGCAGGCGACGGTCCGCACAGCCAGGTTCCCTCCGCGTTGTCGCTTCACCAGCCACCAGTCAGCAGAGTGCTCATCACTGCACTCAAGTCCGTGCCCCAGCCCCGGGGGGGGGGGGGGCTGGCGGGGAGGAAGAGGAGGGGAAGCTTGTGCCCCAGGAGATGCCACCCACTTCCACTTACATCCCATCGGCCACAACCGCGAGGCCCGTATGTCGCTGAGAGGTAGGTTGGGAGATGCATCCCCCTGCTGGGCAGTCAGGGGTCCAGCCACAGCCCAGAGGGCGGGCAAGTGAGTGGGGCTCATTCCTAAAGTAAGGAACAGAATGGACAGGGTGGATTGGCGCGGCTTTGTGATCAGTCGATTTCCTGAGATCAGGTTTTCCGGAGGGAGAGAACAGAAAGGCTGCCTGGGGGGGTGGGGGGTGGGGGGGAGGACAACAGGATGGAGTGCTGCTTTTTGAGGCTGGAGACCCTGTCTCCTTCGCTGGGTGTCCACAGCGCCTCAGCACCCGGCAGACTGCCCCATAAATGTCCGTTTGTGTCCCACCTTCCACAAACTCACACGGGATCTGACCTGTGTTAGTAAATGATGGTTGAATTATAGAGAATTGATAGAATGGCAGACTAACGTTGACTGGACTTGCTCGTCCAAATTCACCTCAGCGGTGCCTCTTTTCACCGTAAAAAATGTATTCAAACCCCTTTAGTGGGGTCGGTGGCGGCTGGGCCCGAATTCACCTGCCAGGACCACGCCCCCACCTCGCAGTTTTGCTTTCAGGCCCTGACTCAACTTCAGGTCCGTGCCTGCAGCCACCCTAGCGTCGGAAGGAGAGGCGTCCGGGTGTGGGATCCGCGGCAGGTTGATCGCGCAGGGCGACGTCAGTGTGCTGAGCTCCTGCCAGGATTACAGGGTCGGACCCGCGTTTCCAAGGGGTGGGCGGAGGGAAGATGGCTTCCTGGGGAGGGCAGGCGGGGAGAGAAGCCCTGGGCCAGGGAAGGGAGGGCAGCGCACCCTTCCAGGGGCCCCCTCTCCGAGCGTCTCCCCTTCCTCCCGGCTCAACTGCCAGTCCTGCTGGATTCGGCAGCAACACCTGAAGGGACCGAGGAAGGCGACTTAATCTCCTCTCTTTTCTGCCCACTTTGTCCGCGTCATTGCTGTCACCACACTGCCCTGTGCCTGGCTGTGCATCTGCCTTCTCCCCTCGCTGTCCACCTGTGGGCACAGGTAATAGGCAGCCCTGTGGGCACTGTTTCCTGCCACCAACTGAGATGGGGTTCTGTTCCTAGGGTTATTCCTAGAGAAGAGGTCACTTGTCACATCCTCTTGGTGAGTCAAGATTCTTCCTATGCCCAAAAGACACACCGGCAGGGACCCATGTCTGCCTACACCTCACCTGGGCGCAGCTGGAGCTTGCCCAGCATGCCCAGCAGATGGCGCAGTCGCTCTCCTTATATTCCCGCCCTGACCTCCTACAGAAAACAAAGGCCAGGAGAATGGGGAAGGTGGGGTCAGCCGCTCCCAGAACAAAGGCAACAGGAGAAGCCCCCAGCAAAGGCAGGCCCCAGGCCCAGGCCCTTCCCCTACAGAGCTCTTCCCCACAAGCCCAGAGCAACAAAGAGAGAGGAGGGAGATGGAGGCAGGGCAGGGCAGGCCCCCCCGGGAGGCCCACTCAAGCCTCTCCCAAGGCTCAGCTCCAAAGCACCCACTTGTCTGTCTTCTCATTGCTTCTGTTCCTGGGTGGTGGGCGCCAGAAATCCCACCACCGAGGCCTGTTAGATGGACGTGTCCAAGTAAGGTTTTATTAGGAGCAACCACACAAGTCCAGGGCTCAGCCCACAAAGCCTTGTACTGCATAAGTTTCTACCTATACTGGTAAATAAAGATTCAACCGAGTACATTTTAAAGATGTAATTGGCTTTATTATTGAAAGATTCATGAATTGGACAGTGTCCAATCTAGCAAGTGGAAGTATTTTAAGAGGGAAATGTTTTAAAAAGGCAGGACACGGAAGTCATAAACAAACAAACAAACAATAAAAAAGGATGATTTCAGGCAAGGTCACGTCTCTTTGGGGACAAAACCCCGGCCTATTACAAGGATTACGTCATCTGCCTTTGAGGATGGGAGGCCCCATATGGTAGATGATCTCATTGGTGCCTAGCAGCAAATTCCAGACTGAGCGGTAAGACTACAATACATTCCCCCGAGAAGTTGTAACTGTAATCAGTTCAGGGTTTAAGTTCTGGTTTGGTGGCGTGGGCTTGGCCCAAGTGACTCCATTTGGGACTGTTGCTTCTTTTTAACAATCCGTTGGGCAAGTGGTAGAACGAAGGTTCAATTCCGGCGGGGGGGGGGAGGGCGGTGTGGAGCCAACATTTCTTTACCCCTAAGACAGAGAGGTCATGTATAATTTTTCCTGACAACACAGCTGAGCAGGAATTAATCATACATGAAGGTGTCGGAGAAATGGAAGCGTCCCGATCAGTGCTGGTCAAACTTCAAACACACACCGATGCCCCTGTCGGGGTAAACCTTCCCACGGGTCAGAAGACACGTCAGTGCTCTTCTGAGAGTAGCTTGGACGTGACAGGCACGGGCAGGGGTGGAGAGCAAGAGAAGAGCCCTGGTCACCTCTTGTCTGGATTCTTCCAAAGCCTCCTAAACGGTCTCCCCACCTCCAGTCTTGCCCTCCTTCTCTCCTGGCCTTCCTCCTCACAGCTGCCGGTCTTTTCTAGATGGAAGTTAATGCTATTCCCTTGCCTAAAATACTTAAATGGTTCCTTAATGCTCTCAGAATAAAGGCCAAACTCAGAAAAATGACACGCAGTGTTCTTCACAACCTGGCTTCTCCCTACACCTTTGCCTCATGAGACAAAATAAAAGGAATGGGCTTAAATTGGAATGAACAGTGTGAGGGGCCCAAAGACAGAGGCAGTGGTTCTGGGAAATGACTCTGGGGACAGACATGGGACAGGATGAGGGAGAAAGGAGCCAGCATCACCCTGCTGTTGACCTGCCTTTTCTCGAGGACAGAGACAGAGTTGTGCTGTTTTGTCCCCAGCACCTGGGACACTGCCTGTCACCGGCAGAGGCTCAGTATTTGTTGGAAGCGTGTAGTCAGGAATGAGTGAGTGAACGAAGGGCCTGACAGGGTCCCAAGTGACAGATTGGCACTTCCTCCTCCCCGACTGCTGCCAGGCCAGCCCCTCTGCCTGCTGCCTGGGCTCATCTCTGGGCTGGAGTGGGCACTTCCACGTGACAAGGAGGCCACGGAGAAGAGAGTTCGCTGTGCTGTGCAGCCTGGGACCCAGCTCCAGAGGGGAGGTCATGGTGGCACTGAGGGTGGAAATCCCAGCATGCGTGATGCTCCGGCCTCTCCCGATGCCCCATCCTAAGCCACTCAGGAAAGTCGCCCCGGATGCAGAAGGTCAGTCGCCCTGCCTTTCCCCTGTGAACCTGTGGCTGCTGGGCCACCTGTTCCCCAGGATGACCTCCTCCCTGCCCAGATGGCACTCCCTCTCCCCTGTCAACTGCAGCTGCAGCCTCTGCCTGGTCTTTCTTAGGACTCCATGTTCCACATCACTGGCCTCCACTCCTCTCTCTGCACACGGTGGGTTCCCTTCAGTGTTCTCCAACAGCACTGCTCCCCCTGGCTGGCCGGCTCAGCCTCCTCGCAGACAGCAACCCCTAGCCTCTGGGGAGGCAGAGGCTCTCCTCTTTGCTTGAGTAGCAGGGACGTCGGTTTTCCCACCACCCCCCATGGGCACCACCCTAGGTCGCCCTCATCTGAACCTGCCCCCGGGGGGCTGGATCAGCCCGGCACTGGCTCCCTGGCCTGGGCTTGTCTTCCCCTCACCTAGCTTCACCCTGCTTTCCAGAAAGGAAACTGGATCTTGTTTAGTCTCCACACCTGATCCCCCTTTCCCAGGCTTCTCCTTCTCGGCAAAGAACAGCTGCAGCCAGAAATGCAGAACGCGCCCCCTTCTCCTCCTCCCTGTTGTGCCCCACGCTCAGCCCGCTCAGTCCACTGGCAAGGCCGTGGGTTCCACCTCCCAAATACACTCACGTGGGTTTGTTTCTCTTCGTCTCTGTGCCAGGTCGGTGCACGGCACCGTCATTTCCCAGGAGCCTCTAAGTGTGCTGGCCTCTGCTGGCCTCTGCCTCCTGATCTCCTGGCGCTTTCCACGTCACGCCGACTTCCCGTCACTGCCCAAGGTCATCTAAGCTCTTCCAGAGGCAGGGCCTTTGCACCTGCTGCCCCCCCAGCCCCACCCTCCTTCCCCTGCTTCTCACAAGACCAGCTTCTTCTAATTTTTTAGGGCTCAGCTAGAAACTCACGTCTCTAGAGAGACTTCCTTGGCTACTCTCTCCAAGGAGGGATGCCTTCTTTTATTCTCAAACCCAGAATCCTGTTTATATCCTCCCTGCGCCCAATATCAATCAAGTCTTATTAATTTAATGAATGTGTGTGCACGTTACTCCTCTAACCTGTTCATTGTCTGCCTCCCCATGAGATGCACCATGAGGCTGAGACTCCCGTCTGCCTCGTTCAACACTCTGTCCCCCGTGGCTCACCGGCCTGCACAGAGTATGTACTTGGTGGGTGTGTGTTAGACGAACAAAATCAACAAACGGAAGATCCACGTGTCCCCGCCCTGCCTTTAGTCTGTCACTGCTGCCCTCGGGACACACTCCAGACTCCACAGCCCCCACTGCAGGCCCTTCCTGCCCTCTCGGGAGCTCGCCTTTTCCAGCTTCCTCGTGCGAGGGTCCAATGAAGACAGAAAGGATCGAGTCAGACCTAGTGCCTCAGTACAGACACGAGCACGGGCCTGGGAGGTAGGAGAAAAGGACAGGTGACAAATGGCCTTCCTGATCCTCCTTAGAGCCTCAATTCTGTGGGGCCTAGTTTTTAAAATTTAGTTTTACTTAGTACTGACATACACTGTTGTATTAGCTCTAGGTGCACAGCACAGGGATTACGCCTTGATACACCTTACGCAGCGATCATCACAAGAAGTCTAGCAGCTGTCAGACACCATCTAAGGATTAAACTTCTGACCGAGACGCGGAGAGAGCAGCTCAGTATCAGATGGGCCAGTTGGCTGGCAGGCACTATACAAACTCCCCCCGAGTGCTGACCCAGGCCGGGGAGGGTGGGGGACACAGAATTCTCGAGAGAATAAGCCCTCAAAATGGGCAGACCTGGGAGCCGGGCAAGGCCCCTGTAGCTCATGCTGAGCACAGTACTTGGCACATGTTAGGTCCTCAGTGGGGGGTTGAGTTGAAAGCTGTCATGGGGACCAGAAAGGTTGTGCCACTCATGTCATAACTAAGATGCAACCAAGAGCCCTGGCTGGGTGCTTAGTTGGTTGGAGCGTCGCCCCATGGTACCAGAAGGTCACGGGTTTGACCACCGGTCGGGGTGCATACAGGAAGCAACCGATCAATGTTTCTCTCTCATCTCTCCCCACCCACCCTCATCTTCCTTCCTCTCTCTCTCTCTGAAATCAGTAAAACATATCTTTGGTGAGAATTTTTTTTAAAAGATGCAACCAAGGCTCCCCCCCCCGCCCCCCCCCCGGGGGAAATCCCCTAGAAGTGAGAAGCCTCTCTGAACGGCAGGGGAGGGGGCTCTCTGCCCCACCCCCTGGGAAAGATGGTGACTGGCCATCAGCTGGCCCAGGGATTGAAGGTGTCTGCCCAGTCTCCGCTCCCTGCTCCCCGCACTGCCGCTCGCATCAGGAAGGTCCATGGATCTCTGTTCTGCTGCTTCCTTTCGAGCAGCTCTGTGCTGAGCTCACCACTCCTCCCAGCCCGGCACCTGGCAGCTGCCAGGACGGAAGAGGCCTTTCCGAGATTCTGGGTCAGCCCCTCTGAGCGCTTCGTAGGAGCCCGGGTGCAGGCCGCTCTGGGTGCCGGCTTCCAGCCCAGCCCCAACTCTGGCATAAATTCAGCCTCTGCTGTGGGAGTGGGTGGGGGCAGGGAGGGGGGCTCAAGAAAGAGCTGAAGGCATCCAGGTGCCTTTCCCCGGGCCACAGTCCTTCTGAGCAGCGTGAGTTTCTCCACGGCAAACTCGGAAGCCTGTTTGTATTTCTGATCTGCCCGCCGAGCCTCTGAGCTGAATCTGCTGGGAGGGCAGAGAAATGACCCTTTAGTGCCTGGCACGGCCCCTGGAGTGGCATGGAATGCCTGCCTCTGGTGGGGAGGCGCACTCCGTAGGCCTCGGGTCGGGGAGCAGAGGCGCAGAGAGGCAAAGTGACTTGCTGGGGGTCACACAGCTGAAGGCCTTCTGGCCTCGCGTCAAGTGCTTTTGCAGGGAAAAGTGAGAGCTCCGAAGATGACAATGTAAAGAAGGATCCTCTCCCGGAGAACAGAGGTCAAAATCAAGGAGAAGGCATCCTGGCGTGTGGCCGAGATCTGAAGCCCCTGCTGAGGAGGGAGCTGCCCCAGCTGGAGCCGCTGGGCAGAGGCACCTTAAGATGTAAGGGGTGACTGGGAATGTAGGGGACAGCAGGGGGCACAGCCTTCCCAAAGTGCCTCCTTAGGCTTCAAGGTGGGGGCAGGCAGAGACCGGGCCCCGCCTCCCCCCCCCATGACGAGGAGGGGGCCAGATGAGCTTCTTCGCCTGCCAACTCCAAATAAATCTCCACTTTCCTACTTCCTGCACACATGCCTTTTAACTCTTCTATACTTTTGAAGTGGGTTTTGATCTTTAAGTCCTCCGAACATTTTCATCGCCTCCTTTGCAA
Organism: Sturnira hondurensis; assembly: GCF_014824575.4. Classification (NCBI taxonomy): domain Eukaryota; kingdom Metazoa; phylum Chordata; class Mammalia; order Chiroptera; family Phyllostomidae; genus Sturnira; species Sturnira hondurensis. Next base: position 12,719,748 of record NW_028075269.1, on the reverse strand, counting down.
ATCCTGCCTCAGCGTGGAGTACAGCGGGGACGTGACATTCGCCGCTTTGTGCTTGGCCTTTGGGGGCCTTAGTGAAGAGAAAAAGGTTCCACTTTCATGTCAAGGTTCATTTTACTTTACTATTCAATTGGCAATACATTTACATGATCAAAAAATATCAAAAGGCACCAAAGTGCACACAAGGAAAACTCTGTCACACCCGGTCCCAGGGTCCCGCCAGAGGGTCACTGATGGTTATCAGTTGCTTGGTTATTCCTTCAAAGTGATTTAATCTGAGGGTCAGCCAACTGGCAGCTTCGATCACCCAAGGCCAAGGCCAACTCACAGCCTGTTTTTGTGTAGTCTGAGAGCAAACAATGGTTTTTACATGGTAAAGGGTTATAAGAAAACAAAACAAAATGAAGAAAAAATATGCAACAGAGGTCATCTGAGGCTTGTGACGGCTAAGATCTTTACTAACCAGCCCTTTACAGAAAAAGTCTGGACAAAGTTTACTCAAAAGGTGGGACTCTCTACATCTTGCCATTTTTCACTCAATAATCTGTCCTGAAGGCCTCTTTCTATCAGGGCAGAAGCTCCCCTTCATCCCGTTCTGAGGGCACGTAGAATTCCGTGGTCCGGATGGGCTATACTTTAACCAGTTTCTAGTGGGTGGTTGGGCTGTTTCCAACTTTCGCTCTGTGGGGGCTGCTGTATCAGCACCATGGACTGGACGGCTTGTAACAGCAGAGTTCACTGCTCGTGGTTCTGGAGGCTCGAAGTCCAAGACAGAGATGTGGTGTCTGGTGAGGGCCTGCTTCCTGGTTCCCAGAGAAGTGTCTTCGTCCCGAGTCCTCAACTTGGCTCTCCGGGTCTCTTTTATAAGGACACTGACCCCGCTTACAGGCGCTCCACCCTCATGACGTGAGTGCCGCCCACAGGCCCTGCCTCCTCGAACCACCACACTGGGGCTTAGGTTCCAAGGTATGAATTCTGGGGGGCGTGTACCATTATCTGTACATAAGCAGGCCCGGGCCGTTTCCTTCCTTTTTCCCTTCCTTCCTCCTCCGCTCCCTCTTCCCCTCCTACCCTCCACTCCTTCCCTCCCTGTCTTCTTTTCTTCCTCCTGCCTCACTTTTTTTCTCTTGGCTGTAGGGCTGGCATCTCAAAAACCGCAAGGTGACTGGGTGAGTGTGCGGGTGAATGGACTTGCCAACCATTCTTTCCAAATAAATATCTGTTTTCCAAATTCCTGCACACATTCCTTTGAATTCTTTTATACTTCTGAAGTAGGTTTTGATCTTTTTAAGTCCTCAAAACATTTTCAGCACCTCCTTTGCAAACCCTTTCTCAGAATGAACTACTGGGGGAAGGTTTGGTGTGGGGCCAGGGGCCCCAGGGAGAACCAAGTCTCAAGTCATGGCGCCCCGTGTCTCCCTCCCATTTCCACCCTCGCTGCCAGCACAGTGGCCCCAGGAATGGGCCCATAGTACCGTCCTGCGGTCCTCAGAGGCGTCCTGAGGCTCCCCCTGCAGGAGAAGGCAGGTGGTGAGGAGGACAAGTCAGCGAAGGAGGCGGTCCCCAGGGGACCTGCACTTCCTTCAGGCCTCCTCCAGGTCCTTGTCCCCTGGAACTCTGTGCAGACATGAGGCCCTGCACTCCATCCAGACTAGGAACTCGAGGACCATGGATAACCCACCCCAGGGCTGCCAGGGCCCAGCAGCCCCCACAGCGCATAGCTTAGGGTCCCGCAACACACGTCCCTTTCCCAATTCCCCCAAGGCCCCCCGCTTTCCGAACTCTGTCCTGATGGCTTGGTGTAGGGGAGCAGTTGTTTGAGAAGACCAGCCACCAGTGGCTGAATCCTCTCATCCGCTGAGCCCGAGGCTGCACAGTTGGGACTGGGCTGTCCCCAGGGCCTCTCCCCTAACCCTTCTATTTTCTGGACAGCGCTGGGCTGGCTGCGACCAGTCCCCCTTTCCTCCGAGCCCACCCACCCGGCAGCACCATCAAGCAGGGCTCCTTTCAGGGTGGTCTCTCAGGATTTGTAAGGAGAGGTTCTCTTCTCTGGAGTCCTGGGGTCCAACTGCTGGCTCAGCTCACAGGGTGAAGGGCCCTGAGACAGACCCTGTGCAGGTGGACAGCCCACTGAACTCAAGCCCCCAACCCCCGAACCTGTCTGCCTTGTCCTTTTCCTCGTCCCCCACGTCTAGGGCACAAGTTCACTTGGGCCCCTAGTCACAGTATAGTTCCAGCTTGCCCATTCCCATCAATGTCATTGTCATCATGAGTTTGGGATAACAATGGACTCCTAAAGACCCTCTGAGGGGCCACCCCACTGTCCTGCTGCCCCTGGAATCCATTCTTCACCCGATAGCCACGTGATCAGGGGCCATCCGTCCTGTGCTAACACCTGCATCGTGACAAGTGCGTGCCTGTCCCAGCCCTGAGGTCCCTGTCCCCCCTCTCAGGGGCCCTTGTCTTTTGTTCACTCCGCTCTGACTTAAGGCCCTTGCATGGGCTCATCCCTCTCTCCAGTAAGCTCGCGCCCAGACCCCGGGAGTTGGGGGAGCAGGCCAGGGCTGGCCCCAAACATATCCTTCCTACAGAGGCTTCCTTGACAGCCCCGTGCAAAGTAGCCCCCTGGGCACCATCACAGCTGGGCTCCTCTGCGTCATCGTGCTTGCTGAACGGGTCCTGCTTGGTGTTGCCTGTCCCCTCCCCCTGGAAGCTAGTTCGCTGCCATGTCCACACCTTGAACTTCCTTCTCCGTAGAGCTCCAGGGGAACTGTGTCCTGGTCACGTCCCTGAACGCTTATCAACAACCACCTTCGTTAGTCAAAGGCCCAGCGGCCCCTTCATTTTGGTCTATGAAACTGAACTAAGGGTCACAAATTAGAGCAGAGACCTGTCTCAGAGGATGGAAAACCCTCCAGCCCATGGCCCTCTCTCCTGTCCCTCCCCAGTCAAAGGAAGGGAGGTCACTCAGAAACTCCTGAGACCATCTGAAACAAACAGAAGGAACTAGGAAAGGGAGACAAAACTAGAAAACAGGGAGGGAGGGGGAACAGCGTTACCTGAAGTACAGTCACAGAAGTCAGCCAAGGACTCATGGGATCGAGGACGCGCTTTTGGTCAAGTTCAGCTGAACTGGAGTCCGGGGGAAGGTCCAGGAAGGAAGGTGACCTCTGAACATCAGCTTTGCATTGGGCTGTTGAGCAGCGGGGGGTCGGGGGGTGGTGGTGGGGGGTGGTTCTGAGGAAGTCACAGGTCTCTTGATTTCTCTGTCTCTTTATCTGGTCCTTGACCTCTACCCCTGGTTGACCAGAGAAAGAAGAATAATAGCTCATAATTCTGAGCATTTACTATGAGCCAGACATTGTTCAGAGACTTTAGATGTTTAGAACATTGAATTTACACATTACATATTCGAATGACTTTATGAAGTAAGAAGTAGTATTAGTATTCGCAACAGATGAGAACACTGGGACCCAGGAAAGTTAAGCAACTTGCCCAAGGTCACACAGCTACTATTAATGAGAACTGGAATTTCCTCCAGGCCGTCTCGTTCCTTACCTGGCTTCCCACCGCTCCACCCCGTGCCTCTCCAGCAAGGTAATGAATGTGAACGAGCCTCATTCAATGGGACATCCTACATAGGAACTCACTGTCAATCGATCTTTCCTCCTGCATCTCTCCACATCTCCATGACAGTACTCCTACCCCAGGGACCTCAGCTCCCAGACCGGAGCCCTGTCCCTTGGGAGTTCTATGCTCAGCCCAACAGCCACACAGCCAAGTACAGAGTTGGACTCCACTCGGGGGGTGGGGGGGCTCCTGAGGGATAAGTGAAGGACAGTAAGATGGTCGGGGAGCTGGAGTTCCAAGTTAGAGCTTATTGATCAGGCTATATTAGTAATACAATTTGCTAAACGTTATTGAGGGCTAATCCCCTCGGGCATCACTTGAAGCATTTCAGATATTCGATGATATGTTCATACTGTCCAACCTCGCAGATGCCCCCGATGGTCCTCACCTTCGGAAACTCTAACCCTTGCTTACTCCCCTTCCACACTGGACCAGGGTGACTTATCTGAGCCAGGAATGATGCAGCGGAAGGGGCAGTGTGTGAGGGCATTGCGGCTTCTTCTTTAGAGTCTTGGATCCCTATGGGGAAAGGTGCCAAGGTCTCTGGCCAACATCGACATGAGAGCGCCATTTTGGAAATGGGCTCCCCAGCCCCACAGGAGCCTTCAAATGATGCAGTGTTGGCTGACATCTGAGTGGTGGCCTCGTGACAGACCTTGAGCCGGTACAGCCCAGTAGAACACGCTTGAATTCTGGAACTGTGGAAGCTGTAAGAGATAATAAATGGTGCTGTTTTAAGCCCCTCAGTTTTGGGAGTAATTTGTCCTGTAGCCATAGATAACTAATCACAAACTGCTGTAGCCATCACAACTCTGTAAGGTAGAAGTGAACATTGCACAGTCACATGGGCAGAGGCAGGATCTGAGCCCAGGCAGCACCGTCCTCCTCGCCCCCAGCCTGCCTTCTAAATGGCCACGTGCCGGTGCCTCTACTGCGTGAGGTTTTCTAGGGGACTTACAGGATCACAGCAGCAGGCTCCCCAGACTTTGGCCAGTCCTCCGTATCACCTCATTAAAAAAAAAAGGAAAGAAAGATTCCCAGGGCCCGTCCCTAAATATTTTGACTCACTAGGACTAGAATGGGACCTTTAGCTGATTTAACACTTACCCATTTCAGAGCTCACTCCTATTCCTGGAACTCCCCACTTTCCAACTGTGGCCGTCCCATTCAGCTAGTCGGGAGAGACTTCATCGTGCTGCAGTAGCCGGAAGTATCAGTGGTTCCCCCACAGAGGTTCAAATCTCCCTCCCATCTCAGTCTGATAGCAGTTGGGTGGTCCTTCTCCATCCTGAACTAAGCCATCTGGAACCCACGGCTCCCCAAATCACTGCTGGGGAGCAAGAGAAAGAAACGAGTAATCATGGAATGCATTTATAAGGGTCAAGCCTGGAAGTAACTTACATGATGCCCACCTACATTCACTGGCCGAACCCAGTCTCTCAGCCCTAATAGACATGCAAGGGATGCTGGGAAATGGGAAGAACAAATGAACACCTGGGGGATCACATCAACTCTGCCGTGCCCATTAGTTGGCCGGTAATTATGTACTACTTTGCAAATTTTATGTTCTTCCTGATTCCTCAGTTCAATATAATCTTTGAGGTCAAGGGCAACCTTCATCTCTCCCCATAGGGCTGAGCACTTACATGTTGCTAAAGATATTCTTCTAGATAAACTGGTGATGCCATAGCTCTAAGGAAGTAAACCGTGGCCATGTGACGGAGGGCGTGACGGGTTTGTGGGCAAATCCCGACTCCAGGACTCCCTCGGCAGGTCTGAGTCTCAGCGACTTTGTCCATAAAATAGGAGTGATTATGGAGAACGCCTCACACAGTGAAGTCTTTAGAACAGAAATTACCTGCCACCCTCGTGTGACACAGTGGAGGACGCAAAATGGTAGCTGCCATCGTCTGCTAAGCCAGGGCCTGAAGACAGATGAGCTTGCGCGGAGTTGTGAACCCCTTGAAATCACCTGAAAACATTTGGGACATGTCTGAATACACAGGGCCTTTTTTTTTCCACTCATCTTTAGTCACAAAAGCGCGCATGTAATAGTTCTAATTGTAGACTGTTTAAACATTCCAGATCGTAATCACTAAGGCATGTTAAGGGCTTCCTACAAGTGGGGCTCTGCTCCCAGAGCTTTAACTCGCTCAGCTCTCGAGAGCCATGTGAGGTAGGGGCTTCCAGTATCACCCCTAATGTACAGACGAGGAACCTGATTCACAGAGAGACTGAGTTGTCAAAGATCCCACAGCCAGTAATAGCCGAGTTGGTTTCCAGTCAAACCTAGCAGCCTGACCCCGGAGCCCATAACCTCTGGGGTTGGTGCTTCCCAGAAGGTGGCACCCTCACCAGTGGCACTGGAACCACCGGGGAACCTGTGACAAATGCAAACCCGGGGCCTCACCCCAGACCGAGCGAACAAGAGCTGGTTTCTTCACAAGCCCTCCGGGTGATTGACACACGGTCCAGTTTGAGAACCCTGCCTTCTGCTGGAGCGCAGCCTCTCCTCTCCTGCAGGCTGTCCTCCTGCTCAGGGGAGCGCCTGCAGCTCACACAATGAGCAGATGAACGTTGTCACTGCTCATAAGTCCTGCTCAAGGCCCTTCTCCCCGCATCGGATGCCAGAAGCTTCAGCAGGAAAAGTTCACCCCAAATGGCCAATGCCCTCCTTTGTCCTGCTGGAGTCACCCGAGCTGTCCTCACGCTGGACAACTCAGCCATCGCTGCAGCTCCCTGGTTAAAACTGGGCCCAGTCCCCATGCTGCCCGCGGGCCAAGAAGGAAGGCCCAGAGTGCCTGGCTGCATCCTGGAGAGGAGGGTCTGTGCCTTGCCAAAACCCATGCATCTCATGTGAGTGTGCAGCGAGCAGAGTGCAGCCCAGAACTCTCCTGGGCCTCTGCCCCAGCTGTTCCTGCCTCGGAGACCGGCCCTCCCCGCTGCTCCCTCTGAGACCCAGATGGCAGCAGGAAAGGCCGCCCCAGCCCGGAGGCTCCCAGGCCAGCTGTGTATTTGATGAACCAGAGAGTTGGCAGGCGCAGTGTATGTGGACAGCTCATGCAGGCCGTGTGCAGGCCACGGCAAAAAGCCAGCCTGTTACCCTCAGCCCAGCCAAGGGAGTTTTTCCCGTTGGTTTCGACATTTGTTAAATGGCACCGTGATGACTGGGCGCTTACTCTGGGCCAGGAGACCTGCAAGGCAACAACCCTCAGCCAGAGCCAACCCTCAGTAGCACTGCCACTATCTCTCTGGTGGAGATAGTGTATTATATTGTTCCCCTTTCACAAGGAGGAAACAGAGGCTGAGACTGGTCTCACAACTGGTGAGCGTGAAGGTGGGTCGCAGAAGAGGATCTGTGGGACCCCCTTGCCTGGATGTCTAACCATTGTGCTAGACGTAACGCACTTGAACTCAGGCCTGAGCTGGCCAGCAGGGACTCTGGCCCACCTCCCCAGGCCCCTGGAGAAGCCCATCTTAATGGCTGCTGGTGTTCACAACCATTTATTGGTGAGGCCCTGTCTTTGCTTACAATTGTGACATTTTGTTCACCAATCACTTTCTTTTTCTCCCCTGAGGATATACTTAGAGAGAGGAAGGGAGAAAAAGAGAGAGAGAGAGAGGAAGCATTTCGACCAGGGGTTGAACCCACAACCTAAGTATGTGCCCTGACTAAGGATTGCACCCTCAACATTTTGGTGTACGGGACAATGCTCCAACCAAACTGAGCTGCTCAGTCAGGGCTGCTCACTGTTGACTGTTTGGGGTTTGTTTTTTTTTTTTTTTGCATTAGCTTTCATTTTTAAAAAATCTTCTATAAAAATATTCTTTCTGCCCTCGCTGGTGTGGCTCAGTGGATTGAGCACTGGCCTGCAAACCAAAGGGTTGCAGGTTTGATTCCCAGTCAGGGCACATGCCTGGGTTGCGGTCCAGGTCCCCACTAGGGGGCGCATGACAGGCAACCACACATTGATGTTTCTTTTCTCTTTCTCCCTTTTTCCCCCCTCTCTAAAAATAAATAAAATATTTTTTAAAAAATATTCTTTCTATAAAAATTATTCTTTCTGTTGGTCATTGAGCTTTCTGGCGCTTTATGTTTTGTGCCCAAGGCAAGTATCTTGCTCCTCTCATTCGAGTTCCAGCCCTGTCCAGCTTTTCCAGGTGCGTGCTGACCCAGAGTGAAGAAATTACCGCGTGTTTCCAGATAGGGACACTGAGGCTGGGAGGGGGTGTCATTCACCCGAGGTCACGCTGCCACTGACCTGTGATGAGTTCAGTCTCAGGGCTGCAGTGGACTAGTCCACCTTGCCCTTGGGGCTGCCCCCTGCAGATGGCCGAAACCACCCTGGGACTCTCCTATAACAAACAAGAGTGACATGGGCACATTTTGCAGGCCCAGCACAGCACACTGACCTCACTCACACAGGCCATCCCCATGGCCTACAGCCCGGAGGTCAGGAGGGGAAGGGCCCTCCAACACAACCCATGGGTGGGGCGGGAGGCCAGCTGCAGGCACAGGCAGCCCCATCGCCGGCTTACCCGGCAGCCCCGGGACACATCAGGCCCTCGGGCTCTGCCATCCTTGGTGTCCCGGCTGCTCTCTGAGGAGCTGCCTGATCTACTGGATGGACCGAGGGTGGAGATTTGCTCTCTTTCATTAGGGACACTTGCTCACCTGCTGTTGGAGGCCTCCTCTTGGGTTCAGTGCTCCCAGGGGGCAGCTGGTTTGGAGAGGATAGGAAGAGGTTTGCCCCTGTCCCATCCCGTGCTGGCAAGACCTGCACTCTGGCTGAGGGTCTAGAGTCAAGCCTCCTGGGCTTAGCAGACAGGCACCGCTTGAGCGAGGTGGGAGCCGGGAGTTCAGGCAGCTCAGGTTGGCTTCAGACACCCAGTGGCTTCGGGAGACCACTCTCTGAGAGTGGAGGAGGCGCCAGCCCCAAGTCATCCTTTCACAGTCACTGTCACCGGCTGGCCCCAGGCCCCTCTTCAGAGGGTCTGTCACCCACTCCCTGGTCAACAAAGCCACAGTGCTCAGCCCTGGTGTCACAGGGCACAGGAGGCCAGCAATACTGGGAGCAGCAGTCTCCTCCGTGGTGGAAACAGCCAGGGCTGGGGTGTCTCCAACAGACATTGAGTCTCTTGCCCCTGCCTCTGAGGAGGAGCTGGCTCTGTCACCCAAATGCCCAGCCCAGGAGGACCTGAATTGAGAAAGAGCCAGCAAGCCCTGCCTGGGTGGTTCAGTTTGTTGGAATGCTGTCCCAAACACCAAAAGGTTGCGGGTTTGATTCTTGGTCAGTGCGTATTACCTGAGTTTTGAATTTGAATCTCTTTCTCTCTCTTCCACCCCCTCCACCCTCACTGATAAATCAGTAGAAATATCCTCAGGTGAGGATTTAAAAAAAAGAGGTAGCAATTAAAAAATAATGGTAGAAATGATACTGAGCTGAGACATGATCCAGCTTGTGTATAGTGACCTATTGCTGCATGACAAATTATCCCCAAACTTAGTGACTACAAACAATTATCACCTCATAATTGGTGTAGATGAGAAACCAGGCAGAGCTGAGCTGGGCCTTCTGCTTCCAGGTCTCTCACAGGCTGAAGTCAAGGTGTGGACGGGCATGGGCTCAGCCCAAGTGTTTTCGGGGACAGGGCCACTTACCTAGTCATGTGACTCTTCATAGGATTTCCATTTCCAGCTGTCATTTGGAGGTGGCCCACAGTTCCTCTCCATCAGGGCAGGCATATGAGAAGACCCAGAGCGAGAATACCAGCAAGACAGAGGTCACCTTGGGTGACTGAATCACAGAAGTGACATCCCATCACTTTGGCTGTGTGCTCTGGGTCAGAAGCAAGTCACTGGGTCCAGTCCCCACTCAGGGGGAGGGAATGACACAAAAGCAGGACCACCTGGAGGCAGATGTCATCTGGGTGTCATGCCAGAATCTGCCCATTGTCGCTTATTTTTACAGAACCGTCTGTACCCAAAAGTGACTGCTGCCATCTTTCTGGAAGCTTTCGATTACCTGCAAGAAGTTCTTCATAAACAGGTGGGCCTGCTAGACATCGGTCAGAATGAATTGGACCCAGGTGGGCTGCCTGACCAAGCACAGACATGCTGGGGCTCAACTTATCAGCTTCCACTTCTTGGCACATGGGAATAGAAAACTCAGAGAAAGATGAAAATCATTTGCCTACGTGGAAGTATCCCAGGCCCTGGGTACACAATGGGACAGAAAGGAGGCATGGCTCTGCTGTCCCGGGGAGACTAGGAGGAAGTGGAGGGATGCATGGAGCAAAGGCAATGGGCAGGGACCAGGAAGCATCAGTGGGCAGGAAAAGGCAGCTGCTGCGAGGCGGTGAGGAGAAGGAGGAGGAGAAAGTAATGCAGGAGGAACAGAAGCAGAGGCAAAAACAAAGGGGAGACCCACCTTCAGGAGGCAAGCCCAGGTACAAGGAGAAATGGACAGCTAGCCACCAGTTCAGCCCCATTGAAAAGATACCATCTTTCCTGAAAATTGTGGACCAGGACATTCACCGGCCTAGGTTGGGACAACTGCCCATCATTGAACCAAAGAGAGAGTTTCTTACTGGCCACCTCTGAATCACCTGTTGGCCTGTGGGGAGGGGGAGGGAGCTAGGGTCAATTTGCATAAACCACAGAAAAACAGGTTGACTTCAGAGCTATGCCTCCTGGGTAGGCAAAAACTGCTGCGACATGTGGAGTTTAGGGGAGGGGAGGGCAGGGATTGGGTACTAATGTCCGTCTGAGACCTCCCTGGACAGATTTTGGATAGCTTTTCTTCACTTGTGACACAGTCACAAAATACTGGTTCTCCAATGGTCCTTCCGCTTGTAACCTCTGCAGGTGATTTTTTCAACAAGTTCTGCATTCTGAGCAAGCAGGGCCCCTTTTCTCGCTGGGCCACTTTAATCCAAAAAGCCAGAGGTATGTTTCCATTTCTAGTTTACTTCTATACAACTGCACGTTGAAAATTTTCCAAGTTGGCAATTTTGTATTTTAATTTATTTTTCCCAACTCCCCTATTTCAGGTCAGAGGTCATTTAAAAAAATGAGGACAAGACTCCCCTGCCTTTGGCCCCCCTAGCCCAGTGTTTGAAAGGTTCCTGGAGTCCAGCTGACCCGTTCTTATTTGGTTTGCACACCCAGGTCTACCCAAGCTGCCCTGCCCCAGTGCCGTGCGGGGCCGGCTGGCGGTGGAGGCCTCAGCTGCGTTCCCAGGTGTCCCACGGTTCGCTTGACATCAGCCCCAGTGAAACACTCACGGTGAAACACTCACAGCGTGGAAATCTGCAAACAGGACAACTTACAGCTCCCCCGCCCCTCCCCCGCCCAAGGCAGCTGGGTGTTAAGCATTTACTACCACACCATTGCCTTCGAAAGGAAAAAGTTTCTGAAATTGCCTTATTTCAGTAACTTTCCTATTTTTCTTGTTCTTTCAGGGCCATTTAAAAAATTGTGGCATAGCTGGGTCATTTAGCTTTCTCTTTCTGCTACACGGCTGCTTTTAACATCATCCCTCACCTATTGTTAGTTAAAGGGATTAATAATGAGGTAAACTGGTTGGTACAAATCTGACATAGCCCAGGAAAATTGGTATAACACAATCCTGAATTCTGCAGCCAATTTCTGTCTTTCTTCCTGAGGTTTACAAAAATACTATAATTATAGCTCTTGATTTAGCTCTAGACCATGGTTAAAATTCAACTTCTATAGATATACCTTCTAGTTTAGCAGCTTTAAGGGGATATTTTGTGATGCGATGGTTCTTTTTCTGAGACAAACTCACTTAGGAAGTCAAGAGAAAGAGCAGAAGGAAGAGGGGGACTTGGTGTGTGGGTGGCGACAAAGGAGAGACGGACAGCAGAGGGCGGAAGTCTGAAAGTCCAAGTAGGGGTGAACTACAGACTCATCGAGACAGACTCTCTTGCAGTCAGTGTTTTGTTTTGAGTTCTCAGCATCAAATCAATCAAAAAAGCTGACTATTAATTTTGAATATATGAGGTCTGTCCGGAAAAAGTCCAGCCATCCTTAGTATAACGAGAATGGTTTGTGCGACATCGATGTAACCTGGCAGCCAAGGCAAGTGGACTGGAATGCACATGCATGAACAATGATGACTTCACTGTACTGGTCAGTAAGGTGGTAGACACTGCTGAGGGAGCATGCGTACGGTGTGGTTGTCATATTCAAAATGACTGAGCGAGCAGAACAATGAATCTGCATCAAACTTTGTGTTAAGCTTGAATGTTCCTCCACAGAAACTATTCAGGTGACTCAGGAGGCCACAGCTGTGGACAACTGGTGATTGGCAGCTTCATCACGACAGCACACCTACTCACGCATCACGTCTCATGCAGAGATTTGGGGTGAAACATCAAATCACCCAAATGACTCAGGCCCCTACAACCCAGATTTGGTGCCCTGTGACTTCTGGCTTTTCCCAAAACTAAAATCACCTTTGAAAGGGAAGAGATTTCGGACCATTGATGAGATTCAGGAAAATATGATGGGGCAGCTGATGGTGATTGGGAGAACTGTGTGAGATCCCAAGGGGACTGAGGCGTCATTGTCCTGTGTACAATGTTCCTTGTATCTTGTACCTTCTTCAATAAATGTCTCTATTTTTCATATTAAATGGCTGAATACTTTCTGGACAGACCTTATTGTATATTTTTCATAATTTTCTAAAGCCATTGTTAAATGTCTTAATTTCTTAACACCGACATGTCAAAATCCCCCCCAAAGTTCAGTTGTTCCATGTGTTATGGGCTGAATTATGTCCCCCTCAAATTCACCTGCTGAAGTCCTAGCCCCAGTGCCTCGGAATGTGACTGTATGTGGAGAGAGGGTCTTTATAAAGGTCATTAAGTTAAAATGAGGTCATCCAAGAAAAAAAATGGTATCCTTTTAAAGGAAGCAGGAAAAAAAAAACCTGAGCAGATTAATAGTAAAAACAAAAAACAAAAACCAGTTCTAATTATCCAATGACCGAGGTCAAATTTCCTTGTACAAAGAATGATTTGGTTACAAATCCTAGGGTAACAAAATTCTGTGAAGACATTTTAATGAAACATGCCAGGAAAATTTATAAAGGAAGTGGAATTTGGGCACCAAGGGCCCAGTGAGGGCACCTGGGCGGCCGAGAGCCTCCAGAGCAATCTCCTTGGGGCGTCCCAATTTATCAGAGGAGGCGCCCACCATCCCAAACCCGGAAATCGTTCTGAGGTTGACGTCGGGAAGAGCCAGGCTGGTCAGACCATCCTCTGAGCAGAGCAGACTGCCGGGCTTTTATGCCATTGCTGGGAACTGTGTGTTGGGGGTTGTGCTGGCTTCAGAGCAGGAGTGGGTTGGTGTCAGCCTTGGAGGCTTGCTCACAGAAGTGAGTCCGCCAGCAGGGGGCAGACTTGCACACGTGAGGCTGTCACTGACGGCCTGGCTTTCAGAGTTGCAGTCATTGGAGCTGGTTGTCACTCATCACCTGGTCCAGTTTAAAAGAACCTCTTGGTTGATTTGATGCCAAGATTATGGAACCATCATTGATGGATGAGACGGGTTTAAAACCAGTTGTGATGGAAACTTGTAAACAGGATCACAGAAGAGTCAGTCCTTTGCTAGGAGTGTGGAGACACTATGTACCAATCTCTGTATTTCATCTATTTATTTTGACTAGTCCCTGTCTCTCCACTGGAAGAGAAGGAGGGAGATCCGCTCCACGAGGGCAGCGGTTGTCACCTATTTTGATCCCTGCTAGACTGCCAGCACCGAGACAAGTGCCTGGCACTCAGGAGGCACACAGTAAGTATTTGTTGCATGCACGAAGGAGCCTGGCCTCCAGATGTTGGCCTGTGGAAGGCACAGGGAAGATGTGGTTTTCTATTTGCATTATTTTAAAACTAATTCATCTGCACCAGGGCTGAGTTGACTCTAATGATACATGCTCTTGAATCGAGGGTGATTGATGAACTGTGAGACGCGGCTAGGTCGGGCGTGGGCCTGTTGCCGCTCCAGGCCACGTTCCATCCCCACTGATGCTGTAAGTGCTACGGATTTTGGACCCTGGTGGCATCACTAGGGTCACTAATCTGGGAACATACCTCCTCTGGTTCTGTAGTCTTTTGGTGTTAGAAAGTGAATTCGAGAAGGTGGTATGGTATAGTGACCAAAAAGGTAGGCTCTCATCTTTTCCAAGCCTCAGTCTCCCCCTCTGTGTAATGGGAATAATAACAGAACTGACCTCCTATAGCCATTTTTATCAGCACTAGCAACACCACCAATCACTGTCCCCCATGCTGCGGGTCTCAGGTGGGCTCTCCTGCCGGGACCTGGGCTTCACCAGCCTGGACAGAGGGGTCATGAGCCTTTCTGAAGAGCTGACTTTGCTGTGGGAGTTGGAAGAGGAAAGGTGACATTAAAAGTTACTGCTAAGATGATCAGCCTGAACTAAGTGTAGTTCATGCTCACATTCAAGGGGAAGAACTGGGGGAATCCAGCAAAGGTAGAGGGGACAGACTCTTGTTTGACTAGTCAATATTTTCTTTTTCATTGCCTCACTGGAGGGACTAGAAATATCGCCATCTGCTTTTCCAGCCTCCCTTGGTCCCAGGGAGGGCCGTGTGACTGTTTCAGGCCAGTGAAACGGAAGTGGAAGTCTGCTGGGAAAGGTCTGGCAAAACTTGCTTTCCTGATAACAAGCACCAGATTCTTGATGCCGTCTCTTCCGGTTCCCTTGCCTTGAATGCGGGCATGAGGCTTGGAGCTGGGGCCCACACCTAGTGATTCGGGACTGGTCACACCACCTCTTGGAACTCACTTTCCAAGAATAGGAGACCAAAGGGCAGCAAATCTCCACGGACCACAAAAGCCGGAGGAGACCAGGGGTCCAAGGGATGCTACTATCATCCAGTCGCTGAGCATTAGGGAATTCTCATGAGACTGCTAAAGGTGATGTCACTGAACCCTGAACCACCGCCAGCAGCCACCGATAGACTTTGGTTACTGAGAAAGAATAAATGTTCTTTAAGTCGGATTTTCAGCAGTGTGCAGTCAAAATCATTCCTAACTGACCCAGTGCCACCCTACCCAGAGGGGAGCCACTTCTGGATGAACTTCTGCAAAGAGGCACCATGTGTTGGTCTCCAGAGGGTGGCCACGGTCCACCTGACCCGGGGGAGACTGGCAAGGGGTAGTTTGGCTCTGACTTCTGAATGCGGATTTAGTCTTTGGGGTCCTAGATTTGGATTTGGGACAAAAATGAAATGAGTATTATAGCAGGCAGAATAATGCCCCCCACCTCCCCACCAAAGATGTCCATGTCTTAATCCCTAGAACCCGTGAAGAAGTTATCTTACACGGTAAAAGGGAGTTTGCAAATGTGATTAATTTAAGAATCATGAGATGGAGAGATCACTCTGGATTATCTGGGTGGGTGCAATCCAATCACAATTGTCCTTACCAGAGGGGAGGAGGAGAGTGAGAGATGTGACCTTGGAAGCAGAGGCTGATCATGTGGCCGGGACATAAGGAATGTGGTGACTTCTGGAAGCTGGAAATGGCAAGGAATGGATTCTCCTCTGGACCCTGGAGAAAGAACTCAGTCCTGCCAATGCCTTGATGTTAGCCCAAGTGAGAACGTTTGGTACTTCTGATCTCCAAAACTGTAAAACAATAAATTTGTCTTGTTTTAAGCCACCAGCTTTATGGTAATTTGTTACAAGAACAACAGGAAACTGATCCAATGTTTTCTACTTTCACTTTATTCTTTGCTGAAATCAGGACTCCAG
This sequence comes from Sturnira hondurensis, assembly GCF_014824575.4. Taxonomy (NCBI): domain Eukaryota; kingdom Metazoa; phylum Chordata; class Mammalia; order Chiroptera; family Phyllostomidae; genus Sturnira; species Sturnira hondurensis. The sequence goes on along the minus strand of NW_028075269.1, from coordinate 12,704,316 downwards.
CTTCCATATTTTTCCATGAAAAATCAAATCCCACTACATTATGTTAATTCATCCTAGGGTGGAGAAAACACAGTTTTCTAATAATACACTCCAAGACCGGTCCCACGGGCGTCTCTGGCTCTGTGTTAGTCTGTGTGAGCCTGTGTGAGCCTGTTTGTGCTCAGACCTGCCCACCACCCTTCTCTCGCTCCGCTCTGCACCCCAGAGAACTACTTTTTCAAGGATCTCCTTCTTACTGCCCTCGAGTTCATTTTGGCCGATGGGTGGCACTTGCAGAAGAAGGTGGGAAGAGGGGAAAAGCCAGAGGTCTCTCTCTTGCTCTGCCCCTGGTGGCATCTCGAGCTGCAGCCACAACTCTTGGCCTGGATTCCTTCTGTGGTCCCAGCTCCCACCGGGCCTCACCCAACACGGCTTTGGCTCTGCCCATTGGTCCCTGCCTCTGGGCTCCTCCTTTCTTCTCTCTCTAGCCTGGGCATGAAATGAGTTCCTGTGGCTGCTCATCTCTGCACTGTTTGACTTCTCGGCCGTGCCAGCACCTGCATAACCAGTTCCCTGTACTCACTGCCCTCTGCGTGGAATACCCAGAGTGGCTACTTCCCACAGAGGCACTGAAGACAGTGCGCGATTCTCTGGCTTCCAGCCCTTCCGCAGGCTCTGGGAGGGCAGAGCAGTACCAGTTCTGTCTGCCCTAACTGTGACGGCACTTGACCTCCTGCTGGGCTTTGGTCAGCTCTGTTTGGTTTTGGTCATGCTTTAAAGGGGGGAAAAGCAATTACAGCAGTAATGGCTCGTTGTTTCCTGTTTCTCATAGTAATGGTATCCCAGATCTTAGCCGGGCACTTCACACGGCTGGGTGAAGGAAAAGCCCACCCTGCCCAACCTCCTTTCCAGCCAGGGACGGCCACAGCACGAAGCCCCGGCTGGTAGAACGTGAACTGAAGTGGTGGGGGCACCTCGGGGACCACAGCCTCCTGCCCTCCCCTCCAGCTGCACCGCGCTTCCTGCTTCCCGCTGGCTGGAACGTGCACGTGGTGGTGAGCCCCCTTCAGCCACCCGGACCAAGGCAACACGCAGGGATGGCAGAGCCACAAGATGGAAGGATCGCAGTCCCCGATGCCCCAGAGCTGTCGTGACAGCCTTGGACGCCTCGTGTCTGGACGGTCCTATGAGGGAGAAGTAAACAGTCACCTTGTGTCTGTTCCCAGGCAAGCAGGCAAGCCCAGGACCCCCGTCACCGCGGGGAGATCAGTTGAGGAGCAGGTGTGCGCGCAGTCGGCTGAGTGCGCTGGGCCCCATGGTCCTCCCTGCCCACGCGGCTTTAGGCAGTTCTCTGCCATAAGCCTACCTACCACCACCCCTGAGGAGCTCCGTGCCTGCGATATTTACTCTCTCCGAGTCACAGGTGTCTCACCTGTCAGACGGAGATGATGGATGAAGGTGTCCGTCTCACGAAGTTGCTAAGTGGATGAAATGAGAAAAGGCCTCTAGACCGCAGTCCCCAACCTTTTGGCATCAGGGCCCAGTTTGGTGGACAACAATTTTTCTACCGACTTGGGGTGAGGGAGGGTACTGGGACGACTCAGGAGCATTACATTCAAGCTCACCTCCTGCTGTGAAGCCCAGTTCTTAGCAGAACTGGTACTGCTCTGCCCCCCAGGAGGTTGGGGACCCCCCTGCTGTACAGCACGTATCTCGATGCTCTGCACATAGTAAGTGCTTAATAAATGGTCCTCTCCTTCCACACTGAGGTGGGGAAGGGGGAGATTCTGAGACCAGGGTGGTGAGCGCATCAGCGATACCCAGTGGTAGCAGGAAGCTGCACCGGGCCGTAGGAGGTAAGCCAAGATGGTCCCCTTGAAGCCCTCTCCCCCATCTGTCCTGTGAGCAGAGGTGACAGTAGACAGCCCCTGTCCTCTGACATGCCCACAGGGGTCCCCAGCCACCTGCCGGCTGCTTGCCCCTCCCTCCTTGCCCAGACAGCCCCCCCCCCCTCAGGAGCCGCAGTGGCCTGCTTCAGCACTTTAATTGCCCTGTGGTTTGCATTCATCAAGGAAACAGTGGGGATTCCAAATTAAATTCCAATATGCAATTCATTCAAGATAGAAGACCTCTTGAGAGATTGCAGCACCCGCCTCCCATTTGGGAGGCGGAGGTTTGCTGCCACGCCCACTGCTTCACTGAGCCCCATGCTCATCCCCGGAACCGAGGTCCCTGGGGAGACGGCAGGCTCCCTGGGCTGACAGCCAGCTGCAACCCCATTTTACAGAAGGGGCCGCTGAGGCAGAGAGCAGGGTCTTCCACGTGGGAACAGTCCTGGGGACCCTGAGGCCAGGCTGGTCATGGGCTTGTCTGTGTTTGGGAACTATGCACAACAGGGTGTCTCCCTGGCATGCCTGAGATGACAAAGGAGCCCCCCAGAGCCATAGTAAGGGCCCTGGGAATCTCATTTTGAAAACCAGATCCATTCTACCGGCATCCATGTGCCCAAAAGTGGTCGCTCAGAGCCCAGGCACGAACCCGCGGTCTTGGGCCTCACACCAGCGGCTAACCGCTTCCTGCCAGACCCAGCTGCCAGGGCTTCCAGACTAGCTCCTGCCACCTGTTTCCCCCAACGCTGAAATGCTGTGTGTGTCGGTCACGCAGATGTCAGGACCAAGATGACAAAGTCATTGAAACCCACAGAGATGAGGAAGCAACTGAACTGGGAAGGCAGGGCAGAAGACTGTCCATTCTCTGGCCCCTCCCGTTTTCGCTCTGCCCTGACCGGTACGTGGGGGCCCAGCCCAAAAGCTCCCCTCTGAAGGAGCGTGGTGGGTGGCCTGAGTGTCTGTTGTTATTTACTGTCAGAGACGGATCCATTCCCAGTAAGCTTTAGGCACAGATGAGAAGGACAGCAAAATGCCAAGACTCCCTCTGGGGCCCAGGGCTCCCCAAAGTGGGAGGTATGGTGCAGGGACATCAACGCGACATGAGCTGAAACCCTGGGAACCCTTGTTCTAGAGGGGAGAGTTTCCACAAAGCCAGCCCTGCCTGGCAAATTGCGTTTCCCTGGGTCCCTGGATTCAGCCTCCAAACCTGCGTGGATTTCCTATCACTGTGCAGAACGACAGCACCATGGCTTCGGGGAACTGATTAATTTTGAGAACAGCGAGGCAGCAAATAACCGCTAGGGAAGAAACCTCCAGTTCCGAGTGAGAGCCGGCAGCAGGAAGTGGATGTTTCAATCCAGGCATGATGCTGTCATTTGAAGGTGGGAGGTGGGGAGGGCTGTGCACCTGTGTTTTCTGAGGGAACAGGGAACAGAAAGGAAGAGGAGATGTCACTGTGGTCAACAGATGGAAGGTTTAAAACCTGGGGTTGGTGCTCCCATCACACACTGAGGACTCGCTAGGTTTAGGTCTTAGATCAAGCTGTTTTCATCTCTGCCCCTCAGTTTCCCAATCTGGAAAGTGGGTAGAACCATAGTATCCAACTGGCAGGCTTCATTAGAGCAAGAGTCAGCAACGTGTTTTCTGAAGGGGCGGAGACCAAACATCTTAGGCTTCCCGGGCCCTATGAGCGCGGCTGCCAGTTTACTCACTTCTGTCATTGTGGAATGAAAGCAGCTGCAGAAATGGCCAGGGAGTGAATGTGCCCATGTCTCCAAAGAAACAGGTGGTAGGCCTGGTTCAGCCTGCGTGTCACCATTTGCCAATTCCTGATTCAGAGGATGATGTGACAATGCAGACGAGAGTCAAAGTGGGTGGCAAAAAATGACTGACCAGTAAGAGCCACATCATTACCATCACCACCACCACCATTATCCCCACACTGCTCTGTATTTGGCCATTTGGATCACCAGGTTGCCTAAAACACCCCTCCATTCCCCCTCTCCCTGCCTTTACCAGCTTAAGTAAATTTCTTTAAAGAAACTTGAATAAATGGATTCACCCCCGGGCACCAGTGCATTTAAGAGTTTGCCCTGAAGTGCTCTGCTCCACCAGACTCCCGGATCGCTTAGCAATCGAAAGGCAGAGCTCAGCGGTTAGAGCGCTGGTCTCACAAAGGCACAGGCAGCCGGATCCCTGGTGAGGACACGAGGACACGATGACACGACTTCCCCATCAGACCGCTCCGGGGCCCTTCAGAGGAGAGTCCTGTGCAATACGGCGTGCGTGCTTCTCACGGCGGCTCGAGGAAGGAAAGACGATGGCAGCATTTTACCCACGGGACACAGCTTTGATGAGGAAGGCCGACTGGCGTGAAGTCACGCTGGGAGTCAGGAACCGAGCGGACCCTCGATCTCGGGGTCCAGACCAGTCCCCACACATTCCGGCTGTGCTGAGCGCTGGCTTAGTCAGATCCTTGCTGTGGATCACACCTTTGCTGGTTCACACAGAAAAGGAATTCATTAAGCAGGCGGCTTGGGGAACTTGGGGGAGGACCATGGATGTAGGCTCGAGGCTGCAGGGGAGGAGGACACCCAAGCGAAGATGCCAATGGTCCATGGCAGACGCTCCCGGGGCAGGAGCCACAGCTGGCGCCACCGACGCTGGCACCTTCCAGATGCCAGCCCCTATAAAAAAGCCATACATTTACACAACAGAATAATATTACTTGGCCGTAAAAGCAAAGGAACTCTTACCACCTGGGACAACATGGATGGGCTTAGAGGGTATTATGCTAAGTGAGATCAATTGGACAAAGACAAACAGCATATGATTTCACTTACACGTGGAATCTAAAGAACAGTATCAATGAACAAAGGAAACAGAAGCAGACTCGTGGACACAGAGAAGAGACTTGGCTGCCCGAGGGGAGGGGTGCGGGGACTGGGTGAGGCAGGTGAAGGGATTAAGAAGTACAAGTTGGTGGTCACGAAACAGTCACGGTGTGCCGAGCGCAGCTCGGGGAATGTGGTAACACTGTGGTAACGGCGTGTGGGGCCGGGTGGGCACCAGCCCGATCCGGGGACTCGCTCTGGGAGGTGCATGCCTGTCTGACCGCTATGCAGCACGCCTGAAACAAATACAAAGTGGAACTGCATGTAAACTGTACTTGAAAAACTTTAAAACATGTCCCGAGGAAAGAAAAGATTCCTGTCCCTGCTGCAGCCTGGAGCTTCACATCCCTCCACCGCCCTCAGAGCGACACTGTGTGGCGTCCCTTCTTCCCTGGACTCTCCCACTTGGGTGTTCCCTCCAGGGTCCTATCAGCTGAGCCTCTGCCGTGGGCCGGGCCCCGGCTCCCCGGGAGTTCTTGGGGAGGCAGTACGCACAGGAATCCCGGAGACCTACGGGAAGGAGGAGCAAAAGGTGCTGGGTCAAGTCCACTTCTGGGCACCTCCCCAAAGGAAATGGGTCAAGTCCACTTCTGGGCACCTCCCCAAAGAAAATGGAAACCAGAACTCCAAGAAATACTTGTACATCCCCCGCCCCCCACCATGCATAGCAGCATCAGTCACTGTAGCTAAGAAGCGGAAACTATGGCAATGTCCACCTCTGGAAGAATGGATCAACAAAGTGTGGTGTACACAACGTGGAATATTACTCAGTCTTTAAAAGGAGGGAAATTGTGACATACACTACATCATGAATGCACCTTGAAGACACTATGCTAAATAAAGTAAGCCAGACACAAAAGGACAAGGACTGAATGATCCCACTTAAATGAGGTACCTGGAGGAAGCAAGTTCATAGCCACAGAAAGTAGGACGCTGTTTCCCAGGGGCTGGGAAAAGGGGAAATGGGGAATTACAATTTGATGGGTACAAGAGTTTCAGTTTGGGAAGATGAAAAAGTTCTGGACATGGCTGGGGGTGATGGTTGCAGAACAATGTGCTGGTACTTAATGCCACAGATCCTTAAAAGTGGTTAAAATGGTAAAATGTGTTATGTGTATTTTAGCATAAAAAAGGCACGAGGCATAACAAATGTCCATTATGAGAGCTGTTAGTGAAGGGAAATGGGACCCAAAAAGTGGCGAGTCTCATCGGCAGCTACGTTGGCAGTTGTCCATCTCCTTGCTCCTTCCAGAAAGAATCTGTTGGTGATGGTTAGAAGTTTGGACAGCAGCTCCTCAGCCTCCCAGCCTCCAGGTTCTAATGAGCAGACGGGGCCCAGCAAGCAAGCCAAGGAGTGAAGCGGATGGGAGAGGCCAAGACCGAGAACCAATTGCGATGAGCCGCAGAGCAAACGTTCCCTCTGAGCACAGCAGCTGCTCTCGGGCTTTGCAAAGTTTGACACGTGGGAAGGCAGCCCCAAAGCCCTGCACCCGCTGGCTCTTCAAAGAAGCCCTGTATCCAGGTATTTATGTGAACTATTCTGAATTGCCAGCATTGGCAACAGGTTCACAATTAAAAGAAGAGTCTTGAAGCCACCTGAAATATCCAACCTGGGGGTCGAGTACCATCCGAGGGCTGCTGGTGTGCAACTCAGTGTTTGGGCGGAGAGGCGAGGACCAAAGATAAAATCCATGTATTCATTTCAGGAGTAGACGCGAGTGTCCAGTGATTTGTCAAAGTAGACGGTCTCTCCAGTAAAGGCCAATAAGAAAATTATGGCTCTGCAGCTAATGTAAAACAATATTGAATGACAAGTATAATTGAAGAATTAAAAAAATTATAGCTATTAACGAAAACCAAAATGAGAGCCTCCTATGACATGCTAGCTCTCAGGTCTAAGCACGGGGATGTTCTGGAAGGGAGACCGGAGCCTTAGCCGCCCTGCTTGCTCCAAGGAGCTCAGGGAGGTCAGCCTCACAAAGGCACTAACCGTGAACAGAGGGAGAGAACTGGCAGGGGCAGGGAGGAGAGGCCAGGGAGGCAGAGGACAGGAGAGGAGCAGAGGGGAGGGGAGGGAGGAAGGCGGATCTCCACACATTTCCGAGGCTGACCCCTCCTCCTTCTAGAATCTCTGAAACTTCTGGTCCCAGTTCGAGCCATCTGGTTTCCGGTGGACCTGGACCAACTGATAATTTTACTTGACTGACTCACACTTAAGAAATTTGCTCCCATGAGAAGGTGTCAGTAAACCAGAGAGAAGAAAACCATGACCGGAGGCCAGAAATCTTACAGTTTTCACCACTCCCCGCCGCCACCCCCCCCCCCCCCCCCCCCCCCCCAGCCCCGCACACTCACAGCTTCGTAGCTAAACCTCCAGCCAACCTAGTGGCCTTTCTCTCCGGGGAGAGAGCAGCATCTCCCTTCCCTCTTCCTGAAGTTGCCCACCCAGCACCCACTGCCCACCCCCCCCCCCCCGCCCCGAGTCCCTCTGGGACCCACAGTGGGCAGGAGAAAGTTCTGTTCAGGGTGAAAACAGATCATTAATAAAAACAACTCCCAAGTTATTATTTCTATTTCCTGACACCAACTGTCTAGTTTACCAGAGGTTATACCAAATCATATCCCGGAATCACTGTACTTTTGAAAACTGTGAACTCCCACTATTAGGTACGCCCACAAGAATAAAAGTCAAAAGTGAAATTCCCTCTTCTCACCAGATACAAAGAAACTGGGGCCCAATACTCGTGGAATCCAGTTTGCCGCATGGTCAGCATCCTTTCCCCAGCGGGTGGCGGGTCTGGACTGGAAGCAGCTGCATGGCCCAAGAATATGGTGCCCCAGGGATGACGCCTGCTGTCTCTGCCCTCTCCTGGATCCATGCTTCCTGAATCCCCTTCCCTGTGTGGGTCCAGGGGCAAAGTGTGCCGATGACAGGCGCCCATCTGAGATGTGAGGGCAGATGTGCAGGCGGAGTCGTCACGCTCGGGGACGGGTTGCTGAGACACGGGGCTTCGCAGTCCTCCCTGGGAGCTCCCTGCTGCAGAGGCCCCTTGGCCTGCCTTGCAAGCTCTGGTTTCCCCACCCGTCCCAGGCTCAGGCTGGCGTCCTTGGTAACCGGGTCTCGGATCCTGCACCCGATCCTTCTGGGCCTTCGCTCCAGCAGCTCTTCCTCAGTGTCAGCCGTAATTTCCAGATTCAATCCCTCGTTCCCGTAATGCTTGTGGCCCGGGCTGATCCCTGCCGATGTGCTGCGCAAACACAAACGCTGTTTTCACGAAAGAACCACTTACCTGATTTGAGCCAGACCAGCGAGGAGGGTCAAGACCCTCATATCCAATTATTTCCTGACAAGCGAGTCCAACCCGAGAGCTAAGCCGTTCACTTGTCATGGACGAGGAAGCCAACCCCTGCTTTTCCAGAGTGTCTGTCACTCTTTTACCTGTTGGAGCCGGGCGTTGGTTCCCCATCTCCAAACTGGGGGTGCCACCACCTGCACGCAGTTGGTGCTGCTGGGAGTTTCCCTGCACGCGTGTGTGCCCTGCGCTGACTCGCAGGCTGGCACACCAGGAACACACGCCAAGACGAAGGTCTGGCCAGGGCTCCTCTGCAAAAGGGTCACACTTCACACGGAATCCCTGGAGGAACAAACTCCCCGACGGGCCCTGTTCTGCACATTCCAGTGCGTTATTTCCGTTATCAGGGCACTTCTCAAGCTGACTCACTTCCTAACCCAAGAACGCTGATCCGAATAAATGAAATTAAATTTCCATGCCACGCCCCAAACGTATTCCTCAGTGCTCCTTCCCAAGCCCCCATGCCCTGCTCTGCTCTAGGGCGGCAGACCAAAATCCCTTGGGCGGTAGTGGGACATTGGTCAAGAGTGCGCCCTGGGACTCCTCTCCTGCAGGAGTCCCCATGTGGCCACTGCTGAGGTCCCAAAGATGGCGGTACCAAGACTCTCTGTGGAAGTGGCCCCCGGTGGTTCCCTAAGGAGGGAGTTCCGCAGGTATCTGCAGAGGGGCGTCCCCGGCCGAGGGAACACAGAGCCAGGGTGCTGTGCCGGGAGTGTGGCTGGTGAGTTCCAGAACCAGCCGGGTGGCAAACGCAGCTAGAGCAGGTAGAGGAGGGGGCAGAAGATGAAGTGGGATAGGTCATAGGGAGCTGATGGTATGAGGTCCAGGAGACCATGATTTTGACTTTTATCCTGATTGATTTTTAAATTATTCAAGCATTTTGAGAACAGGCTGAAGGGAGGCAATCCAGAAGAGAGAGGATGAGGGCTGCAGGGCTGGGAATCGTCTGACCAGAGGAGCTGCATCTGGACCCGACGTACAGATTTTCCCCAGTCCTCGGACTTGGAATCTGATTACATGGGACGGATGGGTTTCTTCTTTCAGGGGTGAGGTGGGAGTGGGGGTGGAGGGTGAGTGTATTCCATGTGTGAACAGGACACACAGGTGTCTGGTGGCCAGCGCCTCGCCCTGCTCCCAGTTCTTCCCAGATACACAGCCAATCCTCCTTCCCAGCCTCCCTTGTCAGTAGGTGTGGCTATAAGACTGACCAGATGACGGTAATGGTACACTATAATGATAGTCTTATAGGGCAATGGAATATGAATGGAGGTGATGGCTACCTCCAAGCTTGGCCCATAAACACCTCCCATGGGGGCTCCTTTGTATACCTTTTCCTTTGCTGGCTCCCTAGGATGACCCACAAGGGTGAACTCAAGGGCCAAGTGAAGCCAAATACTGTCTAGCACTGAAACCTAGTGTGAAGCAGCCTTGCTCAGACCCCAAACCCAAACCCAGCCCAATAGAAGCATCAGTCACATTAAAATAAAGAAGCCTCCCCAACACTGCATCCCTGTCCCCCACGGCCATGCCTTCAAGCCCCAAACATGATGGAAATTCAGTCCCTCAGCTCCTGTGGCATCAGCTGTCCCAGAATTTCCAAAGGGTGGTTACCTAGGTACTAATGTACCTTAGCTCTTAGGGAGTAAATAAAAGGGCTAATCATGGAAAATCTAGTTAACAACACGCATAATTGAGTCTGACTCTGGATAACCTGACAAGGGTAATCAACGGGAACACGTCTTTGATCCATTCACTGAAAAATCCGGTGCAGGCTAGGTGTGACCCTACATGGGGAAATGGCTCATTTCAGTACTGTCAGTGGTTTGGGGAGAGTTCTGGAGCCTACAAGGTAGTTCAGGTTTCTTTAGTGTAGAGCTCCTCCTGCGTGGCTTCGTCCGTGTTCTTGGGACCTACCCCAGATGACCACCTCACATAAGGACACCTAACCCAGGCCCCAAGTGCCTGTAGCCTGACCTTGCCTCCTACCTTTAGGGAAAGGCTGTCGAGTCTCCTGAAATGTCACTGTCACATTGCCTTTGCCCCTTTCAGACTTGGCTATGAAGCTTCTCATTTGTACGCTTTTTTCTTATATGTACTAGAAATTGTGCCAGCCAGCTGTGGGTCCCATCCTTGGGGACGTTCTACAGTAGACGCACTGGTATTCTGCCTACTACCAGCCCCTTCCATTTGTCCCTATGGAGTTCCATGTAACTCATGTGGGGCTGTCAATCAAGAGATGGACTGTCACACACAGTAGCAGCCATATGACCAAGCAAGTCCATTTGAGGGAATTTCCATAGACTCTCGTGAAGATGGTGTCTCTTTTCCTGAGATGGTGAGCCTGGGCCCCTGGGCCCCTCTCTTCCACCTGAGAAGCTAGGGAGAGAGAAAGAGATTCCTAGTGACAGTTGTTGAGCAACTGGATCCAGCCAGTCCTGTCCCAGACTGACAGCCCCACACCCTGGGACTTGGATGCGTTAGCCAACCTGTCTTCTAAAATTAAACACAATTAAGCTTGTATGAGTTGAATTTCTATCATTTGCAACTGAGGTTCTATGAACATTCCCAAGAACTTGACTCACCATAAGATATCAAGGGGCATTTTGCCCATTTTCCCATCGACATGTCTCCTGAGGCTCTTGCTGGAGCATTTCCTTTCCTGTGCATGGTGCGGGCACCTGTGCCACGGACACCTGCACTGCGGGCACCTGAAGGTCTTCCCCATACAGTGTACCACCCTCTGGATCCACTGCCTTGCCTGAGGGTGGCAAGCTAAATGGAGAACACAGATCATACCTTTCTGATCACTCACCCCCGTCCTTTTTCTAAAAGACACACTGTTGCGTCAATTCATCATCTTACAGAATTCCTAGTGAGAGGTTTTGGTTTTTTTTTTCTGACCATGACCTCTGCACACAATCCGACCGCTGAGGATGTTATTGGGGAAATCTCTATGCCTCTTACGCCTTTGTTTCCTTATTCACTGCAAAACAGCTAATAGAGCCAATTAAAACTAATTTTACAGCTCCTTGAATTGCCTCCTTCCTAAGTTATTCTATTTTTAATTTTGTGAAGGTTGGTGCCATTTCCAGGGTTCTAATATTCCAGGCCACAGACCCACTTTTCTAAGGTGTCCCTAGCTTTGGGCCCACGGACACAATATGGCAATGCTCCTTCAGATCAGGGGTTGGCAGGTAACAGCCCAGGAGACAAAAGCCAGCCAGCCACCTATTTTTGTGCATAGTTATTGGAACATGGCACACTCACTCGCTTATGAATTACATGTCGATAGCTGTTTTTGTAGTTGCCACAGAGACCATGGGCCACAAAGCCAACCGTATTTACTATTTGGCCCTTTACACAAAACGTTTACTGACAATCTGCTCTAGATCAGCACTTCTCGACCATTTCTTCCTTGTGGCACCTGTTAAGGAATGCCACCCCAGCAGATGAAGACATCAACAACTTGACAAACCTTTGGGGCACTCTGCCTGGGAAGGTCCACCCTAAGACCATCGGGGTGGGGAGCACATGAGCTGGCCTACACTTGTGGATTTCACCTGTGGCCAAGACCAAGGCCAAGGTTACTTGTCCAATTCATGGGTGGTGGCAGTAGCGACCCCCCGGGCATCGTGATTTCTTATGCAACTCTCTTTGTGGCATCAGACAGGACATGGTTCTAAAATAAGACTTAAAAGAGCACAAAGATGTTCTTATCACTGACGGGGCCAACCTGCACCATTTGTGGCTCAACACCAATTACTGGCACGCCTGTGCTGGCACTGCCATGCAGCCCCGATGACACGGCCACAGCCTGTCACAGTCATCACTGTTGCTTCTCTTCCCCTGCAGACAGCACCAGGGTGAACACAGCTAATGCCCGTCTTCTGAGGCACCTCCTGATTTCACCTCTGATCCCCATTACACCAGCTGTGGAATCCTGAAGTACCCCTCATATTCTGGGGTCCCGTCAGTATGCTCTTCCTCTTTCTCCCTTTACGATGGTGTAAGCTCATTGCAGAAGCCGTAACAGGAGTGACTGTTCATTTTTTATGTCACCACAGAGGAGAAAGGAATGTTAAGAACCAGTCGCACCAATAAAGAATGAAACTGTAAGTTTATTTGAAAGTATAAAATTAAAAAAAAAAAAACCTAACTGAAAAAAAAACAAAGCCCTGCACGCAATCTTTCCAGTTTAGATCAAGTTTGAACATCACACACCAGTAACCACTTAGTTGCATTTTTTAGAAGTGTCAATTTCAAATTAGAGGGAGTTGAATCAGATGATGAACTATCTATCACAGTGGAAGTATTTTAAGGCCAAACTGGAAAGGACTCATTGACCTCATTTGAGAAAAGAGAGCAGAGATGGTTTTCCAGTTGGCATAGATTTAGGCAATATATAAAAAAATATCCTGACTGGAATGAGTTAAAAAATATCGCTGGCCACTTACTTTGCTATCTTGAGTAGAAGGGCGAAAAAATCCCCAAACCCCCACAGCTTTGGTGTCCTATTAACATATTTTAGAAACATTCATTAAAAAAGTCAGATCTGTAACAAAAGCGTCCCCATGTTTTAAAAAACATTAAACAGGCTCCCCTCACCTACTAACACTGTTTGTTTTCCCAAAATGCCTGGGAGCAGCGCTGTGTGAGAGAGTAATTCACTGCACTACTGGTTAAAATCAGAACCCTTTCCCCGGAACAGCGTCCAGGGCACCAGACAGGAGGGGCCCGTCCGAGGGAGAAGTAAAACCATCTGACTCCCAGCAGAGGTGAGACGTTCAGCCCGAGTTTCTAACGTACTCCGGCTGCCACCAAAACCTCTTTCTTCATTGGATTTCTCAGAAAATAACTAGAGTGTTATTTTAAAAATGAAGGATGCAAGCAACTAGGTTTCTTTCCTTAAAAAAGAAAGAACTCACCAAGTGGTTAGCTTTCCTGGAACACCCTCTGGGTCTGTTCAAAAACAGGAGCCCGCAGAACAGGGTCACTGAACGCCACTTCATTCCCCTCCGCAGGCTCCATGGGAGTTAGCATCAAAGAGGCTACTGCGAGTTTGCTGGGCTGTGGGGAGAAGCCCTGAATGGGTCACAGCTGCCCAGAGTGGCCCCTGGTTCCAGTTTTGTCCCCTGTCCGTTTCTTGCCAAATAACACCTAGGTTTCTACCCAGCATGTCCCCAGGGGGTGGACCTGTGGCTGGCGGGGCAGAGAGAAGAAGGAAGCCAGCAGGAACGGAGACTAGGACTGAGGGGCAAAGGCACCCCTCATTCGGTGTCCTTTGAGAACTAGATAAATAACAGCTCAAAGTGCAACAATGCACAAACACCTGGCACACAGGTCGGTCTGTTGTGACTTGTTGTCAGGGATCAACGGGACAAAGGCGTGACCTCCTTTAGCATCGTTCTTTGGACCTCACTAGAGAAACAACAACGACGACAGCTGTCCTATACACATATAAATAGTCCCTTAACTGGAAGGGAAAAAACAAACACACCGTTTCAAATGCATTTCTAAAAGATAAAAAAAAGTCCAAATGGCAAATCCTGACTCCGAATCGTCCATGCCCATGTCTCTCAGGGGGGAAACTATGGGATGTTCAAAGAGGCTTAACCTACTCTAACCCTAACCCTACACTGGGGCTTTGCAATGGGGAGTGTGTGCAATGCAGGGAGCTGGCAGCTCTGGTGGGAGGTGCTGAATACGGTTCTCACGTGTTAGCAACTGATGCCAAGCCCAAATACACAGGTGAAACAACTTCCGAGTGTTAGGGGAACTTAGGAGGCTAGTGTTGAAACCGCATGAACAGGCCTGGCAGGCTGGGGGTGCTTTCTAGGGACAGAGGGCCAGATCAGACACTCGGCCAGCTTCAGCTGGACGTTCATCCCCTGGCTACGAGCAGGCCACAGCTGGGAGGCCGATGATCCAGAAACCAGGGAAGGACCACGGACAAAAGCAGGGCTCAGCTCCTGGTAGCCTGCATCTCAGGAGTCACGAACTTGGACAGACCCCTGGTGGGGATGTCCTGCGTATTCGGGGATGAGGCTGGCAATATGTTGCCAGAGAAAGCTCTCAAAATGAGGATTCTCGGGCAAAACGTTAGAGCCAGAACCTATCCAGAGTAGGCAGTTTCAGGGTCATTCACAAACCCCAAATTACATGGCTGATTACTGAAGAGCTCTACTCATGTCAAAGGTTTTCTCTGGCTACTGCCTCCCCTGAGCTGAGAGTTAAGCACAGGATAATGCAAGGTTTCCACGCTTGCCTGGTTTCGAGCCCAAACCCCCCAAACAGCTACCAGATGGCAGTCCACAGAGAATGTGGCCCAGTGTCCCCTGCCCTTTTGAACACTCAACACGGCACAAAAAGAACGCTTCTCGGGGCTACTCACACCTTGCTTCGTGGGGATGCCTACTCAGCCAGATCACAGCGGCAGCAGAAGAACAGTGTGAGGCGTGAAGCTGTGATCCCGGCCCCAGCGGAGGGGTAACCTCCCAGAAAAGATGCACAATATACATCATGTCAACCAGAGGCCAGGGGAACTCCAGGTCACCCTCCCAAGAACATGCCTGAACTCTGAGGGAGGGAAGGGAACGGAGAGACAGCCGACACCCCTAGTCACTCCTTGAGGCTCCCTGCAGAGCTTCCCATGAGTGCAAGTTGTTAGGATGGTAACGAGTCAGAGCAGATGAACCCATATGGACTTTGGAATCACTGGATTTTACACTTCTTCGGTACCCTGGCTGGGCACGGTGTCCCTGGGCTCGGCAGGGCCCTGCTGAGGGCCAGGCTGCCCCGAGCTGTGGCTGGTGTCTTCCACACTCAGGAGGCTGCTGGCGGCCTGGGAGCTGGTGCTGTCGGCACTGCCGGACCGGGAGCGGTAAGGGGGAAGGTCGGCTTGATTCAGGGACTCAGTGTCGGAAGAGTAGGGCGGCGGAGGAAGGTCGTACCAGGCGGGTCTGCAATGGAGAGGAGAATGGGGCGGGAGAGGAGAAGGAGAATGCATTATGAGGATCCAAGGAAAGGCAGGCAGTGCCAACGTCTACCCGTTTCTGGGCAGACGCTGACACGAGGAAGATCTGCCCTCCAAGTACAAAGGCAGCTCAAGGTGGTGCGCAGCAAGACGGGCCCGGGGCCGGGACTGGGACCGGGCACAGGTCGGTACGCTCTGGCAGGCTTGTGCCCCCACCACATCCTCCGGGTGGAGCTGGAGTGAGGATGCCAAGTTTACCCTCGGCTCATCCTGGGTGGTCTGGCAGAGTGGCTTTGCTCCATCGGCTGGGGTCCCTGTGGCCAAGCTGCTGGCCTGGTGTTTGATGGAACCTCTGAACTTCTTACTGAGAGCTGACTCTACCTGGCTGTGTGGACTCGGGTAATAGAGAGGACACCCTCTCAACACCTCAGTCTCCTTGTCTGTAGAAGGCGATACTAATGATGCTTTGCTTACAAAGAAGTGACGGCTCACTTTCTGGCTCTCACTCACTGAAAGCTCACTGAGTCGGGCCAGGCCACAGGCCTCACACTCACTCCTTCACGTCAGGATCACAAGAACGAAGAGGCAGGTGCTACTTTGTGCCCTTGCACTGACTGGGGAGGAAACTGAGGCACAGGACCACCAGTAACGTGGAAGCAGCAGGGTGGAATCTGCACCCAGCCACTGTCTCGATTTTAATCTTACTCCGCAGTGAAATAAGAGGTTGTGAGTGGGGAGTGAGGTCCTGTGTATTTATGCTAATTTGCAAAGAGATCCTTAAACACCACTCCCTGAAGCTACCTTTTGTGAGGGGGGGAGGCAAAGATTAAATAATACAAGAGCTGCCAGTGAAAAGGGTCCAAGAGGAATCCGGTCACCCCAGAAACATGGACTCACAGGCCGTGAGTCCGGAGCACAGAGGAAGAGGGACACTGGGCAGAGCCCTGCAGGGAGGGCCTGGCAATCTCAGGACCTGAAGGGACTCAGACAGCTCTGGTCCCAGTCCGCCGGGGTACCCTGGAGGTCAGCAAAGGAGAGAGGAGGCTGAGCAGGCAGGATTCAGGTCCACTACCCACTTCAGCTACAGAACTCTGGGTTCTGACTTCATACACTGACTCCACTTGTAGGGAGGGCCCTACTGTCCAACAAAGCTTGAGAGTGCTCTGCTCGCCCCCTTTATTTTATAGGTGAAGCCAAGAAAAGGTAAGGAACTAATTAATTGGCTCATTCATTCATTCATTCATTCCGCAAACACTAACCAAACCTCTAATACGGAGGAGGCACTCTTTTGCGGGAGCAGGCGAGGCCTCTGAGTGTGAAAGCCAGTGGCCTGAACATGTGCCACTGTGGCAATAATAGGGAAGGGCAGGGTTCTCAATTGGCCAGGATCCTAACTGTATGTCCTTAACAAGGAACTACAATCCAGTGGCCTCAGTTTCCTCATTTGTAACTTGAGGCAGAAACAGAGCCATCCTCAGGGAGTCAACGAGAGGGTGCGTGCGAATGGTTTTGCAAGGACTCAGAGAATGCCAGACGCGGCCGTGCCTACAGCACCTGAACGCAAACTCATGGCAAGACCCAGGAATCCAGGGGTGCACACATTCTGCTCCCAGCACTGGACGAGCTCCCTCCCTCCACCCCTTCCACCCAGCACGCACCTTTGGTCCAGCAAGGCCTCCGAGTAGGAGGGCGGGGAGCCCACTTCAGATGCGTTCTGCTCGGCCTGGCTGGCCACGTACTGGATGCCATTGTTGACGTTGTAGGTGACATTGCAGTGGTGGGGGTGGTCCAGGACCACCAGGCGAGAGAGCAGCACAGGGTGCTGCAGCCGGTGCACCGGCAGTGTCATGAGGTTGTTCCGCTTCCGCTGGTGGTGCAGGACCAGCGCCAACAGGGCCACCACCAGCACGAAGATGACGGAGCTGCCGATGATGGCGTAGGTGATGCTGGGGTAGTACACAAGCTGGTTCTCCGAAGTCACAAACACCTGCCCGCTGCCAGGTTCTGAGAAACCCCCACGGGAAAGAAAAGGAGGTTACCATTAACTCACCCAGGGCATGCGTGCAAATGTTTGTAGCAGCCAGCTTCACAACGGCCG
This sequence comes from Sturnira hondurensis, assembly GCF_014824575.4. Classification (NCBI taxonomy): domain Eukaryota; kingdom Metazoa; phylum Chordata; class Mammalia; order Chiroptera; family Phyllostomidae; genus Sturnira; species Sturnira hondurensis. The sequence continues at coordinate 12,687,130 of NW_028075269.1, read as the reverse complement.
AAACGGAGAAACCACCCAAATGTCTGCTGACTGATGAATGGATAAACAGAATATGGTGTCTATACAGTGGAGTGTTTCCCAGCCATAAAAAGGAACAAAGTACTGATACATGCTACAACACGGATGAACCTCAAAAACGTCACGCCATGCAAAATAAGTCAGACACAAGACCATACTGTATAATTCCATGTATATGAAATGGCCAGAAAAGGCTAATTTATAGTCAGAAAGTAAATTAATGGTAGTTTGGGGAAGTGGGAGTGGAAATGGGGATTAACTGGTAATGGGTCCCAGGGATCTCGCTGGGGCCAGGGAAATGTCGGATGTGGTGATGACTACACAAATCGGTAAATTAACAACAACGCACTAAATGACACTCAAAATGGGGAAATTTTATGTTATGTAAATTATGCCTCGATCGAGTTGTTTAAAGGTATCGGCCCTGGGAACTACAATACCCAGGAGGGGCAGCTCCTGCGGCAGAAGTCGGGTTTCCCCGGAAGCGTTAACACAACATACATGAGGAACACTGGTCCGTGGGTCTAAGTGTTTGCGTGTGCAGAGCACTTATTTTATGCCAAGCTTTCAACAGAGAGCCAGCACAGCACAGCACGGGCTAAAATCGTGGACTTCGCAGCCAGACTAGGTTCAAATCCCAGTCGCTCAGCTTACTAGCTGTGTGCCCTTTGGAGAGCAGTCCACCCCTCTGGGCAGCACTTTCCCAACTGCAAATGGGGATAGTAATAGTCCCCGCCTCACTGGGCTGCCATGAGCATGAAATAAACGCAGAACCACCAGAAGGCCCCCCACATAGCAACAACAGGAGAAAGAAAAACGAAGTTGGAGGAATCATGCTACCTAACATCAAACTATACTATAAAGCCACAGTAATCAAAACAGGATGGTACTGGCATAAAAACAGATACACAGATCAATGGAACAGAATAGAGAGTCCAGAAATAAACCCACCCCTTTACAGTCAATTATGTTTGTCAGAGGAAGCAAGCCCAGACAACAGGCTAAAGATAGTTTGTTTAGTCAATAAATGGTGTTGGGAAAATTGGACAGGTACGTGCAGAAAAATGCAACTAGACCACCTTCTTACACCACACACAAAAATAAATTCAAGATGGAGTAAAGACTTAAAAGTTAGGCCCCAAACCATACAAATCATAAAAGAAAACATAGGCTCATAGCAATATTTTATCAGATATATCTCCCCAGGCAAGGGAAACAAAAGAAAAAATAAACAAATAGGACAATATCAAACTAAAACATTTTTGCACAGCAAAGGAAAACATCAACAAAATAAAAAGACAACCCACAGAAAGGGAGAACATATTTGCCGACACATCTGATAAGGGGTTAACATCCCAAATTTATAAAGAACTTACAAGTCCCAACACCAAAAAAACCCAAACAACCCAATTAAAAAATGGGCAAAACACCTGAATAAACACTTCTCCAATGGGGACATACAGATGGACAATAAACATATGACAAGATGCTCAACATCACTAATCATAGAGAAATGAAATGTCAGAATGGCTATCATCAATAAATCAACAAACAGTAAGTGCTGGTGAGGATGTGGAGAAAGGGGGTCCCTTTTACACCGTTGGTGGGAATGCAGACTGGTGCAGCCACTGTGGAAACAGCATGGAGATACCTCCAAAAACTAAAAATGAATCTGACTTTTGACCCAGCGATCCCACTTCTGAGAATATATCCAGAGGAACCTCAAACACTAATTTGGAAAAACACGAGCACCCCTATGTTCATTGCAGCGTTATTTACAATCACTGTAACATGGAAATAGTCCAAATGCCCACCAATAGATGAGTGGATAAAACAACTATGGGACATTTACACAATGGAACACTACTCAATTGTAAAAAACACAAAAAATTTACCCTTTGTGACACAGGGAGGGAAATGGAGAACACTATGCTAAGTGAAATAAGCCAGTCAGAGAAAGACAAATACCATATGATTTCATGCATGTGGAATCTAATGAACAAACTGAACTAACAAGGAAAAGAAAGATAGACTCATAGAGAATAGGATGACAGCTAAGTGGGTAGGGGAGGTTAAGGGGTGGAGGGATTGAGCAAAAAGGATAAAGGACTCAAGGACATGGGCAACAGTGTGGTGACTGCCAGGCATAAGAGGACTAAATGGTAATGGAAAAAATGCATTTAAAAAAATGAAGAATCCCAAGTACCCACGTCTGCAGCCCAGCTGGAAGAGTAATCTAAAGTCAGTGCAAGTGAGCACACCTGGCGACCACACCCAGCGCCTTTCCACCTGGGAAGCAGTGAGGAGGGGTTAGTGTGATGTAATGGAGCAGCAGCGAGCCCTGCTCCTTGGGTCAGTGCCCTGTGCTGGGCTAAGCTTTACTCCACTCCTCATCACTGGATGTGTGCTTGTTCCGTTCATCGCTGTATCTCCACTAGTGTGCCTGGTGCATAGTAGGCATTCAATAAATGCACACAATTCAATGGAAAAAAGTCTGTATTCCACATACCTGGTAAGGCAGGTGCTTTTGTTGTTTTATTATTCCTAGTTTTCAGAGGAGCAAACTGACTCAGAGAGGTGAATTCACTTGTCTAATGTCACAGAAGTAGAGGAGTCAGTATCAGAACCCAGACAGTTCTCCTTCAAAAAGCAACACATGTGCTGAAACATCCTACCTTCCTTCCTAGTATCAATGTTTCTCGATTCTCCCAAACAACCCTCATCTGAGACAGATTCCTCTCTTAAGCTCCAGGCTTCGTGCTATTTTTCTCCCTAGCTACGCTCAAACACCAATGAAAGCTACAACATTCCTGTGGGTCATTCAATGACTAACTGTACAGAAAGGAGCAAAGAAAACCCCAGACGAAAGGCAGAGGCACGCTCCAGAGAGTGAGGGCAGGGAGACAGCGCTGAAATTTTCCGGAGACAATTAGCTGTCATCCAGGGGTTCTGCTGGAGTTCTGTCTGTCCTCAGTTCAGATCATTCAAAACTGGGTGGGGGCTTGTGTTTCAGAATTCAGACTTAAAATAGCCTCTTTGTTTTGCTGTCTGCAGCACAGAGCCAAGGGGTTGCATCCTGGGACCATCACTCCTGGGCTGCTGCTCAAGGAAGTTATTGAACTTTTATGAGCCTCTGATGCCTCATCTTTAAAACGGTGGTGGTTCCGTGTCAGTAACAGTGGCCATCTCCCTGGTGACTGAGAGGGTAAAATACAATATTCCCAGAGTCAGAGCAAAGAGCCTGGCAAAGTCGTGTGTGTATGTGTATGACATGAAACTGGTCATTTTAACCACGTTTAGGTGTGCAGTTTGGTGGCATTAAGTACATTCATACCAAGGCGCAAAGCACCACCCATCCATCTGCAGAACTTCTCATCACCCCGAACTAGTTAATGCTAATTCTTGGTGTTCACAGTCTTTCCACTGTCCTCATCAACTTCTCTAGACAGGGTGGTGAGGCTGGAAGAGAGAGAGAGAGACTGGAAGACCTGCTTTTGGGGGGTAAGGTGGGGGACAGGATAAGGATCGAGGAATTTCCTTTCCAGTGAGAGATGTTTTCCTTTTCTTTTTTTCTTTTGAAGAAGAGTTTTGTTCCTTTGAGGAGTGTTTAAAGTTTTTTTTAATTTACTTTTAGAGAGAGAGGAAGGAGAAAGAGAGGGAGAGATACATGTGAGAGATACATAGATAGCTTGTCTCTTATATGCCCCTAGTGGGGGGCCTGGCCCACAACCCAGGCATATACCCTGAGTGGGCATCGAACCAGCAACCTTTTGATTCACAGGCTGGTGCTCAACCCACTGAGCCACATCTGCCAGGGCAAGATATGTTTCTTAAAAGAGGAAAGTGGCTGGGTTTTCACAAGGAAAACCAGTGGCTCCAGTTTTAGGATGCTGACTTCTGTGTAATCACTCGTGGTTTTAACAACATGACAGAGAACTCCTTCAGTGAATGGAATGTCAGGTGCTTGTGGGTCTTGACAGTCCCAGTAACGTCTCCAAGGGTAGGCCGTCTGCAGGTCGGCCCATGTTGGCAGGCGAGAAGCGGCAATCACGTTCGCTTGAGAAATTATGTCACGTAAGTCAGTGGTGCCTGGTCTCTTTTTTGCTCTGTGTGTAAAATGTCATCTTGTATTAATTCATTAACTAGACTTACTTTTCTTAAGAGCTTAATGAGCTCGCTGGCCAAATCACTAATATCAGAGTTGCCTGGGACCCAGGGTCCAAGTACATAGCCACGGATAATGAAGTTTCCATTTATTCTGGCTGTCCCTCAAGCTGATGCCCTCCTGCTCCACTGTCCAACAGTGTGGGCTTCTTCCCGTCCTGTACCTGCCCCTCCCACCACAGGAATTCCAGGCAATCTGGTTCCAGACCATCGTGCTGGCTTTCACGGACCACTGGCACCACTCCAGGAGTGCTCTGCCCCTCCAAGCCCTTCCAAGTCCTCCCGGGTTTGTGTAGGCATCACAGCAGTTTTCAAGGGTCTCAAAGCAGAGTGCCTTTTTCTCATTCCCACGGTGGCACTGTCAGGACCAAGAGAGGGATGAAAGCAGCTGACACGTGTAACTTGGGTGTTCCTCTGCTTCTCAACAATTCCCTCCTGCGGGTACAATTTCCTACAAGAGATCTTTTTTTCCCTTATCAGATTGGCAAAGGCAAAGATGCACTTCGCAGTTGGCTGGCCAGGACTTGGGAAAACAGGTGTGATCATGAATGCATGGTCAGTGGGGGAGGGAACTTGGTGAGAGGCAGCATGGTGACAGGGTTAAAGTATACATAAAAAAGGACATTTCCTCTGACCTAGCCGTTCCACTCCCAGAAACCTGTCTCTCTGTGTGTGTGTGTGTGTGTGTGTGTGTGTGTGTGTGTGAGAAAGAGAGAGAGAGAGAGAGAGAGAGAGAGAGAGAGAGAGAGGAACATGTTGTTTCTCCCGTCCCTGCACTCGTTGGTTCTCGTTTGTGCCCTGGCTGGGAGATGAAAGCCAAAATCTTTGTGCACGGGGATGATGACACTCTAAATGCCTGAACTACCTGGCAAGAGTAAGAAATAACTTCTTAATTTAAGTATTTGCTGAAGCATTTTTCATAATAGCATATACATCCAAAAAGTTTTAAGCATCTATCAACTGCAGCATGGCTAAACTACGGTGTATTCAGGCATCTCTAAGAAATCAGGGCCGCTCTGCATATCTTGACGGAACAACCCGAAAGATACCGTATAAATGAATGCGCAGAATGTTTCTACAGGGACACACGGAACTGGCAGTGTCTGGGAGAGACACCGAAAGAGAGGGAGGGACTCTGGCTCCCTCTTCTGCTCTGCGTGGCCTCTGGTCCTGCATCATCCACTGGAAATGCCAGCCTTGCTTCCCTCTCTCTGTGTGATGTGAGGGCTCCCGGGGGCCATGTCCCCCTGTCACTCACTGAGACCCCTCGCTGACGCACCACTCCCTGCGGATGCTCCGAAGCCTCTAGCCTGACCCTGGGAATCCCAAAAACATGTCCTGGAAAGTTCACTGTCCTGTTCACATGGGCTGTCCACCCTTCCCCTGAAATACTGACTCCTGTGTGCTTTTTTAAAAACATTATATTTTAAGTTTATTTTTCTCCAGATGAACTATTTTAAAAAGTGAGGTTTTCTTGGGATATAATTTACATGCAATAAAACTGCAAAGATGTAGATACCCTTTAAAGATGCACAGTTAGGTGAATTTTAACATAATAAAACAGTTGCATAACCTCCACCATAAACACAATATGGAACCTTCACCCCCCAGGCCCTGCTAATCTGTTCCTGGGCTCCTTGGCAGTCACCGGAGACCACTGAGTCACGTACGTGGAATCATACTGTGTGTGGCCAATTGCGTCTGGCTTCTTTCGCCTGGCACAATGCCGCTGACATTCACCCATGTGTCTGTGCGCATCCCCACTTCATTCCTTTGCATTGCTGAGCAGTCTTCTACTGAATGGATGGGCGTGGCACAATCTGTTTGTCCATTCACCAGTTAAGGGGGCGAATAGGGTTGTTGCCAGTTTCTGGAAAGCAGGTCTTTATGCTGACATATATTTTTCATGTTTACTGGTATATATTTAGGGGTAAGGTTGCTGAGTCATATGGAAAGTATATGTTTAACCTGGTAAGAAACTGTTATACTGTTCCCCAAAGTGACTACAGCATTTGGCTTCCCCTGCCCCTCTAGTTGCACTGCAGCCTCATCTGCACTTACTATGTTCAGTCTTGTAAATTTTGGCCATTATGCTAGGTGTGCAGTGGTATCATTGAGCCTTTCTTTAACTTGCATGACCGATGATGTTGAGTATCTGTTCTGTGCTGATCTGCCACCCCTAGATCTCTGGTGAAGTGTCTATTTCAATCTCTTGCCCATTTTTAAATGGGTTTGTCTGACTACTTATTATTGAGTAGTAAGTGGTTTTTATATGAGTATGTTCTGGGATACAAATCCTTTTCCAGAAATGTCATTTGCAAATTGTTCTCTCTCAGGCTGTGGCTTGTCATTTCATGTACTTTATGGTGTCTTTCATAAGATAAGTGTTTTAGAAAATTTCTCATGAAGTACATTGTATTAATTATTACTTTTCCTTTCTGTGCCTTTTGTATCCCATCCAAGAAATTGTTGCCTAAAAGGAGTTTTATAGCTTTAGTTCTTACATTTACTTCTATGATCCACAGCAAGTTAATTTTTGTTTATGAGACAAGTTCAAGTTCAATGTTCTTTTCCCCCTCCCTTTGGATCTCCAACTGTTTCAGCGCCATTTGTTAAAAACCCTATTCTTTCCTACTAATTACCTTGGCACCTTTGTTGAAAATCAATTGACCAGACCAGCCTGGGTCCATTTCTAGACTCGCTATTCCGCCTGCCTGAGCCACCCGCCGAGTCTTACGCCAGCAAGTGTGTTGATAACTACGGCTTTCGAGGAAGTCTCAACATCAGGGGGCGGGAGTCTTTCTAAACAGAACTTCATTTCTTCATGTGAAAACCCATGTTGGTTATTCAAATTAAAGTAAGACAGCAATGTCCAAAACATACGACACTCCCTCCGTAAACCAACTGAGAAAGCCCCCAGAGAAAAACAAGCAACGGTTTGGTGCACACTGGGTGCTGGTTCACTCTATCTGTTAAGAGCCAGACTGTAAATACTGTATGCTTCGTGGGACGTGCAACTGAAGTGCCTCTGTAGGGCACAAGGCGACACTCTGTAGGACAAACAACACGTCAGTGAGTGAGGACTTCCGTGTCCCAATCAAACTTTGTTTACAAAGGCAGCAGGCAGACTGGGTGTGGCCACTGGCCTTAGTTCATGACCCTCAGCACAGACCCCTCAGAAGGGTTACTCACAGACCAGACACACCTGCACCTTTCCTCAGGCCGTGCAACAATCTCTACCACAGACATCTTTCCTCACCCACCCACACCTTTGTTAACCAGTGGCTGTGTAGTGTTCCATGACAGACTACGTCACAATTTACTTATCCGCTGAGAGAGGGAACTGGGAACAACTAACCGCTTTGGGTGCACATTTAGGTTGCCCCCCACCTTTTGCACTATTCAAAACAAAGCTACAACATTCAGGCAGACCGACCAGACCGTAAAGGCCTAAGGAGAGGAACAGGCTTGCTTTCTGTCCACCAGTCTACAGTGGCTGCTCAACACAGATGCTGAGTACAGCAGTGGTCTGTGTGGTCCCTGGGGCAGAGGTTTCTTAGGACGGGCTCCTAGATGGTAGCCGTTTCTCTGGCCATGTGCTCTCCTGGTTTTGAGCACTGCAGGTTGTCTCGAACTCTCTCCTTTTCTCTGTCCACACCGAGCCACCATTCTGCTTCTGGTTTCCATTCCCAGGACCATCCAGGCTCAGGCGAGAAAGAGCAACCTCCTTGTGGGCCCTCTAATCCTTCTGCAAAACTCCCATCAGTTTGAACATCATCCCGCTCTGTGACACTGTGGAATTCTCGTGAAAAGCTTCAGATCAAGGACCCTCTACGGCTCATATCAGCCAGGCATTCAGAGTCTGCAACTTCCCTGCCTGGGCTTTGCAGCACAAGCCCCAGAGGCCGTGGGGAAAGAAGGCCAGAGCTGGAGTGTGGAACACCACTCGCCCTGTGACCTGTCCTCACCTCCCATCTGAACTAAGCAGTACAAGTCACCCTAACCACCACCACCACCACAAAGAGGAATAATAATGTCATCCTAGCAATCACCAAAGCAGCCCTCACCTTGTATCTATGTGTTTACATGTATTAACTCTGGCTTTATAATTCTTTACCATCTGGAATGAGTTGAATGGTGTCCCGCCGTATGTCCACTGGGAACCTCAGATGCGACCTCATTTGGAATAAGGGTCTCTGTAGACACAATTAAGGTGAAGATCTCAAGAAGAGGTTGTCCTGAATCCAGCTGGACTCTAACTACAACAATGAATGTCTTTACGACAGAGAGAAAAGGAGAAGACAGGAAACAGATAAGGGAGAGGCCACGTGAAGATGGAGGCTGGAGTCACGCAGTCCCCAAGCCAAGGGCCCCCGAGTGGTGCAGGGAACCAGCGGAAGCCAAGAGAGATGTGGAACTGACTCTCCCTAGGAGCTTCCATGAACAGCGGACCCTGCCAGGGCTTTGATCTTGGACTTTTGGTCTCCAGAACTGTGAGCGGGCAAGTTTTTGTTGTTTTAAGCCACTAAGCTGCTGGCAATTTTTTACAGCGGCCCTAGAAGACTAACGTGCCGTCCTGTGAAGCAGACCATGGGGAAATGGGGGCTCAGAGAAGTTACAGACACCTGCCCAAGTCCTCCATGCCCCTCAGTTATTATTAACAGCTGTGATTCCAGGACTGTTCAGAGCCTTCACTAGGCGGACATACATTGCGACACTTTGTGAGAGAGGATGTGGCTATTTTATCAAGCTCGCTGCCTCGCTGAGATGAACAGAAGGTACACCATGCTCCACACAAGCACATTCCCAACATCCTGGAGAGTGTCTTTCCACAGATCAGATGGGGCCTGGCCCTCGGGCATGCTGTTAGAGGAAGCCTGTGGCTCTGGGTACCAACCCAGAAGGCGGAAGCTGGGAAGGGACTGCCTCAGCCCCGCCCCTCTCTGTGCACCAGCAGCTCCACCTTCCAAACCACACCCACTTAAGGTTCAGCACCGCCAGTCCTGGCTAACGCCTGCCCAGCTTCTGAGTGTGAAATGAGAGACCCCATCCACTGGAAGTGCTGTGTGACACCTTGCCATTGTGACACCTGATAAGAAAGGAGCTGATCCTGTCAAATGCACAAGGAGCCCAAAGCAGCCGTGGGTCTATTCTTCATATCTGCAGGTCTGTGACGGCCCCTGCGTAATCGGTTCATAGGAGCTGCGTCTGCCTGTTAAACTATATTACCTGGGGAAACGCTGAGTGTGCACACCTGGACCTAGTGAATGCAGAAAACTTTCTGAATAATTTAGGGAAAAGGGCTGATAACAGGGCAGGGCTCCCGAGGGGCAGCTTTACAGACCATGAACAATTTCACAGCTTCTGAAGATTGCAGAGAATCTTAACACACTGGGACAGACACCCCGCAGTGAAGGGCTATTCATTCGGCACACAGTGGGGCCTTGTGCTCCGGTCCCAGAGCTGGCAGACAAGGACCTTCACAGGGGGGCACAAGCACATCTGACCCCAGTCAGACTGCACACCAGCCCTGGCGTGGGACCGGTCCTAGGGCCCAAGTGTCCTTCCCTCTGCCACTGCCACCTTGTCCCAGCCACGGTCTCCTCCATCCACCCTGCCCCACCTGCTCCCTACAGTCTCTTTTTCCTTGGCTGTGGAGTGCTCCTTCTAAACCCTAAATTCCTCCGTCATGTACTCTCTGTTCAAAACCCTCTAGTGGCTTCCCACAAACATTGTATGAAGTCCAGAGTTCTCACCATGGCCTCCCAGGCCCTAAATAACCTTGCCTGTTACCACTCCAACCTCCACTCCTGCCTGCTCATTCTGCTGCAGACTCTCTGGCCTCCCTGCTGTGGTTTCAGAACACACAAAACCCCTGCAGGCCCCAGGGCCTTTGCACACATTGTGCCCCCTGCCTAGACATTTGCATCACTCACTCTATGACACTCAAGTCTCTGCTCCTAGGTCAATGTTAGCAGGAAGACATCCTGGGCCACCACCATCCTCTCCATCTCCTACCCTGGCCTTATCTGTCTTCACAGCACTTGTCACTGCTTGCCACTATTCACTGTGTTTGTATGGAATCATCTCCTTCCTACTGGAAGGCAACCCCGTGTGGGCACAGCCAGACTCTGCTCACATGTCGCTGCATCTCCAGTACCCAAAATGGTGCTCAGTGAACATCTGTTGGGGGATGTGGGCAGAGGGCCTCGAGCTCCGTGGCTCTGTGCGTCTCGGTCTCAGCGTGCTGGACTCCTGCAGAACCAGTGGCATCCTTCACAGAAGACCAAGCACTGCACATGCCAAGTGTTTCATGGCCGGGACTCACTTAGCCTCATAGGTGAGAAAAGTAAGTCTCGGGGAAGTAAGGTCACACAACCCAGGTCACACTGCCTCGAAGTGACAGAGTAGAGCTGTGAGCTTAGGTCTGTCGATGCGACACCCAGAGATCCTAAGGTATAAGGGCAGGTCCCACTCAACTCTGTGGAGGCGATTTGCTCTGAGAAATGGGAAACCACCCCTGTGGCTGAAATAGTCATGGTGTTACTGAGGGGCATCTGTTGAGTTCAGGACTGTAGAGAAGACACATGTTCACTGCTTAAAATATACAAGGTCTGTCCAGAAAAAGTCCAGACAGTGTTAATATAACAAGAATGATTTGCATGACATCGATGTAACCTGGCAACCAAGGAGAGTGGACTGGAATGTGTGCATGTGAACAATGATGACTTCACTGTACTAGTCAGTGGGGGTGGTACGTGCTGTTGAGTGAGCATGTGTTCTGTGTGGCTGTTGCATTCAAAATGACTGAGAAAGCAGAATAATGAATCTGCATCAAATTTTGTGTTAAGCTTCAATGTTCTTCTATGGAAACTATTTGGATGATTTAGAAGGCCAAGGCTATGGGCAACTGGTGATTGATAGCTTCATCACGACAACACACCCACTCAATGAGGGCTAATTGGCACAGTGGTTAGGAACAACAACACGCCCACTCAAGCATTATATCTCATGCAGAGATTTTAAAAAGATTTTATTTATTTATCTTTAGAGGGGAAGGGAAGGAGAGAGGGAGAGAAATATCAATGTATGGTTGCCTCTTGTATGTCCCCTGCTGGGAACTGGCCCGCAACCCAGGCATGTGCCCTGACTGGGAATCGAACTGCGATCCTTTTTGTTTGCAGGCCCACGCTCAGTCCACTGAGCCACACCAGCTAGAGCTCATGCAGAGATTTTTGAAGAAACATTATTATTTTGATTTTCAGCTATATCCACTCCACTGTTGATTCACTGTAAATTTTCCTTTATTTCACTTAGTGTAACCTTCATTTTGCCTGGGTCTTTTTTATGCAGTTGAAATACCTAGTGAGTTCCTTGAGCATCCTAATAACCAGTGTTTTGAACTCTGCATCTGATGTATTGCTTATCTCCATTTTGTCTAGTTCTTTTTCTGTGGTTCTGTTCTGTTCTTACATTTGGGCTGTATTTCTTTGTCTCCTCACTTTAGCAGCCTCCCTGTGTTTGTTTCTGTATACCAGGTACAGCTGCTTTGATTCCCTATTTTAGTAGTGTGGCCTATCGTAGAAAAGCACATGGGTAAGTTGGATGGGGCGGGGCCTCAGGTACCGTATTTTGCTGTGTATAACGCACACTTTTTTGCTCAAATTTTTGAGGGAAAAGTAAGCATGTGCACTATACATGGGTAAAGTAATTCAGTGTATAGTGCGCACAAAAACACGGGGGCACATTATACACAGCAAAATACAGTAATCACCAGGGTGGGGAAACCCACCTGGCCACTCTGTGCCTCCATGTGGGGGAGGGCTCAGAAAGGAGACGATGCTGCTGCCTGGCCTCTGGAGTTCTGTCTGGGAGGAAGCTCCCAGCACTCACCCTGATGCCAGTCACTTCAATTTTTCCCCGTATGCCAGCTCCTGCCCTGATGCTGGAGCCCAGAGGGAGTGAGTCTGAGTAAGCCCTAAGTCTGTCGAGGGCCCTTTAAAAGGAGACTGCTGAGAATCTGCCGTTTCTTCTGCTGCCCTAACCCCCACTGGTTTTTCCAGCCAGAAGTTATGGGACTTATCTTCCTGGCACTGGGACCCTGGGCTCGGTGGTCTGTGTGGGGCCAGGATCCCTTGTTCCCAAGGTATCCCTCCCAATTTCTACCCACCACATGTGGGTGTGGGACTGCCTGTTCTGCGTCTCTGCACCTCTCTGTGCCTCTGCCCCTCCCACCTGCCCGGACAAATGTGGACTAATTCTTTGGTGGTCCGACTTCTACACTGCTCAGTTTTCTGATGATTCTGGGTGACACTTGTTTTATAGTCTGGCTGTAATTTTTGCTGTGGTTGTGTGAGGAGGCAAGCCATGTTTACCCACACCTCTGTCAGACCCGAAGTCTGGGAGACTGAAAGAATTTAATGAACACCAGTGGGAAGCTGTTTCCAACCTCAGGCCTGAGGGGTGAGGATGTGGCTTCTAGAAGCGGGGGAGATCTGACAGGAGCTGAAGCCTTCGGTGGGTGAAGACAGCCACCGCTGATCTGTGGCCTCACCGACAGGGAGCTGGGCTAACAAATGTTCTGATCTTTTCCTTTTTCCACCTTCTACCTCTTGCTGGTGCTTCCTACTGACCAAACCCACCAAAGCGAGATGGTAAGAGGCCCAGCAGATACAGCCTGTGAACATCAGCTGTCACTGCAGAGAGGAGGCTGGCTGGGAACGGCGATAAGAGCTTCCAGGACTCCCCATTCTCCTGCCACAACCTCCGGGGAGCCCCCTCCCTCAGCTCTGCAAGTCCCACCTCCTCTCAGCCTTTGCTCAACTGCTACCACTTTCTTTCACGAAGCCTTGTGCTGTCCCCTCCACTGGAACGAAAAGGTTCCTTTCTGCGCTCCCCTCACCGCCATTCTCTCTGCCACACCGCTAGGACATCTTGCTTCGTGCCACGCCGGACAGCACGCTGGAGGCAGGGTGGCTTACGCGAAACGGGGACCCCCGGAGGTCCCTCTGGCCCAGTGCCGATCAGCTCTGCCTGGCCAGGCTCACGGCCCCACGCAGGGAAGCACCTTCCTTCCCAGCTGGCACTGGCACCCCAATTGGAAATACACGAAAACCACCCAAAGGCGCACAGGAAAGATTACTTATTCCGAGCCTGCCGCACCAAGAGAGTCAGGCTTCACCTGTGTTTTGGTAGAGACTGCAAAGCCGGCAGAGGAGTGGGGAAGCGCCTCAGTGGGGGGAAGGGATGGCTTCAGGTAAGTCCGGACTGGGGACAGTCGGCCCGGGGAAGTTGAAGGTGGGCTACGTAACTGGTTAGGGGTTCATACTTGGCTTTCTCCTCTTGGCCCTAAGCTGGAAATGTGGATTAACATTAGGGAGGCTGTCAGTCAGTCATCCAGCCTTGGGTGTTTGGGGCCCATGGTTAAGGGGTCGCTGTTTGGCTTCGTTGGGCCGGTCACTGTAGGTTGTGGGTCAGCGTTCCCATCTTACACACCATCTGCCAGTGTCCGTCTGTGTACTGAGTCTCTCACTAACTATGCCACCCACGTCTCCAGGACTGGCCCACACCCCACGGCTGCCTAAGTCCCCGTGACACCCAGGCCAAGTCTAACGCTCGGTTCCCTAGTCTCCGAGGTGGGGGCAACGAACAGCCACCGTGCAGAGTGGCTGTGAGGCCAAGAGCGCGGGTGGGGACGCCCCTGCCACGGAGTGGCAGGTCTGTGGAAGGTGCTGCTGTGTGCCCGTCTGCGCGCGGGGAGGCCGGAGCTAGAGGAGGATGAGCCAGTCCAGTGGAAAAAGGCGGCTGCGTGGCGGCGAGTCTGCGTGGAAGTCCAACTGGCTTAGCTTCCGGTTTTGTCCCAGACCACATGAGTGACTCTGATCTCTTCACATCCAGTTAAGAAGGGCCCTGTGCCCTGGCCAGCGTGGCTCGGTGGGTTAGAACGTCGTCCCATAAACCAAAAGGTAATGGGATTGACTCACAGTCAGGGTACACACCTAGGGTTTAAGTTTGATCACTGGTCAAGGCACACAGGGGAGGCAACCAACCGATGTTTCTCTCTCACACTGGTATTTCTCTCTCTGTCTCCCTTTTTCTCTCTCCAAAAGCAATGGGAAAAAAATGTCCTCAGGTGAAGATTAAAACAAAACAAAAAAAGCCCTGTTGAGTGGTAACTGGCCAAGAAGAGGAAATGCTGTCTAAAGGAGACAGGAAAAGCAGCCAGGACTTCAGGGACCCGGAGGGTGTGACCTTCAAAGGCTTGGGCCGAGAACTGAGGGGGAAAGTCTCGCTGGGTGCATATTCACTTATCCACTCAATGAAACACCAATAGCACCTGGGCCCTGTGCTCAGCGCTGAGGATTCTGGAACCCAAATGGCAGGACCTGACCCTGGAGAAGCTCACATGTGGGAGGGGCCCTGGGCGAACTTCTCTCCAGCACTGCCCTGGGGCGACCTCTACCCTCCTGTAGCCAGTCACAGGAGCCACGGCCACTGTAAACCAAGGGCGTCCCACACCTACCCTGGCTTCCCTGTTTAAAAAAACACCCCGTGGACTGCAGCACCTTGGGGGATCCATTCCAAGCTCATCTTCTGTCCCAATTTAGATACGAATTGAAGAAGTTAAATTTAAAGGGCAAACCAACAAATAAGTGAATCAAGAGAGAACCATGAAAACCCCACTGAACCATTTCCATGGCAACTCAAGTTTCTAAAATTAACCAAAGGGAGGGTGAAGGGGAAAATCGGCTGCCAGCCTGCCCAGCGTCAGGAGGACCACAGCAGGAGCCATCCTGCCTGAAGCAGTGGGCAATCAGACAGAGAGGAGACCCCTATGCCGGGGGGATGAGGGTTTCTAAGACCATCCAGAACCAGGACCATAGGACCAAGCGCCATACGATTACACTCAAAACGAGAGAGATGTGTACGAGATGAGAAAGTTCTAAAGCTGAAGACAGAACACGGCAGATACCCTAGGAATACTTGGTGGTTCTTATTCCAAAGGACCAAAGGGGTTCTGCTCGGCCTGCCCTTGGGCAAAGGGGGAAGGAAGCACTCCTGAAAGGCCCTGCATTTTTAACAAGTGCTATGGAGACAGCTGGCGGTTACCACGGCTCCTAACGGACAATGAGGAGGGCGTGTTGGAAAGGAGCAAGTGCCCGCTAACCCCGGGCTCTCTGAGGCTGCTCAGACCCGCTGTTTCCCCAGAGCCTCAGCTCGGCCTCTTATCAGGAGAGGCCCTGTGATAAGCCAGGGAGTGGGTGGGGAGAGGCCTCTTTGCTAAGAAACAGGCCCAAGGTAGTTATAGAGTTGGCTGGAGGTTAAGAGAGGCTTAACCGTCTATTTAAGGTAGAAAAGGGCACTTCTTAAATATGAATTCAGATTGCCTGCGAAACTCTGTGATGAGGGTAACTGGGAGCTAGGGCTCAGGGGTCTTTTTAGAACTCTGCTCAACTGTGCAGTGGCCTAAAAAAATGTCAACAGAAGAGCACAGCGAGGGGGCACAGCAGTTGTTTGCNCAGGGAGTGGGTGGGGAGAGGCCTCTTTGCTAAGAAACAGGCCCAAGGTAGTTATAGAGTTGGCTGGAGGTTAAGAGAGGCTTAACCATCTATTTAAGGTAGAAAAGGGCACTTCTTAAATATGAATTCAGATTGCCTGCGAAACTCTGTGATGAGGGTAACTGGGAGCTAGGGCTCAGGGGTCTTTTTAGAACTCTGCTCAACTGTGCGGTG
Source organism: Sturnira hondurensis (assembly GCF_014824575.4). Classification (NCBI taxonomy): domain Eukaryota; kingdom Metazoa; phylum Chordata; class Mammalia; order Chiroptera; family Phyllostomidae; genus Sturnira; species Sturnira hondurensis. Next base: position 12,671,216 of record NW_028075269.1, on the reverse strand, counting down.
GCCTAAAAAATGTCAACAGAAGAGCACAGCGAGGGGGCACAGCAGTTGTTTGCTGCCACTTGTGCAGCTCACAAAACGCAAAACCCGAAGACAGCAGGCAGGGGAGGGGTCTGCAACCCGGTAATGAGCTCACGTACGGGGGAGACCACCAGTGGGTTGTTACCGGGGAGACCACCAGTGGGTCAGCGTTCTTTCCTGAGCCCCGAGTGGCTTCCGCTGACCCACACCCCAGCACACGGCATCAGGACTGTTCTCGAAGGCAACGTGCTTATAATGGACACACGTTCCTCCTGGGATTTGCTGAATAAGGAGGGCTGGACAGAGTTACTGTTTCTATTACATACTGTATCTGCTTACCTGTATTGCATCGCGGAAAAGGCAAACTTAACACTCAGCAGATAGTCTTTGAACTCAATGGTCAGTTGGTTTCTGGCCCAGTAATAAGGCTGGGTGAGCGACAGTACGGTGGTTTACTGAGCCTGCGGTGTCAGCAACTAGAGGGAAGAGCACTAACTTCCGTGGGATGCAGGGAACAGCAATACTTCCATCAGCCTGTGAGTGCCGAGCAATCATACAGCAACAGCATTTCGGGGAGAGGAAAAACCACCCTAAGAGCGCCTCTGAGGTTTCACTTGCGGTGGCTGAGAAAACAAGTATCATCACCACACGTCAACTGCGACCCCACGATGGCAGCCCCGGCCACCCTATACAACGGGAGGCCCCGAGTCAGCGGGGTCCCTGCTTTGCCTTTCCATTTACATCCAACCCTTTCCCATTCATGTCCGACTCACGTCCAGGGGCAGGTCCTACTGACTCTGCTTTCTAAGCTTGGGAGAAGTCACCGTCATCCGTTGCACTGATGACCACATGCACTTCCCTGCTGCTCTCCCAGTCACCGATCTTGCCTCTCACCAATCCCTTTCCGCACAACGTGCAGAAACCTCTTTTGGGGAGATAAATAATGTGGCTGCTTACTGCACTCAAAATCAACCTCCTAACAGTGGCCCAGAGAGAGGACTCTGAGCTGGCCCTTAACACTTTCAACCAGGCCTGGGGCCACCTGTCTTCCAACAGCCGGTGCTCCACCCCCGGGGCCAGCAGAGTCTGCCCTCTGACTTTTATACACAGAGCTCCACTGGAGCAAACACTCACGCAGGTTCTGCCCGCACGGGCTCTCCTGCCACACGGCTGAGTTGCACGGTTCTGCCGCGAGACTCTGGGGCTTGCAAACCCTGAAATATTGACTGTGTGGCCCGCACCGGTCTAATTCTGATTCTTTGAGCAGACACTGTAATGAGCCATGAGCTAGGAGGAATATTACCTGCTTTCACCCAGTGTACAGTCTCTTTGGGAAACGACGTGACTACACAAAACCTGGCGATCATGGCTACAGCTGAAATGGCGAACTAAAAGTCAAGCCCTGGCCAGGCTTCCACTGGCTTCTGCTTCCTGTCTTCTGTAGAAGTGAGCGACTCAAATGCTCCTACAGGAAATGGCAAGCTCGCTCTTATACTCGGGTATGAAACACCCTCGTGGCCAGAAGTCCCTCTGCTCTCTGCCAGCACCGCCTCCAGCGGCAGCTGGCGATGGTGCCTGACTGTGCATCCACCCGTGAGAAGTGCCTGGATGTCTCCTATTTACGTTCCTGACGGGATGGCTGGTGGAGGTGTTCATGTTCTCTAAGACAAGGCGCTGGCTGGGGGCTCTGCTCCGACACCACAGGGCCTGCCAGGCAGCTGACTCTGGCCGTTCCGTCACAGATGAGTAATGACAGGGTCCGGGCCAGGGGAGGACTCGAGGTTCCTGCTCGATTCTTTAAAGAGGAAACAATCACCAATGATCCCGTGGGTGTTCTAGAACCCATGTATCCCTGTCAAAAGCTCTCCAAACACCAAGGAGAGGTCAGAGAGCTTGGGCGGGCATTAATGGGGCTGCGTTTGAACAAGTACACGAAGAATTATAAGCCCTCTGTCACTGATGGAGAGCCTCAGCTGGCCTCCTGGGAGGAGGAATCAGAGGACCCGCCTGGGTCCATGGGATGCAAAGATGAGTCCTGTGAAGGGCCAAGAGCAGAAAGCACCTGCTTAGTTGTCACCACTTATTGAGCAGCTACTGAGGGCCAGCCAGGGTGCAGGGAGATTCTGGGTCACCGCTCTGGAACAGGCGTCACTGGGGAATGGACAGGGAGCCCTGGGAACCTCGGAGCTCCCATGGCCAAGCAGGCCTTTTAAAAACTTTCTGAATAGGCAACATATACGTTGTTCAAAACTCAGAAGGGAAGAAAGGATATGCAGAGAAGTAAGTCTGGTTCCCACATCTGCCTTCTGGCTGCCACATTCCTCTCCTGGGAGGCAACTGCCGGCTTCTGGAGACGAGCCCGGCACACGGTAGTGAAGATCCAGTATTCCTACCACACACGGCAATTTCATTTTTTCCACTTAACCACATGAATACATACATTTTTCTAAACCAAGTGCCATATTACCTATTTTAATAAATACCTGTATAGTCCTTACTTTATGCTACATTCTCCTTTTTAAAATAAATCGAACTTTTAATTTTTGAAACAGGATCAGATTACAGGAGAGTTGCAAAAACAGCACACGGGCGCCCATATGCCCCACAGGTAGTATTCCCTTGTGCTAACACCTCACCTGACCACAGGGTGACTGCCAAAAACAAGAATTAACCAGAAACCATCACATGAACCGAATTACGGAATTTACTAAGGTTTTGCAGGTTTTTCTCACTGATGTCCTGTTTTCTGGTCTAGTGTCCAGTCCAGGATCCCACCCACACTGCAGGAGTCTCTTCCCATCTGTGACAGATTCTCAGTCTTCCCTGGTCTTTCATGGCCTTAACACCTCTGAAGAAGACTGGGTAGTTGTTTTGGAGAATGCCCCTCTATCTGGGTTTTTCTGATGTGGTTTCACCATTACAGAGAGGACCTAGACCTGGCTGGTGTGGCTCGGTGGATTGAGTGCTGGCCTGCACACCAAAGGGTTGCCAGTTTGATTCCTAGTTAGGGCACATGCCTGGGTTGTGGGCCAGGTGCAGAGTGGTGGGAGTGTGAGAGGCAACCACACATTGATGTTTGTCTCCCACTCTTTCTCCTTCCCTTCCCTTCTCTCTAAAGATAAATAAACAAAATCTTTTTTTAAAAAAGAGAGAGAGGACCAAGATTATCGAGGAGAACATCACAGAGGTGATGTGCCCTTCTCAGTGCGCCTGTCAGGAGACGCCTAACACGAGTTCACTGATGACGCCGACTGTGGTCTCTGCATTCATTTAAGGCGGTGCCTGCCTAGACCTTACACTGCCAAGTTACTAGTTGTCCCTTTGTAATTAGTTAGTAAGCATATTGCAGATCCTGTGAACCTATGCAAACACCCTGTTTTGGCTTAAACTTTCCCCTACTAATTTTAGACTTCATCATGGATCTTGCCTGCAGTAATTACTTCTGTGTTGTTCTCATGATTTTCTATTTCTTTTGTTCCTTCCATGTTTATGTACTGAAGTTTTTCTGTAAGGAAGGTTTGCCCCCTCCTCCCACTCAGTTATTCTGAGTGACATCAGATAGGCTCACGAATATTTATTTGACTCTCTGAGCCATAATCCAATACCATTACTATTTCACCTGTTACTGCAGTTGCCCCAACTTGCGGGAGCTCCTTACAGGAGGCTCCTGAGACAACCGTTGACTCCCCCCTTATTCTGTCTGTTGGTTTTTCAGACTTGTTTACTTTCTGGCAGAGGGTGCTTCAGGCTTCTCTTGTATTTCCGGCCCGAAGCCTGGCACCAACTCTTTAATAAATAGCTGTACCGTGTGCTATTCGTAGAGATGTGCCATCATTACTTAACCAGAATCCATTGGCTGGGCACTTGGGATTCATTTCCAACCTTTCCCTATAATAATCTTTTACAATAAAAAATCCTGGTAGATGATCATTTCACACTGCAGCAGCCGTGAGAGTAAAACCTGAGTCTTCACAAAGACTTAGGAGGCCTCCCTGAGTGGCCCCTGGGTTCCCTCTGACCCCAGGTCCCGCTGCTCCTTCCCTCTTGTCCAGCACGGTAGGCCATCTCTGGGGCTGCCTCCTCCTACTCTTGTGACTTGGAAGGATTCCGAGTTTACCCTCTGGGATGGGCTTTTTCCTGTGAGTCAGGGTTGGACTTATTTTCTCACTTCTAGCAAACAGACAGACACAGAAACAATGAGTGAATGAGTGGTCATTTCCTATATGAGGTTATAAAAAGACTGGCTTTTATTCTGCCTTAGGTGCTTGATGTGGTCTCCGCCAATCAATCTCAATCAATCTCTCTCTCTCTCTCTCTCTCTCTCTCTCCCTCCTGCTCTGCGGGCCATGATGGGAGCTGCCCTATGAAGTCCATGTGGCAAGGAGCAGAAGGAAGCTGCCAGGCAGCCAGTGAGGAGCTGAGGCACTCCTTCCAGCAGCCCACAGGGAGCGGCATCGTGCCAACGTCTACACGAGTGAGCCTTGCAATAGACCCTCCCCCGGCCTTCAGATGAAACCACAGTCCCAGCCAACCATGTGCCTACAACCTCATGAGACCCTGAGCCAGAGCCCCTGTGTACAAAGGCAACATCAACTCACGTCACAGAAGAGCTGATGTGGAGAGCAGAGTTCCCAGACACTGGGCTCCACAGGCAAACCTTTCCAGAATGCTGCCTTCCCAGCACTGCCGCTGGCTTGCGAGGTTCTACCCAACTTGACCTCCCCGTCCACATCCTGGCCAGCCTTAGAGACTGGAATGGCCACAGAGCCACGTTCTCCCTGGCTCCCCCCCTCCCCAGTTTTCTGAATAGAAGTAACTTCTCTTTACTACAGCTCCGGCCCCCCAACCCCTGCACCTCACCTGGTCCACGTCATGAAACTTCTCACACCCTCTTTGCTGAACAATTACAGATATAGCTAGTTTCCTGCACACAAAATCCTGCATTTCTCAAGGGCTGATTTCCTGTTTCAGTCACTGTTACCCCCTGTCCCTCTCACTCCCAAGCGTGAAGTTCAGCTATACCACATACATTAGGTGCCCTCTAATACCTGCAGAATCAGGAAGGGATGATGAGCATGAAATCATGGGCTCGGGGTCTCCCGGCAGACGAGGTGATCACCGCACATGGTATGAGCTCTTGTAAGCGTTATTACCACCACTTAATATTCCAAGAGTGAATGAGTGTTCCCTTCTCTAACAAGGATTTAATTTTCGGGACTCCCCCATGAGCTTCCTTCTTTTTGTTTTACTCTCCAAAATTATAAGAAATAAGAAACAACTCCTGACCAGAAGTTGAGGGCCTTTGGCTCGATTCTGTTGTTTTTGTGTGTCAAATGCTCCTCCCGGCGATGCCTCCCCCCAGAGCAACAAGGAGAACACTGGTGTACACTGGTGTTCACACCGGGCTTGGATTTTCACTGGCGACTCAGGCGCAGAAGCTGCCAGGCAGCAGCACCAACAAGACAGGCTCGCGTCCATTAGTGCCCCCCCCCCCCCCAGAGTTGGCGGCCACCCCGTCACTCCTGGGAAAGCTCCTCTTGCAGCTACATGCACATCTGATGGCACTAATTGAACACGCAAATGAGGGAGATAAAGGCAGACTGGGCTGATTGTATTTTTCTAATTGGCTTCAGAGGAGGAAAGCTCATTGTCAGTCATGATCATAAACTCCCCTCGCAGTCTCAACAACACAGACCGCAGCGGGAGCCGGTCTGAAGTATCTTGCCTGAGAGCAGATAAACTGGAGCCTGACTGTGTTGGTCTATAAAATCTATAAAGACTTGGAGGGAGTCAGGGGTGTTGGAAGGCTTCCTGCTTCCTTCGGTTTAGAAGACTCTGCAACCCTGAGTTGTAAGCTAGAGATACTGTCATTTGTCCCATTTCCACCAGTATTGGTTGTCTTTCTGGACAAAAGAGGCTGTGTAAAAAGTCTTTTAAAAAATTTGTTGATTTAGAGAGAGAGGGGGGGAGGGAGGGAGAGAAATATCAATTTATTGTTCTACTTATGCATTCACTGGTTGCTTCTTGTATGTGCCCTGACTGGGGATCAAATCCACAACCTTGTTGTATCAAGAGGGCACTTTAACCAACCGAGCTACCCAGCCAAGGCCGAACAGCCTTTCAGTGTGAGCATCATTGGGCAACACAATCCCAGGACTAGGCTCTGAATCCTGTGACTGTCCCACTTCTTCAAAGTCACTTTTCAGGAAGCAGAGAGGAGAAACGGAGGCACTGAGGGAAAAGGCCCGGCGCTCCGCTCTGTGCAGAGATGAGCTGTGTGCCTCCTTCAGCCTCTCGCGCTGGCGACAGTGGGTGGTGGGTGAGCCCCGTTGATGGCAGGAACCTCCCTGCTCGCGGGGACCACAGAAGGGACCAGGGTTTTGTTGTCTGAACTTTTCCTAAATGCGTAGGATTTGTGAGAAATAAGAATAAGGCAAATCCAAATCGAACACAACACTGAACTTAAGCCCCAGCTGAGTCTGGAAAACATAGTTCCAGAGAATTCTGGTACTTGTTAATAAAGAGGAGGAAGGGGCTGGGAGCCTGAGGTTGGGGAAGGAGGGGTCGTGCGTCAGGGCTGGGGGGGCACAGGGACAGCAGGCTTGAGTTTGCGGCCACCAGCTCTCCCCAGACTTGTGCAGCACAAGTGCCGGCAAAATGGCCTGAATGGCTGGCTGGCAGCAGACGGGAATGTCTAATGGTGAAACGATACTTTGGGAAAACTTCGTAAATATGAGAACTAGCAGGGAATTGAAACCATCAACAAAAAAAACTCCAACCACAACAAGACGACAAAAAATAGCTGGAGAGCCCAGGGCCCAGGAGCTCAGCCCCACTGGACATCCTGCAAGGGACATGGGAGCAGGAGGGAGCGGACTAGGTCTGGACCAGGCTGGCCACTGGCTGGATCGTTCCCCACCTTTGGGTGAACTGCTTCACTGTGCCTCGGTTTCCTCCTCTCTTTACGATGCGCTGGGCACAGCATCCAGATTTGGCTTGGACCTGACACACCTATAACGCCATTATTTTTGATGGATACCCAGGATGCCTGCCCAGAGCCTCTGACTTCCTCTGACCCGCATACCATAAATCGCTTCTGTCCCACACTTCAGCAAGTCTGCCCATAAATACATTCAGCCCCAAACGGTTTAATTACAGAAGGAGGAAATTGCTTCACTTGGTAAAAGGTTCTTCCCAGTTCTGCTAATGGCAGTCTGGTATGCATGTCTGTGATGGGATTTTTTTTTTTCAACTAAAGCCAATGAGCTTAATGAGAAGTGGAAAGGGGCCGTGGAATCAGCATTCACTGGAGGCCCTTGCTGGCCCTGCTGGTGAGCTGTAACTGCTTCAGAAATCACACTATTCTAGACGGCGACCACTGATCTCAAGACAGTGCTTCAAGAACCAAGAGAAGCCATTGGCTGAGAGAGCAGAACCTAACAGGCAGGGGCAGAGGGGAGAGGCCTTTGGGTGGCCACGTATTTGCAATGGAACCTCAGGGAAAGGGCTCTGGGCTACACGGAAACAAGGCCCTGCAATGGCTGCAGTGAGACAGATGCCCTCCCCTCTCCTCTAGGACTTTCTCTGGAGGGTCTGCAGAGTCCCTTACAAGCATCTACGTATCGCCCCATTCGCAGATGGGAAATCTTCCAAGATTTCCAAACGCTCAGACTCTGGCTCGTACCACCAAGGGGTGACACGGAAGCCTGTCTTTGTGGGGACACGTTTTCCTGCCCAGTGGGTGGCTGCCCGGGGACAGTAAAAAGGGGTTGGAAGGATGATGGAAGATGATGCACTGATGTCTACCAGAGACCACGGGCTCTTCAGGCTGACGGACCGCATCTGCCCCCGGCTCTACCACGTCCTGGCTTTGCCATTCTAGCAAGCTGCTAAACTCCAGAGGCTCAGTTTCTCTGATCTGTGGAATGGGGATGACAGCAGCCACCTCATGGGGTGTTTGTGAACATGAGACTTGGCCGTTTTAAAGCGCACAGCGCAATGGCCGGTGAACAGCCTGCGGGCATAATAAATACTTGTTGCTGCTACTGTACCAGAGCCACCGGCGCCTCTGCTGTCTGGTCCCTCATGGCTTCTTGTCGGGGCCTCTACTGCTTAGACACCCTGGAATGTCGATCTGTCAGGAAGGCAACCTCAGAGACACCAGGGAGTTGAATAAACTCCACTTGCAGCTTAATGTGGGAACTAAAAATATTTCCTTCTGTTTTTCCAACCTGGAGAAACACGAGAGTGAACGAGTGGCAAAGAGCACAGGTCTTAGGATCGGAAAGAGCTGGGTTCCAATCTACCCCTGCCGCTTCCTCGGCAGGTGACCCTGGGCCGGTTCCTTTAAGTCTCAGACCACAGTGGCCGAGAGGATGAGAGAATCGTGCAGGCCAAGTGCTCGGCACACTGAGTAGCCTGCAGTAACTGTCCAATCCAGAACCTGGGTTATATAACATGCTGCCACCATCATATTCTTGTTATAAGCCAATTCCTGTACCCAGCACCATCGACAAGGGCGCCCAAGGGATGCTCAACCAAAGGTTTTTGACCCAGGCTGAGGTGACACAAGACGGCCTGTGCTTGTCATAAGAATGTTAATTCAAGGTACTATCATGGCCACAACCTGAGCAAGGATGATCCAACGATCATCCAATGACGACCCCTGGACCTCAAGATCCAAGGAAGCTAGAAGACTGCAAAATTAAGAGAAAAAAGGCACCTGTGCCTGTCTCCTTCATATTTCATTGTCTCCTTCGTCTCTCTGTTGGAGAGACTCTGCTAACAGTTTGAGGAGACGAAAACACAATGCAGGCTCCCCGCGCGAAGCCAGCTGAAAGTTTAATTAAATACAATTGCTTGCTGTGCATTCCTCTCCCAGCCAGCCTCATACATATTCATCACTGTAATTACGGTAGTGAAAAATCCACAACTAATTACTCCATGTTCCTCATCTTTCACATGCCTTGAATTTTTGCATAATTATTGTTGGAATTAATTGCAAGTTAGTTAATTTTATACTTTGTCCGCTCAAAGCTTAATTGAAAATTAATTTAAAAGATAAAAAAAAAACAACGCCCGAAACCCAACAACCACACAACAAAAACCCACCACAAACCGTTACGGCACACCTAGCTTCTCACACTTACTATGATGGGCGTTCAAATGCGATGCGGTTGCCTCTAAGCCAAGCGCAGGGCTGTGCACGTCAAGCTGAACCATGAAAAGGCCGATCCCATAAATGGCCCTGCAGTCACGTCCCTATTTGTCTGCTGTACAGCAACGAAGAGGAGGCTGGTGGTGCACGGAGCCGCCGGTTAATGGCCTGGCTATCTTCTGGCTGTGGGCTCATCATTTTATTCTTAGCTAATGGCATCTCCCAAGAAGGCCAGCACGTGGCTTCTGTTATCACCCCATTCCACTTCTACCGTCAAAAGCCTCTACTGGCACCCACTTTCAGGACCCGAGTGCAACATGGCACCCAGGATACTTTTCTCTCACAATGAACTGAAGACAGTTCTTGTCCCCGTTCTGTCACTGCGCCCGTCTATCACCAGCTCCTCTGAGCGACTCCGAGTAACTCTGCTTCTGTGATCTGTTCTGTGTGGGGCCAGGAAGGAAGCACTCACTGAGGCTCTACCTCGCCTTGCACTTGGTTTTAGGCATGTGCATGAGTTTCATTTAATTTCAGCACCTGACACAGTGCCTGACGCATAACAGATAACCAATCGACCCACAGTTATTTCCTGACTGACTGATGGAGCGACGAATGTCCCCTGTAAGCCCCTGAGTGAGCTTTTACAGAAGGGGAACAGGCAAGTTCAAAGGGGTTAAGTGCGCCTCTCAAGTTCATATAGCCAGTCAGTGGCAAAGCTAGCACCTGCTGCCCTTCTCATCCCACGTCCTCCTCCTGATGTCCTCCCACTGACAGTCCAGGTTTTATCTTCTGCCCACCACGGTCTCTCAGTAACACGCTTTTCTCATTCCCAAGTCCTGAAACCTGTTGGTGATGGACTGAATATTTTGTCCCCTCCCCATATTCATCTGTTGTATTCTCTAACCAATATCTGTTGATATTTGGGGGGCCTCTGGTAGATAATTAGCATTAACTCTCATCAGAGGATTTAATACCCTTACAAGAGGGGATGACTGGAGAACTTGCTCTCTCTCTCCCTGCCACATGAAGGTACAGCAAGGCGGCCATCCACAAGCCAGGAAGAGAGCTCACACCAGGAAATGAGCCGGATGCACTTTCATCGTGACTTCCCAGCCTCCAGCACCATGAGAAATAAATGTCTAAGGCTCCCAGCCCATGGAATTTTGTTACGGCAGCCTGACTAGACCAAAACACTGTTCCAGCCTTACTGAATGACCTTGGTTACTCACCTGATGTATTGTGGACTGATTTGAGGTGAAGCTGTGTGAGCATAAAGGAAAAGGAAGTGAAAACCAACTTGAGAGGGAAGACAAGTCTTTGGGACACAAAGGAGGCAGGATGGGGAACTGGTAACAGGCTAAGGCTTAGCATGTGCTAAGCAGTGGCTAGCACCCCACCTGGATGAGACGATGCATCTGTATCCGCTAACAGGGGTCCTCACCTGCTTGGCAGGCATGTCTTCAATTGCACCACAGAAGGAATGAGTGAATCAACCTATCATTGAGTAGATGGGGAGGAGAAGGGGTGGGAATCCAATGCACAGAGCATAACTCCATCGATTTTTTTTGAATCCATAAAAGTATCTCCTTTAAAGGTGACCTTTAGTGATCTGAGCCTTCAGCAATTTCAGAGCAAACAATTCATCCTCCAAGAGACTCATAAGATTTGGTGATCTCTTAGGACCCTAGGAGCAAATTCCTTAACAGGAAATCTTCATTAGAGTCCCAGCTCCCAAAATCTGAGAGGTGGTTTAAGAAACAAGGTGATGCATATGTGTACAAATTTTTCCTGCAAATGTTAAACTGAGCCCCCCATTCCAGCCCATAAATGCTGGTGGCAAACCCCAGTTAGGTGTTCTCCTGGATACCATCTGCGCAGCGGGAGAAAAGTCCTCGAGGGTCTGGAGGTCCTACGTGGTGCTGGAAGTAGCCTTGCAGATGGGTGGAAGCGCGGTCAGTCACTGGGTGTGTGACCAGGCTGGCTCCATGAGCAGAACATTCCTGCCTCCTGGGAGGGCGGGGCGGTGAGTGCGTACATAATGAGCTCGGAGGTCCAGGGTGGCCCTCAGTGACAAGAAAGTCAGTCCTGATGGCTGACATGGCAAGGTGAAAAAAGGTGCTTTAGTGAAGACTATATATTTTATAAAAGCAGGATGCCATTTTTGTGGATCTGAAAACATGTACATGTGTGCATGTATTTCTATTCATTTAAAAAATGTGGATAATGGTTATTACTGGGTGGATAAATTAAGGACGATGTGGGGGACTGCTCTCCTGAACCCTGTGAATTATTTTGTCATGCATTAATGTCTCCTTCTCCTTTGATCTCAAGTCAGTCAGGCCTCCTGGAGGAAGCCTTTGCTGACCACCCCGACGAGGACAACTCCTGTGTCCACCTGGAGCCAGCTACCCCTGCTGCGTCCCAGCGTGTGCTACAGTTCCAGTTCCGCCTCAATCTCCCATCAGTGTCTGCCGCCCCGGGAATCTGTGTCTCATAAGCAGGAGGTGTTGTTTTGTATTTGTGGACAACTCTGTTCCCAGCATTAATAATAGTGATGATCGTAATATCGATAGCAGCAGCAGCAAAGGTGGCAGTTAGCCCTTATACAGGACTCACCAAGTGCCAGGAGCTAACCCAAGGACTTTAGAATGAGGTGCGGCTGACACCCCCCTTTACCAAACCGGAAACCACAACCCAGGAAGGCTGATGAGTGCCAGTGCAACCTCACGCAGCTACCAAGGACTGAAGCCAGGATTTGCACCCAGGCCGCGGGGCACCTGGGTCCATGCCCATAAGGACTACATTTACACTGTCCTCTTTAAAAAAAATTTTTTTTAAAATCCTCACCTGAGGACATTTTTTCATTGCTTTTAGAGAGGGGCAGAGGAAGGGAGAGAGAAACATCGATGTGAGAGAGAAGCGCCTATCAGCTGCCTTCTGTACGCACCTGGACTGGGGATCAAACCCACAGCCTAGGTATGTGCCCCGACTGGAAATCAAATCCACAGCCTTCGGTTATGGGACGATGCTCCCACGGCTGAGCCACCCCAGCCATGGTGTGCTCCCCTTTCATCCAGCACTTAACACACAGGGTGCCCAATAAATATTTGTTAAGGAAAGATCTATCATGCAGTCCTTTTCAGAATCCTAAAAACGTTACGTTCTTTTTTTGGATAAAAGGAAATGAAAAAAAAACCACAAAAACCCACTGCCCTGGGAATGAGCCAGCAGAATAAAAGCAGTAGTTATGAAAAACCAGAGTTTCCTGGAAAGCAGTTTCTTTCCAGACAGCAGCGCCTGACTCTAAAGAAAACACGCCATGCAGCCCCTTCATTGAAACAAGTCCCGATGTCTTCAGTCTCCTGAGTCCAGAAGGGCCGAGGGACAGACAGGGCTCAATGCCATTCTCTTCACATACAATACAGCGGGACACCAGACTCAAGTTCCCATGACTTGATGAAGTCAAAGGTCCTAGTTCCCGTAAGTGGCTAATCGAAGGGAAAGCCAACCCTTGATGTGACACCTCCCGGGCGCGCAGTAAGAGGACCTGACCCTGTGGAATGGGCTGTGTACCACTGCTAAGGTTGAGACGGGCCAAGTGCCTCATGTGAAGGATTCGAGTAAACCATGCCAGCATGGGGAATTATTGACTCTTTCCTAAAAAAGCGGGCAGAAGCAGTTATATTTGCATGGTCTTCACAGAGTAAGACTGACCGTGGAGCTGAAGGGCCCCATGGGCATTGTTAGTTTGAAATATTTAACAGATTAGGACCACGTGTACTGGCAGACAGACCTGATTTAAAGTTTTCACACGGTATGAATTCCCCAGGGTGAAACCCAGCAGGCTGGCATCTCTCCAGGTTCAAGCGGGGGATCAAACTGGGAGAATCCAGGCTGTTCCATTCATTTCGAACCAAGAGAGAAAACACTCCTCAGAGCTCATTGTTTCGGAATTAGGGTACGTAATGTCGGTGCCACAGTGAATACCGATGAGACGGGGCCTCACTTCATTAAGCACTTGATATGGTTAAACTGCCTCCCTATTTCACAGTCCACAGGAATCACCACACTGACAACCCGTCCTACGGATGGAATTCGAAGTACACTCCACACCCCGCCTCCCCTTTGATCATTTTAAAATCCAGTGGGAACAAAGAAAAAAAAAGGACGACCTTTGCCCCCACTCCCTGCATCTTTGAGTAAGACAAGAACACATCTTCTGCCATTTCTACCATCTTTCGGCTCAGGTCAAAGACGCTGAGTAACTCAGAGAAGCCAGATGTTTCCCCTTCCCGCAGAAACCGACCAGCACCAGGCAGCTGTGAAGGGGAGCCACGGTCTGCCAGGACCTCGTCCGGCCAGCTTTTTGGATGGGGTACACTTTTTAAGAAATTTTTTTTGGATGGACATTTTGGCAAAAGGCTGGGATGGGCTGATTATGACATGGGTGTGTCCTTGATTCAGGTGACATCTGACTGATCAGCAGTGGCGAAAATGACTTCCCCTTCCTTACTCGCCCATCCTAAACACTGCAGAGACAGACCCTGAAGTGTCTGAATTTTACCCACAGGCCGGGGAGCAACGGTGGCATTTCTGTGGCTCTCCGGTCCTTCCTGCCAAACCCACACTGTCATGGCCTGGTTCAGTGGCCGGAGAGTGAGGGGGGCAGCCTCAGAGGATCTTAGGATGTACTTAGCCCCAGGAACAGTGACTAAGATCTGGCCACAGGCCCTGGCTGGTGTAGCTCAGTGGATTGAGCTCGGGCCTGCGAACCAGAGGATCGAGGTTCGATTCCCAGTCACGGCACATGCCTGGGTTGCAGGCTGGTTCCTTGCAGGCCAACTACCAGCAGGGGACGCACGAAAGGCAACCATACATTGATGTTTCTCTCCCTCTCTCCTTCCCTTCTAAATATAAATAAATAAATAAAATCTTAAAAAAAAAAAAAGATCTGGCCACAGAGAAGCACACGCAGGCACTGGTTTAACACATCATGGGGCTGCTTTGCAGCCCTTCAGTCCGGCTTAAAGAGTTATTAGCCATTTTCTCCCTGCTTTAAAATGTTTAATTCATATTCAGCTGTTCTACATTCTGAGCCTTAGTAGTGAAAAGCTATTGGAATGTTCAAAGGGCATTAGACGGTGGGACTTCAGAGGCCGACAACAGTGATCAACTGGAGTCACCCAAATGGCCAGCGTCGGGGGATTAGCTGTGGTCATGGTACCAGACGCTTAAGGGAGGGGTCATGTAAGGGCTTGTGGGGGAGTCCTATGTGGCTACTCCCTGACCCCCTCATTCCTCCTCTGAGAGGGTCTACACGGCATGATTAGTTGACATGAAAGGTCAGGGGGTCTGATGTGCAGGAGCAGCAACAGGCTCTCGGTGGAAAGGTCACCCTTGGGGTCAGGTCCCAGCCTACAATACTTGTTCCCCCAGTTCTGCCTGTGAAAAGTTTTCCCAGTTCCGGGCACCCGGGACTTGCTGCCCTGGTGACACCACACACCTGGCCAGTGGTTCCTGCTCCCCATCGCATCTGCCTAACTGCCCTAACAGGTGGACACAGTGCCATGTTGTCAACCGGAGCGAGGTGCAACTGCACGGTGGCATTCATGGGACACTTCCAGTGAACCTGAAATGGCTTCCAGGGACTCATGTGCAACACAGATAGCTCTCTTCAAATGGTTCTCACAGGAAATGCAAAACCTTCCCCATTCACGCAACATCTGGTCATTCCCACCACCATCCGTTACTGGTACTGGTGGTGAGGATGATGATGGTGGTGGTAACAGCAGCTGTGGTTAACATTTAGCAAGGGCTTTCCATATGCCACTGTCTTTATACTTTTTTTTTGCTTTTTAAAAAACATTTTATTTATTTTAGAGGGGAAGGGAAGAAGAGAGGGAGAGAAATATCAATGTATGGTTGCCTCTCGTGTGTCCCCTGCTGGGAACTGGCCTGCAACCCAGGCATGGGCCCTGACTGGGAATCGAACCACGAT
Source organism: Sturnira hondurensis (assembly GCF_014824575.4). Taxonomy (NCBI): domain Eukaryota; kingdom Metazoa; phylum Chordata; class Mammalia; order Chiroptera; family Phyllostomidae; genus Sturnira; species Sturnira hondurensis. The sequence continues at coordinate 12,656,043 of NW_028075269.1, read as the reverse complement.
CCTTTGGTTTGAAGGTCCATGCTCAATCCACTGAGCAACACCAGCCAGGGCTATAAAATGTTTTATTTGGACTATCTCATTTGCTCTTTATAATAACCCTGTAATGTAAGCATGGTTATCATTCCCACTTTACAGATGGTAAGACCGAGGAACAGAGAGGGTTAGGGACTTGCGCAGGGTTGCTAGGAAGGGACTGCTGCACAAGCCCAGTCAGGTGATCTTGCTCCAGAGTCCGTTCTCAGCCATCAAGCCCACTGCATTCTCTGCCCAGTCGCCCAAACAAATCTGAGTCAGCAGGGACCATGCCGGTCTTGGTCATCACCACACTGTTATAAATACAACGGTGCCTGGCACATAGAAGGTCTCAATAAATACGGTATTTGTCAAGGAAATGAATACATGGATGAATGAGCCAAGGTGAGAGAACATTAGTGAGCTGGGCTCCCTGAATACTGGTCAGGATTTGGGGCCAGATGAAGCTTCCTTCCCTGTGTGTCCCCTCAGTGCTTAAGGAGTGGTCGAGTCTCAAGACAACTGGACTTGCTCTGGGCTCCTGGGAGAGGCTGTGGATCGCAGCGAGAGAACCAGGGACCCTCAGAAAACTGGACTGTATCTGACTATTGAGGTTCCCGGTGCCTGGCAGAGGCCTGGGTGCCCAGCGGTGACACCAGGCTCTCGCATAGGCCCCTGGAGGATAGGGCAGTCCTCAGGAGGTTGGCCAATGTTCCTGAGTTTCTCTCCTTCCATATACATATTAGGATTTGACTTCCCTGTCCCTTTAGGAGTTAGACTTGGCCTTGTAACTTGCTCTGTCTGATGAAACACGAGTGTACCTGAAATGAGAAGAGCCGGCCCTATGAGCCCGTAACAGACGTGCAGGCAAACAAGAGCTAAACCTCTACAGTTTTGAACTGTGGAATCGTGGGTGTCTCTGCTCCCACAGCATCAGCTGGCGTACAGCGGCTGACACAGGAGGGCGAGTTACTCGGAAAATCACCGGGGCCGCACCTACAAAGCTGATGCTGCAGCAAAGCAACCACAGAGGGGAGAGAAACCTCGTGCGCACGCGCCCATGTGAAGAAACAGCGGAGAGAATTCACATGCAAGCAATGCCACGCCGATGTGATACCAAGGGATGCACATGGCTATTTTATGAGGATTTCACACATCCCTCGATCTCTCACTGACTCATCATGACACTACCCTACCTGACAAACTCCCTGTTTGCGAGTGAGGACATGGAAAAGCGATGTTCTGTTCCCAGGGTCTCTCAGGTGGTCAGCAGCAGAGCTAAGATGGGAATCCACACCTTCAGGCTCCCAAACCTCACACTCTTTCCCGCCCAGTATGAGGTGTTCCCCGCCAGGGACACGCACCCCAAACTGCACAAGCCCAGGGCTGGCTGCAGTGTGGAGAAGTGATTAGAGAAGGCTTTCTGACGGAAGTGAGTTTCCAATCAACTCTTAACACATCTGATGCTCTTAGGAGGCAGTGGACGTAAGAGGGGATGAAGAAGGTGGTGGTCGCTTGGGCAGGAAAGAGGCAAAGCAGCAGAGTGGGAGGGAGGCAGCGTGTGAAGCTTTACACAGCCAGCCAGGGGCGGGGAGGCGGGGTGTTGATTTTACAAGCACTGTGGGCTCTTCAGTGAGGGTGGGAAGTGATAAAAGCAATGTTTATGAATGGCTGGCTGGCAACTGTGTGGAGGGTGCATTCCAGAGGGAGAGGGGAGACTCAGGGAAGCCAGGCAAGAGGCAGGTAGGCCTGAGTAAGGACAGAGGCTGTGGAAGTGGAAAGAAGGGAAGTGATTACTACCTCTGGGAACCAAGCTCTCACTAACTGCCATGCGTCGGGCTAAGCAGTGTGCAGGCATCGGCTCCCAGAACGCTCATAAGCACCTAAGGCGATGTGGTGTCACCCATTTTGCAAACGAGGAAACTGGAGCTCCAGAGTCTCCCAATATGCGTAGGTAGTAGGATGTTGAGTTAATAGCTAGTACGTGACAGGCCCTCTTCTACAAGCCCATCTTACACACTATTTCATTCTATGCCACAGGTGCCAGTGTTCTACCCGTTTCAGAGAGAGAGGGTGGAAGCTCAGGGAAGTGAGGTCACTCACTCTGAGTCAGCCGTCAGTAGCCAGATCAGGATCTGAACCTGGCCTGGGCTGTCTCCAAAAGCTCATGCGCTGAACCACTACACCCATGAGAACGTGCCTTTGGCCTCTGTGGCCCTGGCTGGATGGGCTACGTGCCTGGGCACACGTGGCAGGGCCCCATCTCAGAGACGGAGCCTCTGCCATTCACCCCAGGGGTTGCTGGGAGAGGACTCGGGTAACACGACCTGCCTTGGTTGCTAGAGAGGAAGGCCTCAATCAGTGTCCCTGATCCAGGCTGCGAGGAGCATTCGGGAAGAGAGAATAAACCCTCCGCCCACTCCCCAGATACCTGCCATGTGGTTTTGCTTTAAAAACCAGGGCGGAATTATAAGTTACTCCCCAAAGGGGTGTGTGATGCTTCCCGTGGGATCCAAACCCACTTAGAGGCCACCTGGCCACCTCTTCTGGTTTGTGGTAAACCAAAATGCTCCAAAATGGATTTTTTCAATAAACCACTCATCCTGCAGAGAAAAAAAGGCAACTCACGGGCTTCTGAAAAGTCACCGCTGCATCTCTGCTTCCATCAAGGTGGACAAGGCGGACAGAGGCGTTTGTGCCGGGGCCGTCTGTGGCGAGGCTGAGAAGGCTTGAAAGAGCTTTTGCGCCCACAGCTCCCTTTGAAAGTACAAGTGCTCTCACCGACCAATCGTTCCTCCCAGTGCACTCTTTAAATTCATTTTTATTTTTGTCAGATGGGCATGTGCACACACTGTGAAGGGTCAGATGGCTGCAGAGGCCTCGATAAAAGGAACAGCGATCTTTGAACCTCCTCTGCCAGAAGCGATCATTTCCTACTATTTTGGTTGGGTCTTTTCTGTCTCCCTCCATATCTCTCAATTACACGCTGACGGAACGACTTCTTCATTTTCAGTTCTAGGAATCAGCTACGGACTTCCATCAGGAAGATGCAGACGCAGCTCTAGTCTGTCACCATCTCAGCGGCTGGCCCACAAATGCCCACTTTCAAGACCATTTTCAAGCTCCCTCATTAGATAGTAACTTTAGGTAATCAGCGCTTTTCTTATCTTGATCATAAAAAGGTTACTCACTGCCACATTGTAACGTATATTATGGTTTAAACACTTTTCTTCCTGGCAAACCTTTGTTTTCCCTGGAGTTCCTATAGCCTCCCCCCCCCCCCTGCCATTTGTTTAGAATTATATATGTATTTGCTTGGTACTACATCTAATTCTCACTAAGCCAAACACAGAGCCTTCCCCAGCTTCGTAAATACCTTCTCCATACACTCAAACCCACAGGTATCTCATCAACCCCTGGAGGTTCCCTTTCGCTCTCACTTGCTTTGTTGGATTTCCCATGAGCTGTCTTCTTATTTCTCGGTTTCCTCCTTTAGTTTGGGTACCGCACACTCACTCCTAGTTTCCTGGAAGGGCTGCATGAAAGCCACTTTTTAAAAATCATTTCTGAAATGTGTTTATGGAGCAGAATTTAACATTATCCACCTCAGAACTGTTGACTCCTGCCCTACGTTAGTAAGAAGTCTGATGCCACTTTGATTCCTGAACCTCTGTAGCAAGCCCGCCTTCCCTTCCGTGTTTGCGTCTGCAGGCCCTCTGGGGAAGCCTGCAGGACCGATCTTCTTTGTGCCCAGCGTTCTGGCAGCCCTGCTCACGTGCCTGGATCGGGGCATTAGACAGACCCTTTCTTGTTTGAATGCTCCGTGCTCGGTTCAGGGGGAATTTCCTTTAATTTCTCCATTTTCTTGCTTCTGTCTAGAATTCCTGTCATTTGGGTGTAAATAAGCACATCCTTGATTTATTTTTCTTATCTTTTTGACCTTACTCTGCATTTCTTTGTGTTTTTGTACTGTCTGGAACATGTCCTCATACTCGTGTTTCAGCTTTTTCATATTTTCAGTTTCTGAGTACTTCCCTGTTTGCTCTCTTAAAAGGACATCCTGCTTTTGTTTCCAGAATGCAGTATTTTCAGTTAGCTCTTAGGCTTTAAACATCATTTTCCTCCTCTTTGGATAGCCTGTTTCCTCTAGGTGCTTTTTACTTTTGTTGCCAACTCTTCACAGGTACATGCCTGTGCGCATGTGTGTGCATGTGTGAGTGCTCTGTCCCTCACATTCCAGTGCCTGGTGATCCCAGCTGGCCACTCATTTATAGGATGGGGCACTAACAAGCTCTCGGATGTGGTTTATTGACTGTTGGCTTCCTCATAAGATAACTCAGTTGGCCTGTGTCACCCCCCCCCCAAAACCCTGTTTAATTCTTGACTGGAAGGAGCCTGAGCCTGGCTGTGTCCTGGGAGTTGACTAGGGGTGGGAGATCAGCTGGGGGCAGAGATGAATGGTTTCAACATTCGTTACATCAATGCGCACCAAGTCCATTTCCAGAGAGGTACCTCCATCCTCAACTGCACTTGACATGTGGTATCCAGAGACCCTCTGCTTCCTCTCACCAGAGAATCAACTCGCATCTCGGCCACAGTGAGAGGGGCAGTCGCCTGGCTGAGTCGGGTAGGGAGAGAATCTGGAAGTGTGACAGGTTCCTAACGAAACGGCAAACAATACTCCTGGTCCCCTCTGCGTCCAGAGTATCTCCACTGCCAACCCCCAGATGTCCTGTGAGTCAGGCGGTTGGTTCTTGGTTCTCCGAGGGCCAGCCGGGACTCTGCTTTCTGAGCTAAGGCAGCCACTACTCACCTGACTGTTCTCCTGGTTCCCCACTTTTACCATTTTTTCTTTTCTCCTTACACTGTCCTTGTGTGCTTACTCTTTAAAATACCATTAGGGTGGTTTTGGGGAGGAAACAGAGATAGGGGAGTGTTTCCAAGTTGCCATTTTAAACAAGCAGGCTTGTGGGCAGGGAGTCCTCTCACCCACTCCCCTGAACCTCCACAATCTCGGGCACCTGGGTTGTGAGGTAACTGGTGCTAACGGCACCCTGGGTGGCTGCTCTGTGATCACCGATCCCCTCCCCCCGGTGTGGTTCACTTTCCAGTGTGGCCAGAACATGGGGCCAGGAATAAGAAAAAAGGTACTAATCCTAGCTCTGATTCCTACTTATTGTTTTCCTTGGTCTCACCTGCAGTTTAGGATAATCCCCAACCTATGCACTTTCAGGGTTCAAAGGGGATCAAGTAGGATAACGACTATGAAAGCACTTTGAAAAGCATAAAGGACTACAGGAGCACAAGGCTTTGCCATGGCCTAAAACCTTGCTCTCATCTCCTGAAATTCAATCTAGCATTACCTTGGCCTGTCGTCAGGGGAGAGAGGTTTGTCGGTAGTAATCTCATAATCACCCTTTGACGTTCAAAAGAATGTCCTCTAGTCACAGACATACTACAGAGGGTAGCGTTTCCCCCTCTACCAAGACCCTTCTATCAGTTGCCAAGCTAGCCAGACTCCACAGCACCCCAAGCAAACACACCCCAGAATCCAAGTCAGTGTTACTGAAAAGCAGTGAGAGACATGGAATTCTTTTGGGGGTCCCTTCCACAATGCGTCTATCTCTCCGCTGAGCTGCATATGCCCACCTTGAGTGAGGTGAGAAATATGGCAGTAAGAGTGGTTAAATGTATCTAACCAACACACTACATACTGTAGCCACAGACAAAGAGTGGGGTGGGGGCTCTCATGCGGTGTCCTAGGAAGATGCTGGCGGTCTGTTAGTGATAAAAGCAAGATGCAAAGCCACGAGAATGATTCCATCTCTATAATAAAACAAGACCACATATATATATGTGATGTATATATCTACTTAGCTGTATAATTGCACTATATATATTAAACTACAAATACATTTAAAAAGTGGTTGCTTCTGGGAAACAGGGTTGAAGTGGGGAAAGGGAATGACTTTCACTTTTTACTTAAACTGTTCTGAGTGGTTTAATTTTTTTTCATAGCATGCACATATTATTTCTGATCATAAAAAGAAAAAAATGTAAATTAAAAGAGTAAAAAGGAAGATCAAATCTAGGGGGGAAATAAATGTAATAAGAAGCCAGAGAAAGGTACAGGAGAGGCTAAGAAGAAGCCAGAGCTGGCAGCAGTCAGGGACAGGTCACCCACCCCTGCAAGATACGCACAGCAGGTGCAGCCCTCCCCGGGAAGCACACAAGAACCCCCTTCTGGCCACGACAGCCACCCGTGAATCTACACAAGCTCCACTACCAACTCATTTGGAAAAGGAAAACTCATTTTGAAATTTTTATCTTGTTTTTTATTTTTATTTTAAAGAGATTTTTATATTTATTTTTACTTATTTTTAAATGTTTACTCTATTTTTCCATTACCATGTATCTCCATCAACCCCCTTCTCCTTCGGGATCACGATATTGTTGTCCATGTCGACGAGTCCTTTTTCCTTTTTGCTCAATCCCTCCGCCCCCCAAAGCCACCCCCGCTACCCCAGAGTTGTCGGCCTGCTCTCTATCTATAAGTCTGTCTTTATTTTGCTTGTTAGTTCAGTTTGTTCATAACACAGCTTTGGGACATTTACACAATGGAATTCTACCTGGCCATAAAATAGAAAAAAATTTTACCTTTTGTGACAGTAGGGACGGACCTGGAGAACATTATGCTAAGTGAAATAAGCCAATCAGAGAAAGACAATACCATATGATTTCACTCATATGTGGAATTGAATGAAAACTCCTTTTTCAAAAACTGTGTCATTTCAGTTCGGTGACTCCTGACAAACGCACGCAGCCGGGTAACCTACAAAGAACACTCGTTTCAAACCAACCCCCTCCCTGTACGCCGACGTGTGGCTCACGTGGTGAGGGTGAAACACAGGAGAGGGCCGTCTCAATCCCGACAGCCAGCGACGGGCCCGGGCTTCGTCCAGTGTGGGGTGCACACCCAATCCCGCTCACTAATCCCAACCGGCGCCTGCCTGGTGGTGCTACCTCATTTCCTCTCTGCATTCTCCAGAGACCCCCCGATTCCGATCTCCTAATCTGAGTGTCTGCTGGCCGAGCAACTCACATGTCTGTTGGCAACGAATGTGAGAACCCTGGACCACATGTACAATCAGCCTGGCAAGGAGGTACTGAGCTGAAAAGACCCTGGAGGTGAACCAGCCTTCTCAAACAGGCCAGCACTACTGCTGATTTCCCCTTTCAAAATGGGACTTCTTAGCTCTCTGACTCACTGAAATAGTGGACTGTTTTCCAGGTGCTGACGGTACCTACGTGCCGTCCCTCTTGGCCAGCATATTAATCACGATAGCTCGAATTTATTGAGTGCTTGCTATTGCCAAGCATTATATTCTGAGCAATTTACACGATTTATCTTCACAACCACATCATACCCTACGTACTATCATTATCTCCTTTCTATGGATGGGGAACTGGGGCAGAGATGAGAGTCACTTGCCCAAGGTCACTGAATTAGTTAGTGATGGTGTCAAGACTGGAACCTCTCAGGCCACGCCTTCTCTCACCAGGGAAAGACTGGCAGGACTGAGGTGGAAAGTGTCATCTCCTGACTTCCCGGCCAGGGTATTCTTTGCCAGACTCCGTGGCCTCTGTCTGATACATAAAGCCGTCAAGTCCATCTTTCTTCCACAAAGAGGCAAGCGGATGGCAATCTTGAGGTATTGCTTGGGCCACAAAGGAGCCTCATAGCTCTGTCTAGACACAAAACCCACAGGGCACCGTGCCTAACAGTGTTTTATAGCTACAGGTTTTTATCTTGTTTCCTCTTGGAGGAGCTGGCTGATAAATCAGGCTTCACAGGTAGAGACGAAAGTGTGTTTCTGAGAGTGACTTTCACAAACAGAGTGAAGGGTGAGCAATAATGTGGCCAAGAGAAGCACCTCTAACCAGTGGCGACCTCACCTCGAGAGGCCAATCAGCCCACTTGAGGGAACGACTACAAGAGCGGCAGAGCCTGGGTGGAGACTGTCCACCCAGTTTTCAATGATGGAAGCTGGAGTGCTCTTCCCACCTCCAATCTGTCAGTCTCTCCGGTGAACACAGCCATCCTGTGCCTCCGCATTAACTGAAGTGCACGCACTGCCCAGAGGCCCCCAGTGACTATGAGATCAGCCGTGGCTGATCCAAACAGCGGTGGCTCCTACTCCCTGAATTCCCAGCACCCAAGGATTCCCAACTTTACACCCGCCCCTTGGCCTCCTAAAAGCACCGCCAGACCCTTTTATTGCCCTAAAGTAACTGTTGCTTTGAGACTTGAGTCCTCTCATTGGAGCTACCTAGAGACACGCTAGGGAGAACAAAGTGAAAGATTTGGGCCAAGAAAGGCAAGTCAAGTGTTCCACCCAGTAACAGGCCAGAAGCACAGCTCTCGTTCTCGCCCCCCCCGTGAGTGTGGGCTGGAGGGGACAGAGGCGGGGCTCTCAAACTCCAGCAGAGACCTCCGGTTCCGGTAATGTGGTGGGCTGACTATTCACACCAACCTTCCCACAGTGGGGCAGGGGCAAACTTACGATGGTGCAGTAAAATATTTTTTAAAAACATCTCAATATCATTAAACAGGTGATAAAAAGTAAAGGGTAAGCATCTGGGCAACAGACATAACTTTGTCCCGAGAGCAATGGTGGTCTGGACCCACTTGGGTTTCAGGCTTACCCGAGACTGAAGCCAAGATGCAGGGCTTGTTCAAGGTGGGGGGTGTAAAGGAGATCCCCCCCTTTACGACAGGGCTCCAAAGAGCAACTCGCAGGGTAAGGACGGACCAGAGGCGGCTCTCTGCCCCTGCCCAGGGGGCTGCGGGAAGGGTTCTCCTGGCAACAGGTGCGCTATGAAGACGCGGAGGCATCTGTCAGGGGGGTGGCCCTCTCGTGGACTGTATGCCGCGGGTCTGCACTACCCAGGCGGTCTGTGGACCCTCATGAACTTGGTTTCAAATGACAGTTCACTGTGGTACTCCCAGGAACCTAGCAGAAGCCAAGTGGAACCTCTCTGGAGAAAGACAGCTTTATCACACCCCTCGATGAAGCCCTGCAAACAATTCTTCACAGACAATGAGTGGAATGCGGCCCCGAATACCAAGTGCTTGGAGATCAAAGGCACCACGAACAGACCCGTGGAAACAACCGACCTCAGACACGCAAACACTGCAGAAATTAGATTATCTGACCAAATCATAAACATGTTCACTGTGTCTAAAAAAATAAAAGGTCGACTGCATTCTTCTCTGCAGGGAACAGGAAACTATTAAAAAATGACCAAACAAAAACTTGAAAAAAGAACCAAACAGACTATCTGCAAGTGGATAATATTTTTACTAAAATTAAAAACTCAGTGGGCCCATTTAATGGTATACTAATACCATATGATATCACCATTAACAGGAATCTAAACAACAAAACAAACAAGCAAGCAAATTACCAATGACACTCAAATACAGAACGGGCTGACAGGGTCCAGAGGGGAGAGAATCACAGGGGAAAAGGGGAAGTACTCACATGAACAAGTATAAAGGACACATGGACAATAACTGAGGTGAGGGGCGGAAATGGGAGGGAGGTGGGGAGCACGGGGGGGGGCAGGGCTGGGAATATAAGACAGAAAACTGTACTTGAACAAGAATTAAATAAAAAAAAAGAAACGTGTGAAAAAAGAATATATGAGTATTTCATTTTATTGTGCTTTGCTCCACTGTGCTTCATAGATAATGCATTCTTACAAAGTGAGGGCCAGACCCTTTACCAGAAAAAAGACTGTGACTCACTCCACTGTAGTTATCTGGAACCACACCCCCAACATCTCTGAAGTACGGCTATAAAGGAACTGAAAGACAGCTTGGGAGGAATTACCCAGAATGCAGCGGAGAGGGATGACAAAGAGATGGGAAATACGGACGAGAGGCTAACAGGCACGGAATGGGGTGGTCTAAGGAATCACCTTTGGAGCTGGTTAAAACATGGGTTTTGGACTTTGGCTGATGCAGCTCAGTAGACTGACCTGGGCTGTAAACCAAAGGGTCATGGGTTCGATTCCCAGTCAGGGAACATGCCTGGGTCACAGCCCAGGTCCCTAGTGGGGGCCACCTGAGAGGCAACCACACATTGATGTCTCTCCCTCTCCTTCTCCTTCCCTTCCCCTCTCTCTAAAAATAAATAAATAAACCCGTTTAAAAACACGGATTTGGGGGCTATAATCCTGTTTGAATTCTCTGGGACTACGCTGGGTTCCAGGAATATGCAACAGTAACAGGGATAGAAGTCACACCTTAGGAAGTACTGAAATGGTGACGTCTGCTGGCAGACTTCACGCGGGAATGCTTTCCTCGTGTCTAACTGGACTAAACTTCCACTGAGCACAGACTGTACCCTTCTCACCCAGAAGAATTGGGTAGGGTGCACAGCGCTCCTCATTGTACCATGGTCAGTGAGCTCTACTCCAATTCAATAGTGGTTCAGACAAGAGAATCAAAACATGTTTTAAAACCCTGTATTTCCATATTTGCACAGCAAATGATACTTAAATTTTGCTTTGAGTGTATGTAAATTTACTGCCTTTGCTTAAACTGGGGTTTGGTTAAAAAGGCCATGCTGCTTATCTTCTACTTGCTCCAGCCTGTGAAAAGTACCTCTCAAAAGTCAGCTAACTGACCCCGGGTGTCTGTGGCTGGCTCACTTAACCTTTGTTTCTCATCTCCCCTGCCTGTGACACGAACACCCCACCATCTGTATCCCCAGTGACATGCATGAAGTGAGGGCTCAGCACAGTGCCTGGTATGTTGTAAGTGCTCAAAATCTAGAAACTGTTATTAATAAATAACTAATCCATTTCTTAAATTGTAGCCCCAACCTTGGAGACATCCTTCCTTCTTGTTTTTTCTCCAAATGTCTTCTTCAAACATAGCAACTTCTTCGAAGACAGCGACTTCTTGGCCCCACTGTCTTAGCCTGGCTCCCTTGCTTAATGCTTAGTATCGGGCTCTGTGTGTGACTAATAAAAACTAAAAGGGCACACTATTAAACTGAGACACACAGCTCCTGGGGATTCCAGGAACTGCTTCCTGAAGAACCAGAAGATGACAGATGAAGGGGGAAAGCCTTTGTGACTTGATTCTTCCCTACACAATGGTAGCGTGCACTGTCAAAAGTCTGCAAAAGCTTCAACAGGGAGCTAAAGGGGACTGGCAATTTTCCCTTGTCCCCCATTGCAGAAGTGGGGAGCAAGGGGCTTGTGGACTCTCTGAGTTCAAGTAGGATGAGTGCAAGAAGAGTGCAAGTGCACCAATGAGTAGCAGGTGTTGCCACGATGGAGACTCCTCGGAAGGGCAGGCTGGGGTGGAGGGGAGCAGGAGCCAAAAATAAAACGTGCACATCCTCTCACTTACCATTTTTCTACTCTGCCTAGAACAGAAAGCCCTTGAGGACAGGGGTTTCCGCCCACTCTGCTCACTGCTGCAAGTCCAATGTCTGTAACAGCGGGTGGCACACAGCATCCCCCAGTATATGCTGAAGGACGGACACCGGCAGACAGGGAACAGCATCCCCCAGTATATGCTGAAGAAATGACGCCAGCAGACAGGGATTCTAAGAGAAGCAGCATCAATGTGTGTCCTCTAGCTCACGTCCATGGGGCCTCAGCAGCGGAAGGGGTGGAGAAGAGACAAACCCCAGCTGGAGAACAGCTGGTGGCTTAGATGGAAGAGACCTGAAATAACGTTCAGGGAGGGAAATGCCGGTGTACCAAGGCAGGGAAATGCTGGAACCAGCATTCAGAATCGGGCGTGTCTCCTCTGATCTAAGCCTTGGGCTGGCCATGTTACATGTGCTCTTTCATTTGACCCACCAGTAGCCCACAAAGGCAAGGAGGACCACGCCCACTTCACAGACAGGGGGGCTGCCCAGGCCGGCACAAGCAGGAAACTGCAGAACTGGACTCAGCTCAGATCCATGTGACCCACTGCACCAGCGAGTCCCCAGAGGGGCTTTGGCAACAACCAAGTTCTGAGATGTCTGTTAATAACACAGGCGTCTGGGATCTGCCCTCTGATTCAGCATCTCCAGCGACTCAGCCCAGGAATCTGCACTCAGTGGACACCCTGAAGGCCCTCATCAGCCAGGGCCTTCTGCCTCTCTGCCTGACTCATCATTCAGGTCAGAGAAAAAGTTAAGCTACAAAGAGAGACAAACTATCCAGTTGAGAGTCAACCCAATTCACAATAAAGGGCTTAGAACCGCTAAGGCAGATGGCCATTCCTTTGGGTAACATGGCACTCTCTCATTCTCGTGGCCTTAAGAAGCTTACAACCAAGTAGGTGGAACAATAAAGGGAAACAAATAGTAGGAATAGAAGCACCCGAACAGAGGTGTTGGCAAAGTAGTACTAATTAAACGCTATGTATGGATGTTCCGAGTCAGGAGCGATGGTCTCTGGTCTGGTGGCACAGTCGGGAGAACCAGTGCAGGTGGCATGGGAGTGAGTCCTGAAGGATGGAAGCCATTCTAGCAAGTGGAGATGGAGTGAGAATGCTCTCCGTGAAGGGAAATGGCAAGACCCACTTGGGGAATGATGAACAATCCAGTTTTGCTGGGCCGCAGAGTGAGTGTGAAGTTCACTGGAATCAAAATGCCAGGGCGAGGAGCCAACTCTTAATCTAAAATGTCAACACTCTTTTAAAAGCACCTTTCTCAAGCTCAAAGAAGGATGTGGGCTGTATTCTGAATGAAGACCGCCTCACGGCAGTCCTCAGAGTCATTTAATTTGCTGAATTACCGTTGAGAAATCACAGTACCGAGGAGCTTGGTTTCTCTGTGCTCTGTTAAGAGGGGTCCAGTTTTTCAGGGTGCTGTTGTTTCCTCACCATGGGCTTTGGGTGCTAACTCCTGGCTACAGTTGAATTCACTGGTTTTATACTTCAGCTGTGACACGCACACATGCACACACGCACCTGTTGCTGCGAAGCGAAACAAGTGACATTTACGGCTTTGCCTTCCTTGTAGAGGCTCCCCTATGGATCACAAATGACATTTACTTCAACATTCCCCAGTGGAAATGCACCTCCTCCTTCCATGTCCTTCTGAAAAGGCCAACAAATGTGCAGGAGGCAGGAGAAAACCCACCCAGAATACAGCCATCTATCCATTCCCCTACACGCATGTTGTTTCCATATTGTACCTTTAATTATTTCTCCAGTTCTTGACAGCTCTCGCTGTTAGTCTAACCCTCACCCAGTATCGACTCCCTTCCCGTTAAAAATAAGCATCAGTGAAGCACCCCAAAGCTGCCTGCTCTAGCTTATTGCAATGCCGGGAGGTTGTGACGTGCATATGAAATTTGGACGGCATGTAAGCTAAAGCAATCTTAGCTCCACGACCTTGTTGGTTGTGAAAACAAATGTTAATGAAATAACATATTACTTATGGTAAAATGGCAGTCCCAGCAGGGGCACATTTTAATGAGTAGAGTTTGTTCAAAGAAAAGCAAATTTAACTCCTCCTCATCTGTCAGCAGGCTGCCCTGCAACCTGAAGACAGGGAAAGAGAAAGGACAGGACACACGCGAGCATTTCCCCGTCACTGTCGAATCGGGAAGAAGAGGGGAGCCCTGACCTGGCCATCCCGGCCCCAGTAGCTCTGCACTTGTGGTCTGCAGTCAAGCACTTCAGTTTGTGCACTTTGAGACTCTGGGTCCATCTTTCAAGACAGCAGATTACAGAAAAGTCAAGCACTGGTGGTGATGTCCTCAGGCTTACCAGTGCCTACGACTTAGGACACCACGGCAGGTGCCTAGGCAGTTTCCTCTTGCTGTAACAAGGTACCACAACTGGGTGGCTCACACGAGCACAAATTAAGGCCCTAGGGAAGAGTCCTCCCTTGACTCTTCTTAGCTTCTGGTTGTTGCTGGCAGTCCTCGGCAGTCCTTGGCTTGCAGATGCACCACTCTACTCCCTGCCCCTGCCTTTACATGGTCCTGTGTGTCTGTATGCAAATTTCCTTGTTCTTCTAGGGACACCAGTTGTACTGGATTTAGGGCCCACCCTCATATGATGTGGCCTCATTGTGATGGTTAAACTCATGTGTGAACTTGGCTAAGCTGTGGTACTTGGCTTTAGTCAAACACCAGGCTAGATGTTGCTGTGATGGTATTTCTCTAGATGCGATTGGCATTTAAATCAGTGGACTCTGAGTAAAGCAGAAGAGCCTCCGTAATGTGGGTGGGCCTCACCCAAGCAGTTGAAGGCCTTAGAAAAGACTGATGTCCTCTGAGGAAGAAGGAATTCTGCCTCCAGAGAGGGAATCAGATTCAAGACTGCAATATCGGCACTTCCCAGGACCTCCAGCCTGGGGGGCTGCCCTGAAGATGGTGGGTCCTGCCGGCTCTCAAAATCCCGTGAGCCCATTTCTTAAGATCAGTTAATCTCTTTTTCTCTTGACAGATGGCTAGATAGATCCCTGACTAATACACTCATCTTACCTTGATTACATCTGTAAAGCCTCTATTTCCAGATAAGGTCACATTCACAGGTTCTGGGTGGACATGAATTTGAAGGAACACTACTCAGCCCAGTACAGCTACGCAGACTAGGGTCTTGCTGTTCAAAGCGGGTGCCTGGGTCAGTGGCAATGGCATCTCCTAGTAGCTTAGTAGAAATGCAGCCTTTCTGCTCTTGTCCTGGACCTGGTGAGTCCGCACCTTCATTTTAACAGATCTCCAGATGAGACGTATGTGCATTATAGTTCGAGAAGCCCTAGGCTGGAAGATCCTGTTTCCACCCATTATGGTATTTATAATGAAAGACATTGTAAAAGTCGGACAACTCTAAAGTAAGGGGTCAGCATAGAGGAAGAAAGAAAGTAGGGAGCTTTAAAGGAAATCCCGTCTCATCCATACGCACCTGACCGAGAGTTGACACTCAATAAAATATTTATCGACTGAGTGGACAAAAGAATAAAAGAATAACATGGGCTTTTTAAGCTTTCAGATAAAGAAGTTTCCTAATAAACTGACTTCTATTTACAAGGAAAGCCCTTAGGCAAAAGAGAGAAAAATCTCATTCCCACCATGCGGCGCCCAGCTCACCTTTCCCCTCCTCGTCCCACAAACAGGCCCCGCTGTGCCCGTGTGACTGCACGGGGAAGGTGCCACACTCCAACACCGACGTCTTGCTCGAGGCTTCAGCCCTAACTCATGTTGACATGAAGAAATGTTTCATTTTCAGATCCATATGTATGAATTTTTAATGAACTGTGTCAAAGAAATCAAATATTTCCTCCTCCACCCCGACTGTGAGGAATCAGATTTTGACCTTCTGCCAAACAACGATAAATCATGTTCAGTGGGAGGAGGAGCAGGACCCTGCTCTGCAGCACAGGGATTAGCCCGTCCACTTCCCTCTGTCAGGCCATCAGCTAAGCTGTCACAGGGTGGAGAGAGGACAGCAGGGCGGGGAGGGGGCAGAAACAAGGGAGGAAGGAGACACCGTGAACAGGAGGTGTTCCATGGTTGGTGGCTAAACAGCACAAGTCAGAAAAATTAAAATCTAGGTCGTTTACTGCCTGAAAACGGTGTGGCCGTCTCAGCCACCAGATCTCTGGAGTGTTAATTCTCTATAGTTTGGTTGTGTAGCTAGCTCTTCATGTGAGGTGACTCTGAAGTGGCAGGGAAAAAAGATGAGAGCTTTGGGGAAATAGAATGAAAATAAACAATTTCCTGCCCTGGCTGGTGTGGCTCAGTGGACGGAGCATGCGCCTGTGGAATGAAAGGTCGCTGGTTCAATTCCCAGTCAGGGCACATGCCTGGGTTGCGGGCCAGGTCCCCAGATGGTGGCATGAGAGAGGCACCCAGTGGATGCTCTCACACACCAATGTTTCTCTTCTTCTCTTTCTCTCCCCCCCAAATACAAATGAATAAAATTTAAAAAATAAACAAACGATTTTCTTTTTCAAGAGCACTTTCCTTGAAATTTCCATGCACTATGCAAAACACTGTAGGATCTTCCTATAACAAAGCCTCAGTCGACACAAAACAGGAATGTGCAACATTACAGAAAATTAGATATCATTTCTTGCCTAGCAATGCAGCAATGCAGGATTTTTAAAATGCTAATACCCTAGGTTGGCCAGGACACAGTGGGAAGGTCCTATTCAAATGCGTGTGAGGATGTACAAAAAGATACAACCCATTTGGAAAACGATTTAGTAATTTAAGCACAATGAGCCCTAAAAGTGCTCACACCTAATATACATCTAATGAAAACCTATTGTGAGGAAGTAATCCAAAATATGAAACAAAGCTTTAAAGACCTGTACCGCTTTGCCTATAAGAATTCAATGGTAAAACCTAAGTGTTCCCCCAACAGGCGTGTGGCTAGGTAAAACACGGTGCATCCCCTCAACAGGGTGTCACGCAGTCACTGAGAACGCTCACTAAGAGCTTACAACAACATGGGGAAATACTATGCAAGTAGAGAAAAAGGAGAACGAAAAACTGAATAAATACTACGGTTGCAAGAAGAAAATGCCTCCATTACATATGCACAGAAAAGAATATGGAAGGAAATACACTGATAGCTAATGAGTACTATTATTATCTTTAATCTTCATCCAAGGACATGTGTATTAATTTGAGGGGGGGGGAAGGGAAAGAGAATGAGAGAAACACTGATGTGAGAAACATCGATTGGTTGCCTCTCACACACCCCCCTATCGGGGACTGAACCCACAACCTAGGCCCATGCGCGGACTGGAAATCGAACCTGTGACCTTCTGGCTTATGGGACGACGCTCCAACCAAATGAGCCACACCCGCCAGGGAGCTAATAATGATTATTATGGATGGAGAAAACATTTTACAAATGCCCTATCATGAGTGCGTGTATTTTTATAATGAAAACATGATTTCATTGTGCTTTTGAAAAGTAAATCAATTGTATAGGATTTTAAAAGACGTCCCCGTCAACAAACAATAGCAACTGAATCACAGCTAATTCAAGGTGAAACACGTTGGTAAAGACCACGTTTTACGATGTAGCATCCGGATCTGGGGCAGGGAAGGGCTTGGCCTGCTGCCTTCTGCAAAGCATCCAAATACCGCACCGAGGCTGAGTGAAGAGTCCAAGCTGTCAGCTTTAAACGACAAGGCTCTGGACTGAGTCAAACAGCTGTCATGGGCACTCCATTTGCTGGCGCTCCTTCGCTGGAAGGAGATCTGCTGTGCCGTGCCAAAGACCAGTCCCAGGGACCAAGGCGTGGGTCGGAGGGGACTCCTCGCCAGAGATCATCGCCAGTCACCGCGCTCTCCCTTCTCTGCCAGTCTGTGTGCTTGGAAGCTATCACCGCCAGCTTTCTGACCCAGCCCAGGCATGATCTTTTTGAAGCGAGCCATCTGCTTCCGGGAATGAAGAGAGATCTAAGGCCACTGGCAGGGCTCAGGGGCAGGGGATGTTTGAGTGATGAGCATACTAATGTATTTTCTAAGTGGTTGAATCTCGTCCGGTCTTAAATAAAACCACACTCTGGGTGACCTGCTTTGGTTAAGCTGCAGCAACAGCAGCACGGCAAAGCAGGACAGAGGACTGGGCCTCTTGTGATGGCCAATGCCCATGTGCTTCGCATACAGCATCTTCACAATGGTAACTGCCTGGGAAGCCTGTACGAGCTGGGTGTGGGCAGCGGACGGCCGAGATCTCAGGCAGGGCTCCATCACCAGGGCGGCTCCAGGACACCTGGAGATCACTCAGGCCGAAGAGAGAGCAGGAAGGCCCCTTATGGAGGGGGGGCATCTTAATTCAGGCAGGTCACTGACTTTTCTCCTTCCTCCCCACTCGCTCTAGTCCGTTTCCAGCAGGCAGTAGGGGAGGTGTGAAAAGTGGAGCCAGGCAGCACCCATGACAAAGGGAGGAAATCTAGGCGCCTCACTCTGTGCTCTAAACAGTGGGCCTCAAACATTTTTATTGAAAACTTTTAAAAACACATCCCTGTTTCCACAATATAGACCTATTGACTCATATTCTATATATGCTTGTCCATCAATCCATATATCAAAGAGAAAGCTTTTCTTTTTCTTCAAGATAAAAGAAAACTTATCAGAACCCTAAGGAAAACTTCTAAAAAACTTCCATGGGTTATCAGATGGCCTTGGCATTGATGGTGGGCACTGGCAAAAGGAAGTAACAGTTTTCTGTCTTGCAGCCTCACTGCATAAAGGAACACTCAAAAGGACCCCACATCTGGTTGCTAGGTATCTTACACCAGCTCTCTCCAAAAGCCTTTTATCCACACTGAGCACTATACTCTACCTGGGCACAGGTAAGACCAAACTTTATTAATGGAGCCCAAGAATTAATTCAAAGCAGAGGTGGCTATGATAGGCTCCTGTGCTGCAGATTAAGGGGAACGGGTCTGCTGAACAGAGTAAAGAAAGTGGAGGTGGAGGGTGTGTGTTTAACTCCTAGAAGGGGATAAAGATCGAGTCTTCTCAGGCTCCATTCACAGCCAAGCAATCCATCCATCAATTACAAGCCAGTTCTTACCCAGACATTAAAGCAGGCAACTGCTCATGTTGGCAACCAAGCAAAAGCGCTTCTCCTCAACCTTCCCTAATTCCAGACTTTTTCCTGATGCGCCCTGGCTTCCTGCCTAATGCATCTGGCATTGCTTTTTCTGCCCCCGGTTTCAACCCCTGGCTTCCCGGGATGTCAGACATCAGCGCAGACACACGCCGGCAGGGTGGGGCAGAGAATGAGCAGATCTTTGTTTGAACTACCTGGGGAGGCAGATGCCGTCCTCAAAACTGCAGAGCCCCCTAAGAGAGGATCTGGTTTGAGGACAACCCCAGTTCATCCCTCCCATCTGAAATATTCCAGAAAAGAAGACTGCCATGACAGGGAAGGGGGAAGCGGTGAGGTCAGCCAGGACTTTTTTAAAATGGAGACTCCATACCAGACTGTGGGTTTCCACTGCAAATCAACTATTCACTGTGTCCACCAGTAGCCAAGCTCAGGATGCTGGCTGATTGAGCGGTCTCGGCTGGGAAGCTTCAAACTTAAGGATCCTCGCTTGGCTCCCCGGTGTGGGGCTCATGGCAGAGGCTCCAATTCATTCTCCACACAATGTCTAGCAAGGAGCTAATGCAAGGAGCAGAGGCAGAGCGGGCGGGGCCTGCCCCGACCCCCGGCCCCACCCATGCACTCACAGCCCAGGGCTCGCAGGCTCCTGTGTCATTTCTCTGCATTAACATTCTGACTGTGCTCTCCCTTTACACTAACCAGTCTATCGCAGGCTGTAAATAAGGCTGTGAAGGACGAGGAGGCACACCGAGGAGGGGTTTCTCCTCACGGGTGGTGCACGGTGACGAAGCCATTTAATAATGTGATCAGAAGAGACTCAAGGGGGATTGGATGTGCTGCAATTTCTCTCCTGNACAGCCCAGGGCTCCCAGGCTCCTGTGTCATTTCTCTGCATTAACATTCTGACTGTGCTCTCCCTTTACACTAACCAGTCTATCGCAGGCTGTAAATAAGGCTGTGAAGGACGAGGAGGCACACCGAGGAGGGGTTTCTCCTCACGGGTGGCGCATGGCGACAAAACCATTTAATAATGTGATCAGAAGAGACTCAAGGGGGATTGGATGTGCTGCAATTTCTCTCCTGATGACGAATCCTGCCGGTGGGAGGTGACTGATACTCCAATGCTACAAAAACACATCTTCCTAAAAATGTAGATTAAACTTGCAAATACAGCTTTAAAATGCTCCTTCAACTCCCTTTCTCCCCCGGCACCCCCCTTTCCCTCGCCCTGGCTTCAAAATACCACGCCAGAAATGTATAGTTGGTTCAAATTTGCTTAGCGCACCAAAGCTAAATGCAGCTTATACACCAATCTTGTTTCCAAAAACCACTTCCTTATAAATGTATGAAAATGCAATGTTTGATTTGTCGCTTTCAGTTAGTTCTTTCATTGCTGATCTTTGGAGATTTCTCCAGGGGTGATTATTTTTGGATACATCTAAGTCTGCAGACTGCATGACTCTCGATAGATGCTCATTCATCCTCCGAGAGCCCCCCGGTAACTAGCCTACACGTGCCGTCCACTTACACATTCAATGAGCACCCAGGAAGCCTTAGGATTCGTACAGCTGGGCATACAAAACCGATTAAGGCCCTGTCTTCAGAAACTTATTACACTTATTCCCAGGCATCGTATGAATCAGATGTGTTGCCACGGCAACTAAATTCATTGGCACATCAAACTTGCGTGGTCTCAGGCCCAGGTCGTGCATGTCTATAAACGCGTCTGTTCTAGCCCTTTAGCAAGAGGGCTAATTATCATTCCTGGAATGGGAATGGAGTCGGCTCTGAGGACTGTTAACCATCCACCCATCCATCTCAAAATAAAGCACTTAGAAGGCAGACTCCACAGGGCCGGGATTTTTTTCCTGCTTTTCTGGTTTGCTTTCCTAGATATACACACATATCTATGTATTATTGGCGGCCTCTCCGTCGTTTGAAAAAGTTCACGTCTCACCCTGCCTGCAGAGACTCAGACGCTAAAGCCGGTTTACATGTGCAATGAAAATGAATTTCCATTTTGCAATTAGAAAATGGGAGTAATGAGACCTGCTTCACGGGATTCCTGGGAGGAACCAGAGGGGTAACGTATGAAGGCACGTTTGTGCAGTGCCTAACTCCCTGAAAGTGCTCTTCCCCTCTTTCCCAAAGCAACGAGACACCAAGGAGGCTGAAGCTTTGCTGGGCTGGTGTGGAGAGACGGGAGCCCCTGGGGGGGGGCGGGGGGCGCTCCGGCGGTTCCTCACCAAGCCACCGCAGGTCTTCAGGAATGACATGAGTGCATTTTCAGCCCTGATTTCTTCCTGGGGAAGAGCTTTTTAAAACTGAAAACCAATCTAAAGGGAAAACTATGACTATCCAGGGAATCAGACAGCATTCGTATTTTATTCAAAGACCGTCTCCTTTGACAAGCAGAGTTCCTGGCTTAACAGTGAGATCAAAAAAGTTTTTTAATGAACTTCTGAGAGCTTAATTGAAGGAAACAAACCCCCAGAAACAGAGTTTTTTTGTTTTTGTTTTTGGCTGCAAGGCTAAATATGGGTTAAAAGGGTTAAGGAGCTGTTGGGACAGGCATTCCTGTGCCTCCTAATAAATATTTTATGTAGGATTTGGCCCGACTGCCATAGCCTGGAGGAATGTGCTCCCACCAGCCTTGTCCCCTCTGGCAGGGGGTCCTGCCGGCTCCCTGTGGGTGCACGCGCCCCCCAGTTTCGGTGGGAAAGGCCCTTGCAGCTGGCCTGCACAAAGAGCAGAGCAGAGGGGTCTGAGAACAAAGACGGGGTGGCTCGCTACATTTCCCATAGAAGGGCAGGCCGAATGTTTTCATTTTCACTTTCCTGGGGTGTCCATTCACTACACAGATTCGGGTTTACTTCGTGTCTCAGGCAAGAAAACAGGAGGGGGGAAAGACACTTTTATTTTTGTCAGACTGCTGCTTATCTGCTTCAGCCACGGCCACGGCCACAGCCACGAAGGCAATGGATTCACAAATTCTCCTGCCATGGTCTTACCCACTACTGGCCACAGGCAGCACCATGTGGCCGAGCATGTGCAAGGGCGTCCCAACAGAAGCCCTGCAGCCGGGCGCTGCCAATGAGATGCTGCAGGATCCACCACCAGGCACCAGTGAATGGCGACTCAGGCTGGGGACTGACTGAGACGAAGCCAGCTGGCCCCCTAGTCATGTCCCTGCCCCTGGGGAAGGGGTGGGTTCTCCTGTGGGCGGAGGTCACAGAGCTTGTCATCCTGAGGCTGGTTCCCCTGTCTCCCCTTTTTCTGGGGATTTTCGCTCTCTATCATCATCTTGCCCCACTGTTCCTGCTCATTTCTATCCTAGTCCAAGTGGGGGCTCAGCCTTTCCCTTTAGTTCCTCAATTCGAGAAAGTGGCAGGGAGAGGCTGTGATTTAAAAACACTCACTCATTCACTCTATAGTTTTCAGGGGGAACCCATCATGTAGCAGTTCCTTCTCCAGCTGTCTGGGCTGTTACCCAACAATAAAGCACACATCCTGCCCACAGAACACTTATAAGCTAGCAGAGGGAGACAGGCAATAAACATAATACGATAAGTAAATTATAGAGTATGTTGTTTGTTGAAAGATTATTAGGTGCTGTGGCAGAAACCAAATCACGACCCCAAACCCAGACTGTGAGAAGCGGAGCGAAGAGTGAGCAGGGCGGGTGGGAGAGGGGCTGCAGTTTTAAACTGGGCTGGTGGGTGCATCGTTGAGAAGGTCACCCCTGGTCAGAATGGGAGGCCAGGCCCTCGGCTAGCTGGAAGGAAGAACAAGTGCAAAGGCCCTGGGGTGAGAGAGTCCCTGCCGCGTCTGAGGAATGGCGAGGGGGGCTGTTCCTGACAACGCAGTGGAATGCAGGGGAGCACCTGGACAGACCACTGCTGGGAAGGCGCTTGCTGGGGTGCCTCTCGCAACTCCGGCGCTGGTGCTGGGCTGCTTGGAGGATAAACACCCTGTTGCAGTGTTTTTAAAACGTGGGTCGCAACCACACAGCAAGTACAGAAATTAACATACTGGGTTGGGGCCCACGTAAAAGAAGGAAACAGAATCTGTGAAAACTATTGGTGTACCCACCACACACAGAATGCATCCCTATCTGGATAGTGGACCGTGGTGCGAAAAGAATTTCTTATTGTGGGTTGAGGTCAAAACAGCTGGAAACCTAGTGACCCCCAGGCCACCCTCCCACTGCCTGCTGCCCCTGGCACCTGAGAGCGCCTGCCCTTGAGAATCCAGATTCCTTGGAACGCAGGCTCAAAAGGCGAGGTCCAGAGGGACGGAGACATTTCTTCACCCACGAGACACTGCTTGTGTCGGAATGACGGGAAAAGATTCTACATCCTCCAAAGACCGACACCATACTCCCTGACCCTGGGGCAGGCCCTCGGGGGTCTTGCTCCGTCAGAACTGAAGACATTCATAACAGAGACTCACACGTGGGGAGCGACTCCCTTTCCCAATGACTCCACACCACAGAGAGGAGTCAAATTCATGGGCAGTTTGCTGGAAAATAACTCCCTGACCTAACCCACATTCATCTGTTCTCCTGGCCCAGACTCCGTGGCTCGCCTGGGACTTTCGAAAATGACAACGAAATAAAAAGAAATTTTTTTAAATCAGCAGCAGCACTATAAAACCGCTCACAAGCCGCAATGTGGGAAACTCTTCAGTCAGCTCCCCTCAGTTTTTTCTTCCCGACAAAACCAAGTTTGTCCGGCAGTCCCCAGAGGTCTTGCTTTATCTGGACAACTCATTTCTAGCTTTTGTAATCTATTCTCCACTAAGCAGAATATTATTAATATTCCCGTTTAAAGACATGAGGGGGCAGAAATGGGGGCCCTATATGATGGCTTTGGGGTTCAGGAAACTCTGTAAAAATCTGGAGACCCCATCAGCCCTTGGCAGCATTACTAAGAACATTCTGAACGAGGCCCCCTCTTTCAAGCAGGGGACCAAAAGATTGCCCTTCACGGAATTTTTTAAATTGCTGAAAATTGCTGCTTCTATTTCAGGCTGGAAATTACAGCCCTCACTGCATTCTTCCACCTCCTCCCGGAGTTGCTCGGAGCCCCCAGGACATCTGCACTAACAACAGGCATCGTCAACAAGCCCCGAATGCCCTTGGTGCGCACAAAGATGTGTACAGCGTTCATGCCACATCCAGGGAGGCTGGGACTGACACGCACGCTTTCCCAAATGGATTGAGGCTTTCCTTTTCTCTTTTTAAACTTGATTTTTTAAAAAATTACCCACATGATTTATGTTCCCTTCCGAAAACATTACAAATCAAATGGTGGAAATCTCAGCGAGCCCCTCCTGCTGACAATGAGGGATGCTGACCTTCCTCTTGTGGGATCCTCCATCAGTCAAGAGAATGGCAGGAGGGAGGGGCAAATCCTTGTTCCCAAATAATGCCACATCACTGTGTGTGTGTGTGTGTGTGTGTGTGTTGAGACGGCACCGCTCACTTTACCTTCCTGTGAGAGAAAGCTTCTTGTGGGTAAACAAACAAAACTCAGGCACCAGCCGAGCCGTAAGTGGAGATGGCGAGCCTTCAGAACGCCGCTGCACACTGCAGTGAGGTGCGGAAGTGCCTCGGGAAAACCCAGCCCTTCCAGGCTCACGCTAATGACGACAAATGGGTGTTGTTCCAGGTGGCCCTCAACCACCCGGTTCTCGTTCTGCCCGGGCACCTGGCCCTACCTAGGGCCCCGCTGGGTAGAGCCAGCTATACAGGCCAACTTGGGCTTGGAGTCTGCAGTGACAATGTGCATGTACAAACCGCTCCTAAGCTGGGGATGGTGTCACCCCTTAGAGATAATTGACTGAATATGGTTCACTCTTAAAGTCCCAATTAAGAAGCTAACTACTGGAGTTCATTTTTTAAAAGTTGTTATTTTTATTTATTTTTAGAGAGAGGAGAGGGAGGGAGAAAGAAAGAGAGGGAGAGAAACATCGATCAGTTGCCTCTCCCACACCCCCAACTGGGGACCCGGTCCAAAACTCAGGCACATAGCCTGACTGGGAATTGAACCAGTGACCCTTTGATTTGCAGGCCTGTACTCAATCCACTGGTGAGCCACACCAGCCAGGGCTGGAGTTCGTTTTTATAGCTTCAGGTACAATGAGGTTATACGGTCTCCACTCAGTCGATTCTTCTGGATTAACACGAAGGCGTTTTGACCCCGGCTGTGCATCAGAACCGCAAGGCCCCCGTTCCAGCGCAGCAGGGTCTGCCCTGTATCGTAAAACCGGCTCCTTGGGCGATTCACACGTGCAACCAAGACCGAGACTGTCTAAAGAGGTAGAGAACCAGAAAGTGACCTATGCAGGAATGTGCTTTCCCAGCCCTTCAGGGAACCCTGCAGGCGGCCACCTGGCTCCTGTCGCAGGCTCACAGCCTTGTATCCAGGAGGAAGGCAGACTCAGGACTTCTGAGGGCCTAGACCAGACTCCAGCAGAGGATTTTTACGTCAGGGATGCCCTGCTCTGTGTTCCACTGTAAACGTTTCCCTGAGCATCTCCTGTGAGCCAGACGCCCCTGGGAACACAGGAAAGAAGAAGAGGTCCCTTCCTTCTCCTAAAGCAGTGGGTACGACGGGGGGTCAAAATACACCACCCCCAAAACATGCCACTTCAGCACGAGGACTACTTTGAGCTGCAGGCAACTGAGAAACAGCAGACACGGGGCTGGGGGCACTCAGCCTGCCCCCGTGTCTGCTAAAAGCAGAGCATGAATTTCGTCTGTGACGGGGACAGAACCTCCCCTACTGAAGGCGTCCTCCCTGTTACTAGGAGAACAGCTCATCACCAGAGACACGGACGGCACTGAGATGACTCTGTACGTGCACCTCACTAAGCAACCCCCACCCACCATGGGTTCCCCGTGTGTTTACCTTTCCACAGTTCACTACTCCTAGAAGCCCCGACCTCTTTTCCTTTTCTAATCACTTCCACAATGTGTCGCTCTTTGTTAAAATGGTATCCAACCACCAAATAGGTGATTAATCAGTTCTTTGCATTTTCAGTTCTTTTCCATGAAGCCCGTGTCCACAAAATTAAAAATATTAGTATCAATAATTTTTCCCTATTGACATGTCTTTTTTGGTCAGTTTTATTTGCAGGCTCCCAAGAATTACCAAAGAAGATCCAATTGTTCTTCCCCGACAGATAACCACACTGTTGAACTGTGCCGAGTACTTTGCGTTCTCCACTCCTCCCATTTAATCCTTACCGCTGATCTGTGAGGTGGACATTGTTATGCCCATTTTGCAGAGGAAGAAAGTAAGGCTCAAGGTCAGAAAGCTAGGAAGTGACACCAGTCTGACTTGCTCTAGACCCCACAGCCAGACCGGGGAGGCAGCAAAAGTGAACTGGGCAGCAAAGGCCTAAGGCAACGTAGCTACTGTTTGACTGGGTTGTCTCAAAACAAAGCTTTTAATTACAATCCTTTACACAAAAGAGTAAGAAATCAAACAGTTTAGAATTCTTAATGGCATCTGGAGGCACGGCTTCGAAGTCTGCCAATAAAGACACGAATGCCGCCCGAAGCACACAGCAGAGCGGAAGAATCACACACAGGCAGAGCGCAGAGCAGGCTGCACAGAAAGTGCCTGATGGCGAGCCTGCTCCCTGGGCTGTCCACAACGCCTGAGAATCCTTCCCGATCAGCAGACTGCCTAGACAACCGCAATCCTCTCTGAGGAGCCTGTCAGCCACCAATTAATTCCCGATCAATGAGAATCCAAACCATGGCAAATAGAACAGTCCAAACCCAGGAGAGTTGTAGGTCTGAGGTCAAAGGTCATCACCCCCTTCCCAGCAGAGTTCCCACTCAGGCAGAGAGGGAGGGATGAAGAGCGAGGAAATGAAGAAGAGGTGTCCTTCCTCGGAGGAGGGAGAACGGAAGCGAGAGGAAGCAGCACACAGAGACTGAAGGGCCTCGAGGACAGGGACCTGTGGTGGGAGGGCAGGTGGCAGCTGCTTGAGGTTGGCTGGTCCGGCCACGAGAGAAACTTCTGTCCCACATGAGAGCACCGTCAGGATGGGCAGGGACGACCCTCTGTGTCTGAGTCAGGTTTGGGCTGTTACAATAAAGCACCGCAGACAAGGAGGCTTATAAACAATAGAATTTGTCAGCTGGTTTCTGAGGCTAAAAGTCTTGAGCTCAGGGCGCCAGCAGACTGGTGGCTTCTCCTTGTGTCCTCGCGTGGTGGGAAAATGAGTGAGCGAGCTCTCTGGCCTCTTCTTACAAGGCCACTAATCCCATCTGTGAGGGCCCCAGCTTCGTGGCCTAAGGCCCCACCTCCTAATATGGGTTTCACTTTGGGTTTCGGTGTGTGAATTTGGAGGGAACACACACTCTGTCTTTAATACTCTGACACAGGCTCCAAGAAAATCATCGATACGATGGGTCGTGAGACATGGGACAGATTCCCAGCTAAGTCACCTGGCTGGCTGCAGCCACAGCTTCTGGGATGGCTTCGCACAGGGAGGAAAGATGGTACAAAAAGGGGTGGGAAGTACTGGTTCTTTGGTCAGTTACACTCACCAAACACCGGCCGCACAATGCTGAACAGGCTTCTTTTCACTGAGATGTCTCCACAGTACGTGATTTCTGAGTGGGACAGTGTCTCCTGAAGTCTGGTGACCACAAGCGGAGCTGCTCGCAGGTTTGGGGTTCCAAGGGCACTGCCACGTGGGGTCTCGTGCTCTCTTGGACACTAAAGGTGAGTCACCACTGTCCACTCTGCCTCACCTTCAGCTTGGGGATGCTGGAGGTGGCGGGAGAATGAGGACATTCTTTGCATTTAATTCTGCCTAGTGTATAAACTGTGACTTGCAGTGGGCGTGACATTCTCAGAAACTAAATTGGGGCTTTGCGTGCTGACTGACACTCTGAAAGAATCCCAGAGATGTCAGGGAACCTTCTGGGTCAATTTACAGAAGGGGAACAAAGTTTCAGCGACAACTCAGTGGTAGAGATGAAACCAGAACCTGGGGCCTCTCAGTCTGAGCTCTCCTCCTGCCCTGTGTCCTGCAGGAAATGAAACTCCAATCAACATTTAAAAATTCAGGAGGAACTGTGTCCCCTTGTGCTGTGGGGGAGGCAGTGCTCTCCACCTCCCCAGACCGGCCACCTCTTGTTGGTCTGTAATGACTCTTCTACATTATTTATCCTGTGAAAGAGACACGAATGAGAAAGTGAGCCAGAGAAACTCCCCACAGTAGGGAGAGTAGGGGGCTGAGGTGCCCACCACTGGAGCGAATGAATATGCAAACCACTGTTTCTTTCCCCTCTGCCTTGTTCACAAAGCAGAAGGAAAACAGCATAAAGGGAGCACTTGGGAAATGGGTCACCAGGATTGTGACGGGGGACGTTCCACTTAGCCGTTCAAAATGAGCCTTGCTTAATTAGATCACGTACTTGGTAACTAGGTCTACACACACAACAGCTTTCCAGACCGGTCCAGAAATAGATGAACTGAGGCGATCCCGAGAGACGCCCCAGTGCCCCCAGGGGCCGAGAGCTTGCTCTAGGTCTGGCCAGATGAGCCGGCAGACCTGGCAGGTCTGGGGAAGTGGAGAGCACCCCGTCCGCACCCCTCGCCTTCAGTGAAAGACTCTCTCCCACCACAACCGCATGTCGGCCAGTGGTCAGACAGACACTTCCATGCTATTTACTCACTCCCACTGACAATAACCTCTGGTTCCTCCCAGACCCACATGCTTCCTGCAGCAATGGAAGGTGACATTTATTCAGTCTCACAGTATAAATCCTACACGTGTTTATTGTGGGCCAGCTACTTGCCAGGAGGCCCTGTTCTCAGAATCGGGGGCAAAGTGTTGACAACACAGAGCTTCTACTAGTCAAGCATCTCCCCTATACCAGGCATCTCGCTGAATCCTCACCTATGAACCCCCTTTTATTGGGGACCCTAGGCCCACAGTGGGGAGATGACTTGCCCCAAACACATGGTAAATGGCCATCAGGACTGGAACCATGGTAAGCAGGACCCTGAAATCTTCATTCATAAGCCCTAACCACTCCTGCCTCCCTTAAGAGAAGAAAAAAGACTGACTGACTGTGCCCTGGACTAAGAGCTCATCTCTCCCTGGGCTGTGGGGTGGGGAATGTCCCCCAGGACCACCCCCAGATATGGTGATTCACTAGGAAGACTTGAAGGACTCAGTATGTAGTTGTTCTCACAGCCAGCATTTATTACAGGAAAAAGATACAAGGCAAAATCAGCAATGGGAAAAGGCACAAGGATTCAAGTCTGGGGGAAGCAGGCACCAGCTTCCCAGAGTGCCCCCCCCCCCCAGTCACACAGCACATACCGCATTCCCCTAGCAGTGAGCTGTAACAACACGTGTTAAACTTTTATCAGGAAGCTCACTAGAGACCAAGGCTTTCAACCCAGGCTGGTCACAGGGGCACACTCGGCCTAGCAGGTGCCGCGTTCCTGTCTCCCGGGCAGCACGCAGGTGTCCAGAACAAACCACTGTGCAAACAGGCACAGGAAGCCCTCTCCGCAGTCAGGGTGGTGGGAACCCTTCCAAAATCCAAGTCCCGGGTACCAGCCAAGGGCCAACTTTGCAAGCAGGATTTTCTAAAGATAAGCAGTCCCACGCTTGCTCTCGTAATTGCTTTACGGACACACTCCTTCTGTTAGAAGGGCTGGTCAGCACAAAATGGCCAAGGGAAGTTGGTATGAAGCAGGTAGCACCTGAAGTCTGGATGAAGCCTTCTGTGGTGTAAGAACTGTTGCATTTTTTTATCAATCTTTTATTTCGATCAATAATTTATTCAAGCACTTAACTTCCTTATTATATTGTAGTCTTTTTTTAGTTTTTTAAAATTTACTTAATTATTTTTCAAGTACAGTTTTCTGTCTATTACTCCCATCCCATCCCACCCCCATGCTCCCCCCTCCCTCCCATTTCCACCCTTCTCAGTTGTTGTCCATGTATTCTTTATATTTGTTCCTCTAAATCCCTCCCCTATTTCCCCTGAAATTCCCTACCCTCTTCCCTCTGGTCACTGTCAGCCTGTTCTCTATTTCAGTGTCTTTGGTTATATTTTGCTTGCTTGTTTGTTTTGTTGTTTAGCTTCCTGTTAAAGGTGAGATCATATGGTATTTGTCCTTCAACACCTGGCTTATTTCACTCAGCATAATGCTTTCCAGTTCCATCCGTGTTGTTGCAAAAGGTAGGAGCTCCTTCTTTCTTTCTGCAGCATAAAATTCCATTGTGTAAATGTACCAGAGTTTTTGGATCCATTCATTTACTGACGGGCACCTAGGTTGCTTCCAACTCTTGGCTATTGTAAATTGTGCTGCTATGAACATTGGGGTGCATATGTTCTTTGGGATTGGTTTTGCATTTTTAAAACAGATTACGTTGAGGGTTTTTTGAGGGGGAGAGTGAACGGGGCCATGGGTGGGCACGGGGTGACTTTAAAAGAGCTTTTAAAAAAAAGAGCTTTAAGGGGGACAGGCACTGGCTGAAAACTTCACGGGACTTAAGGTTCTGTTTGGCTTCAGGTCAGTCCTCATCTCAAACGAGCTGTGTGACCTTGGCCCAGTCCCTTGACCTCTCTGGTTTTCTCATTTGTAAAATGAGGAGGCTAACCCATGTAATCTGTAAGGCTCCTTCCGTCTCTGACAGTGTTCGGTTTTATGACTGATGAGCAGCCTCCTTTAAACAGGAGATCCCCCTGGTGAATACAGAATGTGATACAAATCCCACCCAGCTTTTCAGGAGCACATGTGTCAACAAGTGAGACCCTCGAGGATGCCTCAGCTGAGGGGAAGGGGAATGGGGATTGCATTCCTCAGGCAAGCGGTGGTTTCAGTTCCCTCGGGGGGGAGGCGGAAATTCAGCACCCCTTGGTTCTACCACTTTGTGCCTCACTTGCAGGAACGGAGACCTGGATGGGCTGCTTTGAGGAGAGAGGGGGAGGCTGCAGAAGCATTGCAATCACCCTGGGTCAGTCCCTCAGAGTCACCCAGTTGCAGGTGTTGGGGTCAAGTCCAGGAAGCTCCCAGGCACACCCAGTCCTTCAGTGTGCAGTTCGGACTTCCCCTGTGGTGTTACCGAGAGAGAAAATAACAGGCTTAGTGTACTCGATATATTTTCCTGCCTTCAACTCTATTTATTGACTCGAAAACCCGTCTATTTGGTTGAATCCATGCTAATGCCAGTCTCCGCTACAGAGGGTGTGACTGGCGCTGCATAGGACGAACAGATGTGGCCAATAAATACTGATTAAGCTCCATGCAAGGGGGGGGGATTACAAAGGAATGGGACGTGGGACCCTGGCTTCAGAGTCTAGCACCCATCAGGTGGGGCTACCTTACTGTCCGGGGCGTTACTACGTGACTCAGAACTCCACGGGAGTTAGCACTAGTCGGAGCCAGGATGAGTTCAGAAGTCGTTTCCAGATGTGATTGTGGGTCACCGAAACGAGCCATTTGAATTAGAATTTGAACAACTAGAAATCTTGCTGGGTGAGACCAGGGAGGGCATGCCAGGAAGAGGGAAAAGCATGAGTGAAAGGCGGAAAACCAAGAGGTGTGTCTAGAACAGACTTGAGAACCTTCGGTATTAAGCAAGACGCTGGGCTTTATGCAGGCAGCACGGAGCCCAAGACAATGAGGGCGGGGCTCGGAGAACAATGGACTGGAGGCTGGGGGGGCAAGGGCAGGGAGCCTCGCCAGCACGCACGCTCTGTGAAGGAAGGGGCGAAGAAGTCCAGAACTAGGGCACAGGCATTCAGCTCCAACAGGTTTTGGTTGTGGGGTGTTTTTTTTTGGGGGGGGGTGTTTGTTTTTTTAAGGACCGAATAACATCCTCAGTCCTGGAATGGGTGGTGACACGGCCGCTGGGAGGTGGTGCTGTCCTTTCCCAGAGATGGGACAGCACACACAGTCCCCAGGTAAGTGACATCCACCTGCAGCCTGGCGGTAATCTCAAAAAAGCCATTTGGAGGTTGTAAAAGGATCCCCCGCTCTTTCTGCCTCACCCTACTATACTCCCCAATCCACAGCGCCGTCCCCCTGCGCCCAGGGAGGAGTAAGTACAGAAAGGAGCAGGGCTCAGCCTGCTCACTCAGTCCTTCGGGGGTTGCCTGGAAGTGGGTGCGGAGCCCCATCAGGGCCCTGCTCTGGGCAAGGCCGCCACCCACTGCCTCAGCACTCCCAGCCCCGAGGAAACCCTGGCTCCATGCTCCCCGGTTGCTGGGTCCCAGGCAAGGGTTTTCTTCCCAATTACTGTCTGAGATTCGAGGCCAGGCACTGTAGTGCTGCAGGCAGGGACCCCTGGCCACCTGCACGGATGCAGACACTCGTCGCTGACACTCTTAACAAGGAGTCAACAGGAGCTGGGGTCGGACTCCAACCCCCTCGCCTCCTCTCACGGTGACTGCTGTGAGGTCAGCCACTCAGCCACAGACGGGTCTCTCGATCATTGGGGTCTTTCTAGGGCTTCCAAATGGGGCTATTTTGTCCTTTCCTTTGTATCTACCACATGCTTTTTCCTGCCAACTTAACTTTATGCAGGGGCATCTTTGCATTTCTTTCTCCCACACCCCCTCCATCCTTTTTTCAACAGGAGAAAATCAAATACTTGATACAACCCCTCCGTTCTCTTATAGATTCAATCGGACAGACTCCATCTCCTCGCCTTCTACAGAGCCCCTGGGTATTTTGTCTCTCCCCGCCCGGTCCTCCTGCATGTCTTGCTCACCCCCAAGAGCCTGCAGAAAGGCCAGTACCCCTGCCCCCCCAAACTGAGTGAAACGCCCCTCTCACCTGCCGCGTCGGTACTCCACAGGGCTCCCCCATTGGCCCTGTGTCTACTCCTCTTTCTGGACTCCGAGTGTCTGTGAGCCCAGAGCTTGCTTCTCCTTAAATCCCAGTAAACGCGTGGGCCTGTTCGCAGGAGGTACTAACAATGCTGGTGAACTGGGTGGATGGAGGAAGGACTAAATGAGGGTCCACCGCCACCATCTATCACAAAAGCTTTGAGACAGAACGCTATTTCAATTCACTACCAACGCTTTCAGCCAACCCAAAACATGGGAGCCCATCCCTCACAGGGTGGGTGACCTGTGGGTGACAGAAGACAACTGAATTCTCCATGTCGCTCAGAACTTAGAAAACATCCAGGATTTGGGATCCTTGCAGGGACAGAGCAGCCCTGACACAGTCCCTCAGCTGCTACATGAGCCTGAGGGTCACTGAGAGCCAGAGCACAAGACAGCCGAAAAACCCTACAACAGCCCGTCTCCTACCCCGTCTTGGCCACCACTCAGACCCCCACCCAGACCTCCAACAGCTTGATTCTACGTAGTTCTTGTTGTGAGTGCTATAAGCTCTTCCCTTCTGGCCCCACTGGTAAATCTGACTGTCAGAAGAATTTCCCAAGAGCAGGTGGCAAGAGAAAAATAGTAAAAGCAGCAATGTCCCAGCTAGAGAACAGAAAATCTAGATCCACCACTAAATGGACGGAAACGACTCTGGAGTCACCACAGAAATTCAGAAAGAAAATGCAGCACCAGAGTTCATCAACACAGAGACCCCGGCGCCCACAGGGACCCCTTTCCTGCTTATAACCCCCTGAAAGGACAGGGGGGTGTCAAAACACAAACACAGGGCTGGAAAACTAGGAGAACGTCCTCACTGACCCTTCAATCTATCGTTTTCTTTTTTGTCTTGCAGCGGTCTCCAAAGCCCCCATGCCAAAGGGTACCACTCACAGGGTAAGAAAACAAAAAACATAATGGAGGAAAAAAGTAAAAGAATAGGTACTACAGACCCCAACTGGTGGCTCACCTTGTGACATCTCAGGGCGCGTGAAAAGCCAGGGACTGAATCTGTAGGTCAGTCATAATGATGGGAGGCAGTGAAACATTTATTGTTGAAGGAGCTCTTCTTGACTCGAGAAAAGACACATGACACTACATATTGTGGGTTGAATTGTGTCCCCTCAAAAGGTATGTCCAAGACCTCATCCCCGGTCCTGTGAATATGACCTTATTTGGAAATACCATCTTCGCGGACATGACTGAGTGAAGGATCTCCAGAGGAGACCATCCTGGACTCAGGGTTGGCCCCATGTGCAGTGACTGGTGACCCTATGAGTCAGGAGACGGAGGTCTGAGACACGGAGACACCCAGGGGAGAAGGTCAGATGAAGGTGGAAGCCAGCAGAAGCTCGAAGAGCGGCACGGGACACACTGTCCTTCAGAGCCCCCAGAAGGAACCAACCGCGCCGACACTCCAACTTTGCACTTCTGCCAACCAGACAGTGAATGAAGCCGTTTCTGCTGCAATCCACCGAGTGTGTGGTCACTTATGTCAGTCCTGGGAACATACATGCTACGGTAAGCAGAAGTGGCTTATATAACTATTTACAAGATGGTTTCAATTATGTAAGAAAGATGGACAGTAGGTGTGCGTAACTTTATAAAGCGAGGGAAGTTATTTAGAACACAAGCCATTTGCCATCTTTCCACTAAGGATCAGCTAACAGCAAAACCTTGCTACCGTGCTGTGGTCCTTACGTTCTTTGGACACTGCATGTTCACAGCAGCGTGGGGAGGCAAGAGCACAGGGAATGTCATTCCAGTTTTACAGATGAGCCACTGAAGCTAGAACGCAGCCCCCAGGCTGAGCTGGTGATGGCTGGGTCTGAGTAAGAATTCTGGTCTTGGTGCTTCTCACCAGCTCCAGTCTGTTTGGCTATTTACTTAGGGCTAAGGGGGTCTGTGCCACCCACCCTCTCCCCATTCATACACTGAAGTCCTAGCCCCCAGCACCTCAGGAAGTACCCGTATTTGGAGGTTAAGGTCTTTAAGAGGTGATTAAGTTGAAATGAGGCCATGAGTGTGGGTCCTAATCCATTCTTCTAGGGACTACTGTCCCTACAAAGAAAAGGAAATCCAGCCTCACAGAAGAACAGCGAGTATCAGACACCTGCAGACACAGAGGAAAGACCACGTGAGGACACAGAGAGAAGGCAGCTACCTGCAAGCCCAGGAGAGAACCCTCAGAAGAAACCAGCCCTGCTGACAGCCTGATCTCCAGGACTGGGAAAATACCAATTTCTGTAGTCGAGCCACGTGGTCTGGGACAGCATGCTAAGAGAGCTCGAGCTGACTGCATCACTTAGGAAAGCTGGAACGCACTCTTTACGCCCATTTTTCCTTTTTCTGTGGCATCCTCCCTGGGCTCAGACAGGAAGCAGGAAAATGCATAGTTCCCAGATACAGGTTTCTCCCTGCCTGGGGAGGTCATCTTGGGCTAACAGCTGGTACTTCTGGCAAAGCGATCTTCTGGATCACATGTGCCAAGTCTGGCGGGCGGACAGAGTGGTTAGGGCCACATTCACCAGCCGTGCCAGCCTTTTCGGGTTTCTCATTTAGAGCACAGGCCACCCAGGCTTGGGTTTCCTTTCAGGCCAGAGGATTCTTCTTTAAAAAAAAAAAATCCTCACCTGAGGATATGTTTATTGATTTGGGGGGGGGGAGATGTGGATGTGAGGGAGAAACATGGGTCGGTTGCCTCCCACACACACCCTGACGGGGATCAAAGGGATCGAACCTGCAACCTTCTGATGTACTGGACAGCACTCCCACCGATTGCGCTGCCCCGCCAGGGCAGGCCAGAGGACTCTGTGATTGTTAGGCAGGGCATTGCAGCTGGGGCTCTGGAAAGAAATTAGGTGCAGATACTGGTTCCTGCTGCTCCTCGTGACCCTAAAGACACTGCTTCCCCAAGCGAGACTCAGCTCCCTCACCTGCAGAGCAAAGTGGCCCCACCCACCTCCCTGATGGGAATCGATCTGCAGTGTCAAGCACCTGCTTAGCACAGTGCCCAACCACACACAGTGGTGCTCCATGCCTATTTCTCCTGCGTATCAATGAAAAGGGTGCACAATCTGGCTCCTTTCTGAGCTGTATCGAAGTCCCATTGGGGCAGTCTGGTTTATTTTCCCATTGGGCTACCTGAGCCCTAGGCTGAATTTTTGTATTTTAAAAGACTGCACAGTATTTTAAAAGATTTTTATTTATTTTTTTACACCAGCATTTAAAACTCAAGAGCTTCCAAACAAAAATCCCAACCTGAGTCCTTTTGATAAACCAGAAGACCCAGCGATAGAGAAGTGTCCTCCTCCATGACAGTCCCTGGCTGGGCTGGGGCTTCCCTTCAGAGAGCACGAGCCTCCTACAGGCATGGGTCCCACCTGGTGGGCTACGCCATACCCACCTGCCTGGCCTCTTGGAGACATCTGTACCTGGACTCCAGGTGCAGAGAGAAGGGAGTGGGACCCACGAAGCGGGTTCAGCATGCACACAGGTCAGTCAGGTACCTGAATCCTTATCAGCTCTGACTCTAAGCTGCAGAAGAGCAGAGCGCATGAGTGAGCTACAGTCAACATGGGCAGGGGAACAGGTTGTACTAGGAAGAACTCTCCCTAGAGATCTCCCAGGAGCTACTGAACCAAACACGATCACAGTTGCAGGCAGCCTGGAGCATGGCAGAGAAGGCGTGAGCATGGGTTTTCTCGTGTCTGCCTCTTCTGCAACGCCCCCAACAAACCCAGTGGGGGCTCTTGCGGAGGTCCAGACTGCGGTCCACCTTTTGCCAGAGTAACATCGCCAGAGAGGCCACAGACAAGGCGTGAAGTTCAGGGGGTTACTGTACTCAGAGCAGTCCAGGCAGAAGGCCCCAGGGACCCAAAACACTGCAGTGGGACAGGGCCCCCCCCCCCCAGAGTGAAGAAGGGGCAGGGGCTGGGAGTGAGCAACAGAGATTTATTTTTCTCAGAAAATGGAACAAATTAGCCCCTGCACATCCTACCTGGGATTCAGGGAAAAATACGGCTTAAAAAAAAGTCACTGATGCGGCATTTTCACTGAGCAGATCGATACTGCGGCTTAAATGAGAATTTATTGCCTCAGAAATGCAGATGAGACCCTGTTCCACGTCTCAGCCCGTCTCCCGCCCAACAACCTGACAGTTCTGCCCGCTTCCTGTGGCCTTGAAAGCCCCAGCTGGCTGCCTTTCAGGTCATGGACAGAGCTCTGTACAGTGCCTATCTGACTCCTCCGGCTGGGGACACCAGGCTCAGTCCCAGTGTTGCCATGGAAACCACCATTTGAACACCTAGCCTTTCGTCCATATGGGTTAACTGACCTCCTTCCTCCCTCCTGACAACTGTCCCCCACAGACTGCCTACCTCCACCCCACCGAGCTGCCCCACAGGTTGAACTCTGGGCACTGGCTCCCAGCAGCCTGGCAGGTGTGCGCTGCAGCCTCTGGGACCCGCTCCGAAGATGTGACTGGTGTAGAGACCAGACGTGGGCCTCAGAACAGCCGTCTCCGATTCCCCGGAAGGACGCATCCGCTCCCACACCCTCCCCAGCCACCCAAGACGCACATAAAAACCCGATTCCCTGCTTTCTCTGTACTTTTATCTCTGCTGTGTGCTCTGGGGAGCACAAAACAAACGAACATGAACTTCAAGGTACCAGGAGTGTAAATCACTGCAAATCCTCTCAGGCCTCCAAAACCTACAGACGCTGCTTGGCCAAAACCAAAGAAAAGCTGGGAAGGTGATTACTCTTATTTAAACAGGCACTGCCCCACCTTCGCCTTGCACCCTGGTGGACGGAGCGTTTTTGCGTCTGTTACCACCATCCCATCCCCATCACGGACCCACACAAGAGGCAGGGCCAGTAACACATAGCTCCATTTAAGGGTAAAATACACAGAAAAGCACTTAAAACGTGTGGTTGTGCACTCACCAGCACCCAGATGTAAAACTAGCTAGGATTCTGTCATATTTCCATTAATTAAAAAAAACTCTTTCAGTTAAAGTGAAGGTCTTCTAATAGAGCCCCCCACCCCCACCCCGCCCACCTCACCCCACTGACTCCAGGTGACCATTTTCTTCAGTTTGTTTCGCAACCTTAACGTCATTTTTAAACAACTTTCATATACATGTTTATACCCCTGATCAATATATGGTATTGGTTGGTTTGTATATGTTTGTAAAGTTTACAAAAATTGCAATATTCTATACCACGAGTGAACACCTTGCTTCCTTTAACAACTCAGGTCCTGCAGGGAACGGCACCGTGATCTGTCTGATTCCCTACTGACGGGCACTTACATCGTTCGGAATATTTTCATCATTAGGAGCAATGAGGACAAGATACCCTAAGTCACACCCCTGTGCACACGCAGCAAGATCTCCTCTAACGTGGTGGGGGGCCCTGCCCGCTGCAGAGGGGAGCATCTTCTCACAGGCTCATGGGTCACACTGCACTTCCTCTTCCGGGAACTGCCACGTCGAAATTAGTTCAGATCAAACAAGCCACAGCCAGGGGTAACAGGCACAGCTTTCCGAGGCAAAACAGAACGCTTCCCTGTCACTTTCCAGGGCCTCCCCCAAAACGTCAAGCTGACCCCACTCCTGAGGGCCTTCAGTGTTGCAGCATCAATACCCACCCAGGCTCAACGTGACAGCTGTATAGCACGCTGTCACTTCCTTTGGCTGCCTGCTGCCAGGGCTTCCTGGAGGAAGAGGGGCTGTCGGCATTCCTTCCACACGAGTTCTTCCCCACATCCACTCAGAGGCCACCCCCAGATCCCCCTGCACCCTTGCCTCCTAGAGACAATCTAAACACTGGCCACGAGGACCTCCCAACCCCCAGTCAGGCAGAGATGGCAGCCTCCTGTGTGCTGCCCTCCTTGACCTGGCAGCATTGGACGGGTTAGTGGAAAGGGCACAGGCTTTTACTCATCAGCTGTGCAACTCCAGGTATGTTACCTACCCTCTCTGAGCCGCAGACACCTTCTCTGTACTGATGTGAGTTGTAAGAATTAAGTGAATGTATGCATGAAGTAATTGGAAAATATCAGGCATTCAATTCATGGTAAGTGACAGCAAGGCAAGAGGCCGTTGTTAAAAATCAATACATCAATGATGAGCTCTGTGGAGACACAGAAAAAGCAAGATGTGGCCCAGACTGTGGTTGGTGGCTGGGGAGACAAAATGAGGACACATTGTCGGGGTCATCAAGAATTAACTGATGGATCCTAAGGGCTGGAAATGAAGTCTCCACGGGGAGGGGTAGATGTTAAGCTGAATCTGGTCCCCTGGGGACACTTGGCAATGTCTGAGACATCTTTGGTTGTCACAGCTTGAGGGTGAGGCTGCTACTGGCATCTGGTGGTAGAGGCCTGGGATGCTACTCAACAGCCTGCCGTGCACAGGACGGCCCTCCACGGCAAAGAGCCGGCTGGCCCCGGATGCCAACAGTGCCGAGGCCGAGAAGCCTGCATTAGGCCACGGGACAGAGACGGGCATTCTGGGGCATGGCGCAGGAGTGAGTGGGGCATTTCCCTGAGACTGCAAGGGAACTTATCTGGCTCAAGCCAAGACCACAAGCTGAAAAGGGCGGGCAAGGCATGTGAACAGGTGAAAATGGTCACGATTCCTATCAAAGTGGTAACCGAGGTCACAGGACAGCTGCTGGGAGGCCCTGCTGGCTCACGAGGCCATGCTCTCTAGACAGGCTGGGCTCAGAGTCAGAGCAGAGCCACACTGAGGCTCAGAGCCCTCCACGGCCTCGAATCCTCCTCGTGGTCCAGCCACACCCCCAACCAAGGCTGACAGGTTCTGGCAGTGGCCACCTTCTGAACCACAAGCATCTTTCACATAAAATGCGTGAGGGAAGTCTGGCGGCAACAGCTGCCACCATGATGCGATTATTAAGGATGATTTCACCTGATTCTCATTTTTATTAGTAACGAACAAACGCCACAGCCAGGCGGGGCCACTGGTCAGCCTGAGAGAACAGCAGGTATTGCTACGAAGCTGAGATGAGTCCAACAAGAGCAAAGAAATCGGGCATTTCTAAGTTGGATGGAAATGCCAGTGGGCCACCTGCCTCCAATGTTTATGGAACCTGAGGAATCCGAGGACCCACTATGGGAGCCGATGATGTGCTCTGACTGCTTTCTCTCACGGAGATGAGCCCGAGGTCTAGAAACGCGTCAGTAAGAGCTGACATTGGTCTGGTCCTGTGTCACGTGTCAGGCACCGCACCACACACTGGACACATTAGCTCATGGACCCTCCCAGCTACCCGAGAAAGTACCATTTCTTATCCTCTTCACTTATTTGCCTTTCAGAAAGGGAAGAGGCAGGATTTGAACCCTGGTCCCTGTGGTTTCAGAGCTCACGTTCCTGCCCACAGGCGAGGGTCCTCCTGCAGTGGACAGGCAGCTGGTGTCCCTGCCGGCCTTGAGCCCAACGCCGTGGTCTTCGGTCAAGTACTCAGGCTGATGCTGCTCAAGTTCATCAGATGAAAGGATGCAGCTCCCCGTCACCCCACCCTGAGTTATGCAGAGCCCAGTAAATTCCACCTTCGAGAGGCAGTCTGGCTTTATATATATACGTATGTGTAATATATATACGTATATATAACATATATACACAATATATACACACACACACAGTTTAATATTTCTAACCTTACAACACAAAGAGTCTAGCTGAGCTGGAGAGCCTGTGAACACAGACAAAACAGCACCCCCACCCCAAGCAGACAGACACTGAACGGCTGCTCTGTTCCCGGTGCCCCCATTGGTGCCT
This sequence comes from Sturnira hondurensis, assembly GCF_014824575.4. NCBI lineage: Eukaryota > Metazoa > Chordata > Mammalia > Chiroptera > Phyllostomidae > Sturnira > Sturnira hondurensis. The sequence goes on along the minus strand of NW_028075269.1, from coordinate 12,615,734 downwards.
CAGTGAGCGCGGCAGGAACAGCGCTTTTCAAGAAGGGGTTTAGGACGCTGTGGCTGATTATTTATCCATTAAAAATAGGAGTCTTGCTAATTAGGCCATAATGGTGCTCATTCATCATCTGATTTTGGAGCATACATTGTATTGATCTGCAGTGCGGTCCATGCACACAAGACACTTAGCAGCACCAGCTCGGCTCTGTGGCCTGTTCTCACGAACCCCGAGCCTTCCCGGGAACTAACATCCGAGATAGGGACGACTGCCGATGGGAGGCTCATTGCGATGACGCTGGTTCCTCCGGTGTTGGATGCTTCAAATGCTTTCCCCTGATTTTTGACCAGGGTCCCCAAATTGTGGAGGGTCTGCTAATTCCAGCAAGAGAAGTTATAGTTCCAAGGAACTCATGTGGTTATGTCATTGGAAGTTGGGTGGATAAAAACGGAACTTGTCGGTATCTGAATTGAGTGTTTTAAAAGGTGTTCAGCAGCCGGAGGACAGAGAGTCTTGGCTGCAGCCGCAGAGACACACCCCTCGCCTCACACGAGAACAGTGCGAGAATGACTCCAGCCCAAACCTGTTCCCTGGTCGGGCTCAGTTCAGGTTGTCTGCCAGTGACAACTGACACTTTGCATGGTTCAGTTAGGTCCCATGGACACTTCCTAATGTTTACCCTGAATCCTGCCTTGCCGTTTACTAGCTGCAGGGCTGTGGGTAAGCCCGTTTACCCCTGCCCGCCAGTGGGCACAGCTGTGAAATAAGGACAATGAGGCCCACCTATGCTGCAGGGCCATTATGAAGTCCGCGTAAGACAGTGTATGTGAAACACCCGGCGGACAGCAAGTTCTCAGGGTTTCACGCCTCAGTTTAATCCTTCTGCAAATGGTCAGCTCACCTACTGAAGCACATCCCCTGATGAAGAGCGTGAGACCCACGTGCCAGGCTCCGCGTGCACAGATGATGGGCTGGAGCACTCGGAGGGGTATCTTACCTGGAAGGACAACACTAGAAAGACTTCGGGGGTCAGGCATTCGGCAGTGTCGATCCATGAGGTGTAACTCAAAAAAGCATTCTGCGGTTGAGTACTTTCAGGAAATACCTCCCCCACTGAGCGATTCCTAATGTACCCAACTGTATCTCAAGTGTGAAATAGTCCTAAAACTAAGAAGGTGGTTTAATGTGGTGTTTACCCAGTGTTTCCCATACTTCTTGTCACAGAATTTTTCTGGGAGGTGGGTGAGAAAGGGCATGAACAAGTTATCATTTCAGACACTCAAGGTAATAAAAAGACTCAAAATGTGAATAGAAGGCGGGAAGAGGAATAGAAAGTCAGAACTGTTACCCCTCCTTGCCACTCCCAAGACTTATGAGGCAAAAGCGACAGCTGTCCCTGACCTTCCCAGACTCCAGCTGGATAAGGATAAAGGCTGACTGAGTGTTGCACAGACCAGCTGGCAGAGAACTGGAATGTCCAGGCACAACTCTTCTCAGACACTGCCTTCGCCCTGAGTAAGCTGAAGGCAGAAACAAACACAGCACACAACCTTGTGCTCATTAAACCTCGCGGTTAAATGATTAACCAGCAGGGGAGAGGAGGCCTGTCTGGGCGGAGTCAAAAGAAGGTGGAAGCCTCAGGCATCCCAGCTGTCTGCCAAACATCACCCTTATAACAGGAAGGGAAAGAAGGCTGGGGGGAATCAAGAGGAGAAGGACGCTGAGAGAGTGGAGGGCTGGGAAGTGAGAGGGAGCAGGCAAGAGAGAGGAAGGGACCAAAGGCAGAGAAGTGAAAAAAGCAATTAGCATTTCACCCCATTTAACAGCGCTGGACAGCTGATGCTCCCGGGGGTATACAGGGCCCGAGGTTCCCCCACCGACTTGCTGACTCCAAGCTCTTCTTCCTGCTCCAGTGACAGGTTTTCCAGCTGGATGGGAGGTCCCCACTGCCACTGACTGAGCCCAAGAGGGAATGGAGGGACGACTCCATTTCTCTGAGCCAATCAGCAGCAGACGCCCGGGGCTGCTGCTCCCGCTGCCACTCTTCCCGTCCAGTGGAGAGCTGGGCTCACACTCGCAGATCCACTTGCTGCCTCCCCGGTCTGAGGAGAGGCAGCTCCCTGAACAAGAACATCTCATTTTGCACACTGCTATGGAGACAAGGGGTAAAATTCCCTCTCGAAGCTTCATACTGCTGGGTTAAGAAGGCACTTCCTTCAGACATGCAAACGTCACAGACCCCAGGGAGTGAGTGAGAGTCTGGGACAGAGCAGCCTATGGCCTGATGGGACAAGCCCGGTGAGGAGAGCTCAGGTTTTCACAGGGACCTAAAGGAGTGCTTGCTAATGCTGTCAGTGTGCGTAACCACGACACACCTGCTTGGTCAGGAGACCGGCCAGTGGTACTTTACACATCTTGAGCTGCAGTACTCAGGGCTGTGTAGGGTGTCGAGGTTTATCATCTCCTGTTGGCAGGAAATTCCTCCAGATTTCCCTCCTCACAGTTTCCGTAAGATGCTGATATTGTAACTTTGCATTGCAGAAGGTAACTTGTATATGTATGCACATGTGCAAATATAGATATACACATCTCTGTGTGCACACACACCACGCACATGTATGTGTAAACAGATATACATGTGTATGTGTGTCAGGTATGTGAAAATACATGCACACACATGTCTGCACACATCACACATGCATGTGTGGATCAGGTACACATGTGCATGCATCTATGTCACATGTGTGTATGCATGTAGGCGTATAGAATGCTGAGAGAGGGGATGAGGGGATAAAGCTAACTTTCTCGGCGTCCAGGTCTTTCAGCTGGAAGCAACATCTAAGAACCATACGTACTCAGAGCTGGACTACTCCGCCCTCTAAAACAGGAAGCGGATACAGCATTGTCAGGTGACAGGGCAGACACACCTTCACAGCAGATGCCAGAGCACGAGAACATGTACCTAAGGGCCTTTACCTTCCGGGTCAGAAGTACACGAAGGCAAAAATCTAATGAGGATGTACTAACTACATGGATGTGAGCGACAAGAGCCACCACCAGAGACCACCTGAGTCACAAAGGCCGGCACCTGAACCCTAACTAAAATCCAGGTGTCTGAGTCCTTCGGAATTCCTCTAGCACAACACACCGTGACTTCGTGACCTTTGCCATATTACATGCCTCGGTTTCCTCATCTGTGAAACAGGAAACTACTAGCACCTACTCCTTCTGGTGATAAAGCCAACTTTCTCAGCTTCCAGCTCTTCCAGCAGGAAGAGGCACCCGGGTCACTGTGAGAATGCAGTAATCTACAACAGAAAGGGCTTAGAGCTGGGCTGGGCACGCAGCATCACGCAGGCTGAGCATCATCCCCTTATTGCCACTGCTGCAATGGCCTCCCACCATCCAGGCATGTAGCGTGCACCCCCCCCACACTTCCTCTCTCTTCTCCCACATAAAAACTGCTAAGTGCCTCTCATTCACCAGTGAGCAGACAGACAGGACGTGGCGGAGAACCCTGCAGTGTGGTCTTCTTCACTTCCTGTCTGCGGCTCTCCTTTACAAATAGTTCCGCCAAATTGACGCTTAATAGCTTAATATTGGGTTCATACTAATCACACCGTGCCTGAGCTTCAAAGGAACAAACTGTTTCGACTGTTAATGAAACAGATTCAGTTGCTAGTTTACAAAGAGATCAGAGCCGGAAAAAAACCAGCTGATCTAACAAGACAAGCATTTCCTCGGAGCTCTTTTAAAGCCATGTGGGTTCACAAGCCGCTGCCCTGAAGCTGGGGAAACCCAGCAGACTCACCTGGTGGCACAAAGCCCCACGGACACTAGATGGCACTAGAACATGCTCGAAACACACGTGCCAGACACCTGGGCTTGGCCAACCCTCCAGGCATCCTACCCCACTCCTTTATCATCAACTACTCATAACCAATATTCTTTCAAACTCCCATTCAGCCAATCGCCATCTCCAGTGCAAGCCTGCAGTGTTCCCCTTAATATAGGGAAATAATAAAATAAAGACAGTCTTTAATACCTGTGTATCTAGCTTCTAATAGTCATTTTCCCAGTCTTCTTTGTTAAAAACAAAAAATCAAGTTTTCAGGAGTATAGGTGTTATTTATTTTTTAACGTGGAATTCTCTTTCAGAACATGAAAGAAATGTGCTCGATGGAAAATGTCTAAAACTGGACATGAAAGTCCCCAGTGAGTCACCAGCAGAGATGACTGCGGCTCTCGGGCAGAGACCCCGCCTCCAGGCTGAGTCGGGCACAGGGAGCCACTTACTCAGCAGTGGGTTCCACTCCGGTGCTTCCTCACGTGCAAATCACTGAGCCATTCAAGACACCCCGTGGTCTTACGACATAGGTCCTCCGCAGCTCATAACCCTCTGGAGGTCTCGCTTCCTTCCAACAGAAATGAAAACGGACGTGAAAGTCACAGGCACGCTGTGACACACCAGGGATGCTGGAGTTCCCAGACATTAAAAACCGAAGGATAATTCGGACCACCCAGCACCCCAATATTGGATACATTGGTCAGCCTCCACTGGAAAGCCCAAACGAGGCTTATAGCCCCAGTGGCTGACAGCGGGCACCAGACCTCCTTGCCCCAAAGCTCTGGCCAACAGCCAGCTGGCTTCTTCTGGGGCCAGCCTCCCGCTCCCAAGCACTCCAAGGGCCAGGCTTCCCTCACTTCCCTGACAGCTGGGAGGGGCTGATGCAGGGCTGGCAGTGGCCTCTGCAATAACCTACCCTCTCGAAAAAGAGAGCTGAGCATCTGTGGTAGGACAAGCCGTTACACTGGGATAAAAGAAACCTGCTCTCGGTGGGTGGAAGTCTTGACTTAGGAACCGGGCCCAGGACTGGAGACATAAAGATGCCAAGAAGAGCAGGTCCATATCTAGGGATTTGCCATGAAGCTGAGAGGTGGGCAGAGGCCAACAGAAGGGAGAAGAGTGGGAGGGAGTGCAGTGGGGGAGTGCTACAGCATCCTGCTGGGAGCCTGCTGGAGCCTCAGAGACCTGAAGGCAACGATGAAGCTCAACACAGGACTTAACCTTCCAGCAGACTCTGTAAATGAGGGCACAGAGAGGCATCGCACACACAGGTCACCATGCGCCATCTACCGTGTCCCATAGCCTTGCTCGTCCCTGGCTGGACCCCAGAACAATCCTACAGCTTCTTCCATCAGGTCCCCAAAAGGGTGGCCTTGCATAATGGACTGGATTAGGGGGTGCTGTTGGAGGGGAGGAACAGAACCATCTTGCCTACTGCTTGAGAAAGAAAGTATTCTTCACCAACAAAATCATCTGCCCAACTCCGCCAAAAGGACTTATAGAACTCGGCACCAAGGGTAGTCTCCCAAAGCTATTTACTTTCAACAGCGGGCCTGGGTGTGGACAGCTGGATGCTGGGAAGTGGTGAGCGGCACTGGCCGCGAGGGTAACCCTGTCATCCCTACGTGGAGTCATCTCGGCCGGGAGGCTCTCACTGAGCAAAGAGGTGCGAGGAGACTGCTGGACCGGGGACCCGCTGAGGTCCCTGTGGAGGCCTCTGTTTCACCTTCTACAAAGAGGCCTTCCCTTCTACTCATTCATTCTTCCATCAACAACCAGTGACTACCTAATGTGTGCTAATAATAATAATATTAATAATGATGACAGAAATAGCAGTGAACATTTACTGAGTGCCTGCTGTGTACCAGGCACTGACCTGAGCATTTTAATGTACTAGTTAATTCACTCTACGTAACAACCCTATGGTCCTCGTTTCACGGATGGAGAAGCAGCAAGGGACAGAAAGAGTCATCCGTCTAAGGTCGCATGGTCTACAATAAGTGGCAGAGTGGGGATCTGAACCCAGTCAGTTGCTTCCGTAGCACAGGGTCTGAGGCACTGCACTGCCTCTATGTTCCAGGGTCTGGGTACACAGAGGTGAATAAACTGATACGAGCCCTGGACAGACCAGAGTGGAGACCTGCAACAACTGATAAATCTAAACACTGCCCCGGAAGAGACACAAACAGGACACTGTGATCGAGACTAGCAAGCGTGAGGGAAGGACAGCCTGCTGAGAGGGTGGCCAGGGAGGCTGTGGTCTTTGCAGCGGTAGAGCCCTAGGCAGAGGGAACAGCGCCTGCAAAGGCCCTTAGCCAGTAAAGAGCCTGGTAGGTGGACAAGGAGAGTATCAGGAGACGTGGACAAGGAGAGTATCAGGAGACGTGGACAAGGAGAGTATCAGGAGACGTGGACAAGGAGAGTATCAGGAGACGTGGACAAGGAGAGCATCAGGAGACGTGCACAGGAGACCAGCTGGGAGCTGGAACACACAAGGCAGTGCAGTCTTTGGTAAGGAGTTTGCATTTCACTCCGGGCACCAAGAACTCCCAATACGCCACCTTGCAGAGGCCAATCAAAAGCACCAAGGTTGAGTGAATCTCCAGGCCACCCCAAGCTGTTCGACTTTTTTCAAATTACTTAAGCTCTCTGGTCATAGTATCCTCATCTGCAAAACGAGTAAGAATAATACCTACCTTATATGGTCATTGTGGGTGTTAGAAGAGCCACTCAGAGATGTAAAAATCACCCAGGCTAGCGAAGGGCACGTGTTAGGAGCCGTTTCTGTGTAATTTGGTGGCCTCTGCCTCCTCTAACCCCAAGTTTCCACCGTGTATGAAGCAGGTCTCCTAGGTTAGTGTGCGACCAAGTAGTACTAAAGCAGAGCCAAGGGAGGGAAGGAATGAGGCAAAATTAACTTCGAGTCAACACTGCCTGTAGCCATTATGGTGACAGGCACCGGATCAACACACAAACGGAAGTGAACACTGCCTTCCTCCGCCAGCTGCTGCCATCCGCCACTTCAGACAATTGGGCAGGCAGATGCGTGACCTTTACATCATTAAGCATTCCCTGACATTTTATTTGCAGCTCTTCATTTCACTCTCTCCCCCTTTTATTTAGGCTGCCTTCAACCTTGAAGGTCCAGCTGCCTGCTGGCTTCACTAGGGTGCGATGACTTACGGTAATTTTGAGTTCAGTTTTATTTTACAGTCTAGGTAAATAATGAGTCAGAGGCAGACTCAATAAAAGCCAGCGCTGGCCGGAACCAGAGTTCAGCTCTACGACCACAGCAGGCCTCTAGGGGTTTGGGTGGTTGGCACAGAAGGGGCTGGAGGAGGCGCTGTGCCACGGCAGGGAAGTCTCCCGAAAAACCAGACATTTGCAAGGTCAAGGGCAGCCATCTGTGGTTAGAACCTACTTCCCCTACAAACTAAGTGTGAAATACATTGCTGTGCCTGGTTCTTCACCTTTCCTGCATCCATGTCCTAGAAGCAGACTGTATTCCCCACCCCGATCTTGGGTTTGGCCACCTGACTTGCCCTGGCCAATGGGACCTTAGCATGTGCAGGCTTAAAATATGCTTGTGCAGCTGGGTTTTTACACTTCTGACACTGTCACTGAGAAAAAACATGTACTGGGAAGCCCATTTCTCCAAGAAAAAGAGAGAGGGAGGGAGGGAAACAGGCAGAACCAACCTGAATGCAATCTGCAGAATGGAGCCAAGCCCGACTTAGATCAGTGGGACCCCACCAAACTAGACTGAATATTCTTCTCATGGTGCATGTTTTGCATTACATTAAAAATAGTCACTGATGGCTTACTCATCAGCAGCATCTGCTGGAGTCCTTACTACCAGGGAGTGGAGGGTGCACAGAAAAGTAAGCGAGCAGTGTGGGAATGATTTGTTCTCACTTTTACCTCCTTCATTAGTTTCTGAGCTCCTCAAGGGTTGGGGCAGGGTCTTATTCTTCTTGGTCCCTCAAAGCCAGTGTCTGCTTAACAACAAGTACAACAGCCACAGCACCAACGAGTAATGGCGGCTACTAGCACGGAGGGCTTCCTCAGTGTCAAGCCCTGCCCTAAGCTCTTTACCAACACTTCATTTGCCAGTCCCAAGAAATGATAGGGGTCTTGCCCCCACTCTTCAGGGGGAAACTGAGTCTTGGAGAGGTTGCTTCATCAGTTCTTGACCCTCAAGTGTACACAGTGAGCCTTTTCTCCCACACCAAGTCCCCACATCCTTGACCACAGCTCCATCCTGGGCAGCGTCTGCAAGCTGTTCACCCAGACCCCTCGCTTGCTCTTGGGCACACAGCACAGCTCATACTCGTCGTTTTGTTTACCCACCCAAACCAAACGTGAGACCCTAGGGAGTGTGTCTTAAGAATGCAGTAGTGAAGATCTTCACCCGTGAGGTCATAAGACTGTGGGTTCAAATCCTGGCTCTGCCATTTACTGGAGACTGTACAGTCAGGGTTCTCTAGAGAAAGAGAATCGACAGGGGACTGGATGGGTGGATGGAGACAGACAGATACTACGAGGGACTGGCTCAGGTGATTATGGAGGCAGGCCACTCCTGTGATCTGCCGCTGCAGGCTAGAGGCCCAGGGAAGCTGGTGGTGTGGTTCTAGTCCAGACCCAAATGCCTGAGAACCAGGGGAGAGCCAATGGAAGGCTCCCCTATGCAGGGCTCAGTCCGAGTTCAAAGGCCCGAGCACCAGGAGCAACAATGTCCTGATGCCCAAGGGCAGGAGAAGGAGGACGCTCCAGCTCAAGAGGAGGAAGTGAATCTGACCTCCTTCCTCCACCTTTCTGTCCTCAGTGGACTGGGGAAGGCCATCTGCTTTGCATAGTCTGCTGACTGTGATGATCTCTTCCAGAAACACATTCGCAGACAGACACACCCAGAAGTGTTTTACAGGCTCCCTGGTCACTCTTAGCCCAGCCAAGGGCACCCAAAATCAACAATGACCTCAAGCAACTTACAACCTGCCGACCCTCATTCTCCTCCCCTGTAAAACAGGGATCACACTAAACAGAGGAACTTCCTGAACTGATTCTGGCATGTGAGAAAAATTAATGACTGGTGCCTGGCACACAGCGAGGGTGCGATAATATTCACAGTGGTTGCAGGTGGTAGGCACTGCATTTTTGAGGAAGACGGTCTCGTGGCTTTGCTCATGCTCTCACACTGGCCCAGCCTCCCTGCTCCATGCCGGAGGTGACCTTTTGGCTTAAATACTGTGTTAAAAGCAGAAGGGATAAAAATGCCTAGCGCCAGTCACTGCAGATAGACCATCGAGCTACCATCGCTCACAAAACCCTGCTCTGCCTGCCTGAACACTTCTCCGAATGCCTCTCTTTTGAGATGCAGCTTCCCCAGACTTCCAGGACAAGCAGTATTTGCCAGAAAGATGATAATTTGCCATGTATACGTTGCACCACCATCTCACAGCCATCGACATCTTGCTGGATCCAAGGTGATGCTCGCTGGTCTGGCCTGCGGCCCACCTCTCCCGGCCACCCCCTCTAAATGAGGGGTCGGACGCTCTGGGCGTCTATGTGTACAGACGGTGTGTCCACACTTTCCCAGACCACTCCACGAGCTGCAGTGCAGGCTTGGGATTCCTCATTTACATTCCAGCCTGGACTCTGCGCTCCGACACCCCGTCACTTCCTCCCTCCCCTCTCCACTACCCTGTTCACACAGCTCCTCCCCCCCAGGGCGCCTTCTGGCTTCAGTCATCGCTCGCAAGCTCTATCCGTGGGTTCATTCCTCTAATTTTTCCCCATAAATCAATCCTCCCTCCTTGGCCACTGCTGTTCTGTCTGGATTATTCCTGTAGTCATTTATTCATTTCATCCAATCGTGTCTTCAATAAATGGCTATTGAGTGCCAACTATGTTCTGGGTACAGAGGACAGAATAGTGGACGAGAGAGGCAGTTCAGCCTCATTGCTGAAAATGTTGAAAGGTGTCTGGTGCTGGGTTGCTGGGTTCAAATCCCACCCCTTCACCTCTCAGGGGAGTGACCCAGAGCAAACGAACTAACTTCTCTGGACATTTTCTTCCCTGGCAAAAATGTGGATAACAGTCACCGCCTCATGGGGCTCTTGCAAGGTCTGAAAGAATAATGTGTATGAAGTCTCTGGCACACAGAAAACACTCAAATGACAGTTCCCACGTAACACAACTCCAGGAGCAATGACCTCCCACTCACTACCTGTGGAGTAAAACATATTGTTATTCTGGGGAAGGAAACTGCCCCTGGATTGATGAGGAGAGCTACGTGGTATTATGAAATCACCCACTGACAAAGGGAACTGGCCACTTTTTAAAAAGGCTTCCCTATATCATCACCCAGCTCTGTGCTTTTCCATGTCGGCTTCTCAGCTCTTCCTAAAGGAACATAAATCCCCAGAAGGCAAGGCTGTCACATACTACTTGTGAGTTTGTCCCCAGACTAGAAATACAGCCGAAGGAGTCTAGATAGTGTATTTATTAAAAACAAAAGCAGACAAAGGTACCAAGACAATTCATTGGGGGAAAGAATACCCTTTTCAACAAAATGAGCTGGAATAACTAACTGGATATCCACACACAAGGGAATGAAGCTGGACTTACGCACTCGCACCATCCACAAAAATGAGCTCAAAATGCATCACAGATGGATGGAAGGGACAGAACTATAAAACTTAGGCAAAAAAAGAAGCAAGCTTTGGCACTTTGAATTAAGTAATTAGATGTGATACCCAAAGCACACACAACAACAGGAAAAAAAGATAAATTGGGCTTCATCAAAATTAAAAACTTTTGTGCTACAGATGAAAGGCAAGAAAGTAAACAGTGCTCACAGAACAGGAGAGAATCTCTGCAAATCAAAGAACTTGTCTGAAGAATATATTAAAAACCCTTACAACTCAACAATAAAAAGACAAACAACTTAAAAAAAGGAGGAAGGACTTGAACAGATATTTCTCTAAATAAGATATGCAAATAGCCAATAAGCGCGTGAGAAGTTGCCCATCATCCTTAGTCATCAGGAAATCACAAGTGAGAACCACGATGCGGATTCCGCACCACAAAGATGGCAACGGCAGCAGCAGCACAACAAGGGTTGGCGAGGGTGTGCAGAAATCAGTCCAGCTGCTGGCGTGCAAGATGGCGCGGCCACTCTGGAAAACTGCCTGGCGATTCTTCAGAGAACGAAGCACGGAGCTCCCTCATGACCCGGCAATTCCGCTCCTAGGTGCACACACCCACAGAAATGAAGAGATGCGTCCACACAGAACTTGTACACAGGTGTCCACAGCCACATTATTTCTAATAGCCCGAATGTTAAAATAACCCTGACGGCCGTTAACTGAGGCCGAGTTAAATAAAACGTGGTACATCTTATTGTACCGCAAGATTCACGATGTTATTCGGCAATAAAATGAAGAGTCGCTGATATTCGCCACGATGTAGGTGAGCTTCAATGACGTTGTGCTAAGTGTAACAAGCCAGTCACAAAAGGGCACACACTGCAGGGCCCCACTCCCAGGACACACCCAGAAGAGACGGGTCCACAGAGGTGGCAGATTGGGTGGAGGGCAGAGCGATGAAAATGTTCTAAAATTAGACGGTGGTCCAACTGCGTGACTAGATTAAAAAACACTGAATTGTACACTTGAAACGGGTGACTTGTACAGTATGTAAGTTAGATTCAATAAAGCTGTTCTTTAAAAAGCCAAACCAACCGGTAACACTCAATACCTGTGACTAACGCCTCCAGTGGTGGTGTACTCAGAACTCCCGACCTGGATGGAGCTTGGTTCCGAGTCTCCAACCGGCAGGAGGTGAGGTATTCCAGACACGCGCTCTCATTACTTATTTATTTACTTACTTACTTATTTTGTTGCTTCTGTTGCTTAGAGGTTTGTTGTTGGTCAAATGGCAGAGTGTATAATGTGTCAATCCTGTCCACAGTAACATGCAGATTATTCCCCCTCTAATTACTGCCTTAAGTTTTTTTTCCTCCTTAACAAGGAGCATAATGGGGAAAGACCTGAGTTTCGGGGTGTAAAGGAACGGGTCCCTACCCAGTCTTGCTGTGCGACCTTGGACAAAGCGCGTCACTTCTGCAGGCATCCCCTTCTACTTTCTCTTTATAAAAGGAAAGCGTTGGTCTAATGCTTCTCAAGCAGAGAGCTATTGGTATTTGGGGGGGGGGGCGGGCGGGGCAGATTCTTTGCTCTGTGAGACTGTACCCCTCTATGAAGGGCATTAAGTTTCCCTGACCCCTTTTACTAAACACTAGCCGCATCTTCACCCCCGCCCCAGCATTCTGAAACTCACCCCCAACACTCCCAACGCCCTGCTCTCCCCTGCTTGTCTCAGCCACGGCTGGGTAAGTATCACTGTCAGTAGACGCTCTCCAGGGCAACGCCAAACACGCCTTGATGCTGGCCTCTAATGACGTCAGTCTCTACAGAACCCTGATCCCACTCACTTCCATTTTCTAGATCTTTCTGGAGAGGCTATAAACATCTTACAGAATCATCTCCAAATCTTCCTACCAGATTGAGAGCTGAAGGGTCCACCCAGCAGGGAACTGCCACCATCTAGGGCATGGCCACTAATGCTGACACTGCCCCTGGAGTGACGGAATCCATGTGGGGCCTCAGTCCTGCAGACACTGCCGTCATGCCTTCTTGTTACACTGTCAGACTGAGCGGGGAGCCAGGGCCTCAGGCCACTGAGGGGGTCAGCTCCCCGAGCTGGGAGCCTCGAGCTTCAGACCCACTCTAGCTGACTGATCTCGAAAATCCACTGTAGGGTTCTGATTCAAAATACTTTTCATGACAACAACAAGGAACAATGATGGAAACAAGAAAAGACAATGACAGAACCAAGATTAGTTCAGAATCCAGCAAATTAGTACAGTTCCTTCTCGTTTCTGTTGCATGTGTCAGCTCATATCCCTGTTTTAAATATAGCATGGATTAAATATAATGCGAAGCCACATTTTAACACCCTGTTTTGCAATTCTAATAGAAAACACGCCATAAATTAGTCTGAGGCGACTCATCTCCTGCAAACATCTCCAAACACGACCGTCTAGAACGGATGCGCAGTGACACCACAGGCGTCTTTCCTCCTTCCCTTCCAGATTCCATCTCACAACTTCTGCTCTCAAAGTCTTACAATCAAAAGTTGAAGCTTTGTTCTGCTTGACAAATAATCAAAGTAATTTCTTCCAAACTAACCAAGACTTACCTGTGCCTTTTAAACCAGTGCCGTTCCTCAGAAACAGAGAGACCACACCACACAGGGCCTCGCGTATTCAGTGATGCACCCAGGTGTCTAACGCACACCACCTGCTGAAGGAACAGAGGCGATTCGCCTCTGTGACTTACCCACGGGAGAGTTTCTCTAAGTTCACTCCCGAGACACCAGGAGCCCCTCCTGGGCATCCCCCACCCCCTCCTTGCTGGTGGAGGCTCTCTGCTCTACCCCCACCCGTATCTGGACATCCACACTCTGGAACATTTCACTGCTATTTCCATTTTTTTCAGACCAGGAAGCAAGATGCCATATGGAACCACACCTGGGGCCAGGCTCCTTGCTTGTAGGCAGGAGGGAGAAAAAACCTGTCAGCTCTCTGAGACCAAGTACCCTGGAGAGCTCACCTGATTCATTTACATTTGGTGTTTATCGGAAGACAAAAGGCTCGGGCAGGTAAGGACAGAGGCTGTTGGTTTTACGGATGGGATGTTGACACAGGGGGAATAAAACCCACACTCAGGGGTACCTGCTCTGAGCTAAGGGCTCTGCAGCTTTCTCTCTCTTTTCCTTCCAGCAGGTCTTGATGCTGAAGAGGCTCAGAGTGGTTAAGCAACTTGCCCAGAGTCACAGAGCAAAGACCAGGCTCTTAATGTGTTAGATCATGAATACGGCTGATTTAATTGCTAAGGTGATGTAGTGTCTTGGAAATCAGCTTGCTCCTAAAATTTATACCCAAAGCTTGATGGATCTTTTAACTCTCTCACATCAAACGTTCCCCTCCTCTATGTGTTCGTGCTTAGCACAGGACTAGAGAAAAAACAAAGCCCCCAAGTTTCTGTCCCATGCTGAGGAAGTGGCGCTGTGTGACTGAGACTCGAACACAGGGAACTGTGGGGGTCAGCAGCCTTTCTGGCCTATGTGTGTAACTCCATCTTCGGGAGAGTGCAGGAATGCGGAGGCAACCAAAAGCCCCACTGGGAAACGAGAGGCCCACAAAGGGTCTGAGACAATCAGCTTCTCTGCCTCGGGAGCAGACTGATGGTGCAGGGAGGGAGAGATCTTTCACAAACGGAGGATCCCATTAGCTCCCGCTGCCAAACACATCACCTCCCGATGTAACGGCTCAGAGCGATGTTGTATTATTTCTCATAGTTACTGTGGTTCAGGAATTCAGGAAAGGAACAGCGGTTTGGGCTTGAGGTCTCCCATGTCACTGTGATCTGCAGTGGCTGAAGCAGCGGCAGCTGCCCGGCTGCTCCCTTCTCTCTTAATGGGCCTCTCTGTGCTCATGACTTTGGCCTTCCTTACAGCTCGGTGACCTGAGGGTAGCTGGACTGCTTCTGTGGCAACTGACGCTTTCAAGTTGGAGAGCTTTCTGAGAGCAACAAAGCCTTTAACATCCTAGCCACGGAAGCCCATTGCACCACCCCTGCCACAAGTCTCCACAGTTGCCAAGGGAAGGGGCACAGGCTCCATTTCTTGATGAAAGGAAGGCCAAAGAACTTGTGGTCATATTTCCAAACTGCCCCACTGAGGTAGGGACCAAGACCGAGGAAAGTTGTGGGGTCGGTACGGGGACGAGGGAGGCACCATGAAGTCACTCCCCCACCAAACGCACAGGTTTCCAGAGGGAAACAGACGGGCACCGGCTGACCAAGAATCGGAGGGAAAACCTGGAAGGTTCTGAGCCACGTGGGAAAGACCGCCTAACAAACCAGCCAATGAGGGCAAAGCATCAGCCCTTGGGCATTTCCTCCGGATGCACTCAAATCCAAGGCCCAGTGACTTCTATAGGAAAGCAAATCAAAGTCAGGTTCCTGACATTGAAAGAATAACTACCACCCTGATCAGACTCCAAAATTAAAGTAAAAGCTTGGCTCTCAAAGGGTCTCCACAGGTTTACAATGAATGGGTCCAGGAAGGAAGAAACAAATACGCGAAGAGCCTCTTCAACTAGACATTGGAGACGGAGAGGGCCGCCCCGACTGGCCACGTATCTCGGTTTCCCCTGTCGGCACAGCACAGCGTTCCGGCTCAGCCCAGTCTGTCTGAGAGACAGAGCACATGCTGCACGATCTCTCTCAGGCTGCGCGATTTAATGCCTCTCAGATAAAAGTCTGGTGGTCAGTGCCAAAAACCTGCAGCCATGCTATCCGCCTAAACCAGGCTCTGAACTACTGTCTCCGTTTAAGAGTCCGTGGCACCATACACAGTCATTGCAGTATTACCGGTTGTGTTCTCTAAGAGGTACTTCACATCCTGTGACTATTCTGCAGCTACCAATTTGTGCTTCTTAACTTACCTTTCACCTGTTTCACCCAGTCCCCCACCCTCCTCCCCTCTGGCAACCAGCCGTCTTTTCTCTGCATCCATGAGTCTGTTTCTCTTTTGTTGCTTTGTTTATTTTGTTCTTCAGATTCTGCATATAAGTGAAATCATATGGTGTGAGTACTAGAAATATTGGGGGGGATACTTTGTAAAGTGTACATTGTCTAGCCACTATGCCGTACATCTGAGACTAATATAAAATAATATTGAATATAAACTATAATTGAAAAATACAATTTAAATTAAGAAAAGTTTTGCATGCGTGCACTTATGACACACACACACACACACACACACACACACACATCTGTGACAGACACTGTGGCTAATCTTCCCCAGTATCCGCCCACTCCTCCTCTCTGCCTTTTCAGAATAGGTACTCCTGAGTTTAGCGAAGCACATAAGGACCCATAATGATAAAGAATCCATTGCCCAGCCTCTCTTACAGCTAGGTGTGGTCATGTGACTAAGTAAAAGGCATTGGATTATGAATAAAAGTGACGTGTGCAAGTTTCGGTTGTGTCCTTGCAGATGAAACGCCCTGGTCTTCCTTCTTTCTCCTTCCTGGTGTCTGGGAAACAGTGATCACGGAGTGGACCTGGGAGCCCCCAGGAAGGCAGAGCCTCCTGCTGGCCCAGGCCGCTCATCTCTGGGGTATTATGTGTGGATAACTTCATCTTCCTTAAGGCACTTACTTCAGCTATAACCTCAATCATATTTTAGACACCGTATGACGGTGTCTCTGTTACACCAGCTCAGCCTATTTCCTAACTAATACAGCATCTCTGGACCACCTTGAGTCTTCCAAACTAAGAACCTAATGTTAGGAAGAACCAGAGAAGAAACACTAGAAATGAGATGCTCAAGGTCCCCAAAGGATTTCCATGTACCCTTCTTTTCTGTAATTGTTCCATCTGCCCATTCCCTTTTATTTCTCTGAAGTGAGTAATCCAAGTCTTCCCTGACTCCATGAATGACTGATGGTGACCACTCCCCACAGAACATCACTTGCTACCCACTCAAGTCACTGCAAATGAAAGGTTTCCTCCAGGATGCAGAGGCCTCACTGGAAGGTGGAGACCTTGGGCCTCATGGGAGCTAGAGCCAGGCCTTTGGAAGCCATCTGGGATAAAGCAAGCATGACCTCCATCTCTCTGAGTAGGGAGAGAGGCCACCTCTAGCCTCTGAGATGTCTTCTCTAGGCAGACCAGCACCTTCCACTAAGAATTCTGCCCTTCCCAGCTGTGACTGTGTCTTATCCCGACACAACGTTTGCTCAGTCTCCTAAGGCTGCTTCAGCCCTGAGCATCCGAGTTTAAAAGAGACATTCTGATTCACTGCTGACCACCACACAAAAGGAAGGGCCTTGGGCGAGGTGTCCCTCCCTAGATGGGTCGTTAGTGGCTGAGGTGGTTGGGAACTGTCCTGGAGGGTGGAGGGTGGAGGGTGGCCCTTCCAGAGGTTGTGAGTGGAGTACATGGTCTAGAAGGAGCTGAGGATGGGGCAGCTAACAGAACACACCTAGGACACCCTGGCACTCGGAATATAGGGTGCTTTAATGTATATTTCCAAATGCAAGGCTTGACACAACATTTTTCAGGTACACAGTACTGGTCAAAGGGTGACAGTACATTCCTGGTCTTCTTCTCCAACTGAGAAGTTGGGTAGGTACCAGAGAATGGAGCGCCTCCTAGGAGTCCTCTTGTCACCACATAGCGCCCAGCAGTGTGCTCTGCAAAAGGACACCCTCAGGAAAGGCTGACCTACCCAGGCAAACTGGAGGTGTGCACACGTCACGGAGGGCACAAGAGCTCAAGGAAGAGAGTGGACTCTGAGAGAATGTCGGTAAGAGCCACCGTGTGGCTTTCCAGGACCAAAGGTTGATCAGATCGATAACCCACTGAGTTTCCAAAGAGAAACAAGGAGGCAATGGGAAGGAGGTGCCTGGAGCATCTGGCGGGTGTGGCAAGATATCTGCACCAGTAGGAGCACATTTCCACTTTCCCCAGGTCACCGAGCTCTCAGGGAGCCAGACTGGGTCCAAAATCGGAAAGCTCATTCCTGGACCACATAACCCAGGGCAGATTTTCAAGCCACTAGCCAAGGGTGGGAGGTTGGGAATACCCAGCCCACTGTCCTCGACCCTCCCTGACGATTCTCATCCTGGAGAGGCCTCAGAATCTATTACGCACAGCCTCCTGTAGAGTACCCCCAAGTCCCAATTAGATTTTCCCTGTCCGTGGGAGAACGGAGCTCGGTGTGAGACCCTCGGAGAATCTGAATGTTCTCTGTGTGCAGTGAGAAGCAGCCCTCCTGTGAATTCCTTTCCCAGGCCTGAGCATCCCATTTCTTCTCTGGCTCCACCTTCCAACTGAAGCGAGCAGCCTCAACCCACCCTGACAGCTTCGTGTCCCCGCCACCCCCGCCAAGGCCCCCCAAATACACACACACACTTTGCTTCAGCCGTAAGGAATCTCTGCTGTTGAATATGCTACTTCCTCTGGCTAGATGCCCGGCCTCATGCCTGTTTATGGGTCCGTCTTTGTTTATCATCAAAGACTGGGCAGAGATTCCATTGCCACGTTCCCCGAGGAGCAGCAGTCATTCCTCGCCGCCCCAGTCACGTCCTGTGTCTCCGCAGCACGCTGCTCGCTCCTCTATTACAGCATTTATCACACTTTGGGATCATTATCTGCGGGACATTACGTTTCTCCCTTGCTGACTGAGCAACTCTGATCTGAGCCAGCCTTGTATTTCTTCTAGAACCCGAATGGGGCTAGGCAATAGCATGAGCCCTGCAAGTAATTTGAGTTTGAATGAATATGAGGAATCGTCCAGGGAATGAGTATCTTATAGAACAAGGTGGGGAGCTGAGGGCCACAGGCTGTCCTGGGATGGCCCGATGAAGGTCCCCTACATAATCACACAGCGTGGCAAGCAGTCACACGGCTCAGAAAACCAGCAGAGCAGACTTGCAGGCAGACAGCATGGTCCACCCTCAGTTCCACTGCCCCGAAACATGTTCTGCTGGGTATCCAGGCGGGACTCTGCCACGTGCCAAGGAGAGGGAGGGATAGAAAAGCCAGGAGCCAGGAGAGGGAGGAGAAGGGGCTGCGTGCACAAGGACTAGGGGAGACTGCAGAAAGAGCTGAGGATCACTGCAATGGCTACAAGATCAAGAAGCAATTACTGTCCTCAGAAGAGACTCCTTCCGCCTTTCTTCTGAATGAGGGACATTCTTAAAATCCTCAAATTCCTCTTGCAGCGGCTAAAGGTAAGGAAGCTTTCGTGATGGAAACAATTACCAAGAAACAAAAAGGCAGCAGTCAGCCTCTCCAATCTCCTGTTTCTTCAAACGCAGTTGGCACTTCTGCCTTTCCCAGCCCAGCTGGGCTTTCAAACTCCAATTAAAAGCAGAGAAAAAGGCTTCCCAGAGCTTCAGCAGTCTTCTCCAACTAAAGCCAAATGCATTCTTCCGGGCGATGATAAGTTCTTGACATCGCTTGGTGGCCACCAGTTTGGGGGTAAATGTTGGCCATCCAATAAATTCTAGGTTGTGACATTTTTGGTTGGATCCCCTAGACCCAGACTACTATTTAAAAATATATATCTTTCCAATTCATAGTTGAAAAACTAAAAACTAGCACATTCCCCATCTCATTGCTCACCATGATTTCTTGAGAAATGGTCCATGGCTGCTCAGTCACTGGGTTTCATGCTGGGACAGACAGCAAAGGCCTCTTCCGAAAGAATAAGCTCCTTTGACCCCAGAGGACCTTGCTTGGCGGGAAGCCTGAGCAGCAGGGCAAAAGGCACGCACACCTGGACAGTAAGAGAGCAGATTCTGCCATTCTGCAGAATCAACATCTCCATGGTGACTCCCTCCAGAGGGCTCTTTCGATCCCAGGCAACCCTCATGCAGTTTGTCATCAAATCTCAGTGATGCTAGCCTGAAGCACTTCCTGGAGCCACTGTCCTGTCTACCACACTGTGATCACCTCTACAATCTCCTCCGTGACTTCCCACTCCCCATAGGAGAATGTCCAAAATCCTTAATGTGGCTTCCTGGGCCACCAGTTCATAGGCCAATACTGATCGCTCCGCTTCCTCCCAGGTTATTCTCACCGCCCACTGCAGCGGAGGCCCCTGCTTTTGTCCTCCAGTGCACCCGCTCTCTCTCAGGTCTGGGTCTTCTAACCGGCACTTCCTTCTCCCCGCACCCTCCCTCCTCCTGTCCAGCGAACCCTCCCTTCTTCTGGTTTCCACTTCGGCACCCCTTTCTCAAGAAGGCCTTCATCACCCTGCAGGATGGGCCACTGACTTCCAGAGCACCTGGAGTTTGCCTTTTCCACCCATTTCTCACGCTAGTTCTTCCAACCAGAAGGAAGTTGCATCAGAGTAGAGACCACTCTTCTCTCTTCCCTATTACCGTTCTTCATTCTAAAGTGCACAGTACTTTTTCTACTTTAACACTCTGAAATTGGGGAGCATCTTAAAATCAACAGGCCATCATAATTTAATTGTCAGCATTCTTCCTTTCTTAGCAAAACGTAAAATCATGGCCATTCTTACACTCCAGAGCATCTTAAGAGCAGGCGAAATTGGGTATGTCTTGTCTGTGGAACACAGCACCCAGCCCATGGCAGCAACCGACAATCCCGTCACATACATAAGACGTGGGTATACTTCCTGAGGATCTGGTGCTAGTCAGTTTTTGCTGTGTAACAAACACACCTCAAACGCTCAGGAGCTGACAACGGCAGAGATTCACTACCTTGATCATGTGTCTGCCGGCCGGCTGGCATACCTTTGCTGGCCTCGGCTGGCACTGACCCCAGGTGCAGGTTGGGTTCAGGTCTGTTCTACATGACACCCATTTTCCTTAGACCAGTAGCCCCCCCTGGACAGGTAGGCCCCCCCCCCCCGGACCAGGAGCTCTCCCCACAGCCTTCCATCTTCTTCTTGGGACGGATCACTGGAATGCAGGTAACAAGCACAAGCGCATAGCAAGTTCAAACCTCTCTTCTCATCACGTCTGCCAACATTCACGGCCAAAGGAAGCCCAGCGCCCCAGAGGCAGGGACAGTTCCCCCAGCTACTTTGCTAGTCACAGGGTTGACGGAGGGAGTGAAGAACTGAGACTAAAAAGCCAGTCTACCACAGGCCCCCTGGGAGGACGTGGGGAGTAGAGGTGGACAGGCACGCCAAGGGACACCATATTTGGCATTTCCACAGCACTAAGGGACAGTCCCCCTTATGGACTTTGTAAAACACGTGCCTGGCCACAATGGGTGACAGGCCCAGCAGAGAGCAATGGTGGCCTGAACAGCAGCCTCAGGTCCCTGGTCCTGCTTCCTATAGCTATGAGGTTTTATTTGAGGCATTTATTTGAGAGGGGAGCATAAGAAGCAGTCGCTGTCCCTAATTCTCACTTCCAGTGGCTATGTACCCCCTCACTGGGAGCCCAGGCTCCAGCTCTCAGCTGGGCTGGCCGCCGACTCACTCGGGTTGACTGGGGCCTTAGAACGGAGAAAGACCCAGGTGCAATGGTCCTAAGGTGCCGTGAAAACAGACTTGCTGATGGACTCTGTCCAGCCTCTCTAAACACACGCCGGGAGATGTCCTATTAACCAGGCGTGGCTCTACCAGCCCAAAGAGGTTTCATTCTCAACTGTCACGGTTCCCTAAAGGCACCAAGCACTTGCACGTGTCCCTAAGGTCCTCATCCCGCTTTGCGTTTGCACACTGTCACTCTTTTGCAGCTTTACTGTGCCACAGTGTGTGACTGTGCCCTGCCTGCAATTTCCTGGGGGTGGCGTCAGTTGCTGGGGCTGCTGTAACTGAGTTCCAACAGCCAGAGGGTTTAAGCAACAGAAACTGACTACCTCACTGTTCTGCGGGCTGATACTGGCAGGTTGGCTCCTTCGGGGGGCCGGGAGGGACGTCTGCTCCGTCCCCTCACCTCACGTCTGGTGGTTGGCTGGCAATCTTCAGCATTCCCTGGCCTGTAGATGCACCACCCCGACCTCTGCCTCTGTGTTCACGTGACATCTCCCAGTGCCCATGTCTATGTCCAAATGTACCCTTTCCATAAGGACAGCGCTCACCTCGGATTAGAGGCCCACCCTACTCCAGTGTGACCTCATCTTAACTAATTACATCTGCAATGACCTTATTTCCAAACCAGACTGTGCCCTGAGGCACTGGGGTACAGGGTTCCAATGTATGGACTGAGGGGGAGGGCACAACTGAAGAGGGGCCAAGATCACTTCCGTACACCTGCATTCGGCTCGGGGCCTGGCACGTGGAGGCACTCCATTACCTGCCCACTGACCAAATGCCAGTAGGAATCTCTCTCTCTCTCTCTCTCTCTCTCTCACACACACACACAATTCTACTGAAGAAGCAGCACAAAGCTGTCACTGTTAGCTTTTGGTGAGGTGCCAAACCTCATAGCCAGCTTTCCAAATTCCCCTGAAGTGTTATCACCAGAACACAGCAAGCAAGATAAAGAAGCTGCAACCCAGTTGCCGAAATACTCCTTGAACTACCCTGGCATCAGTGGCTTCTTTGGAAGAACTGAACTTCCCAGCGTTCCTCAGAAGCCAGGAAGGTGGACAGGCATCATTAGTCTTTCCTGCAGAAAGGAAGACTGGAGTGCAAGAAGAGGGACGATGTGCCAGTCCTCAACACAGCCTCCCCCGCGAGCTCACAGGACCAAAGGCTGGACCCGGTGCTCCTGGTCTCAGTACAGTGACATCCAGATGGCAGTACCATGGGGAACAGAGGGACATGGAGGACCTTGAAGAACATCAAATTTGAGTGCTGGATGGTCTGAGTTCCTACCCTGGCTCCACCACTGATTCCTGTGGATACAGCACAACACTGAACAACTTCTCTGTTCCTCAGGTTCTCCATCTGGAAAAGGGGGGCTCATTTTCTGTGACAGGGTCCTTCTCACACGTAAAATACTTGGAATGGTGCCCACCATTCAGTCAGTGATCAAAGTCACAGCGGTAAAGTCACAGGGTCCTTATAAGCACCCTACCTGATTTCCTTCCACAGGTGACCCCCCACCATCACCTGAGTCTTCATAAGCCCTCTGTGGCTAGGACAACCAGAATCAGGGCCCACAGAAGAGGTATATTACTTATCTACTGCCAACTGTGTAACAAATTACCCCCAAACTCAGAGACTTAAGTAAACCAAACACTTTGTCTCAGTTTCTATGGGTCAGAAGGAGCAGCCTAGCTCTGGCTCAACGCTACGGTCACGGTGTCTGCTGAGGTCTCGGATGGCTCGAGCTGGACCAGAGGAGGAGCTGCCTCCGAGCCCACCCATGTGGTTACTGGTAGGCCTTCACTTCTTTCTGGCTATTGGTCAGAGCCCTCGCCAGGTCACTGCCCCATGGGCCTACCCACGGGGCAGCTTCAAACATGGCGGCTGGCTTCCATCAGCATGAACGAGAGAGGGAGCAAAACGGACACCAGGGTCTTTTGTCGTCTAATATGGGAACTGACACCCATCACTGTTGACATCGTTTTCTTGGTTGAGAGCGAGTCGCAATCTGTGCGTCTGTGCTCACAGCAGCATCATTCACAAGAGCCACAAGGTGGACCAACTCAAATGTTCACCAACAGATCAACGGAGAAACGTGCTACTGACGTACAGTGGAGTATTATTTGGCTTTAATGAAAAACTAAGGAAACCCTGCCACATGCTGCCACATGGGTGAACCTTGAAGGCCCTATGCTAAGTAAAAAATATGCCAGTCAGCAGAAGACAAACACTGTATGATTCCACTTACATGAGATATCCAGAGCAGTCAAATGCAGACAAACAGTGGAATGGCAGTGCTCGGGGCTGAGCAGAAAAGGGATGCACAATTTTTTTTAATGGGCAGAGTGTTTCAGTTTTGCGAGATGAAACAGTTACGGGGACTGGTGTGCAACAACGTGGATATACTTTAACACAACTGAACTATACAGTCCAAGATGGTTAAGATGGTGTTTTATGTTATGCATATTTTGCCACAATTGAAAAAAAAAAGCAAGTCACAAAGTCTAGATCACATGCAAAGGATTAGGGTTCTACCGGGTGTGAATCCCAGGAGATGGGATTAAAGGCTACCTGCCATGCTCAGTCATTTATCCAAAATTGAAAAGAATCTAAATGTGCAATTAGGGCTGAACTCAACTTATCTGAGGCCACGTGTGCCTGGCAGCACCTGCTGACTTCAGATGCGCTGCTCAGGGAGAATTCCTAAGCAAGGGAAAAGTCCGTGTGCAAGCCTGCTCCAAGGCCCCAGCTTTGGGAATTATCTGGTAAACAGGTTATGGTTCCAATCAACAAGGCCCCAATTAAAGTGAGATTCCACCATGCTGTTCTCTGGTCTCTCACAGACCCATATGGAACAGAAAGGCATGGCAATGACTGCGTGTTCACAGTCCCACCCTGCTTCCAATTCCTGGCGGAGTCGGTTGTTGGTTTAACTGCCAAAAATCAGGCAGAGAACTTACTGGAATGAGCGGAGGAAGGGAGGAGAGGCACAGCAAAGCCGGTGTCTCTGGCGTGGAGACGGCACTTTCCACACCCTCGTCAAATGAGAGGGAGAGCACTTTAAGAACCGTACTTCCTGTCTCGGGGCCAGCTTTCTCCACTCTGTCCAGACAAATGTCATAAAATATAATTTTCTTATCCCACATCAATGGAAAGCAAAGATGCATCTGTGAAGGACTAGAAGCCCAGCAGAAGCAGACAGGATATATTTTGGCTAAATGAGCTCATCACAGAAAGTGCATATTAGCACAGTATCTAGCGCATGGTAAGGCTTGACCAATGTTCACTATTATTAAGATGACAAGGAGTCAAACCTTCTGTGGTACCAGATGAGATCCTGTCCAATCCAGATGCCTCTCAAACTCTTCAGGAGGAGGTGGAGCCCATTCTCTCAAAACCCCGGGGGCCGGGATCTCCCCTAGCCCTGGTACATGGGCATTCCCTGGTTCCAGCAGCAAAACCAGCAGTTTGCCTACAGGATACCTGACCAGAGGAAAGCATACCCTTCAAGGCTAGAGCCACACTTGGTGCTGGGGGACATCACACCATAAGGGGGATGCCAAACTGCGTCCTGGCCCAGGCAACAGCAGGCCCAGGGTCCATCGCATGCTTACCGTGGGGCCAGCTTCCCGGGGAGGAAGGACAGCAGCATCTTCTCTACTTAATCAACAACAATCATCCTGAACGTGATTATTTTCACAGATGGTGGATTTGGAAACTTACAAAATTTAAAACCACGAATGATGTAATACTACCCAGGGCACAAATTAAACACAGCTTAGTAACCTAACACCCGACAAAGACATCTTTTCTAGTCTCCAGTGCCTATTAAACCCACCTTGTGAGGGCGCTCTGCTGCCAGGTAGGGTCTGTGGGGTTCGAGAGGCAGAGAAGGCAGTTCCTGACGGCCGCTCCGCAATGGGCACCCTTGCTCGGAGGCTGTCACAGCGATGGCAGCTGACAGCCGTTCCCCATGCCCTGGTGGGACGTGTTTTCAGAGAGCATGGGAGAACACCACTTACTGTCCAGGGGTGCTGTTTGAGTAGCGAAGGCACAAAGCGGAGACCTGAGGAAGGGGGCTCCAGGTCAGGGGTCCAACCGAAGTGGGCTTTGGGAGCACGTGTCCACCACTACCTTTTCCTACGCCTCACGTTTACATGAAGGTGCAGTATCACAGAGGAAAGGGAGCAGGGTTTAGAAATACCAACTCTAACCAGCCTGCAGAGGGACAGTTCTTAAGGGTAAGCAAAAATCTGCCTCAGCAAGACGCTGGAGGAGGCCTATGGGGGAAGGGATGGGGAAAGATGCAGCTAAAACCATCCAGACAAATTCCCTGACTTCCAAGTTTTAGACTTGGGGGATCTTTTGCTGAATATCTCAGGGCACCATTGGTACATGTAGTAAACACGTAAGAAAGTGATACAATAACACTCAACAAAAATTCTCCGCACTCTTTCCTATCTGTGTTAATATTTACCTGCCTTTGTGACTGCTGCTCCCGCATCCAGCACCTATCACTGCTGACGGCATAAGCCACGGGAGGTATACTGGCATCACTTTGGTGGAAAGCAGTCTGACTCTGTGTAAAGACTAGAATGCCTTGCTGTCCCATCCGAAGTTTAGAAATTCCTCGTCCGTGGGAAGATTAGAGACCTCTCTGAACTTGGTGTGACAGAGTGGCCTCAGACCAGAGTGCGTACAGAAATCGCCGGAAGGCTCTGGAAACACAGAGTGCACCCCGCTGGGTTCGGCTGCTTTGGGGTGCAGCCCGAGCTCTGCATCTCCAGGTTTCCCGTGTGAGGCGGCTGCTTCTCTGAGGATCGCACCCTGGGAACCCTGGGAACCCTGGGAACCCTGGGAACCCTGGCGAAGCCAAGCCCCAAGGGCAACTGGAGACTGATTCTACCCAAGACGCAGTTTTCTGGGCTGTCCTCTGCACAAATTCTGGCAAAGTCTGTGTGGATGCCCATTTTGTCTCTTCTTGTGTCTGAACCTCGGGCGTACAGAATTGGGCCGAACATAATCCTTGATTGGTGGCCCACTCTCACCGGTGGTCCGTGAATTACCTATTTATTCATTCACGTATTCATTTTTAATAACACAACCACCCACCGAAATAAAAGCTAGGACCTTGAGAAGAACCCACACCCAACTTCATGGAGCTCACCCCACGCCTCCGACAACCCCCTTCACTTGTTACAGTGTCACTACATCTGTGACCCCTGGGACGTCTGTAGGATGGAACGCTGGCAGCAGTCAAGAAAATGAAATCCACCAACAAACAGTAACGCGGGTGACACACAGAGATATGCTATTAAGTAAAGAAAGTAAAGACTGCATACAGATGATACCAGTTTATAAAAGAAATACACACTTTTTTAGGGTGCTTTAAAATGGACATATGTTCGCCCTGACTGCTGTAGCTCAGTGGATTGAGCACAGGCCTACGAACCAGAGGATCGCGGTTCAATTCCCAGTCAGGGCACATGCCTGGGTTGCAGGCCAGTTCCCAGCAAGGGATGCGTGAGAGGCAACCATACATTGATATTTCTCTCCCTCTCTCCTTCCCTTCCCCTCTAAAGATAAATAAATAAATATATTTTTTTAAAAGAATGGGTTACCTTAGAAAATCTTTAAAAAAATGGACATATGTTCTTAAACCTTCGCATTTCTCCCTCATCACTAAAGAAAATACATGTCTACAGTAAATGAGAAAAGCAAGGTACCAGGAGAGGATATTATCCTGCTGCGTCCGGCTGGTTCCCTAAAAAGCTCACCCTTCCACCCCCAAACAGCATCCATCAGCTTCCAGAAAATAGCTCTGAGCCTGTGAGCCCTGATACAAGTAAGCAATTCGCACAAGAGGAAACAAAATAGTAAACAAACACATGAGGGAAAATGTTAACTTTGTTCATAATAAGAAAAAATGCAAATTAAAACATTTGGGGAGCTATCACTCTATGACTGCTAAACTAGCAAAAATGGAAAAAAACAGAACAGCCGTGAATGCCCGGGGGTATCACAGTGAAACTGACAAGGGCAGGCAACGCTAGTCACCATGTAAAACAAAAAACAATTTCAGACAGCTGTGTGGCAAGGTGGAGCCATGAACCATGCAGATGCTCCCCCGCCCATCCCTGGTGGAACTTACCCTGAACAAGTAACTCAATGGAAAGAAACAACTCGATGGCCTCCAACAATGCAACAATCCAGAAAAGTACAGCAGAGCACCATGACAGGTTGTAATGCAATGGGGGCAAATTTCAGTTTTGAACAGAAAATGCACATGTGATGTTTAATACACAAGAAAAACAAAACGGATGGTGCGTTACAGAAAAAGTCATGTGTCCAAGGACTGCAAGGTTAAGTGCAAACACTAACCAAGTGTTGTACCTGAAGCGGACACAGGTGTCGCTTTCTCCCTTCCCGTGTTACTGCACCACGGTGCTGCGATTATTTTCAGCACTGGGGCATCTCCTACCTTGAGAACTTTCACAGCTTTCCTCGTCACTGTTGTCTTGGCAGTTATTCTGCCCATCACAAATGAAGCTCTTGTCAATGCAGAGGCCGTTCTTACAGTGGTAGCGTGCCGTGGAGCAAAGCAGAGGGTTTGCTGCTGTGAAGGGAAAACAGTGTGTCACCAGCAAGGCCAGCAAGTCGCTGTGGAAACCGTGGGGACCTTCCCCAGCCAGAAGCGTGCCCTGCTTGGGAAGCAGTGAGCTCCCCTTCTAGGATGGCTGACTGGCTCAGAGCCCGTCCTGGGACACCAGCCAGCCAATGACCCAGACAGGACAAGACTCACCCTGCCCCATTCTAAAAGCTCTTCCACCCAAGTCACCATACTGATGCCTGAGAGCCGTACCCACATGGCCAGGTGCCCCACCCAAGTGGTCAACCTCTAGGCAGGCCAGCAGCCCCTGAGTGGCTGGGGGCAAGTCTGAATGTCCTGGAGAGCTGCAAGTGGAATGTCTGGTGGTGTAAGAGACACAGAGAGAAAAGCAAAGTCAGAAGGGGTAGCTGAGCTGGGGATCCAGGACCGTCCACCACCAAGGCAGTGACGGCATGATCCAGTCCAAGAGCCCTGCCGGATCCTTCTGGCTCTCCAGCGATGGACCAGCGTCTTAATTCCTCATGTGTCTTTATACATCACTCAGCTCTGTGGTCTCACTTCTCTGCAACCCAACAAGCCCATTGACCCACCTGGTCAGCCTGTGTGGCTGCCCCGTGAGGCTCCCTGTTCCAGACACTTTCAGGGAACTCACAAAAAAAAAAAAACGACAGGATCCTTCCTTGAAAGGCAAGGGGGGAACTGACCAGGGTGGGGGTCACACAAAACTACCACCGTGCAAGCAAATCTCCACGGCAAATCAGTGTTCCTTCAGCACGATTTGCCTCGTTCCCGGTTCCCTGCAGTGCAACAAGGCTCCCCAGAGCTCTACTCTTAATGAGTGAAGTAGCAAAGTAGAAGTCACTGCAATCCCAGCTCTGCCAGTTATTAGCTGTGTCATCTTGGGCAAGAGAAGTCACCTCTTGAGCCTTGGTTTCTTATCTGTGAACAGCACTGGCTACATAATTATCAGGGCCTGGTGCAAATTGGAAAATGTGGGGCCAACTGCTCAAGAACTATTTAAAAATTCAAGAAGGTAAGTGCAGGGCGTAAAAGCGAGCAGGATGCCCTTCTGAGGCAAGCCTGGGCCCTGAACGACTGCTGGCCACAGGCCCTCACAGCCGGCCCTGCAACTTGCACAGCACTAACTGCAGTGTCCCCCTGAGACGACACAGGGGACAAGGCCTGGAGTCTGGCACCTGGCACAGGCTCAGGGAACGTTCCCCTCGTTATGTCTGAAGGAGCAATACTGGCCATGATGAAGAGGTGTCGTCCTGGCCCGTGGGTGACAAACTGAGCTCACAGCTCAGTCACACGTTGTGGGAAGAGCACCAGCGCGGGCGCCAGGCCTGGCACAGCAAGTCGCTGTGGGACCCGCGCTGGCATCTCTCGGTGGTCCTCAACCGCAAGATGTGGCCGCCATCTCTCTTCTGCACAGCACACTGAGCCATTGTTAAGATACACAGGGAGCGTGGCTGCAAGGACTGTACATTTCACAGGGATCCGCAAACTCGAAGGACTGCAGAGTCATTTTTTAACTATTCAACTCAGACAGTTTGAAGGGAAAGGTCAGAGGAGGTGGAGGGAGGAGGGAAGCCAGTGCTCGCAGTTTGAAAGACGAGAGATCGGTGCAAAGCCAAACAAAAGTAGTCTGGCCTGGAAATGGGAGCTGTTTTTTTAAAATATTTTATTTATTTTTTTAGAGAGAGGTGAAGGGAGAGAGAAAGAAAGGGAGAGAAATATCAGTGTATGGTTGCCCCTCACAGGTCCCCTACTGGGATGGGAACCTGGCCTGCAACCCAGGCATGGGCCCTGACTGGGAATCGAACAGGTGACCCTTTGCTTCGCAGTCTGGCGCTCAATCCACTCAGTCACACCAGCCAGGGCTGGAAATGGGAGTTTTAATGATTTAAATCACTGTGAGCCAGAGAATGGTTTGACTTGATCAAGCTGAAACCAAAGTCTGTCCAGCCAAAACTAAAACTGAGAAAACCCAAAACCACAAATCACATTTGGTCCCTGTCCAAGGCAACCCTCCGTGTCCCAAACTCTTCGTGTCCCACCGCAGTGGCTTCTCTGGGACCTAGAGGGTCACATCTACACAACCAAAGCAAGCGCCAGCGGCAATCAGCTTCTGGGACAATGCTACCGGGGCAGGCTGTTTTGGATCAGCCTTGCTGATCCTGTTGGCAAGTGTCTGCTTTTCTCCACCCTTAGACTCTCACAAAGGTAGATGGTACCAACCTTCTCAAGGGAAAGAAGTCATTCATGGATGCATGTGTGTGCATATTTGCATTCATACATACTACATATATGTGTATATATACAGATCAATGTATCTTCAAGATGAACTAAGGCTGACTAGACGGTAAGACACAGCTCCGATAAAGAATCCAAACTGACTAAAAACTAAGACACTGGTGGTCTGTAATGCATATAACTAAAAAGACTAGTAGCCAGAATACATTAAAAAAACTCTCATCATTCAAAAGGAAAAAGAGGACTCAATAGGAAGACGAGCCAAGGATATTATTAGCAGACAATGCCCATAATAAAAAATGGTAAATAACAGCCCTGGCTAGTGTAGCTCAGTGGACTGAGCATGGGTCTGAGAACCAAAGGATCAAGGTTCGATTCCCAGTCAGGGCACATGCCTGGGTTGCAGGCCAGTTCCTGGCAGGGGATACACAAGAGGCAACTATACACTGATATTTCTCTCCCTTTCTCCTTCCCTTCCCCTCTAAAGATAAATAAAATCTTTAAAAATTAAAAAAAAAGAAAATGGTCAATAACAACTTGAAAAGATGTTGACCTGTAATGAAGCACCACTTTTAACTGCATCCACTTGCCAACCTTGTCTTAAAATAGCAGGCGGTTGGCAAGGAGGCGGAGGGAGAGGAAGTCACACAGACCGCCGGTGGGAGTGCAGATTGGTAGGTCTACCTCGGAGACCAATTTAGTCCCGTTTGGTAAAGCTCACAGTGCACGTGTGCTCCGGCCCCGTAATTTCACTGCCAGCTATACACTGTCGGGAGAATTGTGAACAAACAGAAATGTTTACCGAAGCACTGTGACATCAAAATGCTAAGGCAGGGCTTGGGTAACTTTTTCTGTGAAAGGCCAGGCAGTAAATATTTTAGGCTTTGATAACTATTTGTCTCCATCTTAACTGCTCAACTTTTCCATTGTAGTGCAAGCAGCTATAGAAAATTAGGACATGGCAGGGTTCCAATAAAACTTTATTTACAGAAACAGGGAGTAGGCTAAATTTGGCCCACGGGCCATTGTGTGCCAAACCCTGGTCAACAGCAGTAAAAAAATGAATGAATCCAAGACAAGGTGAATACATTCTACAAATACAACAGTGAGGGAGAAAAGTAGGTTGTGGAAGACTACCACGGCGTTGTGCCACTTGCGTGAAGTTACCCATGCGAAAGAACGCTACCCATTATTGGTGGATAGGAAAATTGATACTGAAAGAATAAAAACTCGCATTGGAAGAAACACGGCTAAGTCCAAAAGAGCGGACGCCTCTGGAGAGAAGGAAGGAGGGGAGAAGGAAGGAGGACAGGAACTGATAAGGAGACACTGCAGACTCCTAATGATATTTGGTAGCCTCTTATTATTTTAAACTCCGAAGCAAAACAGCAGCATGATAATGTGATTTTTTAATTAAGATATAATTGACAAATAACACTATGTTAGTTTCAGGTGTACAACATGATTTGATATTTGTATATATTGCAAAAAGATCACCTCAATAAGTCTAATTAATATCCATCACCACATATAATGATATTTTTTGTAATTGTTACAAATTTTTTTTTGTGATAAGAATTTTTAAGATCTATACTCAGCAACTTTCAAATATACCATGCAGTGTGACTGACTACAGTTTAGTTATGGCAATATAATAACTATAGGGCCCTGGCCGGGTGACTCACTTGGTTGGAGTGCCACCCCAGACACCAAAAGTTGCAGGTTCAATTCCTGGTCACAGCACATACCTAGGTTGTGGGTTCAATCCCTGAATTGGGTGAATATGGGAGGCAACCAATCAGTGTTTTTCTCTCACACTGATGTTTCTTTCCCTCTTCCTCTCTCTCTAAAATCAACAGAAATATCCTTGGGTGAGGGTTAAAAATAAAAAAAAATGATAATAACTATAGGTAATATAATTTTTGAAACGGGGTACTGGGAACACAGAAGTCTAGTTAATTTTGCTGTTCTTTTCCAGTATGTTTGAAAGACCTCATTACGAATTTTTAAAGAGTCCAGCCTGGCAGACAAGTTTCAGTGTCCACTCACTTTCCTTTTTCTTTACTTTTTCCCCACAAAATTCTCTCTGGCTCACAAACACCTGTTTCTGGTATCGTTCACACTCAGGTGCCCAGCTGCTGAGAAGACACAGGTACACGCTTATAACCACCATGCCTCGTCGATGGCTCCTCGTAACACACCGCACCCCCTCCCCCCGCAATGCCAGGCAGAGGCCCAGGCCGAGGGTGCAGCAGGAACACGCCCCCAACCCAGCAGCCAGCCCCAGAAAGGCCTTGGAACCACCAGAACACACTGCTGGGTGTTGGCGCCCCGCAGGTGCCAGGAGCTCCTCGGGGAAGGGCCCTCAAGCCTGCCCTCCTTCAGGTTCCCTGGTTATGTGAATCCCAGCAAGGTTGGTGGCCGGCTCCCAGGGACGCAGCAAGTCACACGGGCCAGCGGCTGGCCTGCCACCCTGCAGACAAACTGCCGGCAAGAAATGAAAGCTGACAACTATGGGAGGAAACGAGGAAAGCTATAAAAAGCAGCCTAAGATAGTTTCAAAAGAGACTGGAAAGTTCTAAAAGGAGCCAAAGGCAACCCTGTATTATAGCCCAGTCTGAAAACTAACGTTCCTAAGAATGGCCCACCACTGTCTCCAATCAAACACCGATCACGTCAAGATGCAACACATCTCAGAGAATCCCTGTCAACAATGTTCCTCAAAGGCAAGAATGCTCAGTTACTAGGCGGGCTCTCCTAACCAGAGTGGCAGAGCTCCCCAAAGTGGCCGGACAGCTCAAGCCTCACTACGTTTCTTCCGGGGCCTCTGCAGCTATTCTCTAGACTTGGCCAGATTTCAGGGCCAGTGCATGGGCAGCAGGCTCTGGGCAGTCAAGGTTAGGGGCTCCCATGATCCCATGGAGCTTCCCTCACCCAGGACCCTGAAACAGTAACTGCTCAACAGACTGCTCATAAACTAGCCAGGAAACGCTTTGAACTTTAGGACGCTATGTCTCTGTAATGTCTCTGCTCAAAATCTATGTTTTCCTTGTCCTTGCTAAAGTTTACCAGTCACTGAGAAATGAATTATTTTACTCAGTTAGCTAGGGAGGGGAACAATGTGTTTTATAGTAATCATTTCAATAGGGATAAAGGAAACTGCAGAGTTAACTTCAAAAACTCAATTTCGGACTTAAAAGCTCCTCGGTTATTACCACAATAAACACAGGGATCTGAGGATTTGGTTCCCAGCCCACTTACTGAGCGAAGAGAACCCGTCTCCCCTGCCAGAGGGAGAGGGAGGGAGGACCAAGTTAAGAGTAAACTCAGAGGTTAATTTAACTGGCAGCATATCTGAAGGGAAGGACCAAGGGCCCACTGCGGTTGCCCCAAAGCAACTGACCCGCTGTCAGGGCAGGAAATGAAGCAATGTGCCTCCAGCAGGACCTAAGGAACGTCGCCTGTAATCCTTTTAAAGTCTGTACAGTTGGCCCCCATTCCAACTGAAAGGGTTCTTGACAAGATGCTCCAATGAGAAGGTCCCTGTCACCAGCCCTCACGTTTCCCATCTGACCCCTCTCTCGCAGTGGCTACCGCTCACTCCCTTGACCAGCATCCCAGGGTCATGGGACTCTTGTCTTCCCAGCTCCACTTCCCTGGAAACCATACAGCTGGGAGAAACGGAGCTGCTCCGAGACTCCCTCTGCTCCAGGATGCAGGGCGCCGGGCCCTAAGCCTCTCTGCAAATAATCCATCCCATTAACAAGCACTACTTCCTTTGTGGCCTGGAAAATGCTCGAAGCTGCAATCTTCAAAGACACGAGGGAGCCTGTCTGCGGCCAGCTGCAAGTTCCTGCCTTCCTTTCAGAGTCCGCTCAACAAGGCAGCCCTCTGGCCACCGAGACAGAGTGCCCCATGTACCCTGCTTACCTCTCCCCATCCTCTAAGACACAGAGGATTTGAATTTTTAAAACCCCTCCAGACTTGGCTTGATGCCGGTGGCAGGACTGTGCTTTGTCCCCAGAAGAGCTTCCTTGGCACGGTGACCTCCTCTTCAACACCCAAGTCTGCCTTTTATCCAGACCTCTGCTCTAGCAATAAACATCATCTCTCT
This sequence comes from Sturnira hondurensis, assembly GCF_014824575.4. Classification (NCBI taxonomy): domain Eukaryota; kingdom Metazoa; phylum Chordata; class Mammalia; order Chiroptera; family Phyllostomidae; genus Sturnira; species Sturnira hondurensis. The sequence goes on along the minus strand of NW_028075269.1, from coordinate 12,581,762 downwards.
CCTGATGCCCATGGGCACCTCTGCCTGAACACCCCCCACCTAAACTGTGTGTGTCTGAAACTGATGTCCTTGCCTCTCTCCCTTTCCTGCAATTCATAGGTTCTCTGTCCCTCTATTTTTTTTCTCAGAATTTATTAATGGATGACACTGGGTTCTGAAGAATTCCCCTCATTCTGGATCTGGCGGTTTGTTTACCTACAGGTCACTGACATGTTCCTCTGGCCCTGAACTTCCTGCAAACTCATGGTTAATGTCATGGACCGCATGTTCTCTCCCCCAAAACCCTCATCACTAGTGGCATGGTATCAAGGGGGGACGCTCAGGAGGTGATTAGGGTTAGATGAGGTCATGAGATGGTGCCCTCATGATGGGATTAGTGCCCTGCGAGATGCGGGGATTCGAGGGGAGGCCCTGTGTGTACACACACCAGGGAGGGCCATGTGAGGACGTACACTGGAAGAGTACGCCCACACCAAGAACCTGACCGTGCTGGTACCCTGGACCTTGGACTTCCAGAACTGTGACAAATAAGTTTCTGTTGTTTAAGCAACCCAGTCAATGGTGCTGCTGTAACAGCCTTAACTGACTAACATGTAGAGGCTCAATCGGATTCAGGCTGGATGTTCTGGGTAGACGTACATCATGGGGGTGACGTGTGTTCCCGCTGGGTCACATCAGAAGGCGGATGACATCTGACTCCCTTTTCTTGTGATGCTAAAACTGAGCTGGAGGAGGTTTCAATTCCAGGTCAGATGCAGTCAGCACTCCCCTGGCTCTCCCACTGAATACAGCAAAAAAACAGAAACCAAAACCAAACAAACCCTGGACAGAAAACATGTGGCACGTGTAGCAGCTGTTTTCAGATTCTGAAGAGAGAAACTGGAGCAGGCCAACTGGGGAAGATGATGAAATGTCGAACAACCGCTGAACACTCTCAGGTTCCCAGGACACTGGGATGTGTCAGAGAGATCTCGGACAGGGAAGCACTCGGGAAAGCAAACCCCTGAAGTCATTCCTGAACTCCTAGGCTGGCCCCTCGGCTGCACGAGCACAGCACCGGTCCTAGCAAGCCCACCACAGATGAGAACTGAACTCGAGCACCACTGCCCAGGCCCAGACTGACCACTGGGAGGCGTGTGTGGGGGACAGATCCAAACAGTGCTGCAAAAATAACCGGAAAACTGCGGCAGCCCCCATGGCAGGGCTGTTGGGAACTTGTATTCTCATCTAACAGGGTCATCTGCCTCCTAAAAAAAAAAATTAAGCACTCTCTGTAGAATTTAAATAAAACACAGAATGTCACACATAATATTCAAAATATCAAGAATATAATCCAATATTCCTTGCCATCTGGAAAATCTCAATTCTCTTGGCAAAAGATAATTAGCAAATATCAATGCCAAAACAAGACATGTTGAAATTATGTGATGAGACTTTAAAGCAACTATTATACAAATACTCTAACAAGCAACCACACTCTTGGAAGAAACGGAAAATAGAAAGTCTAGGCAAAAAGCAGAAGATACAAAAGAAGAACAAAAAGGAATTTTAGAACAAATTACAGTAACCAAATTAATAAAGAACCACAGTATGTGGGCTGTAAAGTTGACTAAGAAAAAAAAGTAAAATTGACAAGATAGAAATTACCCAATCTAAACAATAAAAAGATAAAAAACATCAGTTCATAAATGAGCAGAGTCTGAGGGACCTCTAGGATGCTAACAAAAGATCTAAAGTGCTTATCACAATCTCATGAGAAAAGGAGAAAGAGCACAGTTATTTAAATAATATTTGAAGAAATAATAGCATGGCAAAAGACAAAAACCTACAGATTCAAAAAGAACCTTAAGGAAGTGAACTCAAAGAAATCCACACACCCAGGCACACAATAATCTCACTGCTAAAAACTAAAGAAACAGATCTTCAAACTAGTCAGAGAAAAATGGCGTATTCTCCACGGAGAAACAATCTGAACCAGCGCGGATCTCTCACCGGAAACCACAGGCGCCAGGGGAGGTGGCACCACATTCTGAACGTGCTTAAAGAGACGAACTGTCAACCCGGAGTTCTACAGACAGTAAAAACATCCTGGAGGAACGACAGTGAGACACAGACACCCTCAGACGAGGGGAGACTAAGCACTGGCTGCCGGCAGATCTGCTTCAGAAGAATTGCTCAAGGAAGTCCTCCAGACGGAAGGGAAACGACTCCAGAAGGAGACTCGGAACCTCAGGAATGAAGGAAGAGCCACCGAAATAGTAACTACCTGGGTAAATATTCTTCTCCTAGTTTTCTCCTCTGGACATCCTTGAAGCATATTTGAAAATTTAAAGCAAGAATGAAAACTCCGCCTGTTGGAGTTTTCAATGTATGTAGATGTACTAAAACAACTGAAACACAGGGAGACCACGGAGTGCACAGGGTTTCTGCATTCCACGCCAGGCGGTGCGACACTGATTCCAACTCTGTGAGAAGACTGGCGGCTGGCTCCAGGGGGTTCCGGCCTGGTCCTTCCACTATAAAGCTCCCCACCAATTTTTCATCTAGTGGTTTCGGCAGCCACTGATGATCCATTTCTTTAGTAGAGTGTACAAAACAGAGAGGCCCTAATTCCCTCATTCTCCTATTACAGCTGGCATTCTTCAATACAAAGGACTCTCCTAAGTCAGGTATTTGATTATCCTGAAGTACAATTCATAGGGGAAAGGCAGGGTAAATGCTTGCTTGATTCTTTCCTTTTATTTACCAGTTTTCAAAATAGTGGATTGGAACCACTGTTTTTAAATGGAAGATAAGGCAAAGGGAAACAGTGACTTAATATGGAACGGATATGATTCACTCACTTAGACGATCAGGGGCCAATATCCAAACATTTAAATCAGACGTGGTTTTTAACTAAGGCAGGGAGTATGTAGGATGGCACCATCGTCCAGATGTACATACTGTGTTGTACTCACTTCTTATTGCCATTGGATTACTCTCTAGTATATAGTCTCTAGTATATATATGATATATATACATATATATGTATAATTCCCCCTTAGATTGTAAGACCCCCACGGACAATAGGAAGTACAGCACAAGCGAACAGACACTAAGTGAAATACAAAAGCAGCATGTCCTTTTCACGAAGAGGGAGCCAAAATTAAAGAAGGATGCCCCTGCCCCTCTCAGAGCCAAAGCCCAAACAAAGATTTGAAGGCAAAGAAAGCAGTGCTGAGAAGTGTCCACAGACACAAAACCCCCCAAGATCTGTACATCACCCACCTTCCAATGGCCCAAGACACTGGGGCTCCAGAGGCAGCCCAAATATCATCGGAGGAATAAGATTGACCCCAGGAGAAACAAGGTTGACCACTATGCCATTGAGCTTCCCCGACTACCGGGTCGGCCATGAAGAAGATGGAAGACAACAAGATACCTGCGTCCACTGTGGATGTCAAGGCCGACAAGCACCAGATCACACAGACTATGGAAAAGCTCTATGACATTAATGGGCCAAGGTCAACATGCTGATCGGGCCTAACAAGGTGCTTTGGATGCTGCCAACAAAATTGGGATCATCTAAACTGAGTCCAGCTGGCAAACTCCAAATATAAAAAATGTCTTCAGTGTAGAGAGAAAGGATATGCTTGGACATCCTGAGCCAAAGGTGAAACTCTAGCAACTATGGTCTTCCTCTTAATCACTCACGGTTTTGTTTTAAGTCACTACACACCTTGCTAACCAATCACTCCGTGCCAGCCTCTACACGAAACCCTTCTCCAGTATCATCTCATGTAAATCTCACGCCAACCCCAGGAAGCAGGCGCTCAGCACTGCTTTGAGAGACTCGGAAACCACTGGGCCAGATCACGCGGCATGCCCATCCCCTGCTCAATTGGGGAAAACTCGAAGGGGAGGCCAGACCTGCAGCTCCAGTCACTCTGCTCAGTCGGGCCCGACCCGGTCAGTGAAATGCAGCCTCCCGGGAAGGTGGGTTTCAGCCACTGTACTAACCGTTCGATAACCTAGTGGCTGTGCTGTATTTCTGCCACCTGGGCCCAGAAGATGAAATAAGGCAACAGGAGAAGGCTCGTGGGAGAGTTATGAAGTCCCGGCGTCCCTGCTGGGAGGGCACAGCAATGACTGCTCCCTGGAAGGACATAAATAACACAGGGGACAGCTGCCCTCTTCTCCAGGGACTTAAAATAGAACCAACAGGATAAGAGAAAATCAATTGATCAAAACAATCGCTGAAGTCACTAAAACTTATGTTTTGAAAAAAAAGATAACACGATGACAGAATGGTCACAGGAAAGGACAACTCAATTAGGCACATTAGAGAAGAGGAGAGAGAAGGAGGGAGGGAGGGAGGGGGAGAGAAAAGCCTGGCACAAAACAGTCCAAATATTAACAGTGTTGCATTCTGGGCAGCTTTGCCTCCCTCTTTATACTTTTCCATACTTTGCAAGTCACATTAACAATCAGAAAAGAAAATCTTATACAAATATGCAGACACAGAAAATAAATGTGTAAATTGGCCCAGAGCCTATTACAGTTACAAAGGCCCCTGTAGTCTAAATATTTAAGGGGAGAGCAAAGAAGAAACGGTGAGCAGGGACTAGTGAGCAGTAGCAACAAAGCAACCTGCTGGGAGAGACGGGACAGTATGAGAAGCGAGGAAGAGATGCTCGAAGGTCACCGATGCCGCTGTGTGTGAAGTGATTCTGGACAAAGAGATGTCAGCCAGGAAGGGGCTGCATGGACCCAGGCCAAGGAGTGGTGTTCAACACTGAGACTGCCAGAGGCGACGTGGGGTGGGGAGAACCAGAGGGGGTGTGTGTGTCTGTGTTGCCACCGTGGAATATTATACGGCAGGTAAAAGGAATCGGGGCGCCACAAACCAAAATCTTTAGCTTTCTATACTGTCTGAATGTGTTTTTCCAAAATATATTCTCATTATATATATACACATATATATATCTCATTATATATATTATTATATATATCTCATTATATATATATATATTTATATATTATATAACATATAAATCTCTTTTTTGAAAAAAGAGAACCGGCTCTGCTACTTGCGCTGCGTGTGACAGTCGATGAGCTCACCCGAGTCTCCACACCTCAGATTCCTTACCTGTTAACAGGACCCACACACCTGCATTTGCTCAGCTACTGTCAGAACTGAAAACAAGGTCCACCCAAGGCCCGGTGCACTTAGGAGAGTCCCGACAAAGGGTAGCTGAGCATTCACACAAGACAAGTAAAGAATGGAATCAGGGTCACAGCAGAAAATGCCTGAGCCTCTGGGTGGAAGAAGCCCGAAGGTGCCAGTGGCCAACACAGAAGGGGCAGGCGGCTGCAGTGAACGGGGGTCACGGCACGCAAGCTCCCAGCACTCACTGCAGTTCTCTTCGTCGCTGCCATCAGGGCAGTCCTCAAACCCGTTACACCGGAAGCGGCCGATGATGCAGTGGATGCCGCTGGCACAGGGGAAGAACGTTGGGCCGCATTTCGATTTCGCCTTGGCTGAGGGAGGAAAAACAGGATAAAGAGCAAGACGTTAGGAAGTTCAGTTTCCTGACCACAGCATACCCACCCCACTAGCTCTGAGTGTGCAAATGGGCCCTCTTACATTTACCGGGAAGTCTGCAGAAGTTTCTTACTACCACCGCCCACCCCAGGTTGGAAGCCCACAGGCGCCATCCTCTAGGAAGGGAGTGGCTAATCCCGCTGCTTCGAAAGCCCCAGAGAGGCCACCCCCACTCCTGCACCAGCAGGGCTCAGTCCAAGTGTGCTAACAACAGGAATGAATCGGTGAGTAGATGGATGATGAATGGAGCCTGCTCTTAAGGTGCTAACGAGCCATTCAAAATTCATTCCCTGACTGTCAAAGTAATTGCTGACATTCACTGAGTGCTTACTGTCCTAGACGGCATGGCTGTCGCTTCACACGGATCATCTCTTTTAATCTACCCAGCAACCACCCAATGGGGCGGTGTGCAGAAAGAAATGAATGCAACAGGCCCAAGACTGCTGGCAAGGCTGGCCCCTGCTTGAGGGTTTGTACCACCCTCTCATACTAACGGTTCACTGTGCCCAAACTCTTCATGCAGATGGTGCAGTTTATGCGGAACACCTGCTTTTTCCCTGAGAGTGTGCGAGAGGGTGCCTCTGTGGCTGACCCACTCCCAGGGAAAACGCTGGGCACCGAGTCTGACAAGCATCCGTCCCCACTGGAAAACATCTCACACGGGGCATCACAACCACTGCTGGGGGCTTAAGCGCAGCCTGTGTGGTGCTGCTGGGTGACAGGACTCCTACCAGTCTGAACTGGGTTTCCCTGGACTTTGCTCCATTCGCCTCTTTTCCCTTCGTTGGTTCTGCTTTGGCTCCTTTGCTGTCATCAATCACAGCTGTATGACTGACTACAGGCCAAGTTCTACGAATCCTCCGAGCAAATCACTGAACCTGAGGATAGTCTCGGGGCCCTCGACAAAGACGGGTACAGTTCTTATCCCCATTCCACAGATATGCGCTGGGAGGTAAAGTCACTTGCTCAAGGGCGCAGAACTACAAGTCTGGCCCTGGCACGAGGGCCCAGGGCATTTAGACCCCAGAAGCCATGCTCTCAACCAAATCCATCGTGCTGCCTCCACCAGCATCTGATACTTTTTGAAACAGAAGTCCGTCTCCTGCTCAAAGAAATTCCTCTTCCACTTCGGCTGTGCAAACAGCTTTAAAAGAAACTGCTGTAACACAGGCTCGGCTGAGTGTCCTGCTAACCAAACAGCCCTGTGGCGTGACGTCCTTTCCCAGTCACGGGCCTGGCTGCTCTGGCTAGTGATTAACTGCATCCTGGGTAGCAGATTCCACCTGGCATGGCCCTCATCTCCTGTCTTTGAAGCAGGGCTCAGCGTCCTCAAAAGGAAGGGCCGTTTCTTCGGACCAAACAGGCAGTGAATCATCCTCAAGCTCCTGGTGACCCACAATCAAGAGGGTTTTAAGGGCTGGGACACACCTTGGCTTTAAAAGACCACGTGGCTTTGTTTCAGCCTGGAGTGTCCATCGGGGAGCTGGTGGGCCCTTCAGAAGCACAAACGTAGGAGAGAGTGACTGAGGCTCCATTTTTTCATGACCTTGGGCAAGTTTTCAAATATTACTGAGTTTCAACTTCCGTATCAGTAAATTCAAGCTAATATCTACCTCATAGGGCTCTAAAAAATATCCAGTGAGATCATCTATGTCGAATGTTTAGCACAGAGCATAGCACACTGTAGAGCAGGGGTGTCAACTCATTCCCACCAGGGGCCACATCAGCCTCGTGGTTGCCTCCAAAGGGCCAGAATGTTAGAACAGTGTAAATGTAACTACTCCTTAACTAGGGCCAAGGAGCTTGGCACTGCCGCTGGGTAGAAACACGCTGTCAGGCCGGATAAAACAAGGTGGAGGGCTGGGCTAGGCCCACTGGCCTTGTGTTTGCCACCTGTGCTATAGCTGCCCATTAATGACAATGCTTATGTTATTTATCACCATCATTGCCATCATCATCATCATCATCAATAGGCTTAGAGAGGTCTAAAACTGATCCTTGAGCTGTTAAACTTTTTTTCTGATGACCAAAGTTTAAGGAGCCCATCATCCTGGACGATCTCTGTGAACTGATGTGAAGTGCTCTCCAGGACTGACCGTTAAGTGGAAAAAGCAAACTGCAAAGAGGAGCTACAATACTTTGACTCTCTATATAGTAAGAGAAGGGGCTATGAGAAAGTAATTGGGACAGCTGGAACAGCATAACCAATAAAATATACTTTAAAAGAAAATATACATGAATTACCTTATCTGTGCAAAAGCAATCCAGGAAGAATAAGCCAGAAATGAAAGACTCCAGCTACCAGCACAGGGTGGGTGGGAAAGGGGTGCGAAGATGGGGAAGTGGGAATGGGACGAGGCAGCAGGGATGGGAAGGCTGCACGTTTCTCGGAGTCTGTTTGCGAAACTCCGACTCAGGACTCTGATGATATTCCACACATCCAAAGAGCAAACAGTTGAAATCAACCATGCGTATGCGTGTGTACAGACTTAGAATGCAATATAAATAGCAACAAAAGCACACAGTTGTATGTATTGCAGATGAATAACACCACCACACTGAAGGGGTTGGGGAAGAAAAGAACCAGCCTAACTAACTATGAAATGATGATCTTTACTGGATTCTATAAGGTTAAAGGAAAAAAAAAATAGCACACAAATCCGGTATTCTAGCTGTACTTGTTTGTCACAGGGGATGGATCAGGGACTTTGAAGTTACTTTTGTAACAGCAAGGTGTCTCCCTATCAGAGGGAGAAGTTACAAATAAGGACAGTGGGAAGGCTAAAATGTACCCTGAGGCTCTGTACTGGGCTCAGGTTTGTCCAAACAGATTAGACACAGATACACGTGAGTGTAGACACAGACACACAGAGACAGGGAGGGAGGCCCAGAGGGAGGGAGGTTGGATTGCTGATGTCTGTGTGTATGGGGCAAGGTGTATGCTTCTATCTCCTAGCTCCATCTGCTAAGAAAGACACGAGCGGTCAGTGCACCCTGACAGCAGTGAGCATGCCCAGATCTTGGTTTCTAAACACCATTAGCCAGTAAAGGGAACCAGGGCTCCCTGAAGAAGTGGCTGATTCCAGGGGCGAAATACAAGATAAATCCGGAGTGTTGCCAGAAAGTAGAGAAGCATTCATGATATGATGGAGATGTGTCAAAAGGGTGCAGGAATCAACGTGAAGGACTGAGTTCCCAAAGACCAAAGGTAGAATACTTTAAGCAACAAAATAAACAAAAATAGTACTGGCTCGAAACCCAGAGAATATAATAAACGCCTGTGAGTCCAAACTGGCATGACAAATTGCTGAATAAATAAGTAAATGAGGGAGAAAGAAAAGTGCTTCCTTTCGGAAAAATTCCAATTAATAAATGGAGAAGGGATGAGGGAAATAGAAAGTCACAGTAATAACCGCTATAGGCCAGACTCAGTGAGGGGCACTCAAATTAAGAGGGCCAGCCGGCCTTGCTCAGGCCGTCCTTCTAAGGCTAAGGGAAGAAAATACCTACAGGCTTTTTACCCTCCAAACAGGGGGTTTCCTCATAAACCCCCATGTGCCGCTCCGCCATCTGGAACTCCACTGCCTTCCCACCACCTTGAAGAAGCCCAGCACCACCCCCCTAGCACCATGTGCTCCCGGAGACCTCTCCAACTACTGGCCTGTCCACTCTCCATGCTCAGCCTCCTGGCTCCTCCTTGAGCCCACTAGGCAAAGTGCCACCACACGACCTTCGCACCAGCCACTCCCTCTAGCTGGAATGCCTTTCTCCCAGGGATCGGCACGGCTCCCCCCTCACTTACTTAGGTTTCTTTAACCACTGAGGTCTCTTTAACCAGTATGTTCTATAGTAGAACCCTGCCTCCCACCCACAGTCACTCTAGCCCCTACCCTGCTTTTCCTTCTTGTCCTTCATAGCAAAGATGTCACCAGCTTTGTGTTGGGCTGTTTGGTGATGAACAGACCCTCACTTGAATAGTATCACTCACCACTCTGGAAGGAGCCTACACCGGATGGCTAACAAATACTTGCTGAACATACAAGAGACCTACAAAGGGAGATAGGAGGATTGGGTAATACTAGTTAGCATTTTCTAAATACTTGGAACGGGCTAGGCACTGCACTCTATGTTTTACAAATATCTCATCGACTCCTCACAAAACCCATTTTACAGATAAGACTGAGGTCCAGATGTGAAGTAGCTTCACATCTGCTAATAAACTGAGTCAAGACTCGAACCCTGCTCTTGACTCATCTTCTCTGTGACCTCCTTACATATCTCTAAGGCCCAGCAATCCCAGCTCCAAAGGCCTACACCTCATAATGAGAGAGAAAAGTGAGCGAGAAGATGAATAACTACAAATGAATTAGCTACCATTCAATTAACCAGCTCTCTTCCCCTGCCCCTGCACTCTCTCCTCAGGGATTAGTCATCAGACGTCCTGCCTGGCCAGGGATGCTCCGATGCTCAGAGGGAGCCTGTCCTGTTATGATTTACATCTGCACCACCAGACGCGGCTAAGGCGACCTCCGCGGTGGATCACAGGCGGCCAGCCGAGCGCCTGGCAGAGGCTCAGAGAGAGAGGCCAGTCGCTGACAGCAGCTGTCAGCTGCTCCCTGCCTGTGTGACCTGCTGTGAGGCTTAGCGGGGTCCTGGACAAAGTCTGGCCCCCATCTCCACGGAGGGGAGATTTCAGCATGAACCTCAGCAGCCCTGGCAAAAGGCGGAAGGACTCTGTGCCTAAGCTCGCACTGACAAAGGCAGACAGGGTGACTCCACTCCCCTGAATGCGTGTTGAAGTCCATCGCTTTGCAAGGAGCTGCTCCATGAACTTTTTGAAGTGGCAGCTTTCGCCAGCAAGACGGGAATCAGGGCTCTCCTGGGGGCTGGTTTATTTCCTGATCTGAGTCCTTCCCCTCCTAACAGCCTGGTTGTTCCAGTTCTGAATTTCACAGACCAGTAAAATAAAACTTAAAAAAAAGTAACTAGATAGGAATGGACAAAGGGCTCACACAGTTGCTGACTTTTTATTTTAACAGCAAGGACATAAACAAACATGCAATAACCTCTATTCACCACCGCCCCAAATGCAAAGCTGCCTTGGCATCCACCGTGCAGGAAGCCCAGAGCCCTTGGCCCAGAGTTTGGGGGTCATGCCAGAATTGGGATGGGGTGGACCAGGCGACACCCCAGTGTTACCAGGCTGAGATGCCCTCAGGGCCAAGGCTCGATCTTTACATGCACGACACTCCAAGCACAGCAGGTAATTCACACAGGCTCACTCAGAAACCAACCCTCACTTTTCAGAGACAAGGAAAACTGAGGCCCAAGGAGGCAATGGCGGCTTACCCAAAGCCACCAGGCTATTAGTTGGGGTCAGATTGCTCCAGAATCCAGTTCTCCAGCCCCAAGTCTACACCTTGAGTCGGACAGGATGCTGCAGGGCCACACCCTGCCAAGGGCCACACCCTGCTAAGGGCCACCTCAGGGATCAGATTCAGGAGAGGCGTCAAGAAAAGTGGACATGAGACTCAAAGGCTCTTTTCTGCATGGCCAGAACCTTCCAGGCCTTGGACAGAAGCACTCGTCACCAGGCATGACGCCTGTGGCTCCCGACCTGCTCAGGAAGGGCGCAGTGCTGCCCGCTGGTCCCGGAAGACGGCGGACATTGCAGGCAGGGTGGCCCTCTACAGCTGCTGCCCAGGCTCTCCCCACGTGTAATCACGGTAAACGGTGAACCAAGGCTGCAACACCAGAGCCGCTCTGTTCAGCCACAAGGGCCATGAACTCAGCTCATCAGGCCTGCAGCATCTCGCAGACTGTGACAACAGCTGCAGCCACAGACCCGTACTCCGGGTGTGTCTCCCGGACCTTCGTGGCTGGCCAAATGCGCAACAGCTGCCGCAGCCAGCTCCTGCTTCAGGATGCCGCCAGTGTGTCCCCGAGGCAGCCCAAGGAACCAGAAGCAGGAGCCTTAAAGCTCTCATGCATAATTACCATCCTTGCTTTGTAAACTCAAGACATTGCTCAATGCGAAAAATTCAAACGATAGAGAAACATACAGAGGCAAATATAAAAATTACCCCAAACTGCTGCCACCCAGGAAAACCCAGTGTGGGAGTTGGTTAACGTGCTCCTACAGCACAGTCTCACAAACTACGGTGTGCAGAGTGACAGCCCAGGACGGCACTAAAACGTGGCCCGTCTGGAGTGGAGCCCGGATCCTGCATTGCTAATGCGCTTCTAGGCGATGTGGGTGCTGCGGGCTCCAAGCCCTTCACTGTGAGCAAAGGACCTCTGTCTTACCCACTGGTCTACGTCCTGTACCCAGAACAGTGCCTGGTACCTAAGTTGCCAGTGACTACTGACCAAATTAATAAACAGACATCAGACTATGCTGACTAAACGCACCCATGAAATATTACACTACTCTGAACCCTGCTCCTGTGACTTAAAAAAACACTGTCACACTGAATGTGTTCTGTTGCTAACTACAGGTCTACACCATCACTTTTGATGGCTAAGAGTAATTTTACTGTGTCTATGTGCCCACAAGTCCCAATACTGGTGGACCTTTGGGGTATTTTCAATAAACAATGCACATCCAGACACCTAGGTTATTTTTCCCACTTGTACAGTATCTCTTTAAGGTATAACCACTGGGTCAAAGGATCTACATATTTCACATTTGGGTCTCCTTCTGATAACCGACTGCCTCCTCCCTGAGGACCTGGTACTGTCTTCTGGCCACAGACCACCCTGGGGAAAGCCTCCAGCCCAGGACTGTCCGAGGGGGTCGCTGCTGCTCCGGCCGGCGAGGTTCTCCCTAGGTAGGAGCCCACAGGCTGAGAACTCGGTGCGGTTCCTCTGCATTGTGTCAGGCAGGTCCCCCACCACTGCCTGTGCTCATCACTCTCCATCGGTCTCTGTCTCCCTTTGGTTTAACAACTGCGTTTTCAATTCTTTGCAGACTAGGGGGCATTCCTCTGTGGTCAAGGAAACCATGACTCCTCTTTTTCTCTCTCTAAATTTGCGCCGGGTGCAGGCATCAATCCTGCAGGAACTGTTGTCTCCCTGGGTTACACCAAGCACAGGCTGCCGAGCGGCCCTCCTCCCAGGAGGTGCTCCTTGAGCTGACTTTGCTGCACTCTGCCCTCCATCTAAGGTCTCTGACAAAGGGTGGGCCCTCCTGCCAAGGACTGTCCCGTCTGCCAATACTTCCCCTGAAACTCCTGTGCCGTGAGGCAGTGTTTCACGAAGAAGGGGCTCGGTGCTCCTCCTGCAGCAGCGACTCCAGGGATGTTGTGAAAATGTAAATTCCTGGGCCTCCCCGGGGGGATCTGCATTTTCACTCAGCACCCACGGGATGGCAACGAACGCTAACATGTGAACGTCCTCCTCAGACAGACTCGCCTGTCTCACGGCGAGGGAGCAAACGACCTCATCGGCCCTTCTCCTGATGTTGCCACGACGCAGACCAGAGGCCCCTCCAAGAGTTCTGGCTACGAGGACAACACCGGGCACACGTGGATCATCGCACCCTGGAGTCAAGTCTAACTCATCCCAGACAGCGCAGTCACCACGAGAACAGCGCCGCCCACGAGGGAGCCACAGGTCTCTGCAACCCTTCCCCATTCCCACAGGTTCTCTCCTCTTCCAGGGTCCTGAGCGAGACACAAAATCACTCTGCTTTACACAAAAGGCTGACGGCTCATATTCAAACACTTCTGTCTTAGCAAAAAGGCCCTCTTAGAACTTTAAAATTCTTAACCAATTCTGTCTGCTTTTCTGTTTTTGCAGAACAGAAACAGACTCACAGATACACAGGACATTTTTACAGCTGCCAGATGGGAGAGGGGCTGGGAGGAAGGGCGGAAAAGGCCAAGGGATTCAGAAGTACAAACTCGTCGTTGGAGAATACGGGGAATACAGTTAGTAACACAGTCGGGAAGTGTGTATGGGATCAGATGGGGATGAGCTCATCAAGGTAGTCACTTTGTAAGTTACACAGATGTTTAGTCACGGGGCTGTGCACCTGCTCTGACCACTTTTGAAGGACTAGCACTTCACCTGTGCACAACACAAAACAGGGTCAAAGGAACCAAAAAAAGCAGGGTCCAGCAGAAGTAACACCTGCTTGAGCATGGCTGGCAGGGTCATAATATGGGTGTAATCACTTACATTTTTAAACAGAACATTTCACCTAAAACGTCAGATCGTGTGCTTGAGTGTGATATCGCTGTTATAGAATTACCTGCTTATGATTCTGTAACAAGATTTTGTCAGTTAAAAGCAGTGTTATTTGTGCCAGACCCTGTATTTATGCCCCCTCTTGGCCAGTAACAAAATATTCCTGAGCATCATATTACCGTATCTGTCAGGCACTGAGTCAGTTGTGTGGCAACTGAATAGCACTCCTGACCGAAAGGACAAGTCAATGAGCCTCTGCATGCAGTGCTGGGAGTGCTCTGATGGGGGAGCTAGAGGACACGCAATCTCAAACTGGGGAGGAGGCCAAGGTCAGAAAATGACTCTCAGAGAAAAGCCAGGCTCCGTGGAGACACACACACCACGTGCACCTAAGGAGAAAACCAGTTTAAGGCTCAGACAGTCTGAGGCCTGGCTCATTTGGCTGGTTATTCAACTAGCACTCCTTCACAAATTCTGCGTCTCCCCTGCACACGATGAGGAGACACAGGAGACAGTTACGCACAGATGGAAGTCTGGCGCCAGTGGGACTGTGGAGTGGAGGCTGTTCCAAGGGGGGGAAACAGCATGTGCAAAGGCCGGAGGCAGGAACGAGGGGTCATGGGAGAACTGAAAGGGGGTCGGTATGAATTTGTTTCTCTTACCAGGAAAAGGACCTGGTATCTTTTATTTAACTAACAAAGTAAAAACCCTATTTCTCAGAACAACTGTGCTATGAGTAGCTACAATTCAGCTCACGCTAAAGATGGGAGAATACTAGGTGTAAGTATTACACCTAAGTACACAGCAGAAAAAGATCAAGTTAGAAAATTCACATAATTTGAATGAACATGCACACAATTCCCTAAGTGATAGCCCACTTGGGTTTGTGGCTAAACCCATGCCACTAAAAACTCTGCAGAAAGTAATGGATCTGAAATTGCTAGTATATTCTGTCCCCTGGTTCACTTTGTAAAAAGTCAAACTGTGGCTCCTTTGAAAAGTCAAAACTGACATCATGGGTGGGAGCAAAAGAGCAAAAAGGGTCTTATAAAAATCATACATTTAAGAAGCCATATGCCCAGATTCTCTAAGGGGGGGAGGGGGACAGGTCTTTCACTTTGTTCCCAAAAAGCCCAGCAAGCTGAATCCACACCTGGAATTCAAGCCTTTACGAATCCTTATTGGTTGATCTAAAAACTCCTTTGCTTGTTCCAGCAGATCCGCTCTGCGTGACTGCGGGCGTGGACTCCAAGTTCTAGTGCTCAGGTATCTCAGCCAGTTACTTCCTCCTAAAACGCCAAGCTGGCTGTTGCAGAGACACCCCCCGGGGAGTGGAGAAAGCAAAAGGTCACAGGCTAACCGGACTGTAAGCACAGAAAGACGATACTAGTCAAAGCAGCTTTGCCAGAAGATTCTCAGACAGAAAATTCTTTCTACACATTTCCTCTTTGAAAACTAAAATAGGAGGCCTACAGCCCTGGGGCTGAGAGGTCAGGAGGGCTCAGGGCTCGAGAGCATCTGGGTTTCTATCCTTGTTCTGCCTCCGAACAGCTGAGACCTCAGACAGTCACTGAACCTCCTTTGGCCTCTGTGTCCCCATCTGCAAAGGGGCGTGAAGAGCACACAGACCGCACCAGTGGTTGGAAAACAGGAGATTCTGCACGTAGAGGAAATGGCCTAACGCTTGGCATCCAGCAGGGACCTGATGCATCCTCCCCTGCTTAGCATGGTTCACGGTTCCACACACTGCTCTCCACACGCGTGGATGGTCCTGGGGAAATGAGGCTGAGTCAATGCAGCGTTTGGACTACCCGAGACCTCACTCGCTAGGCTGTTTTTCCATCAGCATTAATTCTCGGATGCTTCAGCCACACACAGGACCCAGCATGGAGGCTGCAGAGAGAACCAAACACTCAAACATGACTTCTGCTACCGAGAATTCCCTGGGTAAGGAACACTTGGTCAAGAAGGAAAGAAAATGACAGTAAACAGATTACTGCAATGAAATGTGGTAAATGCAGTAGGAACTGTAAAACGTTTGCCCTACCAGGCTGTATCACAGGAGGTAAGGACACGGGGTTACACGTCAGCCTGCCTGGGGTCAAGAACTGGTCCCACTTTCTGGCTACAATTCACAGTAAGTCAATTCACCTCTCTGCACCTCATCTTCCTCATCAGCAAAGGGGGACACTATCAGTACCTACCTTGCTGAGTTGCTACGGGGATTAAATGAGACAATGTCACAATTACATAAGTCTTCTTTGGAATACAGAGCTGTGATAATTCATACTGTATTAGCTACTGTTATATACATATTAAATGTTAGCTATTATTATTTGATTATACACTATAAAGTATAGCATTGGGTAAGAGTGTTATACAGTAGTACACAGTACAGGCTACTGTGATTACTGTTATCATTTATTATTATTATTTTCAAACGGTTTCTGCCCATCAGTGGATGCTCAATCGATCTGTAGGGAAGAGACAGAGTGCAAAAGAAACCCCCCAAAAGAGAGCAATGCACTCAGCCTGGGGGACCCTGGCGGTGCGGCAGAGGAGTGCTATTTCAGCTGGGTATGAAAGATCAGCGGGAGAATGCTGGTGAGAAAGGACAGGGAAGGGCACCCAGGCAAACGAAGGGCACAAACCAAAGCTCTGAGCTGTGAGGAGACCTGGCGGAAGTCAGGGCATTGGGAAGACAGAGTGTGTGGCAGGACGTGAGGCTGGAGGAGAGGCAGGCAGGGCTTTGGACACTCAGCATGGGAGCCAGCAGACATCCTTTTAAAGGAAGGAAATGTGTCGGAGTTGTTTCTTTATGGGAGAAATCTTTATGGACTGACAATGATATCATGAGGCTCTGTAAGTCAAAGAAATACCCTCCTCACTCCCCAAAAACCCTGAGGAAACTAAAGAGAGAGCCAAGTCTGATATTCTCAGGGCTTTTAGGAAAAAGGGCACTCTAAACAATAAGGGAATTCAAAGTGCCTGTCAGTGACCTTTAAGGTAATTTTATTATTAAAAATGACAGGAAAAAGGCAAAACAAGTTAACAAGCTTGGCATTAGAAAGTTTTCTTATTGCCTGAAGGTTTTTGGGGTTTTTTTTAGGCTACCTGTTTTGGTGATTTACTACTCACACATACATGTGTATGAAGGGGTGTGTATGCACATGCATTTGGAATGAAAAGTCCGAAGAATCTAATAGCAGGAAACCCAGGCATCCTCAACTGGTTCTTCTACAGAAAAACCTTGAGAGGAAAAAAGCTCTATAAAGATAAATAACTATGGGTCAGATAACTTAGCCTGGGGAGGCTTCCCACCACGTGGAGGGAACACTTCCTGACAGTTGATCAGAGTCCCAGGGATTAAGAACAGATGTGGGGACAGAGGCGGATAAAATAGGTGGGTCCCCACCTTCAAAGGAGCGCTTCGATCAAGGCGCTGGCCAACTCCAGGAGAGGGAGTGTCTGAGGGACAACTCCTCCGACATGAGAGGAAAAAGGGGAAGAGAGAAAAAAGGAAGAGGGAGGGAGGGAAGTGAGAACCGAAGGGGGGGTTTCAGGTTTGCATAAACATGAGTGAGGAAGAAAGAACCCATTCCAGATCGCTCTCCACCTTGCAGGGCAAGGAGGGTCGCCTGGGCCAAAAGGAGGATTTGCTTTTCAGAGAGCGTCCACCCTCTCCCGCCCACTGGGCCCCTGGCAAACTGGGAGGTTTTTTTTCTTACCTCCTCATTTTTATTTTGCACATTCTACTTCCTTCAGATTTGTGAAGAGGCGGCTCATTTCTAACTGGCTTTCTAGAAGTGTCTCTCACGGGCCCTCCTACCTGCACCTCTCTAGACAATGAACGTACACAGAAAAACTCAGGGCTCAGACTTTGTGTTGTTATGACGCCTGCAGAGGGCGCCAGGGACAGGTCTGTGACGGGAGGCCACACGTGGTGAGACCCACAGGACAACAGGACCTGAGCTGAGAGACGCAGTCCCGCACACCGGGAGGCAGGCAGGGAGGCAGGTGGCCTCTGGCTGCTCTGACCAGCTGACCG
Source organism: Sturnira hondurensis (assembly GCF_014824575.4). Classification (NCBI taxonomy): domain Eukaryota; kingdom Metazoa; phylum Chordata; class Mammalia; order Chiroptera; family Phyllostomidae; genus Sturnira; species Sturnira hondurensis. The sequence goes on along the minus strand of NW_028075269.1, from coordinate 12,563,940 downwards.
GGAGAGCGTCCTGTCTGCCACAAGGAGGACTGAACACAGCGCTTTCAGGAAAATGGAACTCAACCCGCTCAAGTTTCCCTGCAGGACAGGGCTTCGTGGAGACATGCAGAGCTTCCTTCAACAGCAGTCCCGGGAAGCGCACGGGCCCAGGGATCTCACCTCTCGGCAGCTGTGGGCGCACTTTAAAGCCAAGACTGCGATCCTCAGCTTCTACTTTACCCCACGGGTGCGGTGACCTTGAACCCTGACTCTGTACTAGGGTAACCATGGAGTCCTACAAAAAAACTATCCAAAATCATGAGAGCTGGAGTGACTGTGCAAAACAGAACCAGACAAAGCAGGATTTAAGAACAAAAAAATCTCCTAAAGAGAAAGAAATGGTCAAACCATCAGGAAGACTTAACTGTATGCACCTAAAAACAGCCACGAACACATGACACACGCACCGACTGAACTGAGTGGAGAAACCGACCTTGACACTTGGGGGTTGGAGGCTCCAGTCCTCCACCCCCAGTGATGGGCAGAGTACGTGGGGTCCAGGATGGAACAGGATAGACGGGGATGGCGCTGTAAACCAGCCAGACCCACAGACTCCCATGGACCTCCCCACCCACCCGCGGCCGGGCCCACGTTCTCCTCAGGTGCGCACGCCACATCCCCCAGGGTGTTCCAAACTTGAGGCCATGAAACGGACCTGGGTCCACGTGAGAGGAGTGAAATCATACTACATATGTCCTCCAATCACATCACAGTGAAGTCAGAAACCAGTACTAGGGGGCTTCTCTTGGGGGTGACGGAAGTGTTCTAAAAGTAGAATAGTGTTAACAAGTTGTACAAGTCTCCCGATGTAAGTAAAGAAACAAAACTTTCTAAGAGCCCCTGGAATCTAGGAGGGGTGGAAACATCGAAATAAAAGAGCTGTTCTTTCCAAAGAAGGTACTAAATTGGCCGCATTCCTCCCCGGTTCTGGTTTGCTCGCAAGGCAACCTTCCACAATGCTGGGGGCGAGGGCAGTGAGTGCTGCTGACATCTGGTGGGCAGCCCCAGGATGCTGCGAACCGTCCTACAATGTGCAGAACCCCCAGCAAACACCATCTGGCCCCCAAATGTCAAGAGTTCTGAAGTTACAGAAGACTAGAAAGAAGGACGGCAGGGTGGGACTAGAGCAGAAAGCCAGGGATCAGGCATCAGTGAGGGGGCAGGGGGCAGGGGGCAGGGGGCAGGAGTCCGTCGGGGAGGGCTTCCTCAGCCGGAGTTTGGGTTTGATCTCAGGTGCGATGGGAAGCTTTACAAGGGACTTATTTATCTTTTTTAAAGATCAGCTACTGCCTAGACTGAGGGCATGGAGGAGTGGGTGGGAAGATCAGTCCAGTGTGGGAGTGGGGAAGATGGAGAGCCATACACGAACTCAGGGCCCTCTAGACTAGTGGTCCCCAACCTCTGGCACCAGGGAGCGGCTTCGTGGAAGACAATTTTTCCATGGACTGGAGTGCGGGGGACGGTTTCAGGATGACTCAAGCACACTACGTTCAAGCTCAACTCCTGCGGTGCTGCCCGGTTCCTACCAGGTGCAGACCGGTACTGGCCCGCGGCCCGAAGGTTGGAGACCCTGCTCTAGACCACAGTGTCTGGACCTCTGCACTACTGACATGTGGGCTGGAGATTTCCTTGCTTGGAGGGCTGTGCTGTGCATCGTAGGATGTTTCACGGCATCTCTAGCCTCTACCCACTGGTGTCAGGGGCACCCCAAGTTGTGATGACCAAAAATGTCTCTGGACATTGCCCAGTGACCTAAGGGTCAAAGTGCCCCCTGGCAGAGATCCACTGCTTTAGAGGTGGCGCTGACTGGACTTGTCAGTGGACTGGACTGCGGAGAGGGGGCAGCTAGTACGAGAGAGGCCACGGGGATGATTCCTAAGTTTTCATCCATAATGAAGTAAAAAACCCTTAAACATACGAAGTGCTTGTCCTCTAGGCCAGTGGATGATCCTGATGCTCACTGCCACTCAAACATTCATGCACTCTACAGCGAGTATCACGGCCCTCCATGAGTGACAGCCATTGCCAACGTCAGGGCTGCAAACATGACTGGGGACACTGACACATAAGGAAATCAGGTCAGTGGAGCAGGACTCGCGTACCACACAGGCCCCTGAGACTGAGCAGAAGCACAACGGCAGATATGGGGAGGCAGCGGGAGCTCCACAGGGCACCAAGGCTATGCAGGGAAAACAGAGGCGCCAAGACAAACAGCACGTGAGACGGGAGGCCAGGCAGGAGCCACTGAGACAGGCGGCCAGGCCAGGGGGCTCTGCAAAGCGCACTTTGGGGGTCCACTGAGAGCTGCCGCTATCATTCGTATTCCTTATAACTAACGATTAAAGAAAACTCCAAGCAGACTTCTGAGCACTCACAGTATAGCAGCTCCAGTGCTGGGCACTCTCACTAGATGAGGGGACAGTCCCCTCCTGCAGATGAGATGACAGCAGCCTACGAAAGCTCCATGACCTGCAGGAGATTTCCGGTTGGCAAGCAGCAGGGCCAGGCATGATCTGTGCCCGGACCAGCTGGCTCCCGAGCCCTCTGCCACCTGACTCGGGCAAGAGAGCTGTAACACGATCTGAGAGATGGTTTAGGAAGATCATTCAGAAAATAAATATTTGGGCCTCACTAGTTTGTGGGAGTGATGAGCTCTCCAAGGGAGGATGCATGAGAAGCAAAGGATGGAGTTCATTTCCAGGTGAACGATGATGCAGGGACCAATGACCGGAGGGGCTGCCTGTGGGGTGGGGGCGGGGGGCAGCCAGGAGACGAGGGGGGACCCAGCAAGCAAAGCAGGGAAGTTAAGGGTGTGGTTGATGGAGTCCAACACTGCTCAGAGGTCGGGGAGGATCAGAATGTCTGCTGAATCTAACAATGAGCAGTTTTTGGTGATCTTCCCCAGGGCAAGTTCATTACTACGGTGGACACAGAAGCCACGCTGCAGAGGACTGCGGCTTCGGAGCCACTGGTGTGGGCAGTGTTTCTCAGTGTGGTCCTGGGAACATCCGCAGCATCCTGGGCCCCAGGCTTGGCCTGCTGGAAATGGCTTACTGAGGCCTCCCGGACCTTCTGATGGAGCCTGCAGACCCTCTCTGCTCCAAGTGCAGACCTCAGGCCAACGGCATCGACAGCCTCGTAAGGGTCTGTCAGAAATTCAATCAGCCCTGCCCTGGACCCACTGAATCAGAACCTGTGTTCTTACCATGATCTCCATGCCTTTCACATACATATAAAATGTGAGAAGTTTGAAGGGGAAGGGAGAGGTTCCTGGGCACCCTCCTACGGGGCATACTCAGTGCAGAGTGCCTTGAGGTCTGCTTGCCACTGATTCTTACCAAACGCAGCCAAGTACTGCTCAAAGGAACACCCCAATGCTTCAAGGCCCTACTGTACCCTCCAGGTCCAAGGAGAAAAGTCAGGCATGACTGCAGACACTGAAAATGCAATATTTTCCTGCGAGGTGGGAAAGCGTGGTGCAGGACGTTCAATATGCACTCCCTTCACAAGGGAGGCAGGAAGTCCATCTAAGCCTGAGAAACTGCTGTACAGACCTGCATGGCACACATTTACCTGCAGGGGGCAGCATGGCAGAGAAATCAGCCTGCTCACGTGCACTTAATGTCTGCCTTCAGAACTTGGCTGAGCCATTCAAGCACCTTAGACAACTCCTTACCTTCTCTAAGCCTCGAGTCCTCATCTATAACATGGGGATACTGACAGGACCCACTTCGTGGGGTGGTTGTGAGGACTGAACAAGATCATCCATGCAGAGCGCTGGGCACCGTGCCTGGTATGCAGTTAAAATTCCACGGTCTGACCCAGAAGCCCCTACACTGCGTGCTTGTGGGGTCTCCACGATTTTGCGTAAGCCTAAACCACCCCAGACCCACCCCTATGTTTGTGTACCCACATGCCAGAAAACCATTCTCTATTTTCACAAGACGACATCCTATTTTAAATGACAGGCGTCTGCAGCTGTAAGTGGGCTCAGAGATACCAAGTCACTTTTCGGACGAGAAAACGAAGGCAGAGAAGCCGGAGTGCATGCCCAAAGCACACTGACCAGCAAAACCACAGGCAGGTGTCCTTTTCGGCGTGCTGGCTTCTCCTCTGCACACAGGCACCAAGACCATGCAGACAATGGCTGAGCAGGGGAAGGCCAAGCCTGCCGTCTGCCACTCCCCCATGCTGTGTTAAGCACAGAGCGTGTCCCCACAAGCCCAGGGTTAAATGAAGAGGCTGCTGAAGCTGCTGGGTGCCCTCTGTTCCTGAGCATGGAAACCCCTCATTAGCCCTTGCCTCTGGCCTCTCATTCCAAGCGAGGGCTACAGTGGCTGAGCTGAGGGTGATAGGTGTCCACACAAAGACTTAGAGAGGGAGAGAGGCAGGGTTCTCCCCAAGGTCACACCCCTTGGGACCCAAAGAAACAGGAAAGACCCTGAAGGGATACTTATCCTCAGAAGAAAGATTCATTAACAAGGAGGAATGAGGGTTTCGGGAGGCAGAAAGGGAGGTTATGAGGACAAGCTGTTAAAGCAGATCGGCTAGGTGACCCCTTTTTAAAATCCGAGGGAGAGAGACAAGTGCGTTTGTGTTAGAGGAGAGGCGCCCCACTCCTGCTTAGCAACCCCATCTGGCTCCCAGGTGAGAGGAACACCAGCTCTGGGAGAGCAGCAGTGTGCGGCGGATACACGGAGGAAGCACCAACGTGCCCCCACACGTCCTTTCAAATCGTCACCCTTCTCTCACGGGTCCATTCAACCAACGTGCACAGAGCATCTTCCATGTGCCCGAAGCTGACGCTGTCTGATGCGAGGACAAGAGCGAACAAGACACAGGCGGGGCCTTACCTGGCTGTCCTGGTGCTTCCAACACCACCTGACAGAGGGTACCATTAGCCCTTTACTGTATGTGCTTGTTTACAAGTCAGAGACAGAGAAGGGCCATGGGAGAAGGGTCAAGGGGCATCTCCCTAACCCTGGGAGAAAGGACAGGAGGGCTTCTGGGAGGCAGTGTGGTTACAGAAGGAGAGGCCGCTGTCCTTATCCATCTATCCGTCCATGGATCCACCCATCCGCCTTCATTCTCTTTAAGCAGCCGCCTCTGCTGGTGGTTTACATCAGCAGGGGAGCCAAAGAGGAGGATGGCGCCACTTCTGTAAATGACTAGTATCTCTGGGCACATGCCAAAGGGCAGGCTCCTACTTAGAGGGAAAAGGAGGCTCGGTAAAGTAACAGCAAGTGCCCCGAGTACCATGCGGGGCAAGAACAAGAAAGGGTCTTCCCCACCCACCCAGCTTGGCTGCAGCACCCCTGCTTCCCCTGAGATTCACTCTGAAGTTTTCTGTTCTCTCTTAATTTCCCCATGCACCCTGCAGCCAAACATGGGGTAAGCATGATACTGCTCCTACGTAATTTTCCTAAAGGTCAGCCTTAAATATAAGACTGAGAAGTCTGCTGATCAGCAGGGGAAAAAGCCTGGCAGTAACAGCAAATTAAATGATGAAACAAATCTGCCTTTGTACTCCCACTGTCTGGAATGAAAAACAAAATATTTGTGAAATGCAGAACAAGGGGAGGACCTGGCAGAGAACTGGAACACCCGAGAGCACAGGGGAAGCATGTTTCACATATGTACTGTTTTCACAGTCCTTCACACTCGCCAAGATTTGGTTTGCACACAACCTGCAGCTTATGTCTTCCTCTGACACGTGCCTTGCAGAGCAAAGGGAAGAGGGGAACCACGCCTGCGGCCTGGTCCAGGGTGTGGCTGGTCGCCAGCACTAGGGTGAGGGTTTTAAAGAGGGACCCACAACATTGTGAGAGGGGTCCACATACAATGCTTCCCAGCAGTCCTCATGGGAACTGTAAAAGGCCTGGTTCCTGTGGGCACGTGGCCCACTGGCAAGGTCAATGGCACTGAAGGGAGATCTTAATGGCTCTGCCGAAACTGCCTGCAACCAAGGACATATCTGCTCCGCTGTCTGAGCAGCTCTCCTCCCAAGTTGCAGGAAGAGGAGCCCAAGCCTGGTCCCCAGTCACTCCTGGTCCGTAGAACAGTGACATCACCGCCACGCACCCATCACCGCACGAAAACACTTGGCCTGTCCCCTCCACCCATTCCTCAGGCAGACAGAGAGGCTGGCCCAATCACACGGCCTGCAATTCATGAAGCTGGAACTTGACATCATCACAAGCCTGAATGCTTCTAAAAACAGAGAATGCGTGAGCATCTCCGGCACCCCACAGCCACCATCAAAGGGTTCCGGAAAGCGGAGTTTGGCTCATTACAATAAACACATTTCTGAGTACTCCCATGCTATGACAGCTGGAAGCAAGCTTTGTTCTGGAAAAGGACAATTACTGTGCGGTCTTTGGAATCTCAGATGTCAAGAAGGGACTAAAGAGGGGAAGAAGGCTCCTGAGGGTTCTAGTCCAGCCAACTGGTCCAGTGGGACTCTACTCTTTCTGTCTGTTTTCTGCAGAATGAAATGCAAAGTGCATTAGGTATTTAAAAAGAGAGGCCTGACCTGGCCAGTGTGGCTGGGTTAGTTGGAGTGTCATCCTATAGACCAAAGGGTCGTGGGTTCCATTCCCGGTCAGGGCACATGCCTGGGTTGTGGGTTCTGTCCCTGGTCCAGATGCATGCAAGCAGCAACTGATCAATGTTTCTTTCTTACATCGATGTTTCTCTCCCTCCCTCTCTCTCTCCCTCTCCCCTCTCTAAAATCAATAAGCATGACCTTGAATGCGGATAAAAAGAGAGACTGAGAGACCTGTAGCTGCTTTGCTTTCACAGGGTCCAAAGTCCCCTCTGCTCTGCGGCCCTCCTTCCTCCCTACGGCACTGACCCTTGACGCTCCAAGATGCACAGTTTGCAGCAGTGAGAGGGGTCCCGGCCCTCACTGCAGAGAGCTGCACCCCAAATCGGAGAGCTGCATCCCACACCCTCCACACAGCAGCTCCTATGATCTAGGCAGCCTTTCTGTTCACGCTTTAACCATCACCTATAGCGCACCTGGTGCGTGGATGTGAAAATGATGTTACTATTAATAAAAATGGCTAATTCTCCTCAAAAGCTCCGTAAGGGTCAAGCATTGTCCTAAAAACATAACAGAGATAAATACACCTGAACTCTACGTGGTAGACACTATTGGATTAGTCCCCATTTCACAGATGATGACGCTGAGGACCCGAGAGGAGCTAACCTTCCCAGGACACAGAGGAACCAGGAAGAACCCAGGCAGCCTTGCACCAGGTTGCTCGCCCTGAAGCACCCCACGCACGGCCTCCTGGGCAGACAGTTCCCACTCCCAGACGCCCCTGTTAACGGGAATGCACTCTTGTTGCTGTTCCTTGTTGAGACACCCAAAATCAGGCACGTCTGGCCAAGAATTTCATTTCTGGCTCGGAGAACACTTGGGATCCAGCTGCCTCCTTTAGGAGAAAATACGCATGAAAAGTCCTTTAAAAGCAAACGAAGCTCTAACCCCTTGCACATGGCCATCCCTTTACTTAGTGCTCTCTGCTCCCATTCTGCTCTGAAGGCCAACACACCAGTGGGGTGCTTCTTACCTGCCTGGGCCTCTCAGAAGACATCAAACACCCCTTCTCCCCTGACACGGAAAGAGGCTGACAACGTAAGAAGTGCCTGACGTGACCCCTCGTTCCTCAAGACTGAGAGTTCCATCAGGGGACAGGTGCACCTCAGTGTAGTGGGTACACGGCTCGCCCGCGCCTCTGGTGAAGATGCCAGTTTCAAGGTCCCACCCACACGGTTCTGTTCCAGCAGGTTTTGAACAGATGGGCCAGGTGACCCTCAGGTGGCTGTCTCTAAGTTTGGCGGCTGTCCCTAAGAGCCTGGGAGCCCCAGCCGGCCGACAGGTGGAGCGCCATTCAGTTATTATTTGAGAGAAAACAGACTCACGGAGGTGTGGGGTTTTGTTAAGTTGCTTTCGGTAATATCCCGTGGAGCAGCTTCATGCTGAGCCATCGAGAAAACACTACCCTGGGGCTCTGTTAGGTCTTCCCTCTCCGTGCAGGTGTGCCAGCCCGTTACAAGGTCACCTCCATGCCCTGCCAGTGCCAGCTGAGGCTGTGGTTCTCCTAGATGCCTCCTGGGAGCCCCCGGTGTCCCTCCTGTGGGACCCCACGGCACCGAGGTCAGGCCCCTCTCCCGGACCCCACTGCAAATGCTTGTTCACTGCTTGTCTCTTCACCTGACTTAGGTCTCTCAGAAGACAGGGGTTCCCTCCATCAGCATTTCTCCAGTGCCACCACAGTGCTCGGCATACATCTGTTCCATGAATGAGTGACTCATCCCTAGTAGGAGCACGAACACAGCTCACCCATGGCTGTGGGGGTCAGGGAAAGGCAGCGCCCAGATCTCCTGGGGCAGGGGGTGGGACTGACGGCCCCTGCCACTGCCCTCAGGACTCCTTCCACAGGCACGTTTGGCTCCGGGACACCCAGGGGCCTGGCTAAACAAGCCGCACTGCAGTCTGAGGCTCTTCTTCTCCTCCTTCCTCCTGTCCTCCCACTAAGGCCAACTCCCCATCGCCACTCTCCCTGCCTTCTCCGGCTCCCACCCAACCCCTGTAAAGCTCTCGGACACCTAACCCTGTCCCGGTGGCTACATCTCAGCTGACGCCAATAGTGCAGTGGCAGAGCCTGACTCGTAACTGCCATTCCACAGCCCCTTCCCAAAGCCAGGACGGCCAGGCAGGTTCTTCCTCAAGTCCCCATAGGACCCAGCATCCCAGCACATGGCCAGGAAACGGCTGAATGGGAATTGGAGGAAGAGCAGTACCAGGCCCCCATTTCCATCTCAGAGGGGCCCTGAATAGCAGAAGGGACAGGAAAGGAGGTTGGGCGCTGCACCAGGCCTTGCACCAAAGCACACAGTGACTGTGGGCAGCAGGTGACCTCTCTCCCTCGCCCTTTCCCAGCACCAGACTGGTCAGTGTCCTCAATTCCAGGGAACTGGGAACAAGCCTGGTTTGGTTTTGAATGGCAGACAGCGAGTGCCAGAGACCCACCAGGTTCCAAACCAAGACCATCTGCTCCCTGTCATCCCACAGAGGCTCCCTCCGCTTCCCACGGGCCAGCGGCCTGCTGCCCGGGCACGCAGAGAATGTGTCTGCCTGTGCTCCACGGAAGAAGGCCAAAGGACATGCGCCACAGTGACGGTGATGGGCTTGAGCAGGCCACAGGCAGGATCCTGCTCCAGGTTCCCCTCTCACTGGCCAAAATGTTCAAATCAGCCAAGAGAAAAAACCCTCTCGTGCTGGACGACCACCAGAGAATCGCTGTGCAAGTGGGCCCCCCATCCAGCTCTCTGGGGCAGCTGATGCTCTCAACTCGCCGCTGACAGTCTCCTCCTCGGAGCCCCCTCCCCCAGCTGGACCCCACCCCTCCCTCAAGCACTTTCTCTTAGCTCGGGCCAGGGAACATCATGGGTCTTACTGCTGCATCCCAAAAGTACTGCAGAAGCCAATAGCCCTCCCCCCTGCCGAGGGACAACAGGAACCAAGAGGGTCCTTGATCCCTGCAGATTTCAGCCCCATGGAGAATCGGAGGCACTGGCTCCCTGTCTCCCCTGCCAAACGAAAGGCCCTGAAGACAGCAAAAACTCAGGTACATGCAAACTGCGGCTCTCCAAGGGCGCAGAGACTGCGTGCTGACTTGGAATTGACCTGAAGCTCTGCCATGCTTAGAACATGGAACTACATGCATGTAACCTATTTGACTCCCTCCTCTTCCAACCACTGAGCCCAGACAACCTGGCAGCCTTTAGCCCTGAGACATTCCCTGCATTTCACGGGAGCCCTCTTGCAGCCATCTTAACCAAGGAGGCAGTATAAACCGTGCCAAAAGCCAACAGTTCCCGAAGTGTTTTGCAGTGGGGCCATGCCTCCTGACCTCAGATTCTCTACCCACACCGCCTCCCACTCGAAACTCGCAGAGAACTAGCGTCCTAGTGTTATTAGCAAAAGGATGCCGCAGCCACAGGCCTGGATTGTACACAGGCGCCATGTCCTCTTCTTCTAATCAGTCCTTTCTCACTGCTCTCTGAATCTTTTAAAAGCCATTCAGCAACTGCAAGCTAGCTGCGTCGCAGATGAAAGTGCGTGTCTGCCCACGGAAATAAAAACAAAAAGGCGGCCCGGTCACAGCCCAGCTTGAATCAGCAGGACTTGGACATGCCAGAGAGATCATTTTTTTTGATGTTCTGTGATGCTGCAGCCATTTAAATTTTATTAGCAATTAAGGAGCCTGTCACCACGGACTACATCGCCATGCAGCTCCCGCCAGGCCCTGGCACGGAGAGCGAGCCCAAACAACAGGGGCCCAGCGCCCTGGCCGCGTGCACTCAGCAGCGTGGAGCATGGACCCTCCCAGCTCAGGCCCTTCATCAGGATTCTCTTCGTGCGAGCTGGGAAAGGCAGCGCACAGCGCAGAGCGGAACGGAGTTCTCCACAGGCGGCAGCAGGAGGACTGGCGAGATAAGCTAGGCTGATATTTGCACAAAAGAGTTGACTTACAGGATGACTCACTGTCATTTCTATGGGTAGTTGTCAAGAAAGCAGGGGCCAGAAGCCAGACGGAGCCTGGTGGCATTTTTGGTAGGCGCCACGCGACTCTGTGTCAACACGAGCACAGGACTAGAATGACGCGGGCAGGGGTGTGTGTGTGGTGGTGGGAGGGCTTAACTAACCAATGAAACGAGACTTTCTAAGAACGGAGAGCTTTGGTGACTTCAGAGATGAAAGACTGTAAGATCCAGGGAGATTACGAACATGGACAAATCCCCCCCGTTTTTCTCCAGGCTCCAGGATGCCTACCTCAACTTCTCCCTGGGGTGGGAGTCTGAGATGTCCTGCCCCAGCTCCAAGGGAGGGGCACCAGGGCTCTCAGGAGAGTGTCTGGTTCTTCTCACTTTTGAGGGGTGGGTGGGGGCTCAGGAGCACTGGGGATGGGATGGGGCTCCCTCACCCCACCCCTCCAATCAGCGAGGGATGTCACAGGATCACTGGGTTCTGTCTTCTGAAAATGGCTTGGAGAGGGGGACAGACTCATTTTTGTGAATGTGCAGCCAATCTGAAGGCGCGCAGGATTTCTGAAACGCAATGGTTCACCTTCCTCACCTTAGCCAATCTTTTAGGAAGCAGAATCGGCAGAGCATCTTCCAGCCCACATCCGATGACTGAATGCAGGAGCCCGAGAGAGCCTGGACCAAATGTGCTCTGGCAACTCCGTAGGCTCCCCCTTCCCGGAAACAAGGCATTGCTGGGGAAGGGGGAGGGTGGGAAAACACACTCTATAAAGCGCCGCTCTACACCAGACGTCAGCACTGGCACGCCTGGTTCTCACACTCCCCCTTTCTCAGACCCACTCCCGTTTCACAGATGAAGAAACTGAGGCTCCAAGCGGGGGAGCAACCAGCCAGTGGCAGAGCCGGGATGTAAACCAGAAAGGTGACTGCAGGCTGCCAGCAAGACTACAGCTAAAACTGACTGGGTGCTTGCTATGTGCCAGCTGCTGTGTGAGGGGCTTTCAAGGTTTTAGCTCATTCAATCCTCATAGAAATGCCATGGGATTTAAGGAAACTGAGGCTGAGATACCTTGCCCAGGTCCCACGGCTCCCAGGAGACAGAACCAGGACCCAACACAGGCAGTGTGGGCCCAGAGCCAGCCCCCTCCCAGCCTCCCTAAGGAAACCATACGCCCGTGGTGCGTGTTTCTGTTTGGAAACGCCGGCAGCCTTGGCCAAACCGTCCCGTGCTCATGATCAGAGAAAACCACTTGTATTTCACTGACTCCAAGGTGCCGCTGACTACAAGGCACATCCTATGCTACGTACAAGTCAAAAAGAAAAAACTGCCAATTAAACTGGAACACTGTGTTTCTTTATCCCATCACTTGTAAGAAGCGTCTCAATGTCAGAGATCTGAAGGTGAAAAGATGCCTCCTTTAGGGCTCAAGTAGAACTGGAGGCCTCGGCCGGAGCCGGTCAGGGAAATGCATGATGGAGGCGGAGTGGAAATGGGTCTTCTGAGTGCAGATTCAACCTCACGCTGAATCTGACTTTTCAAGAAAATCTGATAATCCCCATTTTTATGTGCAAGTTTTAGAAACACAGGCAACCAATGCGAGTTTTTAGGGTCTTTGTGTAGGGCGCACAGAACCCACCAGCTGCTCCAGCTGGCTGGAGGCCCTCCCGGCTTCCTCCCAGGTGGGCTAGAAGGCAGCGAGCCGCAGGCAGCGGTTTAGTTATAGCAACTCCCACCCCAGTGGCTTTTAAAGGCACAGACTTTCACAGACTGCCACGCACACAAACTAGCGTTCTGAGCACTTTCTTTACCGTGAAGTGGCCAAATCAAGGCCGCCAGGTGACAGCCGAGTTTTCTTTTTTAATATTCATTTTGTCATACAAAGCACTCTTCCCACACTTTCAAACCACTCCTCACCATGACCACCATGCTACAAAGGGAGATAAAATACGTAACAACGAACTAGCCCCTGCAGATGCAGAGAGAACCCACACAGAATGGAGCTCCGTGTGAAGGCCTTGCCCTGTGGGCACCAGGCATGCCACCTTCTCAACAGGGCCCCTTGGAGTTGGGTATAAGTGTCCTGCACCTGTGAACACAATCTTGTTTGGAAATAGAGTTGTAGAGTATGTAACCAAGTTGAGGTCACACTGGATTAAAGTGTAACTGAATTCAACAATGGATATCCTCTTAAGATGAAAATTTGGATGTAGAGATAGGTGCACAGGAGAACACCAATGATGATGGAAGAAGAGGTTGTAGTGTGCATCTACAAGTCAAGGGAGCCAAGGAAGCCAGGGAAGTCAAGGAGTGCCAGCAAGGAAGCAGGGAGGGCCCTGCCCTCGAGCCTTCAGGGACAGCGTGGTCCTGTGACACCTGACGCCAGACACCCAGGTTCCAGAACTGTGAGAGCACAGGTTTCTGCCTTAAACCCTGGTGTGTCGGACTATGCTATAGCAGCCCCAAGGAACTAACACACCCAGGAAGTTTCAGAGAACTCTGGATAGCTCAACTCAGTGTAAAATTGCTGGCATCTTCAAACAGCTCCCAGGGCCCTTTTAGAAAAGTCTGCATAAGGTCAAACACATGTTAGGTCAAGTGTGGTCTAACAAGCCAGAAATGTTCCTAGGTTACTATCAGGTGACAACCTGGGAATTTATGCTGAGATCCTAACATCTGGACTGCAAGCCACATCTCACCATGGGCGCAGGGTACACAGCACAGCTGGAGGATGAAAAAACAGTATCTGGGAGACTGTTACTCCTCCAGGCTCTGGACCTAAAACCTTAGAAGCCACAGGGACCAGTTCTGGTCTCAGAACAGCAATGTGAAGGTGGAGGCTGAAGACAGCTCAGGTGATGAAGCAAAGTACCACCATCAAAATCCACCCAGGTGCTTACCTGCGTGGGGTTCCAGCTGAGCTGGGACAGAGCCAGTGGCAGCCACTCAGGCGGGTGGGGAACACCTGCAGATCCCCTGTTGCCCCAAGAGCCCGCCTGGCTCACCTTAGGCTCTCAAATAGGTGTTTCCTTCCCTTTCTGCACTGGTTTGGTGTCTGGCTGCCTCCCTGGAGCTCAAAGCTGAAAGAATTCCGTAACAGCTCCTGTGAGCCCTGTTGCACTACATTCAAAAGACAACATTACATGTGGCGCCACCTAGAGGCAGAAGACAGAGGGAGGATGAAAAGAAAAGAGGAGGCATTTCTGCCCCGGCTTTCCTCCTCTTAGGTTTCTTGGTGACCATTATTCCAAAGTCGCTCTCTCAACCCCAGCTCATGGATTTCTGACATCACACCAGAACTTAAAAGTCACACTCAAGTAATGGTTGGAACCAGTAAAAGCAAGTAAAATTTAAATTCCATTTTTGCCCCTATTTTTCGATGTTTCTGTCCTTCGAGACATATTAAAATTTTACCATCTGACAAAATCCTTAAATCTTTCCCCATCTCCTCTCACCACCCTCCACCCCCACCCACTCTACCCCCCACACCCACACAAACAAAAGGGCTGGCGACTTTAAAAGTCTGTCCCTGCCTGGTCAAAGATACGATCCATATGACTTTTCCTAGAAAAAAAAAAATGAACCGTGGATCTCCAACCTCCAGGATCTCTCCCCCATTTGGTTAGGACACAAGAGGGGGGGCAGCTACAACCCAACACAGAGCTGGAGGCAGATTTTAGGGCTCTGGATTGCAGGTCCCACGGGGTCCTGGAATTTGGATCGCTGCATTACCACCACAGCAGGGGCAGCCATGGAAGTGCAGTCTCTTCCTTCGCAGACTCACGGGGCTAATCGACATTTCAGAAATCACTTACACAGAAAATCATTATCGACATTTCTAAATTTTTAAAAAGCAGAGTGGTAACAGAGGAGACTCTCGTTCAGCAGAGTGACACCAACCCACGTGCAGAGAAAGACCACAGGCCCCACTGGGGGGCGCTGAGGGACGCGGTCCCTGGGGGAAGAAGCCAGCTCTGCCAACTCTCTGTGGCCCCATTTCCTCGTCTGGAGAGAACGATGGTCCCTTCCTCACAAGGCTGCGACAAGCAAATGAGGTATAAATGTAATGTGCAGCCCAGAGAAGTTCCAGTCAGGGCACAGCACCACAAAGTGTTCTCATGGAGCACGCACGAGCGTCCCTGTTTCTCTAAAACAGATCTCTAATCCTTTTATTACAAAAAAACCCACACCCGTCATTTAGATAAAATGAGTATTTAGGGCATTTACTAACCAAGAACACAAGTACACTCAAACTTTCCCAAAATGAGTGTCTTCTCTCCAAACACTAGGAAGGGAGGTTCTCCAGATTCATGAGGCGGGAAATTGAACGACTCGACCCAGATGGAAATTTATTCTAGTGCATTAATAGATACTGCACAGAGGTGGAAATATAACTAGTAAATAGAGGTACAGGGAAACATTCCATTTATTTAGATAATAAAAATTAAAATATATATCTGTTTTCATCTATTCAGTGAACCATAAAAATATCTTTTGAGGGGCTACCGAACCCTGCCAAGACTAATAAAGGCAGAATTCTCACGTTGCCGTGAAGGCCAAGCTGGTGCCGGCCTCTAGCAGAACAAGCGGGCGGTCTGAATGAAGAGCCAGAGAGAGCCTCCGTCCTCCAACCCAGTCCTTCCACTTCTGAGAATCTGGATTAAGAAAATTTCTCAAAACAGAGGGAAAGTCGTGTCCACCCTCACGTTCAGAGCAATGAATACCATTTCTAACAGTGAAAAACTAGAGACAACATAAATGCTGAGTGGTGAGTAAATAAACATTATACCAAGTGAACAGACTATCCATCTAAGAATTAAAACTGATACAGAAAAAAATAAATAAAGGTATTAAAATGTTGAAACGTTACCTGGAAAAAAGTCAAGATATAATAACTCATATCCTTGGTGACAACGGGGAAAAGCCGGGATGGAGACTTTTGAGACGCTCATCAACAGAGGTTCTGTCGGAGCAGTCGCCGCGCGCGCGTGTGTGTGTGTGTGTGTGTGTGAGAGAGAGAGAGACAGAGAGAGAGACAGAGAGAGAGAGAAATACCCTGCTGATTCTGTGCAGTCACCATGTGTGTGCGTGTGTGCGTGTGTGTGTGTGTGTGTGTGTGTGAGAGAGAGAGAGAGAGAGAGAGACAGAGAGAGAGAGAGAGACAGAGAGAAATACCCTGCTGATTCTGTGCCCCCTTTCCCCACTCTTCACAACACATGACTTTATTACCGTTCCGATAAAGAAGTTTCTCCCGTCTTATGAGAAGCGCCTCTCTGCGTGCACACGGAAGAGCTGCTCGCTGCCTCCTACCCCAGGACACCCTGCTCGGGGCTCCCCTGCCTTTCATCAGGGCGAGAACTCCCCTTGTTGACGTCTATTATCTTGTAAAGATATTAGCTATTTCCTAGGGAACTTGCGGTAATCACCTCTCTGTGGTGAGACTATCAGCCGCCAGCACTCTCCTCTCCTTAAGTACTAAGTTACTGCAAAGAATCAGAGAATGGCCTTGCAACTTCTGCGCACGACGTGGGGGAAGTGACACAAATTCTGAAGAGGCCAGTCAGTTACCCTGGAGCCTTGGTTCAGCCCATCCTCTGGGTATGTATAAATTCCTCAACTGACCCTCAACCGTCTGATGAGCAGAAGTAAAAAAAACGAAAGAGAGTTAAACCGCCAACAATAGCAGAACCCTTGGGCTACAGTACATCTACTGGGTGGAATAGTAGGCAACCTCACAAAACAACCGTGAACACTGAATATGGGAATGTGGCAAAGGGCCTCCAATGCGAAGAAGAAAAAAACAGTTGCTCAATCATGTTTCCATGACGACGTCCAGATTAAACAGTTTGTGCAGGCTGACCACTTAACAGCTGATGTTTACCAGGCCTTATGCTGTGTGCTTAACATGCTTTCAAACTTCACAACAATGCTTATTAAAAGCCTTATTGTGCTCATTTTGGAGAGGAGGGAATTGAAGCACTAGGAATTCTCACTTAATCCTCCCGATGGCCGAGATTTAGACCATTCTGGTAACTTCCCCAAGACCACAGAGCATCTGGGCGAGGAGGGGGAGGACCGCCTGGGATCTGGACGCACTGGGTCTTTAGCGCTCGCGCCCTTGACCCCTAGGCGGTAAGGCCTTACGTCAGAAATTTAAAATGCAAGTTGAATTTGTTTTAGAAAAGGACTTCTTTTCTTTCTCTCTGTTGTCTAAACTTTCTAGTGTTCTTCTGTTTTTATTTAAAGACAAGAAAAAAAGAAGAGTGACAGAGGAGAGGGTTTTATTTAACACATGTGTTTGTGTGTATGGTTTGTTAAATTACGTTTTGATCAAAAGACTAAATAAATGTCAATCAAGTCTCCACTTGGGGGTTAAGAATAGGAAATGAGGAAAAATGGATGGAGAACAGCCAAGACGAGCCCGTTCCAAACCAAACCAAACAGTGCCAGGCAGCTGCCCGGGCAATCTTTTTTCTCCATAGTCTCTCTCCACCACGTCCTTCAGTCTGCGCACGGATTCCACAATCATGGCACTGGGCTGACAGAGGACACCGGATGTCACAGCGGATGCTGGTATCGCACAGCTGCTACTGACAAAGCTGGGAATAAACCTTAGGTCTCAACTCCCAGCCCTATATTCTTCTATATATTCTTCTATATATTCTTCTATATATTCTTACCCTGCACTGAATAACCCACCTCGGCCAAGGACATTTACTAGAGGACACACCACATCCTAAAAATGGTCATTCCACATATCTGCACAGTGTTACTAATGCTCAAGGCTGACAGATTATGGAGTTTACACATGTTATGTCATTGGAAACTCAAATGACAAATGTTATATTTCTAGCAATGTTGAAGCCACACTAGAAACACAGAAGGCTGAGAGAGAAAATAGTTTTTTAAAAAACTGCAAAAACAAAAGTGCAATATGTAAAGTGGGCTATTCAGAAAAAAAATCATATGCAACAACCAAAATGAAATACTCCCCACAAAAAAAGATACTGCCAACCCACCCTCCAAAAACTTCCCCGCAGGGCAGGGGCAGGCAGCAGGAGTACTGGACCCTTGTCCAGGCGAGGGCCAGTCTCAGAGCGGGCTGCTTGCCTGAGGAGGCACATCCCTGGGCAGGGGTAGAGGGGCGGGGTGGCGCTGGTTGCTGACTGGCTCCAGAGGTGGACACCAAAGAGAGTGCTCCTTCCCGTGGGTCAGCAGACTTGGCCTCAAATGCAGGTACCAGCTACGTTAAAAGTTCAAATGACTGGTCCCTCCCCAGACATTTCCTCAACTGGCTTCCAGAGAGACAGCAGGTTCAGAGTCAGACACACATTGTCCTGTCAGAGAGGCCTGCTGCCTGAAGGCAGAGAAAGACCCAAGAATCACTGTTCTGCTGTGCAGACCCCCAGGCAGACACCTGCTAGACCAACCTGGGGCCAGCACTCCTGGGTGTGCTTCCCACCTCTGGGGGCTGAGTGGAGCTCTCCCTGCAGTGCCACACTCTGGGAGGAAGAGGACCTCACCTCTCCAGGGCTGGGAGCACAATCACTAGATACCCTGGACGACCCTCCACTCACATCCCAGATGCCTCCTTTTTCATAGATTACCCCCCACCCAAATCTCATGCACATTTCAGGGCATGAAATGGGTAAGAGGCTGAAGCAGGTGGGTGGGTGGGGAGAATCCGAGAGACACCCCCGAGGCCCTGGTGGCGCCCATTTGAAGATGATGCCCAGGCCTTTTTGGCAGAGGAAAGAGCATGGAAGCAAATGACGATCTAGTCAGTACCACCTCCCAGGTGGATACCTGTCACAGTGCTACATCTCATTTAATCGTCAAGGATACTCCATGATGTATGAGACGCGCAAGATGGTTATCAGCCTGGGCCTTGGGGTCAGGCAGCCCTAGGTTCAAATCCAGGTCAGCTGCCTGCTGGTTGGTAGATAGGGAAGCTACATAACTTCCAGGTCTCAGACTCCTTGTGTGTAAAGTAATGGCAGTGACAGGCCCCAGGGTGGGGGTCCTCTGCGCCTAGAGCTGCGGCTCTGCTGCACAGACCAGGCTGCCCAGACCACGCCCTTCTGAGGCAGAGCTACAGCGTGGACAAGGACAGCAAGCCGAGTGTCCAGGGTCTGACCAGACTGGGACCTCCTCCCTCTGCCCCGGGACCCCCCACTGCACCCCCACCGCACAGGGCCGGGCACTCACGGCACTCCTTCTCATCGCTCTTGTCGAAGCAGTCGGGCAGCCCGTCACACTGCCAGGCGCCCGGGATGCACCGCCCATTGCTGCACATGAAGTTGCCCGGAATGTTGCACTCGTTGGTGAAGTTGTTCCCAGGGAGCAGCTGGCTGTCTGTTGAAGAGGGGGACACGAATATCAGAGGCCTGACAAACGTGGTAAGAACTCGAGCCCCCAACTGGAAGGGCTCTTGTCTGGCATGGGTTGTACAGGCAAGCCCTTGGGTTGGTGACTCGACCTCTCTGGGTCTCGGTTTCTCATCTGTGAAATGGACTGACAGTCTTCGCTGCCCCACCCCTGGGGATTCTGGGAGGACTACATAGAGAAAAATCGCGAAGTATGATGCAGATGTCTGACACACATTAGGTGTTTTTCTTCTTTCTCCATCAAGAAGATGGGCTGTAAAAGTCCAAACATCTCTCCTGGCCAGCAGCGGGGGCCTGAAAATGAAGGGTCCGGGACAGCAGCAAACACTGGCCCCCCGAAGGCTCCAACAGCAGGAGCTGTGCACGCCCGCCAGGCCTCGGACTCCATGGTCCTACAATCACAGAATCTTTGAACTGCAGCCCACTCAACAGGAATACTGGCAGATAATTTCACTACAGAAAATGGGAGCCCCAAATTTCAATCTGCCTGAGGTCACACAAGGAGGAAAGCCAAACTGAAACTTAAACTAAGACCTCTAACCCCCAAGGTCACTGAACTGCCTGCCAAGAGTTGTTGGAGATGTTGAACCGACCCCAAGGTTGGATGCAACCCCACTGAACAGAGTCACAAAACGCCAAGGCCTCACCCAAAGGTGCTCCTGGGCTAGGAAGCAAACAGGGCATGGGAGCGGGGTGCTGAACGCATCCACCACGGGGCTCGAGGGGGCAGATTTTCAGGGGAGCCGGAATCTAATCAGTCTGATCACTGTGACTGATGGCTAGGGGATAAGGATCCATCTGGAAGTAAAATGGTCTCAGGGTAAAAGGAGAGAAAAAGACCAAACCTCCCAGGGCTCCCCTCCTGAGTCATCAATGAGCATTTACTGAACATCTGCGACCAGACACCTGTGCTAAGTCCTGAACACGCAGAGCTGCAAACTAGGGCTGGAAAGGCACACGGCTTCCTCATGATCTGTCATGGACTGAGACGGGTGTCCAGGCCCCCTGGGGGTAGCAGGAGTAGAGGGGGCTCATGACCCTCGTTCACAAGCTCTGTCAGTGAGAAGCAGCTCATCCCAGACCCCAGCCATCACGCCTTCCACGCCTCTGTTCTCTACACCTGCTATCGTTTCTACCTGGAATGCCCTCGACCCACGGAGTCTGCTCTCAAGTCTCTGTTCGCAGCTGTTCGAGCACAGCGTCCGTGTGGCTCTCCCTCTGAAGTGTCTGTCCCCTGATCTCTCCAAGCAGAGGTGAGCACTCACTCTCCTGTGTGACTGTGGTACTACTGGGGTGACACTCAACATGTCAGACTGTAACGAGTGGGCCCCGAGCAGTCCCACATCAGCCTGGTGCTGTGGATATTGCCGTAGGCCAGCTGCCCCATGGTGCTGAATTAACCACGGGCATGCATGTCTCCCTACCGAAAATGAGCTTGCAAAGCTCACTGAAGACTTCTACAACAGCAGCTACAGTGAGGGGCCTCAGCCTGCCCCAACTGCCCGCACCAGAACCCTAACAACCGTCCATGTCCCCTCCCCACTCAGTCGCCCCTACAGATGGCCAAGCACCAAGTGTGGCACCCTAGTCTCCACGGCCACAGCCATGAGTCCAGCCCAGGTCACCACCGCCACTTACCAGGGCTCCTACCACAGTCTCCCAGCCTGACCTCCCTGCCACCCCTCACATCCCCCTCTGTGGCCAGAGAGGGACCTTTCTAAAGAGCAAATCAATCAGGACCCTTCCTTACTTTAAAAAGTCATTGAGTAGTTTGCTACTGTTCTGAAGTAAAAATTCAAGGCCTCAAAGAAAGGTTCAAGGAGAGAGGTGGCATTTGTAGTGGGTGCTGATGGATATAGAGACGGAACGTTCAGGGCCCTTCAGGCCTAGACCGAGGCAGCAAAGCAGTGCAAGAAGGGCCGACCCAGAGCATTAAAGGAACAAAATGAGCCGTGGTTGTTAGGAACTGCAAACATATGGTGCCACTGTGTCCCCTATTCCACCAGCCAAACATCACCAATCATGGCACTGTGTCCACTGAGCCCACACCCAATGTTGGAACCCCTCTCGAGACTGGACTCCTTAAGAGCCACCACCCACCCCGAGAAGACCATGAAACCAATTCGCCATCTCCAGGCGAGGGCCCTAGGGGGCAGAGGGGAAGTTAACGGACAGAAGCCTTGAGGGACAGCCAGGTGCTGGATCCTGGCCAGACAGGGAATGTACAGCCCAGAAAATCCCACGCACTCCAGCTGTTTCCAAACAGCGGCCCTGAGCCCCACCAGGGAGCAGGGAGTTCTCCAGAATGTAACTGCCATGCTGTTTTATTGGGAAATCGCCTACGCTTGCGTTTGTGGCGCTAGCTCCTCGAAGGCAAGCTCCCTGAAAAGTCGCTGCCACTGTGAAATCTTGTTCTGATAAACAGATTTCCAGAGGCAGAGCATTGGCCAGATTAGATTCCAAAGTGCTTGCTCTGAGAGTCAACAGGCTGGCGGCCCACAGACTTGACAAATGAAAGGGTGTGATGCAGAGACTTAAATACCACATCGGTCACAGGCAGGTGGCCCTGCCAGCCACAGGACTCAGAGCTCTGAAGGCGGGACCAGGGATCCCCAGGGCCCGGTGACTGACAACACAGCGGAACATTCTTCAAGCACTTTTGAACCCCATTATGTATGCAGGGGCACAGGGCCTTGTGCTTTGGAGAAATGACAATATCATCAAACTCAAAAGCATGTGGAGAAACCAAGGCAAAAAGAAGTTAAATCCCATTGACTTTGTCATCAAAAATCTTCCCTGAACCCACCAGTGTGCCTCACTCAACTGGTACCAGCCAATCCACGCTGCCAGCCCAAGTTCTCAGCCTGGGGTAATTGTGCCCACCAGGGGACACGGGACAGAATGCAGGAGTATTTCTGGTTGCGGCATCTAGTGGCACGAACACTTCTGCTCATCTGCAATGCACAGGGCTGGCCCTCACAGCAAAGCATCATCCAGCCCAAAATGTGCAGAGGGCCAAGGTTGAGAAACGCTGGCTTAAACCAACCTGCCCACTTTCCCTTCTCACCGCCCCCAGTTCCTTCTCTTCACAGTAGAGGGGGACTTTAACAGGCTGCTGAGGGCTTCGGGGTACATTACAAGCATCCTGAAATGCTGCCATGGTGGACAAGGCCTGGTGTGACCTGGCCCCTGCCTTCCCCTGTGACGTCATTTCCAACCACTTCCTGGAACACAAACGTCCTTCCCTCAGGGAGGCCTCTGCACATGCTAGTCACTGACCCCGGTTCTCCCACCAGCCGTCCCCCGATGTTGTGAGTGTTAAGGGATGAACTGCATCTTCCCAAAATCTCTATGTTGAAGCCCTAACTCCCGGTCCCTCAGAATGTGACTGAATTCAGGGACAGGGCCTGCATAGAGGTGGTTAAGTTAAAATGAGGCCGTGAGGGTGGGCCCTCACCCAATCTGACTGGCCTCCTTGTACAGAGACTAGGACACAGACGGGCACTGAGGAAAGACCACGTGGAAGGACACAGAGAGAAGGTGGCTACCTGCAAGCCAAGGACACAGGCTCAGAAGAAACCAACTCCCCCACACTCTGATCTCACACTTCTCGCTTCGAGAACCGGGAGAAAACACATTTCATTTAAGCCATCCAATCCACGGCACTTTGTTACAGCAGCCCCAGCAAACAAACACAGTTGCCTAATCTCACTCGTCCTCTGGACCTCAGCTTCAGGCCACTTATTCTGAGACCCTGTGTTGCAACCCAATCTAACGTGGCTCCCGTTTCTCAGTTTCCCAGTGCTGCTGATGTATTATCTCCCCGCTGGCCTGCACACCCCGAAGGCAGAGGGCCAGCCCTTGGTTCAGTGCTACATCCCTGATACCGGGTGCTCAGGGGTCCCCAGTAAGTACCTGTGGTCGCTCTAAGAAGAAAACCAAGCGTGCAGTTACTTATCCCCATCCCCAGACTCCTCCTTGGAAAGTTCTATCTACTTCCTGCCTGTCGTCCTAGAAGGTGAGTGGAATGTATACCTATATAGTTAAAAATAAGGAACATGGGGGAGTAGGTTTATGCAAGTAAATCACTACCCCGTCGGTTTTAAAAGAGGTGAGAAATCTCTTCGGCCCGACAGCAGGACTTTCCAGTGGCTGAAATATTCATCCCATCTCACTGTCTTGGGACACGTTTAGAATCCAGAAAGACAAGCATTAGCACAAAGCAGGCCGCCTGGGGTTTCTCCTCTTCCCTTTCCTTTCTTTCATTAAGCTGAGAAATGAAAAAGAGTTGCCATTTCCATCACAGCACACCACTTACTTAAAATAACTACACCATCTCACCAAGAATGAAGGAAAAAGTCCCCAGTCCTCCTGCACTGCACAGAGGCAAACGGCCTACTGCAGCAGCTTCTTCCGAACTCTCTGGCACCCACGACTTCCCTAATCGAGGAGGGGCCGAGGTGGAGGTAACTGCGGAAACTCAGAGAGCGGCTGCATTCTGCCCCAAGTCTCCTGGAACGGGCAGCCAGCGGTGTTGGCTTTCCCAGCTGAGAAATGGGAATGCTACTCCAGCGGCTGAAGTCCTCCGCATTCTCTGCTCTCCTCCCGCTCATCTTCGGGACGCCCTCGGGGATATCCCGTCATGATGCGGTAGAGGACCGACATCTGCAAACTACCGACAGGCCCTGCATTCAGATTTCTGCCCAGTCGCCTCCGTGTTCATCCTTTGCCTCCTGACAACCCAGTCTGCAAGCTCCATGAACAACACAGCAAGACACACAAACCTACACACAGACTCACACAGATCTCCCCTAGAACCTCCCCAGAGAATTAACGTACCTCTTCCCACTGCCTGGTGCCAGCAAACATGATGTTAGGAGGCCACTGAAAACAACCATCTGTTTTCCCTTTGACTCGCTTCCTCAAACACAGCACATATGCTCCACGCGCAGCACACGCAAAGCACCAAGAACGCCGGTCTGCAGCGATCTGTTTGTAGATACCCCCAGAAAATCCCGAAGGTCTCTCCAACTGCGGACTGCTCCACGTGGTACCATCAGAGTCAGATGGCATGAGGGACATCTGTCCCAAGCATATCCCAGGGCCATTTGGTCCTCATCAAACTGCTTCCTGCCAGAGTCCTGCTACAGGGAGCACTGTGGTGGTCACCAGGAAGGGAGCAGTCACGTGTGAACGCACGAGCCCGAAGTGAGGATGTGCTTCTGGCTCCGAGTACCTGCACGTGGCCAGGTCCCCAGCTCTGTCGAGACTGCACATGGCCCTGCCCCGTTTGCCCATCTGTTCAAGGGAAGAAAGTGGTGAGAAGGTATAAAATGACTCACGGATTCGGCCCAGGACTGGTGACCCTCGGCATGGACAGTTTACACGGACCATGAAGGAAGGTCATGTACAATTTTCCACAGGAAAATTTATGGATGGTGAGTGGGCCTAGCTGTCCGCCCTGCACCTGCACTTCACATGCTTTCCTCTCTGCTTCTCCCACGCAGGGTGAAGCGGCAACTGCTCCAAAAGGCTGAATGCTTTGCTTCCTTCTTAAAATGAGTTGGCAAAGAAAGCCAATGGCTAGTAGTAATGAGAAAAGCAAAGAGAAAGTGAAAAGGTCTAGGAAAAAAACAGTTCCTTACCAGGAAAGAGCTTTATGAATTATTTTTGTTCTGTATTTATAGCCTCATTAAGGGTGTGAAGCTGTTACTTACATTTTTTAGTTATGCTCCATTGCATTTCAAGAGAAAAATTATGTCGGAGCGACGTTAACATCATAGGGATTTGCAGGGCCCTCAGGATGCAGCCTACGCGAGGTCCAAGGTCCGCAGCTCGGGGGCTGGACGGCAACTCGGAAAGATGCTGGCCCTGGGAGGGGAGCACTGGGCCACGGCCCACCCTGGTCTCCAACCCCCTGTGTGCCCCTTGGCAGCCTTTAAGAAACCAATCATCACTGACTCCTCACTAGGGAAGACCTACCATCTGCTGAAGCTCCTGACACAGAGCAGGAGGTTACCATCAATTCTTTTCATTCCGTCACGACGGCACCATGAAACAGGTTCCATGCCCATCTGGCAGGCGCGGAAACAGACTGCAGAAGTAACTTGTCCAGAGTCGCACAGCTAGCACAGGGGTCTGTCACTCTGTCACACACTCTTTTTATAAAAGGTTAGACAGTAATCATTTTAGGCTGTGCAGGTCAGGAGGTCAAATTAAAGATATTACATAGGTACTTATATAAGAGGAGAGAAAATAATATTCGCAAATTTTTAACTGATGAAATTCAAAATACAATCATTGAGAACAATTTTCTGTAATATGGTTTTCTTCTCATCTACTGACAAGAAGAATAAAACCCTCTGAGGGGACAGGTGAGATGTCACTTGACTGAGGTTCAATGTTGGTATTTCCCACCATCGACATTTACTGCAGTTTATCTTTTTGTTGACCATTTAAAAATGTTCAAACCATTCTTAGGTTGGGGACATGGGCACAGTACCCACTCCTGAGCTGAATGGTGGCAGGTCTACCTGAAATGACACACCGGCACAGGTGCCAATCCAAAGGCACACCCTCTCGGTCCCATCAGGCCCACTGTACTCTGAAACGATCCCTGTGGTTCAGGGGCTGCTCCCCCCACCATGAAGACAGTGACCTTGGCTGTCCTGTTCCCCACTGTGTCCTCAACAACTAGAAAGTGCCAGGCACCCCCGGCAGGCACTCAGCAAATGCTTGTTGACTGGGTTGGGAGCAGAAGCTGACGACTCCTAACGACCCACCCAGTTCTGACACTCTCAAGGGCTGTGATTCTATCTAAACCCTACTTGAATCCATTGGCACTTCCGTGCAGAACACAATGAATGGGTGGGTGAGACTAGGTCTGCAGACACCCCTGAGCTCCCAGAGGAAAGGCGGGGAAGTGACGAAATCTGGTGACCTTTTCAAGGTTCTCTTTTCCCCACACACCACGTCCTCACAGGGACTAGCTACATGTAGGCCTGGGTGAGAACCTGGAGCACACACTGTCCCCACGTGTTCTGTCTTGTCAGCCTCAATCAGCAGCGGCAGCAGCAGCAGCAGGAAGTGAGAATCGGGCAGTGAGACACACTGAGAGGACAACTTTATGGCCGGTTCTATCGGGCGTGCAGATAAGCCAGACTTGAGAGAGCCAATCAACCCTGCACTTTAGCCTCTCTCAGAAATAGCCACAGGGTCAAGAAGAAAGATTCTGCTCTGACCCCAAGTTCAGTGCAGCCCCATCTGCCCAGGGTTGGCTGCAACAATTCTTGCAGTCACTGCAAACCGTTCTAGCCTCTCCTCTGATCCACACAGACACACCCATGCAGGGTGCATATGAAAACTACCAATGCAAATCAAGGATTAATAAGGGCTAAAAAACTACATGAGCTTCACTTAGGCCCAAAAGCGTACCTCCATGAGCTCAGGGTAATAATTTCTGGAATAAGACTCAAGAAAGCACAGGTTGTAAGGACTGATAAATACAACCAGCCGGATTAGACTGTCAAACTCCTAGTCATCAGAAGACACTATGAAGTTCAAAGATAAGCCACTAACTAGAAGACAGTACCTGCCACATATAACCCACAAAGACCGACACCTAGGATTGTCTTACAAGACCGGGTAAGAGAACACAGCCAACCCAGTGGACACTGGACAGAGCACATGAACAGCTACTTTCACTGATGGGCAACCTCAAATGGCCACTTAGTACGTTCTCAAGCTTACTTGTAGTCAAAGAACAGTTAACGAAACAAGTAAGTTCTCTTTCACATTCACCGGGCTTCCCAATTTTGGAAGTGTGGCAAGCTCAAGTGGTGGGGTGCTGTGGTGCTACAGGAGCTCACACGCGGCCCGTGGTGGAGGAACTCAGGGGTTTGGCAATTCCCAGTGAGGTGGGGACACCACTGCCCTCTGACCCAGCCAATGCCCCGGCGCACGCCCTGGGCCTGGGGGGACTGGGCGCAGACAAGGGCCTGAGAATATTCTCGGCGGCACAGCTTTGATGCAAAACTGCAAGATGCACTACATGTTCACCAAAAGGAGGATGGACGAAAACTCAGGGTACGTCCACACAACGGGCTACTACCCAGAGCTTCACTTTACTGAACTGGGGTGGCACGATCAACATGGAAACGTCTGAGAAAGCTACGCTTAGTGAAAAACGCACGTTGCAGAGTATCACAGGTCAACGGATACATTCAGACGTGAACCTGTTTTGAAAATGTACAGGAAAGGAAAACATCAAACTCAGGAGAGCGGACACCCACTGACAAATGGGGTCACAAGGCCCACAGTAAACTTCAACCAGAGGACTTCTTCTCTTAAAGCAACCTGAAGTAAGCATGACAAAACACCAGCATTCAACAGGGCCGGGTGGAAGGCACGCGGGCTTTCTTTGTGGGACTCCGTCTGGATCCTTAAATAATGTTTCATAATTTATTACAAAGAGCAAAAATTATGCTAATATTTGAGAAAATCTATGAAAGACATATGGGACCGCTTACCAATAATATCCTAGCTCCAAAATCCCCATCCACGACGCAAGAACGAAAGATAAAAGGGGCAAGTGTCCTCACGGGGGGAAAAGAGCTGGGGCAAGGACATCCATCCGGGAGAGTCAATCTTCATGAACTGCATTTGCTGAACGGCAGCAACAGTTGCAGAGCAGCAGCCGATTGTGGAGGGGAAAAATAAGCACATCTCTCTCACAAGACAGATTTACCCACCCAACTTATTAAGCCAAGGCATTCCAAAAATAAAAGCAGCCAGGCCTGGCCAGCAGGTCAGACATTTTTTAAACACCACCTCCCTGAGACACCGGGGTGGAAAGAGCTAAAGTTCTCAGAACAGCGCACGCCATCTGCCACCTCGCCCCTCGGCATGCAGCTGCGGGAGGCTGAGTGGCGATGGAAGCAGCCTCGGCAGTGATTTGCTGAATGCCTGCTTCTATAACTGGCTGTGTGACTTCAGACAAGGGAGTTACCGTCTCTGAGCTAAAGAGTCTCCATCTGTAAAACCAGGGAAGCCCCGCCTCCCAGACAGGGTGGCCAGCTGTCCATCTATCTGTAACAGATGGAGGGACAACGTAAGAGAAGAGGTGGCAAACACATAGGAGTCAGTAACAGTCCTAGTATCTGCTACTCCTTCCTCCCCCACTCACATTCCTGAGTGCGGGCACTGTCAACGTCCTCAGACAAGACGGGCCCTTTTCTCGCCCTGCCTCCCTAGAAAGGGTGCCGCCCGAGTGGGTGGGGAGCCTGCTGGAACTGAGGCTGGCTGGCGGAGACCCACGGTCACTCAGGTCCACAGGGAGAAACGCCGGGCACTAACAACACAGTTAAGGAGCTCACAAGGTGATGCTGGCTGCGGGTCACCTAACGCATGACAGTCTCAGGTTGATTATTCCTAATGAGTCCCGCTTGGGTCATTTCTTGGGCTCTTCAACAGCAGCCACACTATGAACATGAACCATCCCTCTAAGCAAGGGAGTGATGAAGCAGGTCAGAAGAGAAAGGCACACGGGGTCCACCCCTGGGATCTGAGGGAGTCTCACCACGTCCCTGGACCTCGGTTTCCACCATGTGGTAAAATAAGACAGGGAGGGACCTTTTCAAGGCTCCACTTGCAGTTCTTGTTTGTGTGGACAATAATAGCCAGTTCTCATGACGGGCCACACTCACCATCTGCCCATCCCAGATACATTCTTTAGCACTTAAACATAATACCTAGGATTTGCACAGAGCTCCTCCTCTAAAGAACCAAACACCTCCCTGAGAGGCCGGCACTAAAGGCAGTTCCTCCTTTTTAAATACAGAGACTAAGTCCCAGAGAGCAACCAACCTGGGAAAAGGCAGGGCTAGAGCCGGCCTGCGAAGCAGGGTTTCCAGGCCCTGGATGACACTTAGGTCTTGCCTTTGCACTTCTGAACCCTGACCTCCCTTGGCGTCCCCTGGGAGAAGGCCAGCCCCTCCCCCCTCACTCCCTCGCAACAGGAGGAGATCACCTCCAAAAGGCCAGCAATCAGACCCGCCTCCAGTTCCTGATGGATCTGGGGGCCTCCCCAGTTCACTGCCATTGCCTACAACCTTCCCTCACATCTCAGCAGATGAAAGACTGTTTGGCTCATCAGTTCTGATTAGGAGAGGAACTCTGCCAGGGACATCGAAACCACCAGCCCAGGACCGCTAAGCAAGAAGGGAATACATATGAACCACTGCGTCTTTTTAAGTTTTATCAAGTAGCTTTAATCCACTGAACTAGTCCATTCGCTCCTACAACCTGCTCATGCGGGCACCTTCCCTCTCTGCTGAGCCCGACAGGCCCTCCATCACGAGGAATTAGCTGATTTCTCGAGCAAATGGCGTTTGCACACGTAGCAAGTGCCAGCGTTGAGCAGCATTTACGGCTGGAGTCCCCGCTTCCGTGCGTGACGGAATGAGCACAGCTTTCGGAGGGAGCAATTTAGCTCGAGAGACTTGTCGGATTTGGCACGTCAGAGGGCTGGAGTGCGCAGACTAACCCGTTCGGGTTTTCCAGACCACGAAGGGCGGCTTCTGACAGTGAAGAAAACAAAGCAAATGCAAAGTTAAAGAGGTTACAGGGCTGGCCTCACTCGGGCCAGCCCGGGGGCCCACACACTCGGCATTCTAACTCCGCTCCGTCCAAGCCGAGAGAATAACTTCACCCCCCGTGCCTCGGGTCCCTCACCCATGATGGAGATGGACGCAGCCTAGACAAGCTCCCTGGGTACTCCGTCCACCTTGCTACTGGGGTCACGTCATCACAGACCTGAAAACATTAGAACTCCGTGAAGTTATCAGTCATACCACAAAAATCTCTTCATGAAAAAAATACATATTCATACAGGCCACAAGATAAGCCAGAGTTCATTTGTGAAGGGTACTACTACTCACTAATTAAGACTTACTACTATACAAAGACTAGATGTAATACAGGCACATAACATGTCGTTACACCAGACATACGATTATAATGCAGTTCCATGATTAGTAACTGGAGGAAGAGTGATAAAGGGAGCTTTGAATGAACACAACAGAATCCTGCCAGGTGAGCTGAGAGATCAGGAGAAGGAGGCTGCTCACTAAGAAACGATTTTTCGAGAAATCAAGCACGCCTCACCGTGTGGCTGCAGCTGGGTTAGTGGGGTGCTCGGCGAACAGGGACAGCTCAGCACCCACTCACTGGAAAGGAGCCAATCACTGCCGGGCTCTAACCCTACGGTCAATCCCTGGACATCCAGCTGTGGTTTCCGCCCCCTTTTGTGTCCTAAATCTGGCCCCACACAGTGACTGGTGGCCTCCCAAGTCTCCCAATCATTCAATGCAAAGGTTAGTTTTTCATCTTTTCCTTGCGCACAATTTCGCCCTAACTGTGTCCACTCACAATTTTGAGTGGACCGACTGGATCACTCCCTCCTTGTGGAACTCCATCCCTGTGGCCTCCCCCACACATCTGGCTCTCTGACCACTCCCCTCAGTTACCTTGGAGGCTCCTCTCCCTCCACCCATCCCTCAACAGCCTTCAGTGTTCTGCCTCCTCTCTGTTGGAGCAATGGCTGCATCTGCCCTGGGTGTGTCACCTTGTCCGACATTAGGTTCAACCTCCAACTCAGCTCTCTCCCCTCCAACCCAAATGATCCATGGAGAGTAGGAAGAGAAGGTGGGAGGGAAGGAGGAAGGGAGGGAGAAATGGAGGGATGAATGGAGGGAGGGATGAATGGAGGGAGGGGATAGATGGAGAGACAGATGAATGGATGGTATAGGGATGGATGGATGGATGGATGGATGGAAGGAAGAATGGACAGATGAAGAGATGGAGGGATGAATGGAGGGAGGGAGGGGAGGATGGCAGTCTACACCTCTGGATTAGCATGATTTAAACCAATAATCACATCTCCATGGCTCAAAGTAAAAAGCTCAAATGTAGCCCAGTACTTTAGGACCATAACCTTAGAGGTAAAAGCTTGCCTCCAGAACTCTGGGGCATGAGGACCCCACATAAAACGTGGGCTGTCAGCAATATCTGACGCAGCTGAGCACATTCAACACTCTACAGT
The DNA here is from genome assembly GCF_014824575.4 of Sturnira hondurensis. Taxonomy (NCBI): domain Eukaryota; kingdom Metazoa; phylum Chordata; class Mammalia; order Chiroptera; family Phyllostomidae; genus Sturnira; species Sturnira hondurensis. The sequence continues at coordinate 12,532,859 of NW_028075269.1, read as the reverse complement.
GACCCACTTTCACAGAGACAGCGAGCGAAAAAGCAAGGTTAGAAACAGGCTGTGGCCGAGAGGAACCAGGCCAGGTGCATCCAGTCGCTGAAAACACCCGTAGGAGTCAACCTTCTATTTCTGCTCTGCCACGGTTGGGGGCAGTCCCAGGCCGGCCGCCAGGCCTCCATCCACGGGGAGGAGGGCTTCCCCTCCCCCCACGGTGCATCCCAAACCTTCAGCACCCTACATCTGGCCTCTGTTTGTTTCTGTCTGTATCCAGGGAGCAGTGACAGCTGCACCGAAGACAGTGGCATTTGGGGCCAGAACAGTCATCAAGAGCAGACAACAAGCAAGCCCTGTGGGGGTGGTCCGGCAGGACAAAGGGGCCTAAAAGGGATTAAAGGTCTGCCTCCGTCATCCATGGGACCCCAGCCCCCAGCTACCCCCACTTCTGGAAGCGCTGGCAACCTCCAAACCAAGAGCCCAGCCTGTTTACCAATATGGAGGGTGGCACGCCTCCAGAGGCTCTGGACGTGAACAGAAGACGCCTAGCCCCACGTGAACCTGCCAGCGGGGTTCAGGGAGCCGCACGGGTCCAGCAGTGCCAGCAGCACAAATAAACTTAACAAACCAGAACTGCCAACACAGCCTGAGAGACGCTCCCTGTCTTTTCTGTTGGTCAGGTGCCTTTATGCTAAAGACCAGTGAGACCGCAGTTTCTAAGAGAAACGAGTGAGGGATCCAGCTTCTCACTGAGTGTCTGCGACATAATCAGCTCCGACAAGAGCCAACCCCCCGCCTGGCACGGCTCACTTTCCACTCCATGTCACTGCCCAGCCCGCGCTGCACCGAAGAGAACGCATTCACAGACAGCCAGGACTCTCCAGCCAGGAGGAAAAATTTCACTGGATTAAGTAAAAAGAAAACAGAAAACTGAAGTCTTTAACCAGTGCCAAAAAATAATAATTTTTTCAAAAGATGCACTATTAGAACTTTTATGGAGTTTTATAGCCAGGAATGCCAATCAAGGTGACTTTTTTCCTAAATGGACCTTTCAAAACAATCCTGTATCCCTAACTGCAGAGAACGCCTTAAAAACCAGTGAGAATTGCGGTTCGATTCCCAGTCAGGGCACATGCCTGGGTTGCAAACCGGTTCCTTGCAGGCTAACTACCAGCAGGGGGCGCACTAAAGGCAACCATACAATGATGTTGATGTGTGGGAGGAAGCACATACTCCCACACTGTTGGTGAGGGCGTGAACGGCGCACCCTCTGTGGGGCCGTGCGGCAGTTTCCTGTACATCTACTACGAGCTAACCATTGGACTCACCAATTCCACTTCCAGGAATCTATCCTTAGGAATATATAAACACATAAAAGACTGTTTTTAAAAAATATTTTATTTATTTATTTTCAGAGAGAGGGGAAGGGAAGGAGAGAGGGAGAGAAACATCAGTGTGTGGTTGCCTCTCATGTGCCCTGTGCTGGAAACTGGCCTGCAACCCAGGCATGTGCCCTGACTGGGAATCGAACCGCGATCCTTTGCTTCGCAGGCCCACACTCAATCCACTGAGCTACGCCAGCCAGGGCCATAAAAGACTTTTTAAAAATCTAGTCATCGTTTTTGCAGAAGCTCAAAAGAACTTAAATATCTACTAACAGGGCAACGGGCCCATGTGATACAGCACATCCCCACTACAACTCACAGCCTTTAAGAAGAACGAAGAACCCAGCAGCCAGAACGTACTGACATGGAAGAATTCCCACCATGCAGGCAGAGGGGGAAGCAAGCTACCGAACGTGCACAACCTAATCCACTTTTGTCTGTTTCCAGAGATGTCTGTGATCGTATACACACACCTGTGTTTGTTTGTTATCTGCAATGTCCTAGAACACACACTCTGAAGGAAGAAATTGAGAGGTCCTTTAAAAATATAGGTGTATTTTCTACTAGTGTCTTTGCTTCAAAACAAATTTCTTAAAATGTCACCATAGTAAATATGCCTGGAGACATTTTTAGGAATGATCATGACAGTGTGGAGGAGGGACTGCCCAACACCGCTCATTATCAAAGTGTGCATGCACACACACACACACACACACACACACGCGCGCACACGCACAGACACTGGCCCCTTTAAGAAGCACAGCCGAGAGGTCATCCTGCTCACCAACGTTCAAACCATGAAAAAGACAAAGCACTCCTTAAAACTTAGGAGAAACAAGTTTGGGTAAAAGCACTTTTACAGAGTTATGAAGCAGTCTCAAACACTGGCCCAAACTAAAAATAAAAAAATATTTTAACCAATTAGCAAGTCATTTGGAAAAACCTGCGGATGGCTGCTTCTTCTTCTGGGAAGTTGCTGAAGGGCTATATTCCCTTTTATTCCCTTTAGAACACAAATGTACTCCACAAAAGAGGTGATGAGCCACCTTTCCATGGTCACACTCATTCCCCCTCCCTCCTGCCCACCAGAGGCCCCCACCCTGCTGGCCTGTGGGGGGGGGGGGTTAATGGGGGGTCTGACTCCGCTTAAGGGGTATAAATCGAATTTGTCCTCTGCGAGGAATGCAGCATGTTTCTCCAGGGCTCGCCTGTGCTCACTGTCAGCCCACAATGACGGCTGGCTGGACTCCCGCTTCGACACTGCTGGATCTTCCAGGTGGCGCCCGGCCACACTTTCTGCTGGAAGACAGAAGAGCTCATTCAAGGGCGCCTGGAGAGAGAGCGAGCTGGAGCCTGGAGCCTGGAGCCCATGGCTGGTGGGGCGTCTGGTCGCCAAGGTTTCAGAGTTGTCCTCGCAACCTAAGTGGGTGGCGGGTCATCCCACAACCCGCCTCCTGGAAGAGGCAGCGGAAATTAGATGTTTTTAATATTCAGCAAAAGGAGCCAGATGCTCTTATTCTTGCCAGCTCAAAACCAGGCGAAAGCAATCCATGATGGTGGGAGGCGGGACCGGCAGGGGGAGGACCAGGCGGAGGACCAGGCGGAGGGTGCTGGGGCGTTGGTAATGCCTGATCTGTGCACCGGTCACCCAGCTACGTTGACCCCATGAAAATTCACGGCGTTCTCCACTTCTGTGCACTTTTCACTATGTACGTTAAATTTCTATGAACAGTTTACTTAAATAATTAAAGGGAATCTTTTGAATATGTAGCTGGCTCACAGGCACCTTCTTTGTCCTTTCCAGGTTGAAGCTCTCGTTTTTTCCCTCTATAGCCTGAGCCACCAGCAAACTCATTGGTCCAAGTCACACGAAGGCCAAGTCATGCCAAGTGACTGGGGGACTGGCAGTGTCAGGAGAGGGCAATGTCCAGCATATATTTTTAAATGATAAGCTCACTTTCCCCCAATACGAAAACAGTCCCAGACAATACTTCTCCCCAGTACCCCAAATGGCCTCAGCCGTGCCCTGAGAAACCCCAAACACCACGGGCCTGGCACCGGGCTCCGTGGCCCCAGCCACTGAACTCAGCCGCAGCTCAAGCCTCTAGGAAGCCCCGAGAAAAGTCTGCGTGGCCACTCCCGCTCTCGTTCCAAAATGAGTCCGAACTAGGCTGGGACCCCTTCCTAAAAGCCAGTGCCATCTCTCGTCACCTTCGACTCACTGCCCAAGCTCCTCTGGGGTTCTTCCGGCCCATCAGGGATATCAGGGGTCTTCGCCGAACTTTTCCATGAGGTTCGCTTGTGGGGGTTCCCTCACTTTTGTGAAGTGAAGAGGGTTTATTTGTCTTTGACAAAAAGAAAAATGGCAAGTTTACAGAAAATTATATGGAGAGCAAAGCAATACAGAATGATTTGCATTCGACAAGCCCACCAATTTTAGGCAACCGAACGCGTACCTCTGGCCTGGCCGAGGCCCAGTGAGAAGTCTGACTCTGGCTTTCTCTCTCCCCCTGGCTACAGTCACGCCTCTGAAGGGCACTGCCAAGTCGCCACCACCCTGCTCAGACGTTCAGGGAGGGGCCTGCCACTCCAGGGAAAGGCAGGCTGATCTTAGCTCTCCAGCAAGGTGGCCACCCCCTTGATGGAGAGCAAGGAGCGGGCGAGGCAAACCACCAGCCACGGGGAGTCTCTGGTGCTAAGAGCAAGCAGCAGTCCCCCAGGTGCCAGGCCACACCTATCTTGGGCGCCCTTCCCAAGACCTCCCCTTGTCTGGCCCAGCAGGGACCATCATTCTACCTGGAGCTGTCATTATGGCGTTTTTGATCAAGGCCAGGTTGGCAATGCCACCCATTCGTGTTCTCTGGACCTTGCACTGCATCCCTGTCACACACCGCTGTCTGTCTGTCTGTCTGTCTGTCTGTCTCTCTCCTTCCCTCTCCGGTCAGCTTCCTGTGTTCCACAAAACAAAACGGCTCCTGTTCAAACTTCAGAGGACAGCAACTCCATCTCCTGACACCTCCCCCTTCCCAGGAAAACTCAGAAAGGAGGTGTAAACACAAGAAAGGCCAAGCTCAGGCTCCAGAGGCGAGAGGCGGGGAGGCGGGGAAGGAACGCCTCAGGCCATGCTCTCCTGGCCAAGACCCAGCCCAGCACCCTTAGTTCGGCAACAAGTCACAGACCCCAAGATCACACCAGGAAAGCCTGAACAAGAACAAACCAACTGATGACCTGTCAAAACTGTGGCGCATGGCTCTCTTCTAGGGCCTTCTAGATCCTAGTAGAAATGCAAAAAAGGGGGAAGACAGCCACCTCACGGCTCCTGCCTGGGGGTCAGCAAAACTGGTCAGTCCGGGTAGAAAATTCCATGTAACAACCACTGCCACCTGCCCTCCACCCCCACCCCCGCCCCCACCCCCACTACCTCCACAGAGGAAAAGCCTCGGACACTCTCCCTCGGGGGCTGCAAACTCGGGAGGTACAGAGAAGAGATACGTCAAAAGCACGGTCCAAAGAGACAGACAGCAGCCCTTCGAAGCCCCCTTTTTAAGCGAGCTGCCAAGAGGCTCAGGGGCCCTGCTAGCAAGCACATAATTTCAGGAAAATGTTTGTTTTTACCAAACTTCCCCACAAATCAGGCATTCTTTCTCAGTACCTCTTAAAGAACGAGAAAGAAGAAAGCTCAAAACATTTCTCAGCAGTAGGTAACAACAGCATTTCGACCTCTAAATATGCCAAATAAAATTGCCTGAGAGCATGTCAATGTACACAGAGTAGATCTTACAATGAGATCTACGCAGGCGCAGCCCTCCACCAAAGACACTGGGGTAGGGAACAGGGAGAAAGTCTGGTTTGGGAGCAATTCAGAAAATGTAGGCACCTATTCGGGAATCAAGGAGTTGGGCCTGCTTCACTCACTCCAACGTATGCTCCCCCTTCCAACAAGAAGTAGTACAAAAGGCTGGTGAAACTTAACATAAGTGAAGATACTGAGTCTCTATTTGCTGAAGGAGGAGACACCCAGCCATCAATCTCCGGCTCTGGAAAACAGCAGATGGTCTTTTTGGCAGCAGACCCACTGTCCTAGTTGTATGTTTTGCTCCGGCGAATGCTGCACTTTGTGTGTGTGGCTTCAGCCCGCACCACGGAGCAGGGGGCAGGCAACCCTCACAGGAACAATCAAGGAAGCTGCGCTGGCCTCCAGATGTGACCACGGGGATAACCCAGACACTAACACGTCAGGACGGACTGCAGTCTTCAGTCTCCCATGCTGGTGGCGTTTGGGGGCGAGGGTGTCCTGGGCACTCTGTACAGACAATTCTGACTGGTTTCCTTCCCATCTTCAAAATCCAACAACAACCCATAAGGGGGGAAGGGTGGAAAAAAGCAAGAATCAGAGAGTAATAAGTGGCTCTGTATGCAAAACTGGAAAATTCCTGTTACTGGTTACAGATTTCTGGAGAATACCTGCTTCAGAAGACAAATAAAACCACCTTTTTGAAAAGTGGGTTTTTCTAGACCTGCCTTTTGATGTGCTCCTTTCTGCAATAATGATAAAGAAGCTATTGCAGGAGATGAAGTGACTCACGGCATTTTCTGCATGGATCCAATTTTTGCTACTTTCTGTAAGCAAATCAATAATACAGTGAATGGCACCAAACCAACTCAGGGAGTGGGGGATGGGCGCATGGGAGAGGTTGTAGCAGGGTGGAAGAACCATTCTTTCCTAAGAGTTTCATTGCACTCTCCCAAATCCACCTTACCCCTTTCAACAGAAACCTCTGACAGAGGGAAATCCATCTCTATCCCACGGGAAACTAACTCTTCAGGTACGTGAGGGAAGAGGGCGCAGGGCTGTCTTCTGCACTCTTTTCTTGCCCTCCTTCTCAGCCCGGTAACAGGACAGCCAACCAACTCCCGCGAATGGAATTCACCTGCAGGCTTGACCACAGTGACCGCTCCCAAACCCACTGACTCCAGCTGTCGTTTGGAAGCAGCTGATCTCATGAAACAAAAAGTGTCAGTCTCAGGGCAGAACGGGGAGTTTCCCCAGGATATGATGCCGAGATAAGGAAATGAACTCCTCAGGAAAGGCCCAGGAAGAACAGGGTGGAAGAAGCCACGGAGCGGAGCTGGGGAAAGGCCGGACATTACAACAGCACCACATCCACGTCCCAGGGACCAGGAAGCCCGGTGAGAGTGAAGGCGTGTGCTTGGGCCTCGGTCTCCGGGCGCTGGAGGCCGCAGGGCAAAGTGCCCTGGAGGAAGGTACCTGGCCCGGTCCCGCATGCGGAAAATGAAGGTGAGAGAGTGGTCAATTACAAGAAATGAAAACACTGCGTAAACTGTATTCGTAACCAAAGTTGCAGGAGACTGCTATAATCTCCACAGGAGTAATTCTGTTCTAGAAACATGTTTTTAAAAATAAGGCCCCAGCAGAAACAGATGCCCAAGCTGGAAAGCCTACAAGGAAAACGAAGCAGCACTCCTTCCTCGCACTGGCAGCTTCCTGCAGAAAGGCGGTGAGTAAGGACGGTTCATTTCTTAGGAGACAAGACAAAAGCCTCAATTCTCTTGAACAACTTATTATTATTTAGGCAGTTAAACATTCGCCTTTCCCAGTTGCAATGCACCAGCCCATAAAGGAGATACAGGCACACAGCATACGCATGTGCACAGATGCACACTCATATAACGTGTGTGCACCATACGTGTGCCAGATATGTACACACATGCGCGCGCACATTTGGGCATGTGCGTGTATCCAATATGCACACACATGTACAGAATGCTCATTCTGCCTCACCCCACAGGACTGGGATGCCTGTGAACACCTGTGCACTCACAAACCCAGTCATCAGTAGGGGCCTCTAAAGCTCTGCTCCCTGACCACGACCAACTCCCAGGGGAAAGAATCTCAGTATCTGTTTCTCTCTCTCCCGGTTATAAGTTCCTCCTTACATTTTTTAAGACCTGAGGAGGTCCCGAGGCCAAATAAGAATCCCACCCTCTTCAGTGAGCCTCAGAGCTGAGAAGAGTGAGCCTTTTCTTTGACACAGGCCTTCTCCGATCAGTAATAGAAACCCAGTCTGGTCTGCATTCTCAGATCTCCGGGTACACATGCAATGGCTTTTTGAAAGAATAAAGGACTCTATCCATTTGTTTACCAATTCTGCCTGTTTTGTACAGCCAAGCTTCTTTAAAACTGAAAAAGAACATGCTCCCCCACCAAATACAAATGCACTGATGATAATTACCATTTATTGTGTGCCAGATGCCTTTACAAACATCTAATATTTGTAACAGCTTTAATCAAAGGACTCATTAGCTCCATGCCGCCAATGAGGAGGCGCAGGCGGGCGGGCGGCTCGGGGAGGTAAAAAGCAGCCTGCCTGAGGTAGCAGGGAATAATCGAGGACCTGGGATTCCTACCGCGGCTGGGGCTGCTGCGCTTCATCTGACCTCCTGCTGGACTCTTTCGTCTGGCCACAGAAACAGAACCAGGGAACACCCAGCTGTCTCCCACCCTCCTGGCCCCTACAGAACAAGAAGCCAGCAGGATGGCCCACGTGATTTTCCTGCACGTTTCCCACAACAAAAAAATTATGAGGATTTTACAAAATCATTGTTCTGCAAAGGCTGCAAAGTGACTTCCAGTTTTAAAGATGAACAAGAATCTCCCCAGAGCTGATTATTAGGGCTGACAAAGCTAATAAAACAGGCCATAAAGCCATTTCTGTTCTATCAGTTGTTCTCCTCTTCCAGAGGCCCGCCCAAGGAGAGACAGCAGCAGAGATGCCATCCCCAGGCCTGTGGTCCACCCACACCCAGGAGCCCAGGAAAGCCTAGGCTTGCGTCTTGGCCTCTTCCCTTCCTCGCCCTTATCAGAGACTCTCAAGTTTGTACAGAGGAAACATCATGAAGCAGCCTCGTCTACCAGATCTCAGATGGGTCCCAGGAGCCGGTTCTAATTTACTTAAATGATTGAGATCTCTATCTCCCAGTTACTCAATCCTGCAATACCAGCAGCCAGCAGATATAATTGCAAAGCAGGTAGGCTAGACTCTCCAATCTGCCCATCCGGTGCCAGCAAACGTTGCAAATTACAGGGTATAAATTTAGCAGGGTGGGTCCTGACACACATTCCTGCATATTACATGTTCCCTCGCTAGCAGAAAGTGCATTAATTACTTCAGGACCATGCACTATTTCCATTTAAGCCAGGCTTTCAAGAGAGCTGCAAGCAACTCGGGGTCATCTCTGAAGATTAAAGCATAAATAAATAATGCCTGGTGGAGAGATGGAACTTCTCCAAAGCTCCTGGCATGAGAATTGTTAACATTCTCCCCACAGACTGAGAGAGAGCCACAGACTGGCGTTGAGGTTGGACGGACTCGAGTGTGGGCCGGAAGGGCTGCAAACTTTGAGCAGGTGATGCTGTCACAGCCGCTCCTTCCTCCCTCATGAGCTAGAAGTGCTGCTTCTCCTACAGGAGGGGGACCAGGCGCCAGGCAGGGACAGCAGGGCAGACGCGCGGGAAGTGGGGTCTGGGTCTGCGGGCTGGAGTCCATCAGATCTCACCCCATGTGACAGAGCCAGTGCTATCTGTGTGCCAGGCACTGGGCTGGGACCCAAAACCTGCATCTTTATAGGATCCTTCACCGGAGCCACACGAGGAAGGAACCAGTGCTAACTTCACAGAGGAGGAAACCTAGGCTCGGAGAGTTAAAGATCTTGCCCGAGGTCACATAACCAGAGACTAGTGGCCCCAGGACTGTGTGGCTCTCAAACTCACACTCTTCAACCCCAGGAGCTGCAGCACCTGCCGAGGGGCATCTGGCCCAGTGTGCGTCAGGCACTGTCTGGGGACGGAGAGGACACCACACACCGCCTTGGTGCCTCCGACGCCCTGGGCACACAGCTCAGGCTCTCACCGAGGCTGTTCTGTTTAGTTCTCGAAACAACTCTGCGAGGTGCCCCACCCTCTCAACTGTACCCCCAGGAAAATCAAGGCGGGTGAAAGTCAAGATCATCCAGCTGGTGAGAAGCAGAGGCCGAACTTAAACCATCTGGGCACCTCCTAAATTCAAAGCTTTTCCCTCTAACCTAAGATCCTAATCTGTGAGTTACCTGTGATTCTGACAGCTCTGCAGCCTACGTGATTTAGGCAGAAAAAGGATTTCAAAGATCGAACTGCTGGGGGCAGAGGAGAACATCAAATGGAGATCCCACGGTGTCCCAGAGCCCGTACTTCCAGGGGCTGAGCAGGCCGTTTTCGAGTCACAGCTATAGCGGGCACTGGGGGCAGAGTTTTGTTTAAGTCACACGGCACCCACTTCTCCTGCTTTATCGGCACCACCTCTGTCTCGATGGCTGTGATGTAACAGGACCATAACCAGGGCCCTACACTCGTCAGTCAAAGGGAGCAATCCTACGATCTACGCTGAACTACGAAGATGCTCTCCTCTAGAACGCGACTCTTGACAAGAGGAGCAAGGACCCTGAAAACATCCACTTCCTTCCAAGAAGCCAGATGTGGCAGGACTGTTTTTACCTAAAACTAAACCTCTCTGGTGCCACTCACTCAGTTTGGAAAGCTGGCAGGCCTCCTGACTGAAGGGACATGCACTTCGGCAGGAAAGCAAGGCTAAGAAAACACAGCTAATGAGGAAGAAAAGCAACACAACTTCCACACAACCCGCCTACACTTTCACAGACACAGTGCATTAGAAGAGAACGTGGCTGACTTCCAGAGGGGACACGCGCTCACTCTGATAGGAGAGGCTGCCTGGACCAGCCAGATAAGTTAAGACCACGCGTGGCTATCACGAGAATGACTTGTCACAGCCAGACTGCTGTCCCGTCACATCTAATATTGATAGGCCATTTCCTCTTAATAACAATAATTTGGTGGATTAATTAAACTTGGAATTCCTGAGCACTCAAGGTTCCGACCTGAATCCCGACTTCAGGAAATTGCACTTCTTTGTCCTCATTGGAAATGTGTATGGTTTCACCTAATAAAAATGTGTATGGTAATCTAACATCACATGCAAGGTTACTCTCTACCAGAAAGCCCATAAATACAGTTGACACAGTCGTACAGGAAATGGCTGTCCTTACATTAATAATTGTGTAGGATGACTGTGAGCTTCTATAGCATAAACTCTACCTCATCACTATGGTGGTTCCTCTCTAATTCTTTTCTACTAAAAAGTAGGAAGCCATGTGGTAGGTGTACCATAGGGACCCTTGACTCATCTATGCAAGTCAAGATTAAAACGGTTTGAGTCTTGGCTAGTCTGGCTCAGTGGATTGAGCGCCGGCGTGCGAACCAAAGGATCGCCAGTTCGATTCCCAGTCAGGGCACATGCCTGGGATGCTGGCCAGACCCCCCCCCCAATGGGGGATGTGTAAGAGGCAACCACACATTGATGTTTCTCTCTCTCCTTTTCTCCCTCCCTTCCTCTCTAAAAATAAATACAATCTTTTTAAAAAATGGTTTGAAAGTCATTCCTCTGGTATACTCCTAACCTCCTGGGACCCTTAGTGTGAAGTGAGACTCATCGTCCTGAAGCCAGGTGAGATTCTGCGGGGCCTCCCCAGTCTGGGAGGGGCTGATGCCTAGACTGGAAAGGCCCCAATGGCACCCTTGGTGGCTGCTAAGACAAAGAGCCAGAGCTGAAAATTAAAAATAAAATAAAATAAAGTGCAGCAGGAGAGGATGATGCTAACTGGGAGTGTCAAAGGGGCCCTCTGAAAGGATCTCGTTAACTTCTCTCCAGTCGGGGCAGTGGCAGTAACAGCGTAACGCAGCCCTTGGTTCTCTTCTGTTAACAAAGCGATGAGGGGGACACAGGGGAAGTGACAGCGTGCACACAGCAGCGAGCTGCCAGGCTCCTAAGAGGGCCACTGCGTGGTCTCAAGAAATCAATTACTATTAGAACAGATATCCTAAATTAGGAGACAAATAACATAAAAGCTTACCATTTCCATAATACAGACTACGGAAAATAAGTCTAATAAAAATTATATTGAGGCCCTGGCTGGTGTAGCTCAGTGGATTGAGCGCGGGCCTGCGAACCAGACGATCACGGTTCGATTCCCAGCCAGGGCACATGCTTGGGTTGCAGGCCAGTTTCCGGCAGGGGCCAGTTCCCTGCAGGAGATGCATGAGAAGCAACCATACATTGATGTTTCTTTCCTCTCCCCTTCCACTCTAAAAAGATAAATAAATAAAATATTTTTTAAAAAAATTATATTGACTAAGAGAGATGGGATAAAGAAGACTGAGGATAAACTGAAATGGAAATGTCTGAATGAACAGAAAAATGTTCAGCATGTGTAAAACAAAAAAAGTTTTAAAACTACACACTTACTCCTGCAACATGTCTGAAGGATAATACACCAGTTTTTGAATGGTAGCATGACTGATGATTTTTGTTTTCTTCTTTCTGATTAACTATATCTTCAATAACAAACCACAGTAAGAATAGGAACAAATGTTATTTTTCAGGATTTTAAGGGCGCGGGGGGTGGTGGCGGGGGGGCAGAGGGGGGCTGGAGACCATCCCAGAACCAAACTGTCACAGGGTCAATGCAGGCTGAGTATTGACGCTGAGGAGACAGTTGTCCCCCAAAAGTCAGACATTTTAAAATTTTTATTACATTTATTAGAATGGCCTTGGTTAAAAAGGCTATACAGGTTCCAAGTGTACAATTCTCTGCTACATCACATCGCACTGTGTGCTCACCATCCACAGTCAATGCTCCTTCCGTCAGCACCTACGGGACCCCCCTGACCCTTCATGACCTCCCTCCGCCCCCTTGCTGCAGGAAACCACCACGCTGTTGTCTGTGCCTAATTTCATTTACCGTGTTTGTCATCTGTTGGTTTCTGTTTTATATCTCAGTATGAGTGAAATCATACCACTCTTGATTTTTCAGTCTATTTTGCTTCACATAATATTCTCAAAACCCATTCATGTTGTCACATATGGCAGTATTTCATCAAAGACATTTTTTGGTAAAGAGACTACACAGTGATGCATACACGGAGCTCATTATTTAGCTAATTCCCCCACAGAACCTCTCTGTACTACGTGGCACCTTAATGTGCGACTTGGCAACGTAACGGCTGCTTTACATTTCAAACATGTCTACACGACTCTCAAACCACAGGACGTTACAGACTTACACCTGCCCGGTCTGACTCTGGGAGACCACCACCTTCTCCTCAGAGCCATTTCCCCCGCTCCGAGCTCTCTTTCCAACCACGAGCTGCTTTTCCGGGCAGCTTCCTGATTACAAAGGTGCCAGTGAAGGGCCACAGCCCTCGGTCTGGGTAAACCAGTTCTACTGCTTCGACAGCCAACAGTCACAGGACAAGGGCTCCACGGGAATGTGACCGCGTCCTCACCAGGTCCTGCTGCCTCACCTCCGGCTGATCCATCCCCCAGGCCTTCCCCCCAAAGTCAGGATCCACCGACTTTGCAGCAGCTTCCCACCCAATCTCAGGGACCTTGACCGAGCTCTCCCGTCACTCTTCATGCTGAGGACAGGTCATGTCACGTCTCTACTGCATGTCTCCAGAGCTCTTGCCTCCAAGCCCCGCTGGCTGGGAGATCCGCCGCCTGGCCTGGCCTGGCCTCCATCTTCCTTGCCCCTTGCAGCATCCAGGACAGTCCTCCCCACAGACCGAGTTCCTGACACGCACCTCATCGCTCATTCTGCAAACACACTTTTTAACAACATGAAATATTTCAAGTGTGTAAGGTACAGATTTTAACACAACAGGCCCTCACGTACCCAGACCCCCCAAAGTCATAAACATTAATGCCAATTTTATAGAGTCTGTTATGTGGGAAGATCTTTAGTAAAAGAAGGTCGTGAAAATTGTATAATAAAATCCAAATCAGAATACTCTGCTAACTGCTAATAGGACAGAAGATGGATCTCACGTAAAGAAATGCACAGATTACTGGTCCTAAAACAAGTATGTTGCAACAGTTCATATGTGTTTTAAGGAATAAAATACCACTGAGATGGATGGTTCCTCGCACCCTCCCGCCCATCACACTTTCCCCAGAGGAACTGCAGTCCCATGTCTCTTCTTCCCAGGTTTGCTACTTTTACCACCAACATAAAATTTAATTGTGTGTATCTCACAGGTCATTATGTATGTACAACACTACATATGTACCAGACAGACGGACAGTCCCATTCCGTGTAGATCTGAAATGAACTCAAGAGGCATACACCACCTGCCACTTCCTCTTTCCCACCCTCAATTCCTTGAAAGACCTATCCGTGTTGGTATGTGAAGATCTCGTCTGCTCATTTCAGTTGCTACATGACACTCCACTTTATGATAGTGCCGTCATTTACTTACTTGGTCCCCGTAGGTGGAGGGCGAGACGACTTTCAGCACATCACTACTGCGAACAGAGCTGTAGTGAGCGCCCTCATGGGCGTCCCCGGGGGCCGTGCAGAGACCTGCTCTTGAGCAGTGCTGCGCCCACAGGACACGGGGCTCACCCACCCAGATACTGCTGTGCCCGGGGCTCCTTTTGAGCAAGCAGACCACCACCGTCACTGGTTCCAGACCCGGACCACTGCTGACTGAGCCAGAAGGGGGCCACTGGTCCCAGATGGGGTGACATGCAAGGTACGGCCAGAGAAGACAAACAGATAGCTCGCACTCCTCCCTCTGGGGCTTTAGAATTAGGGCACAGGCTGGCCAGTGAGCCAGGAAGGCTGAGCTTAGGGACACCTGGGACTGCGATGACTTGGCCACAAAGCCTTCGGTAAGCAGTGGGTAGGACGGGGACACAGTGGGCCTGCAAAGAGAAGCTGACCTAGAAGGGGCAACCACACAGGGTGAAGACAGATGGGGAGGGGAGGAGCCTCGGTTCTGGGGAGGCTCCTGGCTCCAGTCTTCCCCCTGAGGAGGAGCCCTGCTTTAAAGTCCTTTAAAGGTAATCTGGCTAATTCATCAGAGAGGAATTCCTTCAAGGATCTCTTAAGGTCACCGTGCCACAAAGCCTCCCACAACCCAGCGGAAAGACTCATTCCTTCCGCTCCGCTCACAGCACTTCCCTGCACCTCTCCTCCAACATGCAGCTCCCGTACACTCAGTCCTAGGCTGCACCCAGTCAGCCGCCTCCACCCTCGTCCTCTGCACGGGACTTTGTACACAGTCAGTGTTTCGTAGCTGAATACACTCTGTGAGCTCCTTAAAAGCAGGGCCCACCTCGCCCCCATCTCCATCATATATCCAGGGCTTTACAGAGTCGGGTACAGAGTAGGTCCTCATTAAATGTGTCCTGAACAAATGACTGACACGGGGCTCCTGTGAGCGAGCGCACCTGCCTGAACTACTCTCCCAGGGCTCATCCCAACGAGCGCACTTCAAAGTGGAGGTGACCAGGCCGAAGGATAATTTATCTCCCTAAAGATGCTAAGTGTCAGTTAAACTGCTGTATTTAATAGGGCCTGACTTCGATGGGCCATTTTGAACAAAAGCAATAACTGCTCCAGTAATGAGCCTACTTTAAATTGCTATGACTATTACTACACCAAGTCCAAAGGATTCCTTGAACCACCAGACTAAGGCTCCAATTAGGGATCTGCCCCCTTCACAAACCACAGGCGCCGGGCTCACATCTTTGACCTCCCCGGAACCACCGAGGACACTTTCCAGAAGCATCCAGCATAACCTTCTCCAGAGGCTCATGCTAGCACTGGTTTTTTGTTTTGATGGGCCTGCCAACAGGCTCTAAGTGATTTCACACATCAAGCCTGATAAAGAAAGAATATGTTACGACTGAGGCCTCAGAGAACCCATCTAGTATTAAGTGTGTTTATTTTATTTCTTGGATGCATCCAATACTTACTAGCCCCTGGGAACGTTTGGAAGCATCAAAGAAGGAGGAGGGAGGGAAAGGCCTCTATCTGCCAGGACAAACTGCGATCTCTCACAGACAAAATGAACAAAAGGCGCCCGTACTGAAACTGGGTGACAAAGGAACAAGCGCCACCAAGAACCAGCTCTTCGGTTCCAAAGGGAGCGGAAAGCACCAGCTCGGCCTCAGTAACCCTGGGCCCGGAGGAAGGAGGACGAGAGAGGCAGAAGCAGGTCCACTCCCACACACCGTGTGACTGCCTCCCTCCAGCGAACATCCCTGGGGTCACCTGGGTGAGTCGGCTCTCTTCTGAGAAGACCTGCAAATCGGAAAGGGCACCACAGGTCCAGGGCTGTGGCCACGGTGTCCTCCCTAAACAACACCTTCACCACATATCAGATGATGGGTGAAGAGAACACCGTGGTAGAAACATGAGGTCCAGCACCAGACAGCCCTGAACTCGGGTCCTGGCCCCGCTACCTTGTAGCTGTGAATTCTGAGCAAGTTACATGCCTGTTGAAGCCTCAGCTTCCTAATCTGTCAAATGGGGGTAAGAAGAGTTGGTAAAAATAGCTATTATTTTGTAAGCACCTGTCAAGGGCCGTTCTGTAAGCTAACTGCTGCATGTGTATTGCCCTATTTCAGCTGCCTGTGGTCCCATGAGGTGAGGGCATTACAATCCTCATTTGATACACGAAGAACCTGAGGCTTAGAAAGGAAGACACTACATTCCCAAGGTTACAGGGGGAGCAGAGGAAGGAGCCAGGCCTTGAGGCGGGTCTACCAATTCTCGGCAGTTCTTCGCCTCTGTGCTGGGATGTTGGGAGAGGTTGAGTGAAACTTGAACCCCCGAATTATTAACTGTTTTTGCTTTATTTAGTATTATGTATATTTGCTGCTTCCCCTCAGTGTGCTCCTCGCCCCTGGCCTTCTGGATCAGGCCAGGCAGGAAATCAGTTCCGATCAAGAAACAAACCTCCACCCCACACTGAATCCATACACAAGGGATTCTCTGTTGTCACAAAAACCAGCCGAAGGCAGAATTTCCTCCTAGGTATGCAGGGCCCAGGATCCCCGAAGTGGGCCAGCCCCGTGGCAGGACAGGCCACTCCTCCCTGCACCTCCCTTCCTCCACCAGCTCAGACCCTCACTAAGCAGATTTCCCATCCCTGAGGTGGGCCCCTGTTACCAGCACTAAACTCATAATGGGAGAGGGAAAAGAAAACTGGGAGATCCACGTGACAGCCCTTTTTAACATGGGAGATGGTCCTGCCTGGTAGAAGCAAATATTTATGCAAATAATTAACTAAGGACGTGGAGTGTGTTGTTTGGTCCAGTGTTGAGTAAAACTTGGTGAATAAATAGCCCTGAAACAGTCACTCACAGACCTGGGAGGGGGCAGCAGGTCTGAATGGTCCCCTAAGTCCTCAGCGATGACCCCTGGGGGGAATGCACCGAGCACCCAGACTAACCCAGACCTCTGAGGACCTCCACGCACCACCACCCTCCCCATCCTTTACCCTAGAAAAACTCTCCTTCCCTTGCTTCTCTGGCCCGGGCTATGTACTCAGGGCACAATTAACTGCTATGACTTTGGCTAATCCAAGAGCTGTAGGGGAACCCAGCCCCTCTTTTCTCCCTCATTTCCTCTATTATCCCCTCCCTCAAATTCTACTTTCCATAGAAGAGCTGGAATAGAAGCCTGGCAGCTAGGAATTTCTATGGTTTCTACTCTGCAATACTCAGAAAATAGCACCTTCGCCTGAAAATAAACCAACGGAGCCTCCTGTGTGAGCTGGGGCCATGCAGTGCGTCCTGCACCAAACACTGTGCTCAGCACAGAGCCGTGTAGCCAGCCCTCCCCTGTGTCCTGAGATTTCCTAACCCCTGCAGACCCCACGGTGAAGGTGTTTACAAGGAGGCTATTCACGGCCAGTACCTTTTTTAATTCCAAGTTCCGCTCCGTCTTTCAAAAGAACACCCAACCCCTTGGCTGGCCCAGTGGAACGGGCATTGAGACTAAGCAGTTTGTAGTCTCAGCTCGGTCACCAACTTTTTCCAGAAATGGAAGGTAACAGATTAAATAAATCAGAATGTGCTGGACATGAAAAGAGTGGGTTTTGATTCAGCTGTATGTAAATGTTCTAGTTTGCAATGTAAATGTAATTTTAACAGTCTTACTGAGATATAATTCACAACCACACAAACGACCCACATCAAGTTCACAACTCAATGACTTCCAGTGTGTTCGGAGTTACGCAATCATCACCACAATCAATTGTAGAGCATGTCGTCACCCTAGAAGGAAACCCCATGCCCATCAGCAGTCACTCTCCGCTTCCTCCTAAACCCCCGCCTCAGCCCTAGGCGACCATGAATCCGCCTTCTGTCTTCATAAGCAGCATCGCACGACAATGTGGACTTTGGTGTCTGTTGACTTAGCACGTTTTCAAGATCCTGCCACGCTGTGGCATTTATCAGTGCCTCATTCCTTTTTATGGGTGAGTAATATTCCATTGTGTGTATACAACACATTTATTTATCACCCATCCACTGGTGAACACAGGGTAGTTTCCACTTTGGGGCTAACGGTAACTCTGCCGCGAACCATTCATGAGCAAAGGTTTGTGTGGACGTGTGAATGTTTCTATGGGTCACTGTCGGCAAGTCTGAAGCTGGGCTACGAGATTACTAAGGGGTAGTTACACCGTTCTGTATTTTTTAAAAATCAATCCACATACTTTCACTTGGGAAAAGGAAATAAATTATCATCAAATAAACTCGCAGTCCTATTGACCAGGCCACCAGGGAACCTGTGGCCAAAGTGCCTTACTACCACCTCGAAGAACCTGTCATTTCAGAGAATTTCAACCCTTGGAATACGCATCCCTGCTGTCCAAACAGACTGAGACAGGGGCACTTCCACGCTGATGGGAGCTGAGGCACGGCCAGCCGATGTCTGCCATGGGTACATTTCCTTCTTTAAGGCACCTCCAAGGCAGACCCAATTCCAAAACGTAAATTCCCAAACTGTGAGGTTTCGGACGCAAAGTGCATTCACAAAATACAGTCAGAGGCTCCTATGAGCTCCTTCTACCACACACACACACACACACACGCACGCACGTGCAACCCTGAACTCACAGTTCATATTTGTGAACAGGTCTGTATGAAATCTGACTCCTACAACTGCGGCTACTAAAGAGCTGACGTCAGGAGACAGACAGCGGTCACGAGCAGCTCCCTCGGCCAGCAAACCTGCATTAATAATTCAGCTGTTAACAGCTGTGAAACCAAAGAAGCTTGGAAGGGACAGATAGCGCTATGGTCTGGGATGCAGGGAACATCTCCAGGGTCACCTCTTTTCTACTTCAAAATCATAGACCCTGTTGTCTTGAAGACCTTGTTGTCTTCAGAGACAGGAAAGGTGACACATTTCTGAAATCTAAGGAATAAATACCATCCCTGTAAACCTTAAGTTTATGACCCTCACAAAGCCTGCAAAATATGATAAACCATTACGGGTTTTTCCTGTCTCGCCTGCCTTGGCCACAATTAATTTTGCCATGCTGGAGTGTGCTATGGGATGCAGTCTATGGAGGTGGGAGATTCAGAGCTGTAGTTGCTTTGCAGTGAGTAATAGGCTTCTGCAGTTTGGGGCCCCCAAAGGTAAAAGCAGCAGGAAGGACAGGCTTCATTCTGGAACCATTTGTGCACATGTTCTGTGTTGCATCATTAAGCAAGACAAAAGTGCCTGAGGGAAACCATGACAGCGTGGGGCTAAGCCACTTAAAACCCAAATACCAAACATCTTCTGTAATTGAGATACATGGCAGCTTCTACACAGACCCTAGAAGAGCATCATTGTATTGCAAATGAAAGTTGTGTAGCACCAAAAACCAGTAAGAAATGCTCTGGTTTTACTGACACCATAACCTCAAAGGTCTGAACACACAGAAAAGTTCGGTTAGAAAGTTCCACATAGGTTTTGCCAAATACTCAGAAGAGTAACAGAAACTCTTCTTTACTGAAGGCCTGGGATGTAGGTAGAATTCTGTCCCCTAAATAGACATGTTCAAGTTCTAAGCTCCGGTACCTGTGAACGTGACCTTATTTGGAAAGGTCTTTGCTGGGGTGGTGAAGTTAAGAAGAGGTCATACTGGATCAGAGTGGACCCAAACCTGGTGATGGTTTCCACTGCTAAGAGAGAACTCTGATACAGACACAGGGAAGAAGGCCCAACGAAGATGGAGGCACAGATGGGAGTGGTGCTCCCGCAAGCCGAGGGCACCAAGGACGGCCTGCAGCCATCAGAGGCTAGGAGAGAGGCGCGGAGGAGACTCACCCTCAGGGCCTCCAGAAGCAACCAACCCTTATGACATGTTGATTTGGACCTCCAGTCTCCAGATCCAGGAAACAATAAATTCCTGTGGCCAGGAATCTACCTGGTTGATGATGACTTGTTACGGCAGCCCTGACAATTTAATACAGCTATCAATAAAATCCTTGCTAACAACAACCCTGAGAGCTAGGTACTCTACAGATGAAAAAACAGGCTTGGGAAAACTACGTATTTAGTTCAAGATCACATAGAGAGCCAGTAGAGGGCCCAGGATTCAGGCTTTGGTTGCCTAACTCTTCAATAAACCCCTGGCCCTAATTACTAGCGAACATGCACCAAATTTTGCCATTGTGTCCAGAGTGGCTTTCCTATGAGAAGGTTTTTAACAAAAAGATCCCTTAAAAATGCAACAGCTTTGGCATTTTCTTGCTAACAAAATACAGTAACCTGTCAGAGCCGGGCTTGGCCTACTTCTCCCATACAAGGCACGAGCGCTCTCCAAGCAGACAACTCACAATTATTCGAAGCAGCACTGTCAATCAGACAAAAAAATCAGAACAGATTTTAAATACTTCATTCATTCAACTCAACCAACACTTGGTGAGTGCTGAGAAAGGGAGAGGAAAAGAGCCCAGTGTGAGAGAGGAGGAAGTACAGCCCCTGACTGTGAGAAGCTCAGGCCCTCACTTTCTTATCAGGGACCATGGGGCCTAATACTATTCATGCCTGAACTTGTAAACGGCCTCAATGAACTCATGGCCAACAGGTGCCCCCTGCGCTACCCACCTGACATTCCATCTGTGCTGCCTGCAGTGCCCCCATTTCTCCGGCTAGGCAGGGCCACATGACTAGTTCTGGCCAATGGGGTGTGGGCAAAAGTGCCACATGTCACTTTCAGGGTGAAAAAAGAAGAGCTGCATGTGACAACCCCTGCAAACCATTCCCTTGCTTTGCCCATGTCCCAGGCAGGGCAGGTGACCAGCCTGGGATGAGGGGACCATGAGGAGTAGAGGCCCCGCCCCACTCCTGCAGACTTCTGCGTGCTAAACCAATGAACTCTCAGTTAAATGTACTCCTTCCCTAAGGCTGCCTAACAACCACAAACTGGGCAGCTTTCAACAACAGAAGTTTGTTCTCTCACAATTCTGGAGGACAGAAGTCCCAAATCAGCACATGGTAGGGGGGCTCCTTCTGGAGGCCCCAAGGGGGAATCCATTCCACGCCTCCGTCCCAGTTTCTGGTGGCTGCCGGCAATCCTTGGGGTTCCTTGGCTTCACTCCACTCTGAGCCTCTGTCTTCACACAGCCTTCTCAATGGTTCCTCCCGTTCTTACGAGGACACCTGCCACCCACTGATTTAAGACCCACCTGAATAAGCCAGGATGATATCCTCTCAAAGCCCTTAGCTATGTTTGCAAAGACGCTTTTTCTTAATAAGATCATATTCACAGGTTCTGGACAGACATACCTTCGGGGAATGGGGATTACCATTCAACTCACTACACCTCACCACAGGGGTCTAAGCATTAGCCAGGTAAGCTTAGGCGAGCGAGCCCTTCAGAGCACCTCACGCCCACCTCTGCCCCCACCCTTCCACCCAGCCATAAAATCTGGGCAGGTCCACGCAGTTTCTTACATGGATAAAGGGAGAGAGAGCTGTAATCAACACTGTTTAACAGAAGTGTCATCCAAACCACATATGTATGTAATATAAATGTTTCTAGTAGCCATGTTACCACAGAAGTTAAAAGGCACAGGTAAAGTTCATTTCACTAAAGTATTTCATTTAAGCCAATATGCTCAGTATAGGGCAGATATGGTCCATGTCTTCAGAGAGGTGGCGGAGGAGGCCCTGAATGTGGGACTAATTACTGCAACCCGAAGCAGCTGACGAAATAAAACTGATGACAGAAGGACCTCAGAGTTCCAACTCCCAGGCCACAGGGCCAAGTAAGAAGTGCGCTTTCTTTAGCTTTCGATGGAAGAACCAAGAATGAAAATGCAGCTTTTCTGACGTGCGACTGAAGTGTGCCTCACCACCACCCCCCCCGCCCCCGCCAAACACCACGTTCACAGCCTGGGCTGAGCAGGGCTCCCACCGGCTCCTGCTCACAGCTCATGCCAGGGTGTGAGAGGTCCCACGTGCCCTCGGACTTTCAAGGCCTCTTGCCAGGGGGCTGTCTGTGCCCTTGACAGCTTTGGCAAACTGCAAGTGTACTCTTAAAAAATATGAGGATGTGAAAACAAACCTTTCAACAGTATGTGCACCTGCCAACAAAGACCTCAAATCTCCACAAGATACATTCTGCTCTTAACAATATGAAGAGCCTACCAGTGCTAGCCTAAGTCACCCCTTTTGTACATATGTTATTCCATTGAGTCTTCTCGCCAATCCACTGAGGTAGTTACTGCCTCCATTTTGCAGGGGAAGGACCTTGAGATCAGAGAGGTTCAGTGACATGGCCAAAGGCACACAGCTGAGACACACAGAGATTGGATCTGGTCCAAAGTCACTGTGCTGACAGAGCCCTCAAGCTCACCATAAAACCCTCTCTCCTGACTCTGCATTCCAATTGCCTCCTGTATTGCCCCAAATGTGACCGTGAACATGGAGAGCCAGGAACTGAAAAGAACCCAGCCTCAGTTCTAAGTAGCCCATGGACCCTGGAGGGAAAGATTATCTAGAATGTTCTTCTTTTCTTTTCTTTTCTCTTTTCTTCCCCCTTCCCTCCCCTCCTCTCCCTTTCCTTTCTTTTTAACATGTGAAATTTCCCAACCAATATGAAAACCAAAGCCCAAATAACAATGCCCTGAATCCCCCAGGGGTCGGCAGTGGCCTCAGAAGTCCCCATGAAAAGCTTCCTCACTCCACATGGTTAGGGGAGGAAAGATCCCCAGGACCACTTCAAAAGGACCAGCCAAATTTGTCTATTTGCCTAAATGCTGGGAAATTAGCACATCAAATGTTTTTGTTCTTGGCTGAAATCAAAATATTAGAGTGGTAACAATGACTACTTCCTTTAAACGGAATCTCTTATAGTTACAAATGTCTTTTATTAATGTTTTAACAATACAAGTGATTTAATTATTGTGGTTTGGTAACACGCTACTTCAGAACATCTGGTTTGTGGGGGAACACTCGAGGAGTCCTCGGCTGGATCAGACAGGAAGGATCAGCGCCTGTGTCATCCACATTCAGGAAACTGGGAAGTGCCCTCATGAAACCTAGTAGCAGAACCCAAGTTTATCATGAATAAAATACCATTTCTCCCAAAGTGTTTAACGAAGTTCACATTCACTCCTTAACCTTCACAGTGGGGGAGCTAAGTGAATCGGAATTTCTACTGTGTACGTGACGAGGTGGGGAGGGCAACTGACTCAAACCAACTCATCACTCACCAGCAGATTCCTTCCCTAATGAAATCACGCCTATCCTGATCAAATCAAGGGAGGAAAGGAAAGAGGGGGTGCCAGAAAATCTTGGCAATTCTTCTCTGATTTGACTTTCTAGGGGTAGTACTTTTTACTTCTCCATAAGAAGCCTCAATTTCCCCAGCAATGAAATGGGGAAGTATCTGCCACCAGGTACTGACCATACAGCGATCAGTTACCTGAACTGCCTGGATAATCAGTATTATGCAAATTGAAGGTATCATTAGAGTGCTACTAAACACAGTTATAAATCTTTCAATAATACTTCAATGGAAATTGAAGGGTCAATTGAAAGGCTCCATGTCTCAAAAATTTCCATCACCTTGTTACATTAAAACCAAGAACATTTAAATTCGGCTTAGATATTTCTAGAGAAGGGACACAGGGCCTTTCTCTCACAGTCCTGATACAGCTCTACACTGATTTTTTTTAAAGTTGTCTAATCAGAAAGGAAGAGGATGTTTTTGTAAAATAGTTGAGAACCAGACTGAACTCTAGAGACCAGGAGATCCCTCCCAGCCAGGGGCTCAAGAACCCTGTCCCAGGTAGGACACCGACTGCCGCGTTTCTTGTCACAGAGCTGCAATTCTTTCAAGCATGGCACACAGGAAAGAATTTCAACTAACTTGACTCCATCTGACTTTGCCTGTCCCAATGCCCTCAAAGGCGGCAAAAGTACAGCAACGACCTAAAACCGACGGACCAGACGCTCTGAGACTCACGGCTTCAGTACTCACCGAAAGCTCACCAACTTGAAAAGTTATCTGCATCTCCATGTTCACTGCAGCGTTATTCACAATAGCCGAGACATGGGAGTGTCTCGACTGATGAATGGATCAAGAGACTATGAGATACACACACACACACACACACACAGAGGAATATTATTCAGCCTTTAAAAAAGAAAGAACTCCTTCCATTTGTGACAGCGTGGATGGATCCTGAGGACATTACACTAAGTGAAATAAGTCAGACAGAAAAAGACAAATACCATAGGATTTCACTTATATGTTTAGTCTAAAAACAAAACAAACAAACTAGAGAGCAATTCACAGGTATAGAGAACAGATGAGGCAGTGAGTTAAGGGTGAGTGAAACGGTAAAATAAGTCCTGGGGATGAAATGAACAGCATGATGACTGTAGTCACATGACCCCTGACTGCTCTCCCCCGGCTGTGAACAGGAGTGGCGGGAGCACAGTTCTACGGAGATGAGAGTATAAGAACATGGCCGGAAGGAGACAAGATATATCAACATCTTCTATCCTGATTGGTCCATCAGTGTTTCCAATAAATATCCCTCCCAGGACCTCTATCTTCAGGAAGAAACTTTTCCAGCCCCACCACCCAAGTCCCAGGTCATCTCCACCACCCTTCCTGGATGAAGGGTGGAGAGCTGGATCCACAGAACTAACCCCTACAGCTCTGCTTTTCTTAATTACCCACCCTGGGATATAAAGACCCCCCAAGTACACTTCCTAGTTCAAATGCTACCATGATACAACCAACTCACTAACAACAGGTTTAAAGAATTACCTGGCAGGTCCACTGCCAACACCACCTCAGTCAAAAGAGGGTGCTAATCTTGCTTAGTGTCTTTGTCCTTCCTCCAGGCTGGAATTCCTGTGACTTGGCTGCCACTCGAGCAGTCACGTGGGGCCATGACGTAGCTGGCAGAAGAACACACAAGTTCGCCCACCCCACACCAGTCCCTCTCCTCATACCTGATATCAAAAAGGCTCCTCTGTAGCAACTGATCCGCCAGCCCTGCCAAGGAAAAACGTCTTCTAAATGGCCATCCTCCTGAGCCTGGGCACTCAATTCCTTACTCAGTTGCTGTGAGAAGTCTCTACCACCATCAGCACCTTGAAATAACACTAAAATTCTCTGTTTTCATCTCCCATCCTTCCACTTTTTTTCAAAAACCCCCTACTGTTCCCTCCTCCTCCAGGCCAGCTCTTTGTCCCCGCCCACCTGGAGGTTCCACCCCACCTCCATCCATTAAGAACCAGAGCTCTATGGTCTCCCTGTAAATTCTACCAAGCTCATGGCCAGAAACCATACCCTATCACGACCAGCTCACATACTGCTTATTATTGCTGGGGGTGGTCGTTAACTTTCTTTAACCCACCATCTTTTAATTACTGCTCAAATCCTCTATTCACCAATCCACACTGATCTGGGGGGAAGGAATGGGAGTTTTCTTTAGTTTTGTTTCAGGGTGGGTTTCTTTTGTTTTTTTTTTGTGTGTTGTTGGGTTTTTTTTTTTTTTGCCACCACCTATAGGTTACAAAATTGACTTAAAGGAGTGTGGGAAAAACGAAAGTGGAGAGGACCCAGCTGCCAGAATGTCCACCCTTCTTCCAGAGGCCTGCGCTGCACGCTCTTGTTCTTCGGGGACAAAGACCGGGACTGATCCACGAGCAGCTCCAACACCCCGCAGCCGATCCCACTACTGCGTTCCACTAGGATCACATTTCCAAGCTGCAATGCCACACTTGATTTCACCTACAGGCAGTGGTGCAGCCAGAAAGTAATGTTCATCAATATGAGCATCATTTCTAATAAAGCACAAAAATCCAGGGCAAATGCAGGTAAGTGAGACTGCAAACTTTCACTGCACCCGAGTGGTTGCTAGGTTATCTCTGCCTCCGTGTATCTCTGGAGACACAAAGCATGGACATGAGAGCAGCTGCCAAAGGGTCTCAAACAAATGGAGTCCACAACTGCCCCAGGTTAGGCTCCAACACGACGGAGCTGGGAAAGATGAGGGCCGCTCCCTGGCGCCTCCTGCCGCCTTTGAGCCAGCTTCTCTTCCTGTACTCACCCCTTACAGAAATGGGTTCAAATATACATGGAAATTTAAAGTACAATAAAGGTAAGGTGACAGACACATTCTTAAGAAGGCTCTGACAGTCTCCCTGTCCTGGCATCATGCTGTTGTTGTCTAATCATCTCCCCTGGAATGTGGACAGGACCTGTGATGAGCTGCTAGTCAACAGAATACGGCAAAGGTGACCGGATGCATGCAACTGCGTTACAGAAGACCGCAGGGCCCCTTTCTCCTGCTGATTTGATGAAGCAAAAGACCATGCTGGGGACCCACAGGACAAGAAACTAAGACTGGCCTTCAGCCGACAGCCAGTGAGAAAATGAGGCCTCACTCCAGCTGCCTGCAAGGAAGTGAGTGCTGCTATGACCACGCGGGGCTGTAAACAGATCCTTCCCCAGTCCAGCCCCAGCTGAGACCACAGCTCCGGCTGACACCTGATGGGAACCTTGCAGAGAACCCGACAAAGAGGCAGTGGTGTGGCCAGAAAGTAACATTCATCACTGTGAGTGTAATCTCCGGCGTGTTTTCTGTGCCCAGAGACCAGACCCCACAGAAATGGTGAAATAATATTTGTGTGCTGTTTTATACCTGTAAGTTTGTGATAATACCGTTATGCAGCAATTAAAACCTAATGCAGGTCAAGTCAGTGGGCAGGAAAGGATTATTCAGTAAATGATTGGAACAAATTAACTAGCCGCCTGGAAAAAAATTAAGTTGGATTCCTGACTCATATGACATGAAGTATATTCCAGATGGAGGAAAAATGTAAATGTGACAAATAAATCAAAAGGCAAGATGCAAGTTTTTTAATATGTAATTTGGAGCAAGAAAGGCCTAAATGGGACATGAAAATCTATAATTTTTTCATCCAGAAAGAATGAATTAACAAGTCCAACCAAAGTGAGAAAATATATCTGCAACTTGCATCACAAAGGGCTAGCTTCTTTAATATATAATTATTCTGAGATATCAAGGTTAGAGTTTCAACAGTTGAATTTGAAAGGACACAATTCAGCCCATAACAGTGTCCAACAGGCCATGGGGTGCCCAATAAAAACCTTCACTGGTGTCCCAATGCCCTTAAAATATGTCTTTCCAACACATAAGCCCTGACTACTTCTCTCCCCAAGTGCAGAACAGGAGTGGGGGAGTGGCCGTTCAAATGGAAATAAGAATACAGCTGGGAAGAGATAGAAATGGCCCCCTTTTCCCATTTCCCTCCCTTTTTCTGACTTTACACGGCTTTGGGCAAGCTGTCTAACCTTGGTAGAAGGATACTTGGTCCCTGATTACCTGTAAGCCTCTTTGAACACAGATGTCATGTCACAGGTGCCATGACACCTCCACGCAGTACTTAGACCCCTGTTCAGAAAATACCTGTCACCTCAGAGTCGCTCACGGGGAAACTGTGGGCTAGAGGCAGGATTTCAGGCAGATCTACCACCCCTTCAGATGCATAACATCCCTCTGAGAGCCAACCGCTCATTCAGGTGTCCTGCATTACCCACACCCGAGAGTCACCACCGCAAAGCACGGCCTTGCCCGCACCCACCTGCACTCCCCTCATCTGTCTTGTCTCCATGCAAAAGCTGAATGACCTGGGGCAGGAGGCCTAACATTTCTGAGCCCGGCTTTGCTCATCAGCAAAATGGGACAACTAAAATCCTTCTAGGTAACCCCTTACTGTAGCGTTTCCTCGGGTTGCTCAACAAATTCAATAAACTGGATGGTTTAAAACAACAGAAATCTGTTCTCTCCCAGTTCTGGAGGCTGGAAGTTTGAAATCAAGGCTCAGGGGAAGAATGCTTCCTTGCCTCCTCTAGCTTCTGGCAGTTGCTGGCAGTCCTTGGAGCTCCTTGGCTGGTGCTTACACCACTCCAGTCTCTGCCTGTCTGCACGTGGCCATCTTCTTCTGCATGTGTCTGTGTGCCTTCTCCTCTTAAGGACATCAGCCATTGGTGTCTGGGCCCACTCTAAGCCAGGATGACTTCATTTTAACCTATTACATTTGCAAAGACCCCATTCCCAAACAAGGTCATGTTCACAAGTACTGGTACCAGGACCTGAGCATATCTTTCGAGGGAAATAATTCAACCCACCTAGGAGACCGTGGAGAGGGTTAAAGTGATCACGCAGCACAGCACTAAGAACTCTGCCAGGGGTGCTCAGAGGAAGCACCCAACAGGTGGGTGATCTCACCACTGTCAGCCACACAAGGGAGCCCTGCTCCCCCACACAGCAAGCTCCTTCCTGGGTCGGGCCTGGCTTCCTCACTCCTCAAGAAAACAAAAACCTGAAGGAAGAAACCACGAGTTAACAAGCTGGCATCCTAACGGTTGCTGTGTTGTTAAAACTTTCAAAACAAACAAACTAGGGCTACGTACCGAGTCACCCTAGTAAATGTTTTATCAGTGGGTCTCTCTGAGAAACCCTGCACGCACACGTGGGCCTCACACACCTCCTCCTAGGAGGAGCCGGTCTGCCAAGAAGGGGCCTCACAGGCTACTCTGAAAGCCAGAAACGGTTTACTCAAGGTGTGCACCTCTGCTTCCAACACCTGGCTGCCTTCCAGCTGAGCAACACTTCCAGAAACAAAGCCCTGGGAGCCCCACGTGCAGTAGGGAGAGAAAGGCCCCCAGCCGAGGCTGGGTCCCAGGCAGCCCCACTCACTGGGCCTTCCAGGGAGAGGCAGGCAGCGATGAATAAACCATGGGCCAAGCTTTTCCCCATTGCCCTCATCTGTGGAAACCAAAACACCCATCACAGCGATCAAAGCTGCAGCCCACAACTTGATATTGACTTTGACTGGGCTCATTCAGTCATAAGCTCCTACAGAGTAGATTTTCTCCATGGATAATGCTTGAAAATGAGGAAGTAAGTGGCCTGGGAGAGCCTGGGACCCATTAACCAAGTAGCCAGACAGAGCTTCCCATTACAAGAGAAAAATGGCTGAAAATCTGAAAACTGCCCTTGGGCAGCTGTTCAAAGATTCCATTACGAGTATTCTGAGCAGCCCTCTGGGGGCAGTTGGGCCAGTGAGAAGAAGAAGCCTCCACAGATGTGGGATGAGAAGAGCCAGGGTCCAGGGTTCGAATGCTAGCTGCCCTGGAACAGGGAGGCCCTTCTCCCTCTTCCTTGCATGACTGATTATTTCCTCAGGGGGAGAAACCAGAGCCCCAGCCACCACCTTCACCTCAGGTACATGGACTCAGCGCCCCAGACCCATGTAAAAAACCATGAAGCTGAGCCAGCAATTGGTGCACTCGGGAAAGGATTCTCCCCGAGGAGGAAATTTGCACATCAATGCAGCCTCCTCTGCCAGCTGCCAAAGACGAGGCTGTGCTCTAGGAATATAACCAGGGGCAACAGTCACCAGTCACAAGACAACTAACTGCACAGTCCCACAGGGAAACACACACACGTGCCCCAACAAGTCCCTGCTGCTACTCAAAACAGAATGAGTCGTTGACAGGTTCCAAAACAGCATGCCGATGCCATCCTAGACTCAGGGACCCACGAGGAGAAATTAAAGAATGTGTCAACCTCCATCTGAGCCCCAACTCTGCCACTCAGTTGTGAGGTGACTTGGATACATCAAACACCTGCAGCTTCGGTGTCCCCGTCTGTAAAATGGGAGTAACCGCGCCTCTGCCCCCAAAGACTTTCCATGAGGGCTAAGGGAGAGACCCCTCATAATGCACCACTGGCGGGTGCGACGTAAACGGTAGGTCTGCCCCTCTGGTTCTCTGCTCTTGCTCCTCTCTCTGGCACTTCCCACCTACCTGCTCCTACATTCACAAGAGCCCTCCCCAGGCTCCCCACACGTGGTGGGGACTGGAAAACCCTTCCCCCAAATCCTAAATACCCAGATACCGGAACACCAGGTACCTACATCCTCGTACTGCCCCGGGACTCTGCCCTCAGGCTCCCTTCCCACACCTGGGGCCAGGCTGGCTTCTACCGGGCAGTTCCCAGACGCACACTGCAAGAACACCGTGGTCCACTGCAAAGCGTCTGTTGGTCAGAGGCAAAATGAGAATCTGAAGAAACCACTGGTAAGGACTCTTCTTAGAACTAAACTTACTTGATTTAAAAAGCCATCCTTTGTTCCGAGGATGAGCCACTTCCACATTTGTACATTAAAACATGATTTCTTTTAGAAAATGGTGGTGATACAATAAACAGTGACTTTTTTCATTGTTCTCACTTGATCAAAGCAAGGTAGGCGACCCCACATCAGGAGCCCAACCTTTTGGGTTTATGTATTTTTCATGATTTTACGGGCCCATAAAACCCATGTCTGGGAATCACCGGCTATGTGAACAAGCAGTGCGTGGCTGCCTCCACTTCCTCCCCAGTTCAACTCCCTAACTCCAATCTACAAACCCAGCCTCTCCTCTACCGTTCAAGGGAAACTGCTCACGGAAAGGTCTCCAAACCCAGGCCCCTCCCTCCAGCCTGCATGGGACCGCCCGGGACAGGCCCTGGTTACACTCAGACATGAGAGAGAGCCTCTGAAGGGCCAACCCAGCCTCTCTAAGCAGCTGTGATCAAGGCAAAGGCTTCTCAATGCCAACCCCATAAGGCCAAGTTCTCACTGGCATTCATGGTTCTCATCACCACCCCACCCACCAAAGCATGGGCCATGGAGCCAGAGGGCCCAAAGTCCACCACCTAGCTGTCGTCACCCGTGTCCCATTAAGTGGCCTTACGTTAGTCTCCTACTGACTAACGTGATGCTGACAGTGCCCATTTCACAGGAGTCTAGAGAGGACTCCACACAATTCTGTGTGTGAAGCACTTCCCACGGTTTCTGGGGCACAGTGGGGGCCAACAACTGGAACCTGTAGCAGGCGGAGTGTTCTAGCAGACTACGCCCTCTTTCTAGCTTACCCCCCACTGCTCCTGCAGACTCCGGCATAACTGTAGTCTTCCCCAAGCACATGCATCCCCTCCCACCTCTGGGACTCTGCCAAGCCAGCATGGAAGGCCAGCCTAACTCCACCCTCTCCCCCAAGCTCACGTCAAGGCCCTCCTTCATGCCCTTGCTGACCCATCATGGCCCAACAGAGTACGGTCTTCCTCTGGTCTCGGGCAGCATTTGGTCTGGGCCACTCGGCAATTTTACTTTCCACATCACTACAAATGCCTTACTCAGACCTATCTGCGTGGTTTCCCTCTCCTGCTAAATGTTAACTACTTCAAGTCAAGGGGAAACTGTACATCCAACAGTGCCTGCCACGGTGCCTTACACGTAAGTGAACAATAAATAAGTGTTCTAAAGAGCCAGCGACATCATCCTCCATAGATGACTCTAAAATAGATGCTAAGCAGGTACAGTATAAAGACCTCCTATGTACAATGTTGAATGTCTTCCTAAGACCACAGCTAGCAAGGTTTATACATGTACACACACACGTATATAGAAAACACAAGCACCAAATATGCTCATTCCCAAATCTCAGGCAACCCAAGTAGACAGTAATTAAAACCTGAATCCTATGGGATTTAAATCCATTGTCTCAGGGTCTGGCACTTCCTCGCCCTCAGTTCCAACTGACTGTCAGTACATGACTGGCTTTGTTCCCCGGTAACATTTACAACTTTGTACGCCACACTTCTCTTTTGTTTTGCTGATGCTTTCTTTGGGTTTAGCCTTTTCACCACATTCTTCCCTATCCCTGCTCAAGTCACCCTTTCCAGGTGGCACTGTTATTTACTTATTTATTTCACAGGGCCAGCCTTTTACCTTCCGCTTTGTTCTACATCCCTCTTCTCTCTAAATCCACTAAATGGCCTTTGTAGGGCACCCTATGGGGAAAAATAACTCAAGTCCAGAGAGATTTCAAGTTCTTTCCATTCTGCTCTCATTCTCCATCACTCAAATGAATGAATTATTTAGACAGAAAAAGGAAGAAAAACAGTGAGTGTGTCTGCCTCTAAAGGTACTTAGAGAAAGGGTACTTCTATTTCAGCATCTTTGAGGCTCTTTCGTGCTTCCTAGGCGCTCAATTAAAAGGAGATGCCCCAGGGAACCCTGAACACTCTGAACGTCCCACAAGCAAGCTGCTCACTCCCTTGAAGCCAGAGCAGAAACAACTTATGAGAAACTATCAGTCACTTAGTCTGCATGATGGCCCTACAAGGTGTGCATGCCCACTTCCATACGGAAGTTAGGATGGAAAAAGATTACTCTCTAGAGCAGTGATTTTCAAACAGTGCACCACAGGAATTTTTAAAACATGCAATACCTGACTATTTAGCCAGGGGCACTGACCTCCTTTCCCTTAGATTGCCAAATTTAAAAAAATGATGACAGGCAACAGAACAATAGTCATTTGGTGTGAATGAATCAAAATTACACCTATTTTTTTGTCAGGTTGGCAAAAATATAATACATTTTTGAAGTGCCACAGAATTTTAGTAATTAGTTTATGTGTGTCATGAAATTTTTTAAAAGGCTGAAAATTGCTGCTCTAGAGGCAAAACAGACCGAGATGAGCCGTCTGAACCTGCCACAGAACTATAATATATCCGGGATTCTCAGGACCCTGCTTCCAAACTCTAACTTAGCACTGACCCTTCAGTGTGTCCCAGGTCATGAAGGAGTACACGCACGCTCTGGAACCTAGAGACAAGGTCAAGTGCGACCTCCAAATACTTGGGTATTTCAGAGCCACCAAAGAGGGGGAGCAATAAGAAGACCCAGAACAGGGGACAAACCTCTCAGGAAGAAGGATAATGGGAAGGATAAATTTCTTAAAATCACTGTGAAAATGAGTCAGAAGAGGTACCTTGACTTCAAGTTCATGCTTGGTGACTAGAAACTTCAGGACTGAAAATGTCCAGGTGGACCGACAGCTCTCATCTCCGTTTACAGAGCACAAGTTGGGTCACAGTCATCCCTCGTTAAAAATGATCGATCCTTAGAACAAAACTCAACGGTCTGACCGCGGCCTGCAGTCCTGCACACAGGGAAGCACAAACCAGGAGCAGGAACTCACGGGCTCCTCCGACGTTCACGGCGCGCCCACAGCAGCGCCAGCGCTGGGCTGGGCACCTGCGCTTCTGACACAAACGGCACCCCCAGTCCCAAAACCCCGTCTCAGAGCGTGGACTGGTAAGCATGGTGTGACTGTTGACAAAGTGCCAGGCACTGGGCCAAGTTCCCTGCATGCATGACCTGGCCCACTCCTCCCAAAGAATGTGATGAGGCTGGCACTCTCCTTATTTCGCTTTGACAGGTAAAGAACTCATTGAGTCACAGAGAAGCTCTGCAGGTGGCCTGAGGTCACAGAGTCAGGACGTGAGCCAGACCCTGACTCAGAGCTGCCTTCTGGGCCAGCACTCCCCACGCCTCCATCAGAGGTAGGGTCCAGGAAGCGGCTCCCCACTGCTCTGCTGGTTTTCTCATACCGACACCTTCCTTCCGTGGTCCCAGCAGCCCTCTGAGTAAAAGAGGCCCTGGGACAGAGGAACACAGAACTGCCTTGTACATGCTGAACCCAGGAGCACCCGAATTCATGTGAAAAGCAAACGCGCCCCTTTTCAGCGAAGTCGACCACACCCCCCAGGCTCTAAGGCCCGCAGAAGGACGTAGAAATTTTTGCCACATCAGCACCTGTGCCAATGGCCTCGGGGTTCTCCATCTATATTCAACTGGGGAATGTGGAGGGGGCAGCGAGAGGAGGGGAGGCCTGGCCACGCCTACCACATTCCCCTCCCCGGTAATCAGGGAAAAGAAGGGCAGCAAAACCACCCTAGTGACCACTTTGTGTCCTCTGGGAAACTAAGAGCTATTAACTCCAAATATCACAAGAAGTGTGGAGAAACAGGCACTGTAACAAACCACTACTGGGACGATCCATGGGCAGGACCATTTCGGAGGGTAAGCTGGCAATATCTAGTCAGGCTGAAATGTTATAGAGCCCTGTTCCTGTGCACAAGGATGTCCACTGTAGTGTGCCTAGTCATGGAAATAACCTAAACGTCTTGTTAAGAGATGAGTGAACAAATTGTACAATCATCCAGTGGAATACCCTACAGCAGTTATAAAAGGATACACCCATATGTGCCAACATGGAGGGACCACAAAATTATAAGCATATATGAAAAAAGTTAAGTTGCACACACTGACTGGGTAGCTTAGTTGGTTAGAGCATCATCCTGATGTTACAGAACAGATGGGGTTGGGGGGTGAATGATATTCTATTGCCGAATGAACCCACTCTTATGCTCCAGGGATCCCCCACTCCGTACTAGGTTTACCTTCCCCGCTGCCAGGGAAAGATGTCTCTCAGTGCCAGAGACTGGTGAAAAGGAAAGGGATTATTTATTCAAAGAGTTATACAAACTTAACAGTAATAACTTAATGTCTTCACTGAGATCCCAAAGTCCTTTAGAATACCCAGAAACACACAGTCCTTCCTCCCCCCTCTGCCCAGTCTGGGTACCGTATCTCAGGAAAAGAAGTAGAAGTCCGTGGTTCTTCTCTGCCCAAGCCACAAGATCCCAAAAAGACCCTGCATGGCTACCACACCGGGGGTTTAAATCCCAGCGCCAATCTTCCCCTGCCGCACCATTTCCGACTCCGCCCACAATTGGCCACAGCTGCCAGCATTCCTGTATGTTTCCAGCTTTACTGGGCTGCCATAGTAAGTCTGGGCAGGTGCGGCCCTGTGGTGTGGAGCCAATCATCCCCAAGCTCTTCCGCAGCCTCTGTAACCAGGGGAGTTGCCTCCCATTTAAATCCTGGGTAGAAGGCACTCTCATCTCCCTGGCTCAAAGCATGGCCACAGCTATTTAACATATCCATGAAACCAGCTAGAGATCATAGATATGTTAAACGACCATTTTAGAGGTTATCTGCAAAACCAGATATGGCCCTGGGTTTTGCTACTCAAAACCCTCAATGGCCCTGCTCCATTCGACCCATCTCCCAGCTCAGACTTGTCGGGGTGAGGACATCCTATACACATATATTTTTCTAATATTTCCTGGACACTGAGTACTGGGCCCCATTACAAATCCCTATTTTGGGCCCTCGCTTTGCTACACCCTTTTACACTGATATGCCAAGCTTTTAGGTTTGATCCCCTGTCAGGGCACATACAAGAATCAACCAATGAGTGCATAAGTAAGTAAAACAACAAATTGATCATTTGCTTTTTCTATGTTTCTTTCCTTCTCTCTCTCTCTCTCTCTCTCCCTATTCTTCTCTCTATAATCAATCAAATTTTTAAAATTTTTAATGAAAATGTAAGTTGCAAAAGTATACACAGTATGATAGCATTCCATACACATTAAAGTATAAACTATGATACATTGGATACAGATGCAAACAAATGAGGTAAAAAATTCTCACATGGACAGAAAGGTTATACACCAGCTCTGGAGGGGCAGGGACCTCTGGGCAGAAGAGAAAAAGTAACAAAACAAAAAGAAGGAAAGTTTTTCAGAGCATCTGTAACATAGTTTTCTCAAAAAAAATCTAAACTAAAACGGTGAATGTTAAAAATATGATAGATTCATATGATAGTTACACTGGTATTTGTTATACTACTCTTGATTCTTTACGATGTTTAATAAATTCCAGAATTTCAGGTAATTAAAAAGTATGTATGTAAAACACCCAAGTTACTCTTTTAGTCATCTAATAACCACTTAAGATAGGGAATGAGCATAAATAAATTAGAATACCACGCCTTAAGTCCAACACAAACAAATTCAAGGCAGAGGCAGCCACTAAGAAGGGAGATGACAGAATTTTATTTAGCCATAAAAAGGAAGGAAACCCTGACATTTGCGACAACATGGATGGACCTTGATGGCATTATGTTAGTGAAATAAGTCCAACAGAGCAGGACAAACACCATATGAACTCACTTGCATGTGGAATCTAAACAACCCAAACTCTTGGAGACAGAGAACAGACTAGTGGTTGCCAATGAGGACAGGGTGGAGAAATGGGTGATGGTGTCGGAAGGTAAACATTTCCAGTTATAAAATAAGTAAGTCTTAGGATGCACACCCTGCACAATGTGTGTGCACACAGCATGTGAACTATAGTTAACAATACTGTATTGTACACTGGAAGATGCTAAGAGAATAGATCTGAAAAGTTCTCATCATAAGAAAAAAACCTTATAACTACGTGAGATGACTGATGGATGTTAACTAGACTTACCGGGATGATCATTTTGAAATCTACACATTCATCAAGTAAAAAATAAAGAAGAGGCGAGACTGATTTTGTGGTTGGCAGTTACCTATGGGAAGCCAGCTTTCTGGACACACTTGCAGGGTGGTGAAGGGAGAATACGAAGCTTTTTTTGGAGAAACTGTACAAACACAGGCACAGCCTAAGTCAATAGCAAGACTAGACAGTAAACAAGGGCACACACTCTATCCATAAAGGCCGCATTGAGTTGTGGGGAAAGGAGTGAGCTGGGAGACACCTTCCCTTCTCAGTCGAGCTGGCCAGAATCAGGTGCTACAAATCCAACCAGAAAGAGCACTTGGGCAGTAATACCATCTTCCAAGAAGTCGGGCCATGGGCTGTGTCCGTTGACTCCACCGTCAAGGCAGGGAGAATGTTCCCATGGGGCCTGGGCGCCCTGAGGCCTCACGCTGCAGGGGGGGTGGAGGTGGAGGGCCCCACCACAGCAGAGCCCTCTCGCGGGGTCCACTACAGCCTGCAGCCTGGAGGAAAGCAGAGCACGCATGCCCAAGGGGATCAGAGTTCCACTTGTCACTGTTTCCCCTCCAGAGGTAACACTACCCCCACCAATCTGAATGGGGGCTTCATCTCGCCCAACCCTTACAGACAACTGCTGTGAAATGTGGGTGGGAGTTCATTTATGGGGAGGGGTGGACTGAGTGTCTGGCAGAGGAGAAGGCAATGGGCTTTGGAACAAAAAGCAACAGCCACACCAGGGTGGCCCGGCACCCAAGGGACCTGAGAGAACCCAGGGCAGGAGCAGAGTCAACAGCTAACCTGCACCAAATCACTGGCCCTTTGAGTGAGGGGCCACCAGGGCTGAAGGGGACTGAATTCAGAAAAACGAAGAAATGCCATGCTGTGCCCCAGGGGGCAAGGGGCCACTTCTCTCTCCCCCCACGAGCCCCGCCCCCCACTCTCACACAAGCCTGAATCGTCTGTTTCCTAAGGATTTTCCTTCTATGTTAGAGCTCCTCTTCCGGAGCGGCACTAGAGGCACGACCCAAAAGGACCTTCCAAGGTGACGAAAATGTCACACACCTGAGCTGGGCAACACGGCGGCCACTGCTCACAGGGGCTACTGAGCACCCAAAACGGGCCTGGTGTAAGTGAAGAATTGAATTTTTGATTTTACTTATTCTCAACTAATTTAAGTAGCCGCATGCAGGTAATGGATATCTTACTGGAGAGCATAGCTCTATGGCATCTTTCTTACTGTCTGCACAGTGTGTTAGCAGATGGGTGTGACAAGTCACCCTCTCCAGTGACTACTTTGTCAGCTGTCCTACCCATCCCCCTGACTGAATGTCTGCACACATCCCAAACTAGTTAAATAGAATAAAGCCCTAGAAGAGGAATTCTTGAGTCAATGGGTAATTGACTATGTTTCTCAGCTTCTTCTGCATATTAAGACCACCCACATACAGTAACATAGATGCGAACAAGATTTTGCCTGTTACTAGCAGTTTTCACACACATGGTTCCCACTGGACCTCACGGCGACCAGGTAAAATCAGATAGGAGATGTGACACCACCCCTAGGTACGGGGAGAAGGACAAGCTGCGAGAGAGCGCACCGCTGACTCAGCTGTGAGGGACAGTCTTTACAGCTGACACTGAAGGGTACACCTGGCCGTCCTGTGATGCTGAACCACTTGTGCTCCCAGATTCCTTTAACAAAGAAAACTGCTCCTGCTGCATTCACAAGCAAAGAGGGCAGGATGTAAAATTCTATTCTGAGTATGATCAAAACCGTATAAAAATCAAAGAAAATAAACCAATGTGCTAACAGTCTTTGGGTTATAAGACTATAACTTACGTTTTTCTAATTATCTGCCCAAATTTTATAACAAACCTAAATAATTATTAAAATAAATAACTCACATTTTGTGAGCAATTAAAGGCTGAGCGGTTCACACGCACTGTATCTCATTTCAAATATTCACACACGCTAAGGGCCTTCATTACCCCTGTTTACAGATGAACACACAGTGCTCTGAAAAAGCTTTAAGAAACCAGGCCAAGATCAAGGCCGCGAGCAGCATTTGAACCCAGGCTGACTCACTGGAAAGGCTCTCACACTGTAACATGCACACTGATTACCTGAAGATCTTGTTATGGCGCCGATTCTGAGTCACGTGGCGCTGATGCTGTTGGCCTGGAGACCACACTTTGGAGTACGGACTACACAATCTCTATACTATAATCTTCAAAGAGAAAACATGTCTCTTTTTTTTCTTTTTTAAACAGAGGGGAAGGGAGGAAGAAAGAGTGGGAGAGAAACATCAATGTGTGGTTGCCTCTCCTGTGCCCCCTACTGGAGACCTGGACCACAACCCAGGTATGTGCCCTGACTGGGAATCAAACTAGCAACCTTTTGGTTTGCAGGCTGATGCTCAATCCACTGAGCCACACCAGCCAGGGCAAAAACATGTCTCTTCTAAGACATAATTTAAATAATAGCAATTTTTGCACATATACATGTGCAAAAATATACTTTTCTTCTCCACAACCTCTGCAACCCTTCCTTCCTACCCATGCGGCAGGCCTAAACTGCTCCTGCCAATTCCCACCACCAACGATCCCCTGGCCACACGCTGGTGTCACACTCACTAAGCCCAACTCTGAGCTTAATCAACCCTCTCATCGCATTAGCAGGGAGCATGTTATCCCCCGAGCTTTCAAGAGCAAGCATTTCCACACACCCAGAGAGCAGGTTCAAGGAGGAGGGACCCCGGGGCTGTCCCAAGGAACCAGTCAGTGCCACCCGCCACCCCCAACCGCAGACACTTATCACCAAGCCACCAGCACAGTTCAGATCTGGTGTTTCTCTATTCTCATAGACTTCTCCTTTGAAACGTTAAAATTATGTATTCTCTAAACAGTTTAACCTCCCAAAATCTGGCAAGCCCCAGCTAATTTTATACTTAGAGAACCTTCAACACCCTTTAATTATGTTCCTAATTCTTTACGTCTTTTTATGTGGGATTATCGGATACTCGCTATTTAATGAACCTTTGCCGTTTGCAGTAATCCTGTTTATCTATCTTAATGCTTAAGGCCATGAAATTACCGATCTGATACCTTGAAAGCAGCTCTTCCAGAATGGATTTCATTACCCTAACTCTTCCCTTCATTTATATCTCCTGGTTTTCACTGCTCTTCCCGGAGTGAGTAGATGGGTGATTTTTTTCCCAGTAAGAGTGACAGTTCCACATACAGGCAGTCTGTACACGATGCGGGTGGATCGCCTTCCACGTCCCTCTGCGACTGTCTTTATTAGTGCATTTTCTTCCTTGGATCATTTGTGTGACTCCGGCAGAAAATTTGTATTTCCTTTTACATTAGACCAAAAGAGAGTCTTAAACTTCCTCTCTCTAATGTTTCTGACACTCACACTTTATGAAACAGAACTGTTTTCACTTTTTCCTCTTGGTAACTTCCCCTACTCATTAAGTAAACTACATAAACTCCCTTCAAATGGAATTAAGATGCATAGCAGCTTCCACTAACCTGTCAGAAGCCTTTTATATATGCCATGCATGACAGTCTGAACGTATCCTCTGACTTTAAATTGCTATAATCCATTTCTGTCTCAAAGGCCTCTTTCTCTTTGCCTTTTAAAGCCAAAGGTATCTCTGGTCTTGGGAGAGGAATGAGACTGTTCTAAAACCTGAAGGAAATACAAAGTGTCACCAAAGGGCAAAGGTGGCTTGGCCAGGTAAACTTCAGTTCTTGCCCCAGGTCCTTCTCTCCTTGGGTCACTGGCACACATGTCCAGAGATCAGCTCCATTCCTTCTGGTGACTGACAGGAAACCTTACTGGGTGACTGACACTATGCCAAGCACCGACTCAGGTACTGGAAAAGAAGAGCAAATAAGATGGATATCAGAGGCGAAGACAGATCCCATCCCGCCTCATGGAACTTTCATTACAAGAAAGGAAGAGTTCTTGCTTCTGTTGAAGACCGTTGCCAAGAAACGTATTACGGGTACTTTCAAAAGTACCCACGTTGCCCCCTCAATGCTGGACAGGGTTCTTGCCCCTGAAGATATATTCCAGTTTCTGAGCATCTCCATTTCCTTTGGCATGTTTATGATTCAAAAACTGAACATCCTTATTCCCATATTTTGCCATCTATTATGTGCTCCTGTACAAAATGCATGCCCACACTTTTGTCCCAAACTTTCAGGGAAAAAAAATCTTTCGTTTTAATTCTTTAATTCAATGTATTTATTTATTTATATTTAGATACTAGTTTTCTGTATTATAAAGTAACTTTAGCATTTATTTTTGAACAGATAATGGTACAAGAAATTTTCTGTAACAAATGATTACAAAACACAAGAACAGATACAAGGTACTGCAGGTACTACCCATGTATAATGGGCATCCTCATTGTTCCCTCAAAAACTGGGGCCTAAAAGTGCGCATTATACATGGCAAAATATGGTAGATTTTTGACATCTGTTAGTTTTTCCTGGGTTTTCACTACCATCTACTTGGGCAACACAAACCTCGGGCACACTCAGCCACACCCTTCCGCCTCACTGCTGACCTTCGTAGGTCCTGCCGATGTTTACCGTTTCTCTGCAACACTACAAGGCAAGTTCTGCCTTTTGTTAACACAGAACACTCCTGACGTAAGTCATTCTTCCCACCTCCAGTCTTCGACTGCAGTTCACATCAGCTTCAGTCCCGCCTCTCCAGGCCGCTGACAGCGGGGCTCAGTGGCTGCCATCACACTTTTTGACCGAACTTTGTCCATCAAGTCTGTTCTTGAAACCCCTTACTCAGTTCTGTTCTGGTTTCTCTTAGCAGTACCCACTTTTCACGGCTTCCAATTTTTCCTGATGAAATTTTTTTGTGATGCAATGCCTTACGTTGCTAATCCCTTTTCTATTGTCCCCAAACTCCCCCATTTTATTTTTATAATTTAAAAAAAAAAACAAGTTAAATTTAGAACTTTCCAAACCGAGAGGTTTTTTTCCAACTCGTGGAACTGTAAGTGTGACGAGGGCTCATTTTTCAGCCACGTCCAATTAGCTTAATGACTCCTCAAGAACACTGCGCTGGTTCCAGGCTAACGAAGGGGGAAAATGTTCCAGTAATGCCATCACAGACGACACACTTCTGATACCCACAAAGCCAACCTCACTGGGCCTTATAACAACAAAAAGGGATTTTTAACGCAGTAGAATTGAACACCCTTTACGCTCTCGTTCCTCTATGCCAACAGACACACAAACGCCCCAGGGGGAACACTTGGCACCTTGCGCCGGCAGGTCTTCTAAATCGAGTTATTCATGAGGCCCGCACACCCCTCCAGTGGCTGAGGGTCTGTTCCAGACTAAGCTAAATGGCTGCCCTCCCTCCTGTGGCCTTTCTCCCAGCCAGGGACAACCCTCGCCTTCACTCCGTGCTGTCTGCTGAAAATGACAGTTGGATACGGGCCCGGGCGCACTCCCCCAATGCACAGTCTTCCAGTGTCACAGTGACTCGTTCAAGGAGAGGCCCGCTTGCAGGGAGCACGGGAGTGAGAGTTTGGAAGCCCGAGGCTCATGCTGGGCGGCCAATGTTTGAACACTTTACAGACCTGCAGCGTTACTTTCTCACAAGGCACGACGTACCGCTCACAAGAGCCCCCTGGTCCGCATTAACAAGATGGAGCAAATTATTTCTAGCTTCTTTCTGGAGCAGTACAATAACATTTCACCTTCCACGGTAAAGTTCTCTCATATGTGAATCATACAAGCTTAGGCTAGGGATCAGAAAGTAAGAAAAACCTTACATTTTTCTTTTTATATGAGGCACTATAATCAGCATTATTATTTCTGTCTTAAAAATCTACTCCTAGACTGTTTAAACAGTGGGCCCTTCTATTTGGCAGCCAGCACTAGTTGAGGGACGTGAAACTGCTTTTGGTTGGTATTCCAACCAAATATTCCCACCAAAGCTGGGAGAAACATTCTCCATCATTAGTATATTTCAAGGCAAGTCTCATGGCACTGGGATAATTTGTTTATCACTGTTGTTTCTTTTAACAAATCAAGCCTCCGCAAAGGTCAATTTAAATGCCTAGAATGACAAGTTCTCCACCGCGGAATGACAGAACACGTTTCAATCTGCCAAAGACCCCGCTTGAATGAAATCAGTTTAGGATGCCAGCCCCGCTCCACTCCAACAGCTCTCTTAATAGACCATCCCATCCAAAAGGATAAGCGAGAAGTCAACAGTGACATCACCACCCACCGATGGAATTCTCTTACAGGGGTGTCCAACCTTTTGGCATCTCTGGGCCACACTGGAAGAAGAGTTGTCTGGGGCCACACATTAAATACATCGTGACAGGTAATCACACAAAAATCTCATAATGTTTTAGGTAAATTTACAATTTTGTGTTGGGCCGCATTCATTGCCCTCCTGGGATATATGTGGCCCACGGGCCATGGGCTGGACACCCTGCCCACCACAAGCTACACAGTGTACTTCTTCAGTAAACATGGACTTGAGTGTCTGTTCTAAGCCAAAGCCGTGGAGCCAGTGGTTAGGAGCACAGGTTGAAGCTGTGTAGATCTACCTGCCAATTCCCACACCACCTCTAATGGGCTCAGGGCTTGAAAGAAATCATTTAACCCTCTAGTTTCCTTACCTATAAAATGGCAGAGCATACTACCTACCTGAATAAACTGCTGTGAAAAAGAAATAAGATTTATCAGCAGTGGAAGCACTAAATAAATTGAAGTATACACGTATCCCAGAAGATGTTTTCAAAGCTGTTTTTAAAACAATGGGAAGCTACATAAGAATGAAAAGAAAGACAACCAAGAAGACATGTACCTTCAGTATCGTAACACCTCAGAATTCAAGCTATGCTCAACAGTCAAGAGCAACTTCTGATAGTGCAGGGTGGGCGGAAGCTGTGATTTCTTGGTTATGGGCAGTGACTGGGTGAACTTGGTCACAGCCATTCACGTGTTATCACTTCCATCCAGTTCTGTGCATGTGGGCACCACAGAGGTTGAATTTACCTATTTACAATGTACTTTAGAAGATTACGCTAAAATCTGTCACTAAAACGTTACTGTGTACACAAGACAGCAAGGAAAGAGAGCATAAACCTGATTAATAGTGAAGCAAATCTCTGTTACTGGGAGAATGACTGCAATTCCATATTTTCTGCAAAGCAAGAACCAAGCACTTTAAAGGACTTATGGAAGGCACTCACAAAGAGTTGAAGCTATATTGCACTCTGCTTCCGAAACAGAGGTAGTAAGGGGAGTGCCAGTCACGCACTGAGCAATACAAGTGAAGGCGAGTGAACACGCCAAAAGCTTTGGAATAATCAAAGTGTCTAAACCAAAGGAAGGCAAATGTGGCCAATTCACATAGCTCAAAACAGAGCTAACAAAATACTGTAAATCAATAAAAGCAACTACAAATATAAACAAGTATGAGCTCATTAAACTACATGCGTATATATGTATATGCACGTGTGAATGGGTGTGTAATCCATATTAGGGTTACACTGATATATTCTACACTGATATATTCTAGTTAAACTTCATTCAGAAAAGGGGAGAGAAATGTAAATGGAGGATGGAGGAAGATTTTAATCCTTCATTGTCATTATTTCTATTTTGTTTGAGATTTTTATAATGAGCATGTATTGAATTTTTTGCAATGTTTTTAGTTTAAGAAGATTACAACAGAATAGTACGTGTCCAGCCTTGGACCCTGCCAAAGAGAGTAAATTTTCAATGTGCTTCTAGATGATACAAAAGAAATAAGAAATGTGATCTCCACCCTCAAGCAGTTTACAACCTAGTAGGATTCAAGACTAAAAGAGGAGATAAATAAATGGATGGGGAAGTGGGTGGATGGATGGATGGATGGATGAACAGATAGGTGGTTGATAGATAGACTGACCTAAAATAAAGTAGAAGAAAGCCACAAACCACAGAAGCAATGTCT
Source organism: Sturnira hondurensis (assembly GCF_014824575.4). Taxonomy (NCBI): domain Eukaryota; kingdom Metazoa; phylum Chordata; class Mammalia; order Chiroptera; family Phyllostomidae; genus Sturnira; species Sturnira hondurensis. The sequence continues at coordinate 12,488,789 of NW_028075269.1, read as the reverse complement.
TGTTCAAATCTCAGGAGCTGACAAAGAGTAGCTACTGGAGTCTTAAAGCAGCAACATACATACCCCAACATTGTACCTGGAAAGCTAAAGAAACAAGCTAGGCCGTAAGTCATCACCTCTGAAACCTGTTCAAGAATGGCTCATCCAGCCCTGGCTGGTGTGGCTCAGTGGATTGAGTGCCAGGCCAGCCTGTGAATCAAAGGGTCGTCAGTTTGATTCCCAGTCAGGGCACACATCTGGGTTGCAGGCCAGATCCCCAGTCGGGGGTGCGCAAGAGGCAACCACGCATTGATGTTTCTTTCCCTCTCTTTCTCCCTCCCTTCCCTTCTCTATAATAAATAAAATATTTTTAAAAAAAAGATCCATCCATTAAATATGCCAAAGGACAGGGCATCCATGTTTTCCCAAGCCCATGATGTCCCCACCAAGGCCATAAATCCATCAGCATATCCCACATTTAGGAATGCCTTTTTTTTACCACTTGGGGAAAAGTGCCTCTGCCCTTCCCAGACAATGAAAAGAGGGTAAGCCACCCCATCTCCATCCCTGGATCACTTGATTCTTTAAGAGAAAAGAACGGGTTTCACACTGATTTCCATCCTGAGAGCACAGCACAGTGCCAGGGTTGGTACCACACTAATGTACAGCCAAACAAAGCTTTCAGAAGAATGTCTAGTTACCCAAAGACAAAAATGGTATGAATATTTGCATGCTTGGGAAGCCAGACTTCCTCCCTGGAGACACAGGTGCCTGATCAATGGGCATGTCTCCCCTGCAAGCCCAGCATCCCTCTTCTCAGCACCTCCTTTCTTCCTGCAAATTCCTGCACAAAAGAGGACAGCAGCAGACAAAGCACACTGCTAGTCGGAAGAGGACAGAGTAAAAACTCAAAGGTTGGACACTGAACAAAGGAAACAACAGCTCGAAGACTTGTCCTAAAAAATCCAAGTGTTATAAAGTGATACAGAGAATAGCTTTTATAAGACCAGAGACAAATTCTGAGACAAAAATTTCTCCAAAACCCACTTACTACTAGTACAGATGATTTTCTCCACCACCTGCAGAACTGACTCAAGTTGTAAAGCCCTTTGATGGGAAGGGAAACGGAATTCTGGGAGGGTAGGGGAACTGAAAAGAACAATAAGGGCTCTGTAGAGAGGAGGAAGAGGGACTTCCGGGGCTAGGATTTCAACACACGGGTCCCAAGGCAAACTTTGAGGCAGCTTCTCCCTTCCCTCCCAGGGCCCGTGAACCTCCCAAGTTCAACATTCAGGGGACCAGGTGGCTCTTGGTGTCAGGTGCCACCTGCCTTTTACCTGCTTTCTCAGCAGGTCTTTCCCAAGAAAACCTAAGAAATCTACAATCTTAAAACCCCAGAAGTTTGCGCAATGACACAAGGGGAAGTGGGAGGGAAAGGGTCAGTGCGGACACATTCGTCGCTAAGAATGGGTCTTCACATGGAACTTGGGGGGAACCTGATGACTAAAAGTCCCCTCGGGAGGAGGATGACCCCCTGACCCACTGCATCCAGAACACATTTTTAGGATGAGCAGTAACAATGTTCAAGAGGTATGACAAGCAGGCCTGCTCGACTAGGCCAGAGGTTCTCAACTGGGGTTCTCAACAGGGTGACTTTGCCCCCAGAGGGCATTTGGTAATGACAGGTATGGCTGTCACAACTGCTGGTGGGAGGGTTTGGGGGAGTGGTACTGGCATCTAGAACCAGAGACGCTGCTACATAGTCTACAATGGCTGGACACCTCACTCCTCCCCCAACAAAGAACTAGGCAGCCCAAAACGGCAACAGCACCGAAACTGAAACTAACCCCATCCACGCAAGCATTTCTAGAAACCCTAACGAACGACCCTGCCTGAAGTATTTGCCATCCCCTGGGCTGCGCAGCTACCCTGCCACAAAATTCTACTTACTCTGGTGAGCACTGCTACACATCAGGCAAATGACGTGACAAGCAAATGCAACATCTGCAAAGTACCCACAGGCTCTCCCAGCAAACATTTTTAAGGGCATTCCTCGTGATCCAAGAAAGTAAGTTCTTTTACGACAATTGCAATGAAAAGAAGGGAACTTGCACGCACCCGCACGCATGCATGCACGCACGCACGTACGTACGTACGTAGGCCCGCATGATGGAGCAGCCATCTTAAAAGTCCGTCCAGGGTGTCACTGGTGAAAAAGCTGCACAAGTTAGGATGATCCAAGCCTTTCCAAAATAGTCCAAAAGGAGAAAGAAAGAAAAAGGGAAGAGAACAAACAGGGAAAACTCCACAACCAGAAACAGATTTGTCCCTGATACTATCTCCCAGCTACAAGCAGTTCCATCACTCCAACTTGCTTGCATGGCATGTAGTTACCTTTTGTCAACTGTAAGATGCAATACCATGTAAGAAAAGGGGAAAATACAAAGACACAGCTTCGTGAACAACAGTGAACCCCCTTACAGCTCAGGTCAAGAAATCTCACGGTGGCGGCCTGGGGTATCTTCCTGCCGCCGTCCTCTCCTTGCACACAGCAAGATCAGTGCTATTTTGAAATGAGATTCCTTAAGGAGTGAGATTTACTTTAGGTATTTACCAAAAACAGGGACTGCTAAATTCAGAGCAGTGACCACAACGTGAACAGATTGGGAAGGGGGTATCTCTGGAAGTAACCTCATTGGCTGCTAATACACAGAAGCAGTGGGAGGGAACCTATGGAAGCACCGGGCCTGGGAAGAGTGGGAACACCCAGGTGAAGAACCAAGAGAAACAGGTTGGAATCCAAGCTCCGGTCCTTCCTCCCGCATTATGGGTAACGATGCTGTCTCCCAAACCATGAAATAACTTCCTGCCATACCACAGCATTGGAAAAATTCAGCAAGATATGTCTTTAAAGTGGCAAGCAAAGAAGCTCACGCAAAGATATCCCTTCCACAAATACCAGGTTCCCTGTCCTCCCCTCAACATGCAAACGCGCAAGGTGGTTAAAGAGCATGTCTATAATATGAGATTATTTGTTTATTAACTTTCCTAATTCCCAAATTCTCTCAACTGTTTTACGCAGGTGATGATACAAGCCCACTTTCAAGTTACTCTGGAGACTTCGGCCAGAAAGTGTCTGAACCAGTCTTGGAGGCGCAGACATTACCTCCGTGCCCTTTTCTACTCACACCCCTGTCCTTCCCCCACTGATCCCAAAGTAAATGGCCTAAGTGGGCTGTCAGGAAAAAACACCCCACACCCCAGGAGGCAGGCTTCTGCTCCGCTCTTTGAAGATGAAAAGCAACAAGGTGTGTTTATTTGTACTTCGGTGCACAGTCTCATCTACCTGGGCTGGGCTGCACCAAGCTACTCCACTAATAAAAATTAATAATGAAATCCACCTGCTGGCACAATTAAGCAGATCTTTCCAGGAAAGAAGGGCCAATAGCCATTCTCCTCGGAGTACATATGGGGGAACCTTGAGCCTTTTCACTGACAGGAAGAGAATGTCAAGGAATCTAATCAAAGGTCGGCCTGGGAGGAGGTAAGGAGACTGACCACCATTTACACATGTCTACCTTCAGAGCACTTAAACCCACCCAGTCCACTGTGTGAAGAGAAACTGGACATTGTATGGGCAGAGTCTTTCTCACAGGATACATTAAAAAATAATAACAGCCAAAAATCAATGCTTCACTTCCCTAACACAAGCAATAAAAACAAAGGAAGAAAAAAAACACATGAAGGTGTCTGAGATGGTTCCTGAATAACAAAGGCTGCCAAACTGCTCTTGGAATGCCCCTGGCCTTGAAGGCCCACAAAGATAAGGAACTCTGACTCAGGCTCAACTTTGACCCCAGGTTTCTTCAGAGACTATCAAAGAGACACATGGAGCTGGGGTACTGGCTTAAACAATCTCTCATTTCATCAACTTCCCAGAAGAGGATCAAGATGTAGGATATAGGACCCAATGGCGGGGTCTCTGGCCCTGCGATGGACCCCAAACTGAACCACACTGACTTTTCTACAGGCGGGCAGCCCAGGACACCAGGCTGGCATCAGGAAAAATGGCCAGCCCTGTTTCTGGTAATGCTTCATGTCAGGTCAAGGAGAAATCCGTGCTAGGAGGAGATGCTTAATGCAACACAAAATATGCACACACCCCAACCTGCCTAGAGGGTTATAAACCAGCAGCTGTAAAGGTGCCTCAAAGCCACACAGGCTCAATGACCATGGATAATGAAAAAACACCACCTGGGACAGTTAGGCAGTCCTGTGACCCCACCCCATGCTGACCATTCTATTTATTTTAGCCCTACTTTATATGTACACATGCATTAAGTAGCCAACACTGAACAAGAGAAGAACAAAATTAACTTTATAGCTATTTTTATAGAGATGGGGACTCAACCAAAGCAATCAGGACCAACTGGGAGATGCAAAAAATAGTTTCCACTGGGCCACAAGCAGCTCTCTGAACACACACACACACACACACACACACACACACTGGCTTCCAGGCTGTCCTACTTGGGTATTACCATGGGACACACCAGGGCTATGCAAATTGAGAACGTGAATCTAGGCAGATCTTTATGTCTGAGATGCCCAGGAAGTCTGCCTGTTCTGCTTCCATATAATCACTCATGTCAACAAATGGCTGCCAATGCCCCCTTGGAACTCCCTCCCTGGGATGGCCCAATAGTTCAAGAGAAACAGGGCACTCTGACCCAGACCCAGTTAAAAATCCACAGCAGCCACCAGCATTCCACCCTCACTGGAAGCCACAACAAATTAACAGATATCTAAAGGGAGTCTCTGAGGAGTGGGGAGGGGCTTTGAAAAGGCTGCCCAGTGGCCAGGACCTGGGCTTCCATGAAGAAGGGAGATTTCTCTCAGCACACCCCCTGGGGGGGAGGGGCAGGGGTCAGAATGAAATGAGCCTCAACTTCCCCTACAGACACCCCACCAAAGACACCTCCACGGCAAGTAGCTAGAAGCATTTTGGAAAAGCAGGCATAAATTACATATGTGGATGCCGCAAATGCCAGGCAAGCAAGCTGCTGCTGAAGAAAGTTCACTGGGCCCTGTCACCCACTTTCTGGGCATCAGCTGCCCAGAAATAAACATCAGGGGGCCAAAGGCGAGTGGAGGCGAGGAGGGGCAGCTGACAGCTGTGGCTGGCCGGCAGGGACAGAGGAGGAAGGGCTCCCGGACTGCAATTCGGAGCGTGCCCACATCAGCAGAAAAGTTCCTGGGAAGAGCATGCTGTCTGGGAGGAAAAAAGGCTTGCTGCTCCTCTGGACCTCAGGATGCACTCACGACGGTGATGCCAGATTCAAAGGTCCGCCAGACGAAGCCCGGGTCCTCTCCCAGGGCACCTCGCCAATCAGGGCGCCCATTGAAGGGCGAATGAGGATGATCAGATGACAAATAAATGATCTGATCCCAGGACCAGTAGGGAAGATTATTAATTCCCAGGCCCAGCCTTGCTCCATCTCTTTGCCCAAACCAAACACAGTTCAGGGAGGAGTGGAAGGAAGCGGCCATACGGCCCGCCCAGCGATCGAGGATGGGAAACTGAGGCCCAAAGGTGTACGAAAGAGACCAGCGAAGAACGTCTAGGGAGGCTAGCCAGCTCCGAGTACCCGGGCATTTGGGAAGATGGGATTAGGGAAGAGTTCTCTCCTTTCCTCTCCTCTTTTCCCGAACACACACAACACACAGACTCACTCGAGCTACGCCCAATCGGGGCAGTTGCCGGACTCCCCAGAGCCGGGCTGCACACAAAGCCCCGCCCGCGCACACACACCACACAGCAGAAGCCGGCGCGCACGCCCACACAATAGGACCGCGCGCACCCCGCCGCGGCCCCACACCGGGGTCCCGGCCAGCCCGGCGCCCGGGTCCGCCCTCTCTGCACACCAGCGCCGGGAGACGCAGCCCAGGCACGGGGAGGGGGCGCTATCGCAGCCCGGCCGCCACGCCCAGCGCCCCGCAGGAAGTTCGCCGGACGCCCCCCGACTCACCAGCCGCGCTGCCCAGCAGCAGGCACAGCGGCCCCAGCAGCCACATGGCACGGCCGCCGCTCCCGCAACCCGGCGCCGTCGCTGCCCCCTCGGCCTTGGCGCTGACCCCGCCCCTCGCCGCGCCGGCCCCGCCCCCCAGCTGTCCCTCCACCCTCCGCCCCGCCCGCTTCGGCCCCGCAGGCTCGGCCCTGCCCGGCTCGAACTTTTGCAAGCGACCTCGCTGCGCTCCGCGGTCCGCCTACTAGCGCGGTTGTCCCGACTCCGGGAGGCCGCTGAGGGGGCGGCGGAGGGTCGGCCTTTCGGCCTCTCGCCGCCCACTCACTCTGGCTGCGAGAATCTAACTGCCCGGGCTCTGTTCTCTGCCTTCTCTTTCTCCCCTTCCCTTTTCTCTCTGTTCTTTCATCCTCTGAGGATGCGGCGCTCACCCCTCCCCGAACCCAAAATAGAGTTCTTTACTCAACTATAAAATGGGCTTACTGTACTCCAGAGAGGGAAAGAAAAAGTTGGAAGGAAGAGCTGAATACTCTGAGAAACTGTTTTGGTTTCTTTTTTGTTTTTAATAGGGAAAGTGAAATATGACCCGTGCTTCTCAAAATTTAATACGCATCCGAAACACCTGGGCATCATGTTAAACGCTGACTCTGACTCCGGCAGTCTGGGGTGGAGTCTTGCTAACAAACTTGTAGGTGATTTGGAGACTGATGGTCCGTGAACCACACCTGGAGAAGGAAGGCTAACACCTTCAAGGTACACAGGCTGGACGTGTGAGTTATTTCATCTGGATCTGGTCTACTAACGGAACGTTTGGGCCTCGATTTGTAGAAAAGTAAATGTAAAGAACACACGCATTTTGCACTAGCTACCCAAGTGCAAAATGAACAGCTGCTTCAATGCAGCTGGGGCTCCTGGACGGCACTGGTGCACGTTTCTGAGAGTCAGGTGGTGAAAGAACGCCATGACATTTTCTGTTCCACTCGCATTCCCCACTCTGCAAAAAGCAAAAAGCTAATGGGGGTGGGGGTGGGGAGAGCCAAAACAGGAAATAACTAAAATGTCCATCAACTGGTGACTGTCTAAACAAATTGTGCACTATCATTTAACACAATTTGAAGGAATCTTAAAAGCATGCTAAGACAAAGAATCTGGCCCTATAGGGTACATTCTGTAAGATTTCATTTATCAGGCTTGGGGCGAGGGGCAGCAGAACCATAAGGACCAAAATCAGCTCAGTCGTTCCCAGGGTCTGGGCGTGGGGAAGAGGGGTGAGTGCTCAGGGACACAAGGGACCTTTTCGGAGCAGTGAAACTGCTTTGCATCTTGATTCGGGTGGTGGTTACACAACGTAATACATTTGTCAACACACACAGAGCTGCATCCCTAAAACAGGTGAGTTTTACTGTATATAAATTATATCTGTTTGGAGGAGTCTGGAGGGTGTGGGTGCCTGGACCACTCGCGGAGGGAAATTGCACAGGGGAGGCCGTCATCCCATTTTGGATGCACTGCAGAGGATGCTAAGATTCAGGGACTTGACTTTTTGTCTGCTCTAGTCTGGAAACATGGAAGTTAAAGTGGATCAGGTCAAGAGTTAAAAATACCAATGCCCATTTAAGGTAATGAGAAAATGTGATGTGCTATAGGAAAGTTTAGCAAGTTCAATATTACAAAGTAGTTTGTCAAGTATGGAAAATATAAATTCTCCCAAAGAGTTACCATTTGGGGTGTTTTTATCCTGGGATCCATGAACATTAGGACATGATCCATGGGCTCTGAGGAATTTTAAAGCCCCTCAAATTTTATGCAAAAATTCAGCTGTATGTGAGTATGTGCATTCTTCCAGGAAATGTGTTGTGGAAAGGCCTCTGGCCTTTGATAATGACACCCAAGAAGACAAGTGATTTTTCCTACAGCTGTTCACTCACCTCCAAACATTAGTAATACAGAAAGACAGTGGACCTGACCCAGTACTGTCATTCTTGTCTCCTTAGGTTCCTTTGGGCACATGAACTTCAAGTCTGGAAATGACTTGGTGTGCCTCGCTTACTCTCTGCATCTCTATCTGTCTATCTATCTATCTATCTCACACATGTTTTAAATATATTAATGTCTTTAAAGTCATTTGGACAAGTGTAAAGTCCTCTTTAAGTTCGATTGTATTTAGAGTTTTACTGAATCCCTTGTAACCTCCTCACCATACAAGCTGGGCAGGAGGTAAAGCCATTCATTATGCTCTCCTATTTCACAATTCTTTGGAATTTCATAAAAAACACAGGACACTCCATTTCCAGAAAATGTCATAGCTTCCAATGCTAATTATTTGGGTTTCAGGGAGCCACTCTCAAGCCCTTTTTATGTTGGTTTTAGTAAAAGTCAAAGCAGAATGCTTTGTCTCTTATTTACCACAAGTGAGACACTCTGACCTGGGATGCATGTTCTGACATGGCTTCACATTGCTGAAGGAGGCGAGAAAGGATTTTGTCTCTCTGTGGTCTTTGGTATAATACTCTGTAGTACCCATACACATTCCTGATACAGAGAGATTGGATCAGATCATTGGGGAGGAGTAGGGAGGATCCACAGGAGGAGTTTGGGGAGGCAACAGTAAACAGTCTAAGACGGGACTGGCTGAGAAGCTGAATGCCTCCAGAGCGCGCGGAATTATGAGCAAGAAGACCTGAAATAAAAGAAGGGCTCTCAGCTGGGTGGGCGTGGGTTCTCTTCATCTCTGGGCTCTCTTCTTCCTCGAGGATGCCTGGATGATTGTGCCACAGCTACCTGCATTTCCCAATGGGTGGAATCTTGGATGGGAAGAAACTCCGGGCGCAGCCTAGGGTCCGGCTGGCCTGGCAGAGGGTGGCAGGGTTATTCTTCTGGGGGTGTTCTAGAGAAGATGACCTCTGAGGCAGAAGCCTGCCATTCTTCCAAAATTGTGTAGCTTTTGTTTCTTAGGTTGCTCTAGTTTGTAAACTGACCCTACAGAGAAAAGATAATTAAAACTAATGAGGAAAATGATAGGAGAATTCAGGTGTTAGAGTTTAGCCGTAATTGATAGGTTTAGGTGATTAGTGCTGTCACTAAAGAGTGAAAGAGTTTAGGACTGCCGGCCAAGATAGAGGCATAGGTAGACACACTGTGCCTCCTTGCACAACCAAAAGAAGGACAACAACACTTTACAAATAAAAAACAACCAGAACTGACAGAAAATCGAACTGTATGGAAGTCTGACAACCAAAGATTTAAAGAAGAAACATCCATCCAGACCAGTAGGAGTGGCAGAGATGGGCAGCCAGGCAGAGGGGACTCGCAGCAAAGCGGCTGTGGAGGACCCCGGTGGGCAGGGCTGCAGCTGGCGGAGCAGGCGATCCCACATTCATGTGTGGATAAACTGGGAGGAACAACTGGGGAGCGAGACAGACCACACAACCCGGGGACCTACCGCAGGGAAATAAAGCCTCAAACCACAGATTGGAAACACCTATGGGGTTGAGGCACCAGGAGAGACTCCCAGCCTCACAGGAGAGTTTGCTGGAGAGACCCACGGGGTCCTAGAACCTACATAAGCCCGCCCACCCGGGAACAAGCACCAGAAGGGCCCAATTTGATTGTGGGTAGTGTGGAAAATAACTGAAATCCAGCACAGAGCGGAGCAAGCAGAACTGTTCCCTCTCAACTCCTCCCCCACATACAGTGTCACAACCCAGCGACTGGGTTGCCTCGCCCTGGTGAACACCTAAGGCCCCACCCCTTATATGTAACAGGTGCAACAAGACCAAAAATTTTTTTTAAAAGGCGCATATGAAAGAACAAATCAAAGCACCGGAAAAAATACAACTAAGTGATCAAGAGATAGCCAACTTATCAGATACACAGTTCAAAATACTGGTGATCTGGATGCTCATAGGATTGGTTGGATTTGGTTGCAAATTAGATGAAAAATGAAGGCAATGCTAAGTGAAATAAAGGAAAATGTACAGGGAACCAATAGTGATGGGAAGGAACCTGGAACTCTAATCAAAGGTGTGGACCAGAAGAAAGAAAGAAACATCCAATCAGAAAAGAATGAAGAAACAAGAATTCAAAAAAATGAGGAGCTTAGGAGCCTCCAGGACATCTTTAAACATCCCAACAACCAAATTATATGGGTGCCAGAAGAAGAGGAAGAACAACAAATTGAAAACATATTTGAACAAATAATAAAGGAGAACTTCCCCAATCTGGCAAAGGAAATAGACTTCCAGGAAGTCCAGGAAGCTCAGAGCCCATAGAAATTGGACCCAAGGAGGAACACACCAAGGCACATCATAATTACATTACCCGAGATTAAAAATAAGGAGGGAATCTTAGAAGCAGCAAGAAAAAAGAAGAGGGTTACTTACCAAGGAGTTCCCTTAAGACTGTCAGCTGATTTCTCAAAAGAGACCTTACAGGCAAGAAGGGGCTGGAAAGAAGTATTCAGAGTCATGAAAGGCAGTGACCTACATCCAAGATAACTCTATCTAGCAAAGCTATCATTTAGAATGGATGGGCAGATAAAGTTCTTCTCAGATAAGGTCAAGTTAAAGGAGTGAGTTCATCACCAAGCCCTTATTATATGAAATGTTAAAGGGACTTATCTAAGAAGAAGAAGATTAAAAAGATGAACAGTAAAATGACAGCAAACTCACAGTTATTAGCAACCACACCTAAAACAAAAACAAAAGCAAATTAAGCAAACAAGTAGAACAGGAACAGAACCACAGAAATGGAGATCACTTGGAGGGTTATCAACGGGGGAGTGGGAGGGGGGAAAAGAGGGAAAAGGTACAAAGAGTAAGTAGCACAATTGGTAGAAGAAAATAGACAGGGGGAGGTTAAGAATAGTATAGAAAATGTAGAAGCCAAAGAACTTATATGTATGACCAATGGATGTGACCTAAAGGGGGGGAATGTGGGTGGGAGGGGGTGTGCAGAGGGAAATAAAGGGGGGAAATGGGACAACTGTAATAGCATAATCGTATATATATATTTAAAGATTTTAGCCTTAACTGATAGCTTAAGAGACTAATGCATGTGAAAACCTGTTGTTCCAAAATGGTGAAGCTTTTGGACAAAGATTGCTTTCCTTTATCACCAAACCTTTACCTCTGGAAATTTGCCCAGAGGATGGCAGTGGGCAGCAGGACCCCAGATGTTCAGTAATATTTTCGCTCCTCGCAGCAGCCCCAGTAACACCACGGGTAAAAACCGGGCAAAGCTGGACTTGAGCTCAAGTCTTTCTGAGATGTGCTCCGGTGTTTGTTTCACCTGCCACATACTAGCTCTGCGACCTTGGGCAAGTTAGTAGCCTCCCTAAGCCTTAGTTTTTGTATCTGTAAAGTGGGGATATTCAGAGCACCTGGATCTCAGGGTCGCTGTCAGGGTTAAATGAGGTACCATCTGTCAAGTCCTTGGCACAGCACCATGAGCAAAGTAACTGCTCAGGAGGCAGTAGCTGTGACTGTGGACCCTGTTACAAGGCAGCTACAATAGTAGCCAGTCTCCAAGGACATTCCCAAAGGTCCCTGCCTTCTGGGATCCATGCTTTTGCGTAGTCTAATTCTACACTGTGTGGGGCCAACCTTTGTGACCAATGGCTATTGTAGAAGTGACACTGGGCAACTTCCAAGGCTGGGTAACAAAGCACAGAGCAGCTTCTTTCTCACTTTCTCAGACCCCACATTCTGGGTGAAGGCAGCGCCACGTGGTGAGGGCGCTCAGGCCTCCCTGTGGGTGGGCCCACCCGGGGACAAACGGAACCTCCCACCAACATGCCAGCCATTCGAATGAACCATCTTGAAAGTGGAACCTACAGCCCCAAATAAGTCTTCCTATGACTGTAACCTTGGTGAGAAATCCTGAGCTGGAACCACCCAGCCATCCCCAAATTCCTGATCCACAAACCATCAGAGATAATGAATGTTTATCATTGTTCTAAAACACTAACTTGCAGCTTGCTATCTCCCTCTCCCTCTCCCTCTCACTGGCCGGCCCTCGTGGTGTGAACTGCCCCATAGAAAGGCTGAAGTGGCAAGGAACTCTAAGGGCCTTCCAGCATCACCCAGGGAGGAATTAAGGCCCTCAGTCCACAAAGAACTGAGTCCTGCCGACACCCATGCAAGTGAGCTAGGAGGCAGACAGGGCCACAGTCCTGGCTGCAGCTTGACGACAATCTCATGAGAGACCTTAAGGCAGGACCACCCAGCTAAAGCTATGTGCAGATTCCTGGCCCAGAAAAACTGGAAGGTTATACATGTTTGTTGGTTGAAGCCACTACAGTTTGAAATGATTTGTTACACAGCATTAGATAACGAATGCATTGAGTCTCTGAACACTTACTGAATCTCACTCACCCATGAGCCTGAGGAAGGCCGTGCATGAGGATGATCATTAACCAAGTGTCTCCTTCAGACACTGTACATTTATAATCAAATTTATCTTCACAACCTCCAGGTTAGGTATTGTCATCCACTTGCATAGATAGGGGAGCAGGAGGCAGGAATCTGTGGCCCAGAGAATTTCAGTGACTGGCCAAAAAGAAGCCAGGAAATAACTGACACCTGAAGCCTGATCCTTTTGCTTCTAAAGGATTCCCATGTCACCATACTGAACCTTGCTTGCTGCCTTCTCCAGCAAAACCACTTCCAATTCATAAAACTCAGAATGCATGTGCAACTTGAAAGGTAGTGTGTTCACTGGGTTTGGGGCTAGAAAGGTAAAGATGCTCAACATATCAAAAAAAACTTGCTTTTTTATGTAATACAGTTTGACTCCCGGAAAACTTTTCTGGATGCATCTAATTATTGCAGTCCCTACCCGCCACCCCCCAAAAACTGCTGAGCATGAAAGTTCTCCCAGCTAGGAATTAAACTCATCCCAGAGCTGCCAAATGTATATGTATATATATATATTTTTTAAATTGTCAGACTAATCTACAGGAAAATACGTCTGGGAACCAACAGTGTTCTTGTAATTCATGTTTAATATAGTTGCTAGCTAGCAGAAGAGAAATCTGCTGACATTTATTAATGAATATTTTGCACCATCTGAAAGGATGAAATTTTTACCCCTCATTTCAAAAAAAACATGCAGCTTGTGATTTATTTTAATGCCTCAGTTATACTTCCCCTTGAATGAAGTTGTCTACACCCTTAAAAGGGTGATTTTTCACTCGTGACCAGTCTTGGAACTGAGAAACAATTATATGAAAAAGAATTTAACCTGCAATTTATCAACACAGCCATTTTGCCAATTTTCATCACAAGCACATTTTTTCTCTTATTCTGAATTGGAAAAAGAAAAAAAACCATGGATTCATTATGTGTATCAACCTACTCTTGGTCTATCAGTTTAAGGGGGAAAGCTGACCTTGAACTGTATAGATCTGCAGTGTACAACGCAATATGGTAGCCACTAGCTAGCTACCCATGGCTTCCTATAGCTACATCAAGGACTTGAAATGTGGCTATTCTGAATTTTGATATGCTCTAGGTATAAAACACAAACAAGTTCAAAGACAGTACAAAAAATGTAAAAGATGTCAGTAATATGTACATTGATCATGTGTTGAAATATAATATTTAGTTATAGAGTTATGTAAAATAATATTAAAATTAACATCACAGGTTTTTTCTGCTTTTTTAACATGGCTACTGAAAAATTTATAATTTTATATGTGGCTTGCATTTGGGGCTCACAACGTATTTCTTTCAAACAGAACTGATAAAAATATTTTTTTATTTGGTAAATGAACACATGACCCATTCATGTCCCTTGCATCACAGCTGAATGCAAGTCCACTTGAGGATCGCCGATTTCAGGGGGACGTTTTTCCCCCTAGTTTCTCATCTACCTCATTTTACTTCCCAACCCTGTTCACCGTATGTTCTAGGCATCCAAGTCCACTGACACAAAAGTGACTTTAATGTCATAATGTCACTACTACAAATACACCACAGGGTCAAGAAAGAAGGAAATGAATGGAGAGAAAAAAGAAATAATCTTTTTCAAGAACATGAACATTTGGCACTTGAATTTCAAGATGAACCCAACACTGAATAAGATCTCCATTTCAGTAAGGAAACGTATACAGTAGTTAACTAACAAGCTAAAAAATCACAGGAGATACCCATTGAGTAACAATGTAAGAAAATGATTCCAGCATGCCCTGGTCTGATTACCTTCTGTAAGTAACCAACTCTCTTTCATAGACAAACAGGCAAGCGGCAGACTATAATAAGAGCACTCAAAAACAACATCTGGAAGGTAAATAGATTTACGTTTTTAATCTGACATTATTGGAACATCTTTCCTGCACTGTGAAAATTCCACGTTAATAATTTAGGTTGTTTTTCTCAGTGCCCCTCAGCCTACTTTTTAAAAACACACCTTTGTTTCAAACTAGACTCTTCGGGCTTAATTGATTTTAATGTTTAAAGGCTTCATTTTGGGGGCTGTTTGATTGCCTAATCTGGGGCTGATGCTGCATGGGTTGGTACTTCATCTTGAGGGGAGGGAGAGCAGAGAGATGGATTTCGTGTTTGTTTCTTGTTTATTGTTTGCTCACTGAGTTTTCGGTGAACTCTCACACCCAGTGTGGAAGGGAGGGAGCAGAGAAGGGAACATCGTTGACAGCTTTCAGGACCCTTCAACATACGTGAAATAAAAGCACAGTAGAACTATAGGTTCATTGACTTCTGTTAAGCATTGATCGCAGCTCCTTAAAACTAGCTGGTGACTTCTGCCTTGTTGTTCAAGCCAGAAATCTGGGTACGTGCCTAGGCCACTCTCTCCTTCACTTCTCAGTATGATCATTCACCATGATTTGAAGACTGGACCTACTGAATGCCTCTTGAATCCAAGTCACCCCTGCCCTTTCTTGAGTTCAGATGTCCATGTACCTGTGCCTGGGTTGCTTCAGCCCTCTCCTAACTGGTCTTGTCTGCTGCAAACCTCCGTGGCTCCCTACTGGACAAGTTCAGACTTCGATGAGAATGTCCTTCACGCTGCCGCTGAGGCTGCCCCTCATGGGGGTCAGGGGTGGAGAGAGAGCGGAGGGGTGAGACCCGGGGAGTGAACGGGAGATCTGGGGCACGTTAAGGAGGTTATTGATTATCTAGGAGCAATAGGAAGCAGAAACACGAATGCACATATTTGTATAGAGGTTCAAAGCAAGGGTTCTGGAATCAAACTTAAATTCAATCTGACCATGCCATTTAGCAGTGTGACCTTGGGCAAGTTACTTAGTCTTTCTGAGCAGATTCCTTCAACTATGAAATGGAAAGTAAGACTCCTATGAGAAAGCACAACTGTGATATCTAAATAGGTAGTACTTAGCATACTACCTAGTATATAGTAAGCACCCTACTAATTATAATTAATATTACTATTAGTAACTCCTAATCTTCCTAAGCTTCTTCCAAGAAGCCCTCCATAAGCTCTCAAGACTGAGTGAAGCCGAATTCCCTTGTGCTCTTGTAACACTTTGTATTTTTCCCTATGGGGAGCATTTCTGGGTCTGTATCTTAATGGCCTATTAATGTGTTACTTCTCCCACCAAAAGACAGCTCCCTAAGGCTGGGAACTCTGGCTGAGAAGTGGCAAGAGTTCCTTCAATATTTACAAATGAATGAACACTTTAGATCGCTTGGTACTTTGAATCCCATGATCTCTTTTGTTCCGTAATTACACCCACCTTACAGCAGGGAAAACAAAGGCTCAGAGAAATCACATTTTAAGCCTCCAGTTCTGCAGCCAGAGCCTCAGAGCTGCAGTTTCTCACCAGGGTGGAAGGGGGGGAAGCTAAGAAGTTAACACCTTCTAAGGCAGCCTTCCCAGAGCAGGATGGGTGTCTGCCCAAAGCTTCCCGAAATGTGGAAGTGAAGGAATAAAACACTGCAGCTGGAAAAGTAACAGATAGCCAGAAACCAACCCCAATCCTCCCAGAAATAGTAATTCCAGGAAACAGAACAAAGTACACAAAAGGAAATCGCCTACTCCAGGATATTCACGATAAACTCACCTTGGCAAAGCTTGTGTCCTCACGGCCAAGCCAGGGAGGGATCGAATTTAAAAGGGAATCGGAAGGAGGAGGACACTTGCCCGTTGAGGAGCTGTGCCAACCCACCCTGCAGCGTTCAGCTGCCTGCCCCATCACCCTGATCACTACGCAACTCCAGAATAATAGCAGTGAAAATGTCCAAGGTGGAAGGGATCCGGCCATGGTAATGCTAGAAGCTGTCCACATTGGCCAATTGGCTCCAACCTCCCAGCACAGTGCCAGTGAAGGCACAGTTGAGGTCGGTACTGGCGCGGGCCCATTGGCTTTGCACCGAAGGGATGAAAAAGGCCTCTGGCCGCTGGTGAGAATCTTCATCCTGCTAAGCGATCCTGCCAGTGCTGGTGTTTGGGATCAAAAGAGACTGGGGAAAAGAGTTTGGAGGACCTAAGGGCGATCTTGCTGGCCAGAGGTGCCATGCAGGCAGCACACACCGACACCAACAGCCAACTGTCAAAATAATAAGGCTCTTCTGGCCCAGCCGATAACTAGGTCTAAGGCGAGTGTCTCCAACATCACCCCAGCTGCCCAGCTCCTCCCCTGCGGCTTCTGGTCCTCCCATCGACTGAGGGCCACCCAGGAGCAAAAGTAAAAGAAAGCCCGATAGAACAAGGAACCAAGGTCTAACTGGTTGGTGCCCGACTTCTGAATATCATTTCTGATTATAACGACTCAAAAAGGGGAAATGGTGATCATTCACTGGCTCCTTCATTCATTTACTCAACAATTCTTTATCCAGCGCCTGCCATGGTGACAGCAGATCAATAGTGTGGTTTTCATGTGGAAAACAAGAAGCTTCCTGGCCTGTCCAGGTATAGATAAGCCTGGTTCAGACAGCGAACTGGAGGCAAATCAATCAAATGCCCTAGGTGGGAGGATTCGGGCAGTAGGTTTTGGAGGTCTCGGTGCCCTTTCCCTCCATCCATCTATTCATTCATTAATCACATATTTATTAAGTGCCTATTATATGCAGGGCCCTCTCTGAGTAGAACAAGAGGAGAGGAAGATGAATCACTCAGACCCCAGTCTCCTCCGGCCCCGAGTCCAGAGGAGGGGCCAGAACCCAGTCTAGGCACCAAAGCAGAGGGAGAAGCTGCAGGCCAGGAAGAGAAGTACAGAAACCACAAACTTTCCAGTGCTGGGGAACAGTCTGCTATCACGAGCTCTGCTAAATGTGTAACTAAATGAGACAGTGTCGATCAGTTTGTATCTTTTTCAATTTCAGTAAAATATCAATTGAGGAAAAAAAGTCTCCACATGCACCCTGAATTTTGGTTCCCAAATCGGTATTCTTGGGAATAGAATAGTTCTTCGATGGAAATCATAACAGAAAATATTGATGAAGAGTTTTCTCCGTGGGGATTCCCAGAGCCGTGTTGGAGACAGGGCTCGGGTGCAAGCAGTTGTTAGGGATGATGCCAGGAAGCAGAAGGGAGGGAGTGGATATAGGGGGGACACCGAGGAAGAAAACTCAACAAAAGGTGCATTCGTTGAGTTGGTTAATGCTGCGGGCGACAGAGGCTTAATCGCAATGGGGCCCCTCTGGGATCTTTGTACATCATACCTCAAATTATCTCTCTAAATAGGAGAATGACATTTATCCATGGCCTTGTCTGCCCCATTTGTTGAGCATTAAACCCGCTTTCTGGCTGCCCCACTTTGGAAAAGAACCTGAGGCAGAAAAGCTGAGCGACTGGGTGGGTGATGGAGGTAGGACCCGGGCAGGGTGTGAAGAAGCCGCTCTTTGAAGCCATAGATTGAACCCCACGTGGGCCAGGTGGCGAGGCTTCTGATATGCCAAGTACCCTACATACCAGAGGTAGGTCCCATCACTTTCTTCCCTCTCTGAAGCAGCAGCTGAGACATGGAAAGTTAAAGTGCCTCATTAAAGGTCAGGGAACTAGGAGATGGCTGAATGTTCAAACCTGCGTTATCCAACTCCCGAACCTAAGCTGTTAAACCCGTGACAATAATGCCTATACCAGGACTTCAGAAACAAACAAACAAACAAAAAAGCAGCCATCTGGAGGATGAGCTGGGAATGAGAGAGAAACAATATCAGGGAACATTTTAAAGATACACTCCCCTCCTTTTATGGAAATAGGGAAAGATAGCCAATCCGCCTGTAGATTTTTAAAACCTGAAAAATGTCTCCTAATGAGTCGAGGAGACAGGTCATTCCGTATCCCAACACTCAAATCTTTAAAAGCACACGTTTCCCATTATCCCAATGAAAGCCCCGGGGATGCGGAGGCCCCCCCGATGCCCCACGCACGCCACACCTCTACCAGGGCTGAGAACTGCAATGTCGGTGTAGCTTTTCACACAGTCTGTGGTCCTTCTTGGCTTGGATTTTTCAAGAGGTTGAGAACGTTGCTTTCTCTGAGGCAAAACGAAACTGTTAAGCATGAAATCAAAGACAGACGACATTTGGGGAGGTAAGCTGAACTGGTATGTCCATGTCCAGCTGGTTCACCTGTAATTGTCAGAGTTGTGAGAATGCTCCTTTGGGATGCACTGACGAACAAGCCCCTCGTGCTGGGAACACGGTGGGGGGGGGGGGGAACGCCGTGTCGCGGGTGTGCCGGGTGTCTGCAGAGCTAAGCAAGCCCAGCCACCACAGACATGAGTCTCCCGTCAGGTTCCAGGAACTGGTCTCCAGGAAAGCGAGGGGGAGCTTTTCACACCGAGGATAGAAACTGCTGCAGACACCCGGTCCCTCTCATCGCAGCTCTTGCAGCTCTGTTTCACCAGTGCCACACCCCTGTGCTCTCTCTATCAGTTTGACTTCACAGGAAGGCTCTGTAAGTGAATTGGGAGCTTCCGAGTCATGGCTGAGACCCAGGTGGCTGCCCTCATTCTCTGCCCCTGGGCCCGTCTGTCCACGTTT